>NC_064645.1:311396120-312051536 GCF_023864345.2 Schistocerca serialis cubense | reverse complement strand
CTGCAAGAGTTTAAAGCAAAACTGATTTGCATCCCGAGATTGGCGATACTAGTGCCACTCTTCTGCGACTGGCACGAAATATGAACAGACAACATCTTTCAGGTGTCGAAACACGCCTAGCATCTTTCGTGTACTTCACACGAGTTCTTCGTGGTGTCGCGATTTCATGTTCCGTCATTGTATCTAAGGAACTGGAGCGGTCTTTGCCCTTGTTAATTACCATGAGAACTGCCCATTACAGAATATGCTGGAAACCGAGGCACCGACCGGTTGTTGTCGCACTTCTCTACATTTGCGTCTCCCACATGCTTTGTCCCAACTGCTTCGCGCGTCATTGCTAGTACGTCTTAGTGAGTGAAAGGAAAATGGTTCAAATGGCTCTGAGCACTATGGGACTTAACATCTCAGGTCATCAGTCCCCTAGAACTTAGAGCTACTTAAACCTAACTAACCTAAGGACATCACACACATCCATGCCCGAGGCAGGATTCGAACCTGCGACCGTAGCGGCCGCGCGGTTCCAGACTGAAGCGCCTAGAAACACTCGGCCACCAGCAGCCGGCGAGTGAAAGGAGCAGACTTATTTAACTGAATGCAACACAAAATGCTGTGCACTATAAAACATGGCCATATTCATTGTCGAGTGTTTCACTAAGCACAATTCGCGCAAAAATAACGTGTATCTGTTTGCTCAAGAATTTGAGGCAGGAAGTACTTTGGCAGAATCCTTAGCGAAGCCGGCCTGTGTGGCCAAGCGGTTCTAGACGCTTCAGTCTGGATCCGCGCGACTTCTACGGTCGCATATTCGAATCCTGCCACGGGCATGGATGTGTGTGATGTCCTTAGGATAGTTATGTTTAAGTATTTCCAAGTTCTAGGGGACGTTAAGTCCCATTGTGCTCAGAGCCATTTGAACCATTTGAACCTTAGCGAAGCATTCAATACATAGCTCTGCAGCAAAACGGTGCGACGGGGGTTATTTAGCCCCAAGAAATCGTAAATATCTCAAAAAGTGCTTGAAAAACTGAAAGGAGTGCTCTAATGAAGCAAAGCCTGCATCAAAGCTGCACAAAATATGAACTTCGTTTATCGGCACAGGTGTTAATCAGGAGATCGGCATGTTGAAAAATATCAAGCCGTTTATTCGCAAGAAGTAATGAGAACTGTAGACAGCAGATCTCATGTTGATTCCATATTTCTTGCTGTCGAGAAGGCTTTTGAGATTATTCCTCAAAAGAGACTTCTAAAAGAATTCCGTGCCTACGAAGTATCGTTTGAGATTTGGGACTGTATTGTTGATTTCCTGCCTGAAAGATCACACAATGCTGTAACCGTAGGAAACTTATAGGGTACAACAGAAATGATATCCAACGCTCTCCAAGAAAGTGATATAGTTTCTCTGCTGTTCCTAATCTATATAAACTATTTGGGTGACAATCTGAGCAGCCCTCTTAGACTGTTTGCTGATAATGCTGTCAGTTACTGTCTAGTAAAGTAATCAGAAGATCAAAACGAACTGTAAAATGACTTAGACACGATATTCGCATGTTTCGAGGAGTGGCTATTGTTTCTCAATTGGGAAAAGTGTGAGGTGATCCACATAAGTATGAAAATGAAATAGTCAAATTTCGGCTACATTATAAATCATACAAATATGAAACTGTCAGTTCTACTAACAAGGGAACCTCCCCAACGCACCCCCCTCAGATTTAGTTATAAGTTGGCACAGTGGAAAGGCCTTGAAAAACTGAACACACATCAATTGAGAAAACAGGACGAAGCTGTGTGGAACTATGAAAAAAATAAGCAAAATACACAAACTGAGTAGTCCATGTGCAAGATATGCAACATCAAGGGAACTGTGCGCGCAGGAGCGCCGTGGTTGCGTGGTTAGCGTGAGCAGCTGCGGAACGAGGGGTCCTTGGTTCAAGTCCTCTCTCGGGAGAAAAGTTTTATTTTTTATTTTCAGACAATTATTATCTGTCCGTCCGTCCGTCCGATGCGAGGTAACTGCGCCGTAGTATGGGGACGCTACATCTAAACGGAAAAATTTGAAAACGTCAGAAACATATGTTTTGACAGAGCACAAGGAAAACTGTGCGACTGTGAAACTTGTTGCATTCATTTGTTTTAGTTAATGTGACAAACTCTTATGTTTGCATCACTTTTTTTGGAGTGATTATCACATCCACAAGAAAACCTAAATCGGGCAAGGTAGAAGAATCTTTTTGCCCATTCGCCAAGTGTACAAGTTAGGTGGGTCGACAACATATTCCTGTTATGTGACGCACATGGCGTCACCAGTGTCGTATAGAATGTATCAGACGTGTTTTCCTGTGGAGGAATCGGTGGACCTATGACCTTGCGATCAAATATTTTCAGTTCCCATTGGAGAGGCACGTCGTTTCGTCTACTAATCGCACGGTTTTGCGGTGCGGTCGCAAAACACAGACACTAAACTTATTACGGTGAGCAGAGCTGTCAATGAACGAACGGACAGATCATAACTTTGCAAAAATAAAAAAGTAAACTTTTCACTCGAGGGAAGATTTGAACCAAGGACATTTCGCTCCACAGCTGCTCACGCTAACCACGGGACCACGGCGCTTCTGGGCTGAGACTATCCTTGATGTTGCCTATCTTGTTCATGGACTACTCAGTTTGTATATTTTGCTTATTTTTTTCATAGTTCCACACAACTTCTTCCTGTTTTCTCGATTGATCTGTGTTCTGTTTTTAATGGCCTATGTACTGTGCCAACTTGTGACTAAATCTTAGGGGGGTGCGATGGGGAGGTTCCCTTGTAAGTACCTAGGAAATACATTTACGAACAACTTTAATTGCAATGCTTGACATAAATAATGTTGTGGGGAGGACAAACCGGAGACTGTGATGGTAATCACTAAAACAACTTGTTCTCCGTTGCGGCGAGACCTTTCCATGAGATTACCGTGAGCAACTTTCTCCACTGAGTGTGAAAGTATTTTATTGTGACCACCCTACACATAAAACATGATGATCGTAAAAAAATAAGAGAAATCAGAGCTCGTGCAAAATGATCAAATTGTTCACGTTTCCCATACGATGTCAAAGAGTGGAACGGCAGGTAACCGGACTGAAGGTTTTATTTTGTAAGGAGTGTCCAGACCTTCTGGTGAGTGTGGCCTGGATGGAGGATCACAGATGGCCTCGGAAGCTCCTGGATTTCACACCTACAGGAAAGAGACCGCCAGGGAGACCCAAGAAGCGTTGGAGGGATGGACTCCATGAAGATTTAAACCAAGTGTCAATGGATGTGAACGGATGGCAGATAGCAGCAATGGACAGAATACAGTGGAGGAGGAAACTTAAAGATGCGTGCGGTCCACTGGGCCTGATCACGTAGTAGTAGTAGTAATTCTATCTTTACGGATCTGTTTCGACTGAATTGCCATTATGGAGTAACTTGGATTGCTTGGATTGTTTTTGGGGGAGAAGACCAGACAGCGAGGTCATCGGTCACATCGGATTAACTATGGATGGGGAAGGAAGTAGGCCGTGCCCTTTCAAAGGAACCATCCCGGCATTTGCCTGGAGCGATTTAGGGAAATCACGGAAAACCTAAATCAGGATGGCCGGACGCGGGATTGAACCGTCGGCCTCCCGAATGCGAGTCCAGTGTGCTAGCCACTGTGCCATCTCCCTCGGTATCGAGTGACGTATACATTGTGTAAATGGACTGACATACTTGTAACACCGCTGGCTACTGTATTTTGACTGTCGTTCTATATCTGCTAAATTAAGGCTGCAATGAACTTAATTTGTCAAATTACTGTCGTAACAAATTAATTACTGCCTTAATTTAGCAGATAACGACAGTTACAATACAGCTGTCAACGATGCTGTATGTATGTCAGTCCGTATAGATAATATATACGTCACTCGGTAACGAATTTAGCCGAAACAGATATATTAATGAAAGGAAAAAATAGAAATTAATGTCACACAGCAGCGAGTCTGGACACATCATATAAATATGTTACTTGGTTTCTTATACTGAGCTGCAGGACCTATGGACATAAAAGCCTGAACGTTGTTCAAGAATCCTCTGCTAGCCACATCAGTGTGAATTACAGAATAATCATGAAGATGTAGATTGATCATCTTAAGATTGAAGCTCACTTACCAATACATGTTTTCTTTTCAATAAAAAAGGCTTGACTGTGACGGCATGCACTACGTAACTTTCAGTGTCACTGCTTCGAAACTTCAGAAACAAAATGACTGACTGCTGAATAGGTTGAATGTTTTCTGGGCGGGAGTTTTGAATCTTTATGGTGTGTGTGTGTGTGTGTGTGTGTGTGTGTGTGTGTGTGTGTGTGTGTGATGTTCATGGTCTGGTGATGTCTGGTATTTCTTTGAGGGCAGAGACCAGAGCTACACTGCAGGAAACTGTGTATTTATTTATTACTTGCTTTCATTCAAATATGGCTTGTTGTATTTGATAATTTTCTTCAATTATTTGGGCTGTGTTTCGTGTCCATAAGGTGTTCAACAAGTGTAGAGTGACTGTTGTTGGTTTTTGATGGTCTT
This sequence comes from Schistocerca serialis cubense, assembly GCF_023864345.2. Classification (NCBI taxonomy): domain Eukaryota; kingdom Metazoa; phylum Arthropoda; class Insecta; order Orthoptera; family Acrididae; genus Schistocerca; species Schistocerca serialis. The sequence continues at coordinate 312,046,964 of NC_064645.1, read as the reverse complement.
CTATATTTTGTGTATCTGATATTAAATTTTCCGCTTGTCTGTCTTGGCATGTCAGTTGGTAAATAGCATATGTTTTATATTTGTCTGTGCTCGTGTTCGTTGCTCTTAGTTCTCTCTGTATTCGGTTGTTCTGTCCTGTTGGCTATTTTCTGCCTGTGATTTGCTCAAGGAGGTCTCTCTCCGAAAACAAATGAAGGAAAAGCTTATAAAAAGGGTCCTGCTTCCATATCCTTACAAATTTACTGTTGTGTATGAGTTGAAGCCTATAGACGGACTTACGTGTGTTGAGTTCTGCCAATGGCTTTTGCATGAAGTCGAATCAGGGACTTTGGAGCTTCAGTTTTGCATTTGTTTACAAGAGGCCTGGTTGAATCCGCCAGGGTATGGAAACTCACAAACATGCACCATTATGCACCAGGAAAGACCCAGACTAGTTATAAGAGCCATCGACTAATCTCAAGGTCTATATTAAGTGCGCAATGTTTGGCGTTCGCATCTTAACACGGTTCTTACACCAAACATATAATGCTAACCGGTATGTCTAGAAACCATTTAATCTATATATCTTGACAAAGAAGATGAAAGATGGTATGGATATTTTTGGTAAGATGGGGCAATAGTACACACTACCATGAGGTAAGGACAGGAGATTTGGAAGATATAATGCAAGCTCTTGAGTATCTCGGTCGCCGATCCCTTCCCTCATGATTTTTACCTGTGGGACAAATTGAAATGTCAGGTGCACTCAGATAATCCTCACTTCAGTGGAAGAGCTATACTCTCTCTCTCTCTCTCTCTCTCTCTCTCTCTCTATCTCTCTCTCTCTTTCTTTCTCTCTGTCTCTCTCCCCTTCCCAGCAGATCTCTTAAGATCCTCCGGGACTGACTGACTGCCGTGTCATCCTCAGCCAACAGGTGTCATTTTAATGCTGATATGAAGAGGAATTTGGTCAGTACACCGCTCCCCAGGTCGTTGTCAGTTTTCGTAATTGGAGCCACTATTTTTCGATCATGTAGATCCAGCATTGGCTTTACGAGGTCTAGGTGCATCCCGTTTGAGTATACCACTGGGCAGATCAGGGCGGTCACCCAACCAAGTACTAACCAAGCTTGAAAGCGCTTAACTTTGGTGATCTGACGGGAACCGGTGTTATCACTGTGGCAAGACCGTTGGCGGAAGAACTACACCGCAGCATTAATGACGCTGTTTCTGCTATCCATCAGGCAAAGCTGTTACTCCTGTTGTGGTGTCACCGCCAGACACCACACTTGCTAGGTGGTAGCATTTAAATCGGCCGCGGTCCGTTAGTATACGTCGGACCTGCGTGTCGCCACTATCAGTGATTGCAGACCGAGCGCCGCCACATGGGCCGGCCGAAGTGGCCGTGCGGTTAAAGGCGCTGCAGTCTGGAACCGCAAGACCGCTACGGTCGCAGGTTCGAATTCTGCCTTGGGCATGGATGTGTGTGATGTCCTTAGGTTAGTTAGGTTTAAGTAGTTCTAAGTTCTAGGGGACTAATGACCTCAGCATTTGAGTCCCATAGTGCTCAGAGCCATTTGAACCATTTGAACCGCCACATGGCAGGTCTAGAGAGACTTCCTAGCACTCGCCCCAGTTGTACAGCCGACTTTGCTAGCGATGGTTCACTGACAAATTACGCTCTCTTTTGCCGAGACGATAGTTAGCATAGCCTTCGGCTACGTCAATTGCTACGACCTAGCAAGGCGCCATTATCATTTGCTATTTATCTTGTGATGCGTGTACCGTCAGACCGATGTTCACCAATTATGGATTAAAGTTAAGTATTCCAGAAGCTACGTACTTTATTTGCTAGTCTTCATTACTTGTCCTGTTCCAGACCTCACGCCATCCTGCGTGAGCTTAAACGCGTGCCTTTCGGCTTCCTCTATTGTGGGTTGGCGCTCTGGCCAATCCACAACACCTGTCCCACTGTTTGATAAATCGACCACAGTGGTAATCGACGTCAACGGTGTTTATTTCCAGCAACTTCATTATCCATTTGAAAAACACACATAAAAAACAAAAACAGAACTTCACCGAAGATTCCATTCCAAACACTACAGTTTCTTCTTCCTGTTATCTTGCATGACTCTTTGTTTATGAATAAATTGGTCCTCACCGTTACTGGAGAAACTTTCGAACACAGTTGTCGAGATAAGCCTGTGGGATATTGCCCCATTCCCCCACAGCCACATCTGTGTAGCGCTGCAAAGTCTCTGGTGGAAGAGAAAGATTGAAAATCACTCTTTGTAGTGTTGCCCATGCATCTGAAACTTGGAGAATGTGGGGGCCATTCCATCCGACAGATTCTATGCTCCATTAGAAAGGTGTTCAAAGACTGACGATTGAAGTTTGTATTATCGCCCATCATCCAAATCCCCTTCCAGTATGTTCACCAAATGGAACCACACAGCGTGCAAGGGTGTCGTCCCGATAATTCACACCATTCGCGCTTCATCAAGTGACACGAAGGGTGTAATGCGACTACACATGTTTCCGCCGCAAAACATGACTGAACCGGCTTGATAACAGTGCGGACCACGATACAGTTTGGGTGTGAACGTTGTCCTCCTAGCCTCCACATATCTATATTGCCAGGGTGAAGACTGACACAGGTACCATCAGAAAAGAGGGCTGTGTCCTTGTGCTGCCTAACCCACGAAAAGTGGTTTAATCTTCATGCCACACGAGCCGCTCTCCGAACCAGATTTAGAGGTGGAGCCTTGAAATATCTTCTGGCGCTTAATCCCTGCTCATGGTGCCCATTTCTTATTGTTGGATCCGAAGCTCGTGGTCCAGTGGCTAGCGTTGCTGGATCTGGATTGCGGGGACACGGGTTAGATTCTGGCTAGGTTGGGGATTTTCTCTGCCCGGGGACTGGGTGTTTCTGTTGTCCTTATCATTTCATAATCATTCATGAAAGTAGCTAGACTGGACTGTGTAAAGATTGGGACTTTGTACGGGCGCTGATGACCGCACAATTGAGCACCCCACAATTCTAACATCATCATCATCGTATTGTAGTGCTGACACTTGCACTCCTATAGCTATATGGAATTGCTGCTGCAGGCGTGTAGCATTCTGTCGAGAGTTTCCGCTAGCTGTCACAAGCAGATATCGGTCGAGCACACCTGTGGCTTTATTCTTCTGCAGCCACTTCTGCAACGATCCTCTCGGTAGAAACGTGTTCTTGATTCTAAAGACATCACTTCGTCCTACGGCGACATCCGCTGCGGAAGTTCACCTGTCTCATTCCATGCTGTATGAGAACGACTATGCGGAGCCACTGACCGTACGTTATTGTTGTCTGAACTATCCTGAAGTAATGTAACCCTCGTAAAGACACCCTGGTCAAGTACTGCATTGTTTACAGGCGACACGGTTATCATACACTGCACATACAGACCCCCACCACAAATACATGGATTGTTTTGGCCAATATTACATTACAGACAAAATTATATGCTGATATCATAATGTATTTCTGTATCACAATATTCATTATTGAAGTTTCGGATATGTGCAACATTTATTTTGACAATCGTATCATTCTGGTCAGTTTCATTTGACAATCATGTAGTCTAGTGAGCGTGCAAGTGATGGCTAGTAAGACGCCATGTGTCAGAGCTTGAAGGCCAGCTTGAGGTGGTTATCTATTGAAAAGCTGGATTTGTCGATGTGTAATTGAAGCCAATGAATTTCATTTGTTTCGTGGATACTTAAAGTGTATTGTTTGTGGTAAGATTCCTTTACATTTTTTTTTTACCTGTTGACTTGGAACAGTATTGCTGGAGACACTCGCCTACGTTGCAAGGAGTCACATGAAGGCAGTATGTCACGTAATCTGTATCGCGTGCCAACAGCATATGAATTCCATTCGCAGCACTGAGTTACATCACTACAAAAAATCTGCAGCGAGAGAGAGAATGTTTCAGAATCTCTGGGTTGCTAGTATAAGAAAACTACCGATTCCGATAACGCTTCGCAATTGCTAAATATGTATGGGAATTGGACATGCGTCCTAAAGCCCTTCTTTCCCGTATCTCAGCCCAGCTCCTTCCCCCGCCTCTCTTTGCTCATCTCATTCTCATTCCCCTCTCTCTGAACATCACATTTTCCCCACTCTCTAGACCATCTCCACCTCCCTCTTGTCTATGGTTATTTTCTCTCACCCACTCCATGCCTTCTTACGGCAAACGCAACCTCGAATGCGAACTGAAGTTTCTTAAAATCATGGGAGAATTGACAGTGACTATCGATATACGGGATACGAGCGACATCCTTCCAGCTGCTGAAACTACACTACTGGCCATTTAAACTGCTACACCACGAAGTTGAATTGCTACAGATGCGAAATTTAACCGACTGGAAGAAGATGCTGTGATATGCAAACGATTAACTTTACAGAGCATTCACACAAGGTTGGCGCTGGTGGCGACACCTACAAGGTGCTGACATGAGGAAAGTTTCCAACAGATTTCTCATCCACAAATAGAAGTTGAGCGTCGTTGCCTGATGAAACGTTGTTGATGCCTCGTGTAAGGAGGAGAAATGCGTACCATCACGTTTCCGACTTTGATAAAGGTGGATTGTAGCCTATCGCGAATGCGGTTTATCGTATCGCGACATTGCTGCTCGCAGAATATGCAATCGGTGGGTTCAGGAGGGTAATACGGAACGCCGTGCTGCATCCCAACGGCCTCGTACCACTAGCAGTCGAGATGACAGGCATCTCATCCGCATGGCTGTAACGGATAGTGCAGCCACGTCTCGATCCTTGAGTCAACAGATGGGGACGTTTGCAAGATAACAACCATCTGCACGAACAGATCGACGACGTTTCCAGCAGCATGGACTATCAGCTTGGAGACCATGGCTGCGGTTACCCTTGACGCTGCATCACAGGCAGGAGCGCCTGCGATGGTGTACTCAACGACTAACCTGGGCGCACGAATGGCAAAACGTCATTTTTTCGGATGAATCCAGGTTCTGTTTACAGTATCATGATGGTCGCATCCGTGTTTGGCGACATCGCGGTGAACCACATTGGAAGCGTGTATTCGTCATCGCCATGCTGGCGTATCACCCGGTGTGAGGGTATGGGGTGCCATTGGTTACACGTCTCGGTCACCTCTTGTTCGCATTGACGGCACTTTGAACAATGGACGTTACATTTCAGATGTGTTACGACCCGTGGCTCTACCCTTCATTCAACCCCTGCGAAACCCTACATTTCAGCAGGATAATGCACGTCCGCATGGTGCAGGTCCTGTACGGGCCTTTCTGGATACAGAAAATGTTCGCCTGCTGCCCTGGTCAGCACATTCTCCAGATCTCTCACCCACTGAAAACGTCTGGTCAAGGGTGGCCGAGCAACTGGCTCGTCACAATACGCCAGTCACTACTCTTGATGAACTGTGGTATCGTATTGAAGCTGCGTGGGTAGCTGTACCTGTACACGCCATCCAAGCTCTGTTTGACTCAATCCCAGGCGTATCAAGGCCGTAATTACGGCCAGAGGTGGTTGTTCTGGGTACTGATTTCTCAGGATCTAAGCACCCAAATTGTTGAAAATGTAATCACATGTCAGTTCTAGTATAATATATTTGTCCAATGAATACCCGTTTATCATCTGCATTTCTTCTTCGTGTAGCAGTTTTAATGGCCAGTGTGTATGATGATAGTAGCTAAATGACAGTATTTCACGTAGTTTTATTCTGTCGATTGGTAGGATTACATAGTTTGAAACAATTCTGATTAGATAGTAGTATACTAATCATAAGCCAATTAGACATTAGGTTTCCTGTTATATGTAATTCCGATATTTAGGAAGAAAGAAAAACAACACATTGTTGTACACTCAATTCTGATCAGGGGCGAAGTATATAAAAGAAGAACGAATATATACATAGAGAGAATTTTGCCAATGGCTTACTGACTGCGAGAAAGAAATCTTAACCATATTTTTCAAAAAAGAGAATTTTCTTTCTCATTATTACCTCCAAAAGCAAACGTATACATTGTCATGTAAAACATATATATCTAATGTTAATACAAATGTTTATTAGAGGATAGTGTTAAAATATGAAGTATATTGGCTAAGATCTTGCCCTTTATTTTTGCTAACAATATTTTCCCTTCTATACATTTGTGTATAGCTGTGTTAAAATGGTTCAAATGGCTCTAAGCACTACGGGACTTAACACCTGAAGTCATCAGTCAGGGGACTGAAGCTGAAGATACTGTTATAGAAAAGGAAGAGGAAGTATATTAAGACTTAGAACTACTTAAACCTAACTAACCTAAGGACATCACACTCATCCATTCCCGAAGCAGGATCGAACCTGCGACCGTATTAGCAGCGCGGTTCCAAGCTGAAGCGCCTAGAACCGCTCAGCCACAGCGGCCGGCTACCTATGTGTTATAAGCAGGGTGATTCAAAAGTAACTGAACACATGCAAATCTTCTATGTAAAATCTTATATAAAGTTTTGTCTGAAACTTTTATTTACACATTGTGTCCTGCGTAGCTGAGTGGTAACGTATCTGCCTACCATGCTGCGGTCCCGGGTTCGATTCCTGGCCGCGTTCCAGATTTTCTCTCCTCGTGTAGTGGGTGTTGTCCTCATTACCATTTCATCCTCATTACCGACACACAAAACACACAATGTGGCGTCGACTCCAACAATGCAAGACGATCAATTGTTTTCAAGTTATGATGTATAATGTTGGTAGACATTACATCATGGGCCAGTACAGGCTTTTGGCGTGTTGTGCTCGCCTGCACATGACAGATGTTGCTTTGTCTACGGTGCCCCTGGTCTCCCTCCGATGTTTTTACTATAAACTCTTCCCTCCAGTTGACGATTGCTTGATGTCTCAGAAGGTATCATTTTAACCGATCCATTCTTTTCGTCATGTTAAGCCACAGATTTCGTTTCTCCCCATTTATCACCTCCTCATTAGTTATCTACCATTGTAACCTTCAGCATTCGTCGGCAGCACAACATCTCAAAAGATTCTTTTCTTGTCTGAACCGTTTAGTGTCCACGTTTCGTCCAGACAAATACTTCTTAACATCTAAATTTAAAGTCAATGTTAGCAAATTTCTGCTCTTCAGAAGCGCTTTTTCTTTCCGTTGGCATTCTACATTTTATATTTCCTCTACTTTAGACATCATAAACTATTTTTCTTTTCTTAATGTTTATCTTATATTCTTCTCTCAAGATACAGTCCATTCCGTTTAGCTGCACTTCCAAGTCGTTTGCTGTCTTCGTCAGAACCACAATGCCATCGGCAAACCCAAAAATTTATATTTCACCTGCTGAACTTAAGTTCCCTTTCCAAATTTCTCCCTGATTCCTTTCATAGTTTGCTCAATGTACAGGTTCAAGAACATTGGGGATAGGATGCAATCGTGTGTCATTCCATTCTTGACTACTACTTCCGTTTCATGTCCTTCGACGCTCATAACTGCAGCCTGGTTTCTGTACACTCCGTAAGTAACCTTTCGTTCCCTGTATTTTACCCTTGCTCAGTTCATAAATTTAAAAAAACTTATTCCAATCAACATGGTCAAAAGCTTTCTGCAAATCTACAAATGCTATGAAAGTAAAATTGCCTTCCCTGAACCTTTTTTGTAAGACAGTCAGTATCGCCCCGCGTGTTCTTGCGTAACCCAAACGTATTTCAGCTGAGATCGATTTCCAGCAGTTTCTCCATTCTTCTGTAAATAATTCGTGCCAGTATATCGCAACCATGAATATTAAACCGACTGTTGAATAATATTCGCTCTTGTCAGCACCTGCTCTCTTTGGAACTAGAATTATTACATTCTTCTTGAAGTGTAAGATTATTTCTGCTGTCTTATATATTTCACACCAGGTCGAATAACTTGGCTAATTGTTGCAAGAATATAAGCAGCTCTGAAGGAATAGAGACTACTCCAGTGACCTTGGTCGGCTAAAGTCTTCTCCCAGTATCATGTCTGCCATTTCATCTTAATGTACTTCCTCTTCCCTTTCTATAACATTATCTTCAAGTTCATTTCCCTTGTATAGCCCTTTGTTACCAAATATTTGATCAAGCGAACATCAGCGGGCGGAGAACATACTGACAGAATAAAAAATCCGCTTCAGTTGCTAGCGTTTTCTTATGTACTGCGCGACCGGTGCCATCTACGGTGAAGAAGAGGAGGAGCTACAACTATACTAAAAAAAAAAAGTCGTTGACATACCAAAAATGAAAGGTAAAGTTGTGAAAAGTAGCTTTCTTACATATTTATGGAAATATAAATGTGTGGTGATCAATCCGATCAGTTATGGGACGTCACTCTCACTTCAGACAAAGGCATGGGACTGGAACAAAGACGCTAACATAGAGGGATGTATCTGGACAAATATGAACACTGGCCCAAGGCGGCTGCTGGTCATACGCGTGAGTGTATTTTTTTTATTTGTGTATGTACTACCAAGTTCATTTTTGTTTAAGTGCGCGTCAATCACGACATGGGACAAATAAAATCGCCAGCTTGATATTTTTCTATCTGCAACAGCCGAGCAACACAGTAGGCTGCAGCAGTTCATTGAAGAATTTTTGTCTTCTTTTCGAAATGTCCTGTGACGTCTACGCCGGTGGTCTACAAGTAAACTGCGAGTTTTTAATGTAACGTTTGGTGATTGATTCCACTCGTTACCAAAGTTTTTATAGCATCTTTCGGATGAATGCTGAAGTAATGAGTATAATGGAAACGCAGCTAGAATATATTTCATTTTCTTACATAACGGTAATAACAGTTCCTTCCAATAACGTTTTGCCACAGATTTCTTGACAAGCTGTCTGCCTCTGAAAGTCACGTGCCCCAAAGTTTTACGGGACCTACTTGCCGCCACCAGGCAGCGGCTGGGTGGGTAGCGCTGCGCTACCTCGCACTCCGTCGAAAGGGCCATATACGTGTCACTGCTTTGTAGAGTATAAAATACACGCTAAGGGAAAAAACGGCCTCCCGCAAATGGGACGGAAATCGATACATGTGACGTCCTTGTAGAGACAAGTAATGTTTACAATTTCAGAAAAAAATTGCTCTGAGCACTATGGGACTTTACTTTTGAGGTCATCAGTCCCCTAGAACTTAGAACTACTTAAACCCAACTAACCTAAGGACATCACACACATCCATGCCCGAGGCAGGATTCCCACCTGCGACAGTAGCAGTCGTGGGTTTCAGACTCTAGCGCCTAGAACCGCTCGGCCATTCCGGCAGGCCAATTTCCGAAAACAGAATTATTTAATTAAGAGAAAGAGCTTCACAAATTGAGCAAGTGTAACATGTGTTGTTTCACCTCTGGTCCTTATGTAAGCTGTTATTCGTCTTGACATTGACTGACAGTGTTGTAAGATGTCCACCTGTTCAATTGGCAAGTTAGACGGTCAAAATCTAGGAGCTGGTTGGAGGTCCCTGCCCCTATGAAGCTCCAAACATTCTGAACTTGGGAGAAGTGTGTGTATGTGTGTGTGTCTGTGCGTCGGGTGGTGTGGCGGGGGGGGGGGGGGGGGGCGGTGGAGCCGACAACCTTGCTGGAGAACCTAGGGCTTGGCAAGCATGCAGCACAAAAGCGGTAGAAAGTCTCTCCGAGTGCGTGCGGGCGTTATCTTGCTGTAGACAGTATTTGTAAACACTAAAGTAAACCCTAAAAACCAGCCCTCTTGTTGACAGCATAACATAAATAATATGTATTACACGTTTTTGTTGTGATAGGTCACATACTCCTAATTGTGTGGCAGTTACCCGGTTAAGCATATCTAAATATTAGACTATGTTGTAGCACAGCCTAGCTATGTACGCACAACCTTCCACATCAGAGTATTACATACCTACCACAATGCCTCGAGAATTTCGAGGCAAGTTCTAGAAACCCTCGGCTTTCCACCGTCTTGACCCCCCGATATATTACGTACGAGAGTGGGAGATCGAAATGTGCCTACTGCGCCATGGTTTATGTGTGTGCAGGACGGGCGTGTGTTACGAGAAGGCTAAAGTTGTGGCCGTCTAACGGCGCTGACAAGTGATGGCCGCGGACGCGATGGAAGCCGTATGTCCAGTACAAGGAGTAATCAAGGGCTACACTTTGGCAGTGAAACAGTAGTGACTGTTGGGAACAAATGAAATATGTTTTATCTAGAGACTCATACATTCTGTTGTTTTATTTCATAGGAGCAAGAACTGTCTTCACAAGGGTTATTAAAACCGAAACAGACTGTAATGGTAGTAGTTAAGAACTAATGTTTTCCAGACATAGTTGATTTACGATACTTGAAATATGAAACATGTGTAGTGTCTTATTGTGAAGAAGAAATGCAGCGGAGTTGATATAGAAGTATTCTTAGAGTAATTAATCATTTCAAGGTTAGCCAAGGATTTCAGTAATATTTACCAAACCAGCACATAATCTTCGGAGAACAAGTATTGTGAATATCGACGCAGTCGTCTGTCCTGAGAAGAAGATCGGCTGCACACAATACGTAAATCAACCGCGAGAGACGTAGGAGTCTTGCACCACAGCACCACAGCACCACACCGTCTCCAGACGTCAGGAAAATGTCACACTACGTATAGCAAGTCATGTGAGGTAAAACACTGTCAACTAAAGGGCACTTCTATTCTTGTCATGCTTGAACTGCGATTGTTTTTCGTTTCACCCAGCTTACTATACAACAGTTGCAGTCTATGCTACTATACACACCTCTTGTGAATAATTATACCTCAAGGCATAAGTAATGTACAAAGGAAGATTTGATGGTATCTACTGAACCTACGCACGGTATGCTCTCATTTGCCAATGTTCAGCGTATATGATCCCTATACCTCCCCATCCCTTGCCCATAATGCAATACTTTATTATTTATACGACTGAAATGAGTGTGGATTTTGGTGGGTGCTACAGTTTGGAGACTGAGCGCTCCGCGCGTTTGCGGTCATCACGCGCCGCAACAACGAAGCAACCCATAGGAAGGTAGACACCTTAACTTTCTTGTTATGTCTGCACGGATGAGAATGTGTGATGTGTACTGCGAGAATTAGAAACGTGTTTCGTTGTAAATAAAATACAGGTTTGTAATCGTTACTAATCTTAAAGGCCACTCACTAAAGTAATTAATTGCAAACGCGAATGAGAATTATTTAAGCTCTGATAACACGGTAAGGTGTAAAAGTCATCTAGGGCTGTAACACACTATACGAGTGTTAGTGCGATAATACCTTTCAATTGTGCCTTACACGCCTTTTAACGTGTGGTTTTAGTGTTTTCAATGTATCCAGTTCATGTAAACAAATATGCTACTATGTAGTGTGTTCTTGTGACGCAACAATATACAGGGTGGTCCATTGATAGCGACCGGGCCAAATATCTCACGAAACAAGCGTCAAACGGAAAAACTACATAGAACGAAACTCATCTAGCTTAAAGGGGAAAACCAGATGGCGCTATGGTTGGCCCGCTAGATGGCGCTGCCATAGGTCAAACGCATATCAACTGCGTTTCTTTAAACAGGAACCCCAATTTTTATTACATATTCGTGTAGTACGTAAAGAAATATGAATGTTTTAGTTGGACCACTTTTTTCGCTTTGTGATAGATGGCGCTGTAATAGTCACAAACGTATAAGTACGTGGTATCACGTAACATTCCGCCAGTGAAGACGGTATTTGCTTCGTGATACATTACCCGTGTTAAAATGGACCGTTCACCAATTGTGGAAAAGGTCTATATCGTGTTGCTGTAAGGCTATTGTGATCAAAATGCCCAACGGGCGTGTGCTATGTATGCTGCTCGGTATCCTGGACGACATCATCCAAGTGTCCAGACCGTTCGCCGGATAGTTACGTTACTTAAGGAAACAGGACGCGTTCAGCCACATGTGAATCGTCAACCACGACCTGCAACAAATAATGATGGCCAAGTAGGTGTTTGGGTTGCTGTCGCGGCTAATCCGCACATCAATAGCAGACAAACAGCCTGAGAATTGAGAATCTCAAAAACGTCGTTGTTGAGAATGCTACATCAACATCTATTGCACCTGTACCATATTTCTATGCACCAGGAATTGCATGTGCGACGTCTTTGAACGTTGTGTATAGTTCTGCCACTGGGCACAACAGAAATTACGGAACGATGCCAGATTTTTTTGCACGCGTTGCATTTAGCGACGAAGCGTCATTCACCAACAGCGGTAACGTAAACCGGCATAATATGCACTATTGGCTGCGACAAGTGGAACATCAGCGACCTTGGCGGGTTAATATTGTGTGGCATTATGGGAGGATGGATAATTGGCCCCCATTTTATCGATGGAAATCAAAATGGTGCAATGTATGCTGATTTCCTACGTAATGTTCTACCGATGTTACTACAAGATGTTTCACTGCATGACAGAATGGCGATGTACTTCCAACATGATGGATGTCCGGCACATAGCGCGCGTGCGGTTGAAGCGGTATCGAATAGCATATTTCATGACAGGTGGATTGGTCGTCGAAGTACCATGCCATGGCCCATTGCGCCATCAGGTTTCTTCCTTCACGCTAGACAACTTTCGTTCTTTGTAGTTTTTCCGTTTGATGCTTATTTCGTGAGATATTTGGCCAGGTCACGATCAATATACATATATACATATACATATCGCCATTTGAAAAAGGTAATTTACGTTTTAATTAAGACAAACTATTTATAATGTTCTGTCTTTTATCCACATGACAACTTGGCGCTAGGTCCAACTTAAATGGACAAATTTCGTAACAGAAAGATTTTTCAAGGTATGTAAAAGTGCAACTCTACCTCTGTTTTTTGTAATACCAAACTAAAACATTCATCTCAAATATTTCGTCTGAACTCAATTATGAGACACATTCCATGTATATACACTTTCTTACAGACCTGAAGAAACAGCAAACTCTGTCGAAACCACATGTTTTAAATAAAGAAGTATTTATGCCATATTGGCCTTAGAAAGCCACTCTCTTTCAAAATGTACGGTTTAGTGACATTTCTGTGTCCTTCCAGAATGATAAGTGAACTCAACTGAAGGAAGCTGAGACTCATGTAGCTTGAATAAGCCCTGTGGAAATTATGTAATGAACGATATATGGCACCAGTGTTTCACGTAAGTCTCCTATCTAAAATAGAGCTTGCTGTTACATCCAAGGTTAAAAGAAAAGAAATATTCGATCGTTGTCGTGTGGTTAGTGTAAGGAAACTCCACTGCAAGGACTGGATGAATACGGCAGTCTACTGACGCTAGTATTGGCTGCGCTGCAGTTCGATGTGTCGGTGGTACGCGGTCAATGGTAATTGCAGTACTGGACAACGCGCAGACAACCGTGCCTCTTAGCAGCAGACAGCGCTGAACACTGCCCGTGGACGCCCAGTGATCCGCATTTATAGTCCAGTGAACACGTTCCCGCCCGGTGTACGTTCTAACGCCCTCCGATAGACGTGACACACCGCGTACTGTCTAGCACGGCTATGTAATTAACACACTGCAGGCTGCTTTACGCTAAAAAGTGTTTTATCTCGACGCAACCGGGTAGATACGGCGGATGGTTATTATTGAAGTGCAGCCGCTCACAGAGCTCCATTGCGGGCTGTAATTATCAGACGGTAGCGATAGTTGGTAGATAAGCTAATGTGTTGACGCGGAACCAATTTACGCTTGAACAAATTACTTAAAATTTTCGCCATCCGGTGCAGATGTGCCGCTGTACAGCATCTCGTCAACATCTTCATATAATATTAAACAAATTATGCAAGAGGCGGTTAACAATAAAATAAAGATTATACCTTTCTCACCTGTTTGACCTCTTCTGCCCTCGCCCCTTGCTAATCCATTAAATATGGTAAAAGTTCCGTACGCCTTTCTTGCATTCACAGTGCCATATTAGCACCTCGTTACCCAAAATTGGAACTAATGTTTTTTTTCAGATTAAGTTCGATCTGCCAACTTTCGCTGCCCTATTATGGGGCCCCTAAGCAAGCTCACTAGAATCTGCAGGGTGCTATCTGGCGTAAAGCACACTGACGTGACAAACGTTCTTGTCCAAACAACGGGTCACGATTGATTAACTTCCATTATACGCACACGCTCAAGCAAGAGAGTATTCATAACTGACTGTCTCATAATTTAAAACTATTATACCAGCTTGAATCTACAAACCTATTTTTATATCTCACTTTTACTCAAGGAATCCGATCACCTTGTCTTAGATCACCATGTTTTAGATACATCTGTAACGTTTTGTGCCGCCTAATTTCTCTGAGAAATGTGGAGATCGAAAAGTAAAAAAATCAACAGTTGTATAGAGTCGTTAAGAAACAGAGTCCATCCTGCCAACTTTTATTAAAATTTTGCTTGAGCGTTTGAGCAACAGTTTATATAATTTGATAAACAGATTTCACGGGAATTAGGAGTATTATAATTCGACTAGTAATATCAGAAAGCCTCTGAGGAACCGGACAGCTGTCTTATTGATTGTCATGGGCGTCTGGTGAAATTTATCAGACAGGGGGAAAGATTCAGAAATTGCCGTCCTTTTATGTAACTGGTTTTGTGTGTTTGTAAATGTTTCCTGCTTCAAGAACCAATACTGACAATTGGTAACTAAACATATTTTATTTCTAACGATTGGCAGTTATCCACTCAATACTTTCAATGTGGAATTCTTTCAAACTTAAGCAGTCAGAATATTTCAATAGCGTAGCCAAAGAACATCTTTTATACTATTAGTATTATTAGTACGTCACTTTCTTTATTCGATGGTCTCAAATTATCATGCGATTAAATGGAAGGCATACAAAGAGTTAAAATATATAGAAAATATTCGCAAAGTAGTTGTTGACATCCAAATAACTTTAGCTTGAAATTGAAACTTAAAAATTTGAAATTTAAAGCTGAGCAACTGAGATAAAACTGCTGAATATCAACAAAACAACCAACGAAATATGCTGCATTAATGATCCCCGAAGTGGAGAAACAGGTAAAAAATATTAAAGAACGGCTCATATATCCATGATATCACTTGTCTGCACACAGAGTTACATAGCTGATCATGTTAAATGACTCAGGAACAGCATTTTTTAATGCAGACTGGAATAACTAAATTTGACCAAAGCCACATCTTTAACGTTTTTGGATAAAATGTGAAATAGCTCCGAAAAACACTCTCAGACATGTCAGTCCTTGTCTCTTCACATTGTTACATTATTACAAAACCATGAAATCTTAAGTGCAGAACTCGAAGCTCTTAAACATTTGAAAAAGTAGCAAATTCATTGAAACAAAAGAATTAAAATTAAATTTTTTTAAATATAAGTGTTGGTATCTTTCAGGAGCAACAGTTCTCGATGTAACGCCATTCAACAGCAATGAAAGCCTCCAGTCTTGTCCTGAAGCGAGCGCACGCACTCTTTAAAACAGCGCTGCCAACATTCGCGAGTACTGCTTCAACAGCGGTGCGTAGAGACGCGACGTTAGTGTGTCTCGTCTTATTGGTAGCTCATTCGACAACTCTCCGGGCTATTCGGGGGCCATAACTCCTTGGCCATCAAATGTCAAAATTACCCGATGGCCAGCTTTGGACTAAATGGCTCGTATGAGGTCCTTCTCTACCATCCGACGCATTGTTCATTCGATGACAAAGAATACTGACGACAGTTTCCTCAGCGATTGCCCCGGTTCCTCCGAAATCAGCGTCTGAGCCTCTTCGGTAAGTGTCGCAGTTCGTGACACGCGTTTCCTCAAATGAGGTTTCCTCGACGGGTTGGTGGAACCTCCCCAGACTTCTCCGAGGCTTTATACTTGGCCACAATATCGTAAACAGTTGATCTCAGGTACCAGAAGACTCGAACTATTTCGGTGGACGAACGCCCATTACGAAGACATTCTATTATCGCAGCTCCTCGGTTGTACTCCGCACTTGTCCGTAACATCTCGGCTATTTTGACGATCTGACTGTTTACTTGCAGCCTATTGCTTTCAAGAACACCAATCACGACCTCCGGCGGAACTACTACAGGGTGGGAAATTCAAATTGAAATTTGTCCTGATTTAAGAACAGCAGGCTGTATAGCACCGTGTTGCATGCCATAGAGTTTGACAAGGTCTTAATTAATAAGGTGGGCATCTTTTGGACATTGAAACTACATCCTGTTTCCAGTATCTCCTACGGCATAAAATTATATTTTCTTTTATTGTCGTATTCGCACCACATATTAAGTAAACATGTATGGACCTACAATGTGCTGTTGGGAGCCCACTACAACAGTTCTGTCATGTATTTCTGTGATCTTCTACGTGAAATACTTTTGTGATACAGTTATGCAGCAACGGGAAGGCGTAACCTTGCGGCAATCAATGATGCATGACGAGCACATATACTTCATATTTATTTTGTGCTGGGAACTGACGTTTGAATCCCCATCCCAGTGACCTGGGCCGCTGTCTTGCTACAGCTTAGTACGGATCAGTACGAGGAAGTGACAGAGGGCAGATTGGTGATATTATGGCGCGACGATTTTCTTAAGTTTCGCACCCATCTTGGCCGGAAAACAGAGATGAAACCGCGGCCATATCAAGCAGCTGACACAGCATATTATGAAAAACAAAACAACTCAAACTAGACAAGATGATTTAGTGGTGGTGTTGCAGATTTTCAGGGATGATGTAGAGGGGTAAACGTATGAATTTCGTGTAGGGGATCCTAGTAGCGTAACGCTGGCCATGAATCCGTTCAAACTACACCGCTGATGTTAGAATGTGTATCACGGAATTTGAGCAAATATATCATGCCAGTATTGACCGTGAGGTACGCCACTTTGGAAAACTGTTGAAAATGTAGCAATTTGTTAAATTTGTGCGAGTGAATGAAATTCATTATTACTGTACCAGAGACTTAGAACTTTCGGTCTCTCTGGCATCAAGTTGCGTGCACTGTTTCTAGCCCATCAGCATGGGAATTATTTGAGGTGTTGGAGAGTAATCAGGGGCAAATCTGTACATGGTCAGTGTTCGGGAGATGGGACCCTTAGTCTGAGCTCTGTGCGTGGATAATATGGAACCTGAATAGATTTTCGCTTGCACATTTCGACTTGGCAGTTTCTGGACTAGAGTATGTTACCTCGAATTGATAAATTTCCCCTTGCCCGTTATCGCTCCAAGTTTGTAATATCATCATGGGATAACCCTGTATATACAGCATGTTAGGAGTGTGCATGTTGACATTGTGAGCATTGGTATCTTAATATGTAGCCGCTTCAGTGCGTTCGTTGCTTTTTCGGTTTATCTACCATAAAGGTATTCCCACAAACACCTCACGTAATTTACTGTCTGATATTCTCCGCACGGTCGTAACCGCACCTCTAAGTGGACTATTCCTGTCAGTATGTACTAACCGTTTTGTTCCCAGACGTCTGCAGTCCAACACCTTACCTGCTACCCAGGGGAAAATAAGCATTAAAGGCTTGCTCTTGCCACAAGCACTTGGAGCTGCCAACCAACCTAAAGCATACTACTATTCTCCTATGACTTATAGCTATTACTCTGCAAATAAAAGAATTACTGATGTATTGTTGTTCAGTTCAATATCCCCAGTCACCAATAACAGTGTCAGCACATAAACCCCTAACACCCTGTATAGTGATTACTAAAATAACAATACCTCTCGTCGTGCTCGGCTATGATAAATCTGCAGGTTTCCAGAGTCTCAGTCACTGCTAGAAAATCTTGAGAAATATGCAGCGGCAAACGAATGTGTAGTTTACTCATTTACGAGGAAGGGGCAAGTGCCATTCTGGTCGACCCACCCCCATTACGTCATACGTGTTTATTTCTGTACAGTTTATTTCAAAAGAGAATATCTTGGTAGGAGAAACCAAAACCCTTCCGGAAAGATCGTAGCATGAGGTGATTTACTAGCAGATTTCCATTAAAAAGAAGTCGCTTGAGGTCCCTTCAGAAACACGCCTCTGCGGCCGTTCAGTCTACTTTTCTTCTGTCCAGCTACCAACACTGAAAAGCAGAGCCTTGCTTGCTCCGTACAAGGATCAATGGTGCTGTCTCCTGCTGCTGTGTCGACATCGAGGCACTGTGGAGGGAGTGACTGATTGCGTCACAGCTGAAGGAGAGCAATAATAAAAGGAAAAATTATAATTTCTTTGACTCATTTTAGGTCACTCAGTATCTAAATCAGCTCAGTTACGGATCACATACCTTCTGCGGACGTTATTTAATGTTGACACAATATTGGACGCTACACCTTGGTACTCTCAAATAGCCGGTGAATTTTGAAGCAATGGTAAATAAATCAGAATAACACCCGATCCACCACGTTCCTTTGGTGCTGCTCCAGGGAACACACAAGACTTTGGCCACCAAATCCAGTAATTAGTGCGGGATTCTTCAAGAGACTATCGCTGGCGCTTATCAGCCTGCCTTTCCCTCATAATTATGTCAACACAAATTCCATGCTAAGAAAATTCCGTCACCCTTATGGCTAGCTGATGTTTCTTCCCACACTTGTCTCAGATGCTCAATGCACTTAACAAATGGGACAGTACGAAGGCTGAGTCATTTAAGTATGGTGAAATAACTGATGCACAAATTTCATCGTTAGTACGGTGCAGTCCCCGCAAACAAGTATATTCAAGGATGATCTGAAAGAAGCAGCATCATTTCTGGCCGCAGAACAGGATGTTTAGAGAAGAGAGCCAGAAATCAGGTCGTTGGCGGAATCAAGAGCTTTCACGTTGGGTACCGGAAAGGAGGCAAGCATTTCGTCGACTTAGGCAGCGAGCAACCTGGTGGAACTACATCGCTTACAAAAGAACGAAAGCAGCCTATAGTCTTTCACAATACTCTTAAGAAATAACACTGCAAGAAATTTTGCGGGAAACTATCAAAAGCCACCTCCATCGTTCAGATGATGACAAATAGTTTCCTCGTTGCAAAGTGGGACCTCCCAAACAGTTTCAGAGTTGGACAGACGAGTTTTCAGTCGACAAAGCTCCTCCCACAGTTATGTGTGAGCCAATTGAATTAACTTCGTCTGGTACAACTGACAATGTTGTGGTTGTTTAACCACCCCTTTTATTTCGGCGAATTACACAAAGCCCCACAATACTCAGAGGACGTATTACCTGGATACGTCCAGGTCTAATATTCCATGATCATAAATTCGTCCGACAGCGTTAAACCCGTTCCCGTGAGCATTTTCAACATATCTGGAAAGATTGTACCATTCCAGAGGATTGGACAACCAAATTTTAGTGCCCATATTAAAATATGCGGAAGATGCTGGTCAAGCAACGATGTACAGACCCTTTGCGCTGTCATCATGAATGCGTAACACCTCCGAACGTCTCATCGAGCTCCACTTTCAATATTTCCTAGAAGACCAGGACTTGCTGCCACGAACACAATACGACTTCCGTAATGATAACGTATTATGGACTATATCCCAAGCATTAGATATGATGAGAAAAGGTTTGTGACAAACGAGTACCTTCTTTATTTATATAATTATTCAAGAGCTTATGATAATGACATTATCGCTGCTCTAATTGAAACATTGAAACTGCTACACATCCCAGAAGGACTCTTACGAATTGTATATGGTTCTCTCAGACATCATTAGTATACATCTGAGATCAGTATAAGACATTATACGGCCCTCCCACAGTGAAAGAAAGCCTTTCACAGGGTGCAATACTAAGTCACTTGCTGCACACACTGTAGGCCTCAGATCTGGAGATTACACATGGGTCCAACATTAAAGTCCTTCAGTATCTGGACGATGTCTTTATAAACACCCATTCACTGTGTTTTTGGCTGACAATGTATGAGAAGTGCTTGCTAAAATGTAGTTAGGCAATGGACTTACTCGGTAGCCAGAAAAGTTGGTATTGGTTATACTCCCGAGCAAAAGATGTAATCACTTCTCTACATAAATACGTCTTGATCCACAAAGATTTCCCGTACAGTCGCATGCTAAACTATTTGGAGTCTACTCTGAATGGAAAGTAACGCGGAATCGTCACACTGAGTATGTAATAAACAATAAGGAAAAATTGTAAATGCTGTGTGTCCATAATGAAAGTTCCGGTGTGAAAACGCTGTGGAAAGAGAACCACTGCTCAGAGTTATGTCAAATTTTAAAAACATATTATTGATGCATGGGGAAGCGTCAAGAACCAATAAGAAAGAAAGAGGGAAATTTGACCTACAGCAGGCGGTGCAGGCGTCAGAATACACACATCGACAGACGCGCGGCACATGGCTGTTCCTCAGCTTGCGTCCGAGACGCCAGACAAGACTGTCTTCATGAAGGATCGTGCGATGCTGTTAAGGCTGTTTTACAAGAACGATGACTGACGCCAGTAGCCCTGTAAAAGTTCTGGAAACTCAAGAGTACGAAAAAAGGTAATGGTCTAATATCTGCTATGGATCTGGAGAAATGATTACAAAAATTCGAAAAGACAGGTTCTTTTGAAGTGCAACGTGGCAGAGGGAGGAAAGCAGTTGGTCCGACGTCTTCAAAAGACGTAACCACAGCGTTGCAGGGGATTCCGAGCGGTGGTGTAAACAGGCATTGCACGGATGTTGGTCATGCCTGCAAGTACGGTGCATAAAATCCTACACCCTACATTGCTGTCTACAGAAAACCACCCACGTTCTGGAGTTGCTTCCCGCTGACCTGCCAGTAAGACAACCGTTGGCTCCGGAATTTCTTGCTCTTTTGGAAGTGGACAATGATGGCCATGCAACATTCTGTGGACAGACGAAGCCCATTTCCATCTCTAAGGACATGTCAATCAGCAGAACTGCAGAATATGAGCAATGGGAAATCTGTAAGCACATCAGCAGCTACCACTCACTCTGCAAAGGTGACTGTATTGTGGGAGTTGACGGCACCCTTCATCGAAGAGCTGTACTTTTCCCAGAATATGAGTCCTTTTGATCCTGTCACCGGTAAACGTTGTGGGAGTCTTTTGGGCACCAGAGTCATTCAAACCGTTCAACATCATTTGTGTGTGGGTAGGATTGTTTTTATGCAAGATGGTATTCCCCCGCACGTTGCACAGTCTGTGATACGGCTGCTGTAAAGACATTCCGGAAATGCTAGAATTATCAGCCGTCAGTTCCCCACGTCTTGGCCGTCCAGATCTTCTGATCTTAACCCGTGTGACTTTTGGCTGTGGGGTTATCTGAAAGAAGGTGTTTCCAGTGCTCCAGTTACGAACATAGCTGAACTGAAGGCATGGATTGTGCAACCCATTCTGAACGTGACCCCGAGACACTCCAATCTATTGTGGAACGTGCTGTTTCCCGCTTTCAGCTTTGGGCAGAAAAACGTGGACAACACACTGAATATGTGTTTTGCCACTCTCACGACAATTAGAGACCAATGTCATTTTGATTTTTATGCGGTTTATAACCTCGTGACAGTTAAAAATGGATTTTTTTTGCATCCTACCACGTACCACCTTTCCAAGTTTATGGGCTTACCTAACTAACAGTGCTACAACTGCTGACTACCGAACTTGTGCAATCATGTACCTTGAACAGTATGTGGGGTGCCACATGCAACTCAAACCATAGCCGTGGAATTGCAGTTCATCTGTCATCTGCAGCCGATCCCATTTATGTTGAGATGAAAAGGGGGCCGCCTATGGGTAAGATTTTTGTTAAATTATTTTATTCCATGGCGTTGCACCCTGCGTTAATAACAGGCTTTTCAAATTTGACGTCATTCTCAATAGTGGTTCTCTTCTTAAAGCGTTTTGAAACTGGAACTTTAATTTTATTAAAAGCAATTGCTACGGTCTGGTGGGAGCGGAAATGGCGATACATTTGAATCTGTATAACGTCTTCATCCCCTCTGTTTTCGATTATGGATGCATGATAGAAAGCAAGGCACCGTAATGTAGTTGAAGAATCTAGTTGTTCTCCATAGTAGGGTGATTCGCCTAACTCTTGGAACCATTAAATCATCATCTACCAAGGCACTGTTATTGAAGACTCCGAAATGATAGAAAGCAAGGCACCTTAACGTAGTTGCAGAATCTAGACGTTCTCCATCGTTGGGTGATTCGCCTAACTCTTGGAACCATGAAATCATCTCCTACCAAGGCACTGTTATTGAAGACTCCAAAATGCCGCTAATAGTATCGGCTTGGAAGTGGCCTTTAGGCAGTTTCCCACATTCCGCAGGGTGAACACCACCCGGGTTCGTGCCCAAGCTTCATCTCGTTTACACGATTCAGAAACATTCACGGAACTTTCACTCACTTTCCATGAATACTCCTGCACGCAGACAATTGCGACACCTGGGGGTGGCAGCGTGACCGCAGGAACGACATTCGGGCACCTCTTAAATTAATCTTGCGAAATCTGTTCATAGTCATGCTGAACATCCGCGATATGGGACAGATGCACAAGAAAAAGAAGAAAAAAATTGAATTCTCGAGTGACAACTCATTATTAAATGCATCAATGCATGTCATTCCTTGGGGGGACAATATCCCTGTATCAACTATATTTACGTATTCCGTGTGATGATAATGGTGTGGAGTACGACATCTATGTCAGTATTACTGGCTGCCAGACAATGACAATGAACCTCCCAGAAGGGAGGCGGAAACGAAACGAAACTACATGGGTTGAGACACCCAGTGATCTTCTTTCGGTCTTTAAAGTATCGAGGGAACTTTCTAATAATCTTAGCACTGTGAGCTTACTTATGTGCTTGACGTTGAACCCCATCTGACCTGACTACATATACTGACCGGGTGGGAAGGGTGTCATGAATCAGTTGTATTCTCTCGTGAGACAAGCTAGTCCACAGCTGTTTAACTCGTTCTTGATATCCTGGCTACTATCATTGAGATGCGGTTGACATTCGAGCAGGTCCCATAAATGTTGAATTGTGTACAGAACAGACAAAACAATGAAATCATTTTTTACTGGATTCCAGGGCGCATAGGCATCCGAGGAAACGAACTCGCTGATGCTGCTGCTAAGGTGGCTTCCTCCCTTCCTCCTCCTGCCAGCTTTTCAGTCCCTCTGCGGGCTGTCACTTCATTTGTGACCAGTAAGGCCATAAGCTGGTGCGAGTCCCAGTTACTGGAAGTGAGGAACAATAAACTACGTTCCATGAAGACTTCAGTGCGACCATGGATCACCTCCTTCTGCTCGCGACGGTGTGAAGGCTCTTACTCCGCTTAGAGTGGGACATTGTCCATTGACACACGGCTTCCTCTTACGTCGGGAGGAGCCCCCAGTATGTCAGAGATGCGGTACACAGCTGTCAGTACGACATATGTTAAGTGAGTGCGTTTTATATGACGACCTGAGGGTTGAACTGAGTCTCCCACAGGGTCTCTATTTTAACTGATAAGGAGGCGAGTGTTGTTCGTGTCTTAAAATTTTGCGCGTTGTCCTGAAATCTTTCCAAAATACTTGGTGTGCAATCCTAATGTGTCAGAGAGTGGCTGGGTCAAGTATTGTTTCCAAGACGTCATCCAGCCATGCTTTTTTGTCTCTTTCTTAACAGCATCTTTATTTTCTCCATGATTTCATTTAGTTGTCCCGCTGTGTCTCGCTGGTGTCTTATTGCGGGCTTTTCTGAACCTCACCTTCCTGGTGTTGCTTTACGTTTCCTGTGGTGGGATCAAACATAGTTTTCCAGTTTATTGATCTCCTCCTTAGATTACGAAAATCTTCTTCAGTATAACACTAAGGCAAGGGCGCTGATGACCTAGCTGTTTAGGGCCCTCCACCATAAATCATCATCATCATCATCATCATCAGAACTGGGTACCTTACGGGTAAATGGACTACCTCTACATCATGCAGACAGTTCACAGAGACGAAAAATGGATCCACAATCCTGTCGGATGAGAGATTTCACGTCTGAAACAGAAAGTCTCAGAGTTAGTAGCGGTCGTCACCTGAAGTCGTATCCAATGGCAACCCACACCACAATGCCACAAATAGCACCGCCGTGCATCTAGAAAACACTGGGAAAATGGGACATCTTCCCAAAAAAATGGCTCTGAGCACTATGGGACTCAACTGCTGAGGTCATTAGTCCCCTAGAACTTAGAACTACTTAAACCTAACTAACCTAAGGACATCACAAACATCCATGCCGGAGGCAGGATTCGAACCTGCGACCGTAGCGGTCTTGCGGTTCCAGACTGCAGCGCCTTTAACCGCACGGCCACTTCGGCCGGCCGGACATCTTCCCAGGTCACCGCCATAATCGCTGATGGTGATACTAATGGACGAACGCGATAAATCGCTGAAAATCCCATTTATCAGCAGTCCATGCTTCCCAGTCACGGCAACACTCCAAAAATAGACGTTACTGCTGTGGTGTTAGCGGCAGCCTACGCTTGGGACGTTAATGCCGAGCTCAAGAAGCAGCTGGTCTCCGAACAATTGTGCAGGACGGCAAATATTGTTTCAGGGCATCCATTAATTGTTCTGAGGTGGCAGGCGCATAAATGAATAGCTTATGATGTGCTTCGTGTACAATACGGCTAGCGTTCCTGTCTTACGGTGATCAGACGTGGCCGCCCAGAATCTTGACGGCGAGTATACCTGTCATCACTTTTCCAAGGAGTCCAAGATTGAGTCATTCCCGCATGCCCCACAAATATGGATATTCCACCATTCGGCCTGCCGGCGAAATGGAGACTCTTGATGTGGCCCCCTTCGAACTCTGTAAGGTGTTGATTGAGCGACATCTCCGTGTCCTTCCCAATTATCACTTAACATCTGACGCTGTTCAGGCCCCTTACATACCAGTCTTGGTACCAAAACTAAAGGCAAACAACACTAAGGCACTTTGGTGACCGGCCTATGTCACAGGGAATTACAGCTTTAATCATTTGCATACCCGCCGATCATGTGTGCTTGTACGAATGAAAACAACCGAGCAGGTGGTCTTTGGTCTTTTTTCTTTTGTTTTTTGCTTTAGGGCGCAAAAACAACTGGGGCCATACCTGCCCAAGTCAAAACTATAGAACACGAAGACAAAGAGGTGTTAAAAAACGACAGTTGACATAAGAGAAAGCAGCTAAAGGCAGGGACGTGGAGTAAGGGCTAAAAACGACACCATACAGAAGCTGAGGTCCAAAACTAAAAATTAAATGGTCTTCGCCATATTGCTTTGGCGGATGCAAAGTAAAACGCGGTCGACAGCCCTCGCATAATTTGCGGCTGATAACTCAGACGGCAAACCCAAGTGGGAACGTGAACGGTTAAAAAGTGGGTATTCTTTCAGAAAGTGGTGGAGAGTTAAAACTTGGGCGCAATGTGTACAAAGTGGTGGGGGAGCGCCACTTATCGAATGACCATGGCTAAAAACCCAGTGCCCAATATTCAGCCTAATTAAAATGATCTCTTCCCGGCGGAGGGCCGAGAGGAGGTCGTCCAAGCCCTGGGAGAGGCTTAATACGCCGGAGCTTACTCCCTTGCAGGAACGACTATTCGTGATACCAAAGGGACATCACCTCCTGACAGACGGCAACACAGAGATTATCGGAGGGAATATAGGATGTAGGAGCTAGCAGGCTGAGGTGCGAGGACTGCAGCCTCGGCAGCAGCGTCAGCAGCCTTGTTTCCTAACAGACCGACACGACCAGGAACCCACATGAAAATTACAGTGGGTCCACCAAGAGTAAACAAGTGACATGTTTGCTGTACCGTAAGGTATGGGTGATGTACTGCGTGCTTCACTTCTTGTCAGCCATTGTGCATAAATTAAAATCTCTTACGCGGTTTTTTCTGTTATATGTGAATGGAGATGTTGTTGTTGTTGTCTTAAGTCCTGATACTGGTTTGATGCAGCTCTCCATGCTACTCTATCCTGTGCAAGCTTCTTCATCTCCTAGTACCTACTGCAACCTACATCCTTCTGAATCTGCTTGGTGTATTCATCTCTTGGTCTCCCTCTACGATTATTACCCTCCACGCTGCCCTCCAATACTAAATTGGTGATTCCTTGATGCCTCACAACATGTCCTACCAACCG
The DNA here is from genome assembly GCF_023864345.2 of Schistocerca serialis cubense. Taxonomy (NCBI): domain Eukaryota; kingdom Metazoa; phylum Arthropoda; class Insecta; order Orthoptera; family Acrididae; genus Schistocerca; species Schistocerca serialis. The sequence continues at coordinate 312,020,858 of NC_064645.1, read as the reverse complement.
ATCCATTCTTCTAGTCATGTTGTGCCACAAACTCCTCTTCTCCCCAATTCTATTCAATACCTCCTCATTAGTTATGTGATCTACCCATCTAATCTTCAGCATTCTTCTGTAGCACCACATTTCGAAAGCTTCTATTCTCTTCTTGCCCAAACTATTTATCGTCCATATTTCACTTCCATACAAGACTACACTCCATACAAATACTTTCAGAAACGACTTCCTGACACTTAAATCTATACTCGATGTTAACAAATTTCTCTTCTTGAGAAACGCTTTCGTTGCCATTGCCAGTCTACATTTTATATCCTCCATACATCGACCATCATCAGTTATTTTGCTCCCCAAATAGCAAAACTTCCTTACTATTTTTAGTGTCTCATTTCCTAATCTAATTCCCTCAGCATCACCTGTTTTAATATGACTACATTCTATTATCCTCGTTTTGTTTTTGTTGATGTTCATCTTATATCCTCCTTTCGAGACACTGTCCATTCCGTTCAACTGCTCTCCCAAGTCCTTTGCTGTCTGTGACAGAATTACAATGTCATCGGAGAACCTCAACGTTTTTATTTCTTCTCTATGGACTTTAATACCTACTCCGAATTTTTCTTTTGTTTCCTTTACTGCTTGCTCAATATACAGATTGAATAACATCGGGGACAGGGTACAACCCTGTCTCACTCCCTTCCCAACCGCTGCCTCCCTTTCATGCCCCTCGACTCTTATAACTGCCACCTGGTTTCTGTACAAATATAAAATAGCCTTTCGCTCCCTGTATTTTACCCCTGCAACCTTTGGAATTTGAAAGAGAGTATTCCAGTCAACATTGTCAAATGCTTTCTCTAAGTCTACAAATGCTAGAAATGTAGGTTTGCCTTTCCTTCATCTATTTTCTAAGATAAGTCGTAGGGTCAGTATTGCCTCACGTGTTCCAACATTTCTGCGGAATCCAAACTGATCTTCGCCGAGGTCGGTTTCTACCAGTTTTTCCATTCGTCTGTAAAGAATTCGCTTCAGTATTTTACTGCAGTGACTTATTAAACTGATACTTCGGTAATTTTCACATCTGTCAACACCTGCTTTCTTTGGGATTGGAATTATTATATTCTTCTTGAAGGCTGAGGGTATTTCGCCTGTCTCATACATCTTGCTCACCAAATGGTGGGGTTTTGTCAGGACTGGCTCTCCCAAGACCGTCAGTAGTTCCCATGGAATGTTGTCTTCTCCCGGGGCCTTGTTTCGACTCAGGTCTTTCAGTGCTCTGTCAAACTCTTCACGCAGTATCGTATATCCCATTTCATCTTCATCTACATTCTCTTCCATTTCCGTAATATTGTCCTCGAGTACATCGTCCTTGTATAGACCCTCTATATACTCCTTCCGCCTTTCTGCTTTCCCTTCTTTGCTTAGAAATGGGTTTCCATCTGAGCTCTTGATATTCATACAAGTGACTCTCTTTTCTCCAAAGGTCTCTTTCATTTTCCTGTAGGCAGTATCTATCTTACCCCTAGTGAAATAAGCCTCTAAATCCTCACATTTGTCCTCTCGCCATCCCTGCTTAGCCATTTTGCACTTCCTGTCGATCTCATTTTTGAGACGTTTGTATTCCCTTTTGCCTGCTTCATTTACTGCGTTTTTATATTTTCTCCTTTCATCAATTAAATTCAATATTCCTTGTGTTACCCAAGAATTTCTACTAGCCCTCGTCTATTTGCCTACTTGATCCTCTGCTGCCTTCACTACTTCATCCCTCAGAGCTACCCACTCTTCTTCTACTGTATTTCTTCCCCCCATTCCTGTCAATTGTTCCCTTATTCCCTCCCTCAAACTCTGTGCAACCTCTTGTTTAGTCAGTTTATCCAGGTCCCATCTCCTTAAATTCCCACCTTTTTGCAATTTATTAAGTTTTAATCTACAGTTCATAACCAATAGATTGTGGTCAGAGTCCACATCTGCCCCTGGAAATGTCCTACAATGTAAAACCTGGTTCCTAAATCTCTGTCTCACCATTATATAATCTATCTGATACCTTTTAGTATCTCCAGGGTTCTTCCATGTATACAGCCTTCTTTTATGATTCTTGAACCAAGTTTTAGCTATGATTAAGTTATGCTTTGTGCAAAATTCTACCAGACGGCTTCCTCTTTCATATCTCTCCCCCAATCCATATTCACCCACTATGTTTTCTTCCCTCCCTTTTCCTACTCTTGAATTCCAGTCACCTATGACTATTAAATTTTCGTCTCCCTTCACTACCTGAATAATCTCTTTTATCTCGTCATACATTTCTTCAATTTCTTCATCATCTGCAGAGCTAGTTGGCATATAAACTTGTACTACTGTAGTAGGCATGGGCTTCGTGTCTATCTTGGCCACAATAATGCGTTCACTATGCTGTTGGTAGTAGCTTACCCGCACTCCTATTTTTTTATTCATTATTAACCCTACTCCTGCATTACCCCTATTTGTTTTTGTATTTATAACCCTGTATTCACCTGACCAGAAGTCTTGTTCCTCCTGCCACCGAACTTCACTAATTCCCACTATATCTAACTTCAACCTATGCATTTCCATTTTTAAATTTTCTAACCTACCTGCCTGATTAAGGGATCTGACATTCCACGCTCCGATCCGTAGAACGTTGTTTCTCCTGATAACGACGCCCTCTTGAGTAGTCTCCGCCCGGATATCCGAATCGGGGACTATTTTACCTCCGGAATATTTTACCCAAGAGGACGCCATCATCATTTAACCATACAGTAAAGCTGCATGCCCTCGGGAAAAATTACGGCTGTAGTTTCCCCGTGCTTTCAGCCGTTCGCAGTACCAGCACAGCAAGGCAGCTTTGGTTAGTGTTGCAAGGCCAGATCAGTCAATCATCCAGTCTGTTGCCCCTGCAACTACTGAAAAGGCTGCTGCCCCTCTTCAGGAACCACACGTTTGTCTGGCCTCTCAACAGATACCCCTCCGTTGTGGTTGCACCTACGGTACGGCCATCTGTATCGCTGAGGCACGCAAGCCTCTCCGCCAACGGTAAGGTACATGGTTCATGGGAGGAGGGAATGGAGATACTGCAGAAATTTTGATGCGGTTTACACTAATGTATGTGCTATGCGTGTAAGGCCAGGGCAGGTTGCTAGCTCATTTGTACAAATGATGAGGACTTCTGACTTATTATGCTTCAGGAGTATGGTATATAACCATGGTTTATCGATGACAGTGTTCTCTTCAAAGGGACGATATGCCTTGATGCACTGCGTAGGAGCTGTCACTTGACAGGACAAAATATATTGAAATCACGATCGTGATGAATGAACACATTTAACAGGAGTACTGGCAGAATATGTTCTCCTTTCTAATGAGTGGGTGTTCGGTAAATATTTCGTCCCGAAGTGGCAGCATTGCACTTTCCACACTTTGCGATCCTACAATGTATATTGAGGGAGAATTCCGGAAAATATACCCATAGCATGTTTGATTTTATGCCATTACGTTCAGAGGTTCCAGGCACTGCACATCTTTACTAATACCAGAAGACAGAGATCGTGAACAATTCTGAGGGCTAACGCCGTGTGCTTAGTCTATGCAGTTTAGTTGCTCGTCTAGGCTGGAAATGCTCTCTATTCCACTCTTTGATTGCAGTTCAAAATAATTGTTACTTGCCATTTGAACATGACCCACCACAAAAAAGAAATTTTTAACAAATTCTGATTCGATGTCAGCCTCCATAGTATCATCTTCTTAGCGTCACAAGTTTTGCAAACTCTTGGGTATGTGTGGGTGAACTACACCCACTTAATGGGCTGGAAATGCACTGTAACGATAGAAAAATTCGATTTTGCGCAGAATAATCTCCACGTGGTTGCCGAGACTAGGAGAGCAGACGTAGTCGTTGCGGACATAGGTATGTGTAGAACACGCAGAACACATACAGACTTTTGCGCTTTTTGCTACAATGATGACCTTCAATTCAAGTTACAGAAAAACAGCATGACATCCTAGTCGTTACTCTTCTTCCTGCTTGAGTTTTTCTACTTGCAAACATCCTGATAAATTTAAAGCGTAGAACACAAATTATTAGTTTGCACGGTACTCGTGTTATAACAACAAAAAAATAATTCAGATGGCTCTAAGCACTATGGGACTTAACATCAGTTCCCATCAGTTCCCTAGACTTAGAACTACTTAAACCTAACTAACCCAAGGACATCACACACATCCATACACGAGGCGGGATCCGAACCTGCAAATGTAGCAGCAGTGCAGTTCCGAACTGAAGCTCCTAAAACCGCTCGGCCACAGAGGCCAGCTTATAACAACACGCGTCTCACATTCGCACTTTTGGTAACATCGCGCACAATTGAACAGTTAAAGACACTTGCTCCGAAAGCAAGTACGCGCTATTACTCCACAAAGGGCTCCGTCTCATTAAAGTTTACGTCTCCCTTTCGTGTTCGTTGTTCTTTCTAATTAGTTTATCTTACAATTATCCAACAATTCATACGAATTATTCTAGTAATACGACCGGTAACGTAATGTAAAGTAACTGATATAATCAGTATTAAGGTTTGATAATATTTAGCACGCTATCGAATTTTTAATTAAATACTATTCAAGAGAACTGTACACGCCCCCTAGCTGTAATGTATGCATTAAAATAAGAGTAAAGTATTAAATAAAGTTTCGTCTGAATGGGTTTATTTAGGATTAACGTTGTAGAGGATGGGCTACATCATCACCACAAGGAACATGAAATTAATTAATTGTATAGAAAGTAACGCTACACACTTATGGGTATAATGTATGCACAAAAAGAAGCCTAAAATGTACGAGTTTTGTTTGCAATTGCTTTATTTGGGAGTTACGCAGTAGCGTAAGGATCACACGTGCAACACAAACAACACAAAATCAATTCTTCTCAGAAAGCAACGAAACGAAGGGACTCGAAATTCAGCACAACTATCTGGTGCACATTTACCCCGGAACACGCTTCAAATGATGTTCATGTAGACGAAGACAGTGGCGTGATCAAAGTCTCACCGCTCTCGGAGTACTGCAGGCTCCGTTCGTCCTATTCTGCAGAACAACATTTTCAGCTCGCTGCTGTAGGTGTGCTACATTCTCAGTGCAACACCATGCACGAGCTTCTTTAGACGGCCCCAAAGGTACAAGTCCATGGGATTAAGATCTGGCGGGCCGAAAAACTGGCCCTGCAAAACATATTCACTCATCAGGATAAGCTATATATAAAATCACAAGTTGGGTCGTGTAGTGAATAAGTCATGATACTACAGATCACCCAATTCATGCTCCAAAAACTGTCAATAGCTCTCACAGTCAGGTACGATGCATTCCGAGTAACTAATTATCCGTTATACCACACAAAATATTCACTGCTAGGCCGTGTTGATATTCCAGTTCTGTAGCTTCTTGAGACGGCCCCAGAGATAGAAGTCCATGGAGTTAAGATCCGGAGATCTGGAAAGGATTCTCACACGCCCACACGTGCATGTTATGAACACGATAACTGCTCCCATCCTCATACGATACCCGAATTCCGTTCAGTGGATCATCGGCATGTGTCTCGCGCAACCACTGACAGAAATTCTGAGGTCTGGTGTAGTCTACAGATGCTAAGTCCTGTACCTTGTACAGGTGAAATGGCTGGAAATGCTGTCTCCGAAGCAGGAACCATGCTGGTGACTGCGGAATCTCTACAGTGGCACTTATACAGCGGGTACTTATGATCGAATCTTCAGCTACCATTTCCAGTATGTTTTCTACACCCACACCATCCAGTTGAGGCCGACCAAACTGTGGCGCACCACGAATACCACATTCCCTTAAATGCCTGCCCATAGCTGTTGAAGTCTGATGGTTTGGTACTCCTCTGCATACCGTCATCTCCCTACTCGTGTGTTAACTTCTGTTGCGGCGTAAACGAGATGCAGATCCGGGCATTCACCGTTTGACTACACCATCATACCCTACATAACCACTGTTGTGTATGAACTACTGACAGATTGAATATACTTAGGAAGTCTGTTGCCGCTACGCTGTGACGGCAACATAGAGTACAACTGACCACGCTGAAGTCAATTAAACAGAGATATTTCATGATAGAATCAACCATTAAATGTAGAGGGGTATACAAAGCAACAACAGTCGTTATGCAGGCGAATACGACACCCCTAAAGCCTATAATGACCCATGATGTAATGCCTGCTACAAATGACATTATGCATCATAAGTTGGAAATAAAGCAATTGCAGATAAACTTTATTTAACATTTTACTCTTATTTAGATGCATACATTACAGCAGCGATATGTGTACAATCACTTTTGAATCACCCAGTATAACAGAGAGATGCAATAATTATAAGAACGGTTATCTAAATGGCATTCACCTTTGACGAGCTTGAAACAAATACGTAAAAGAGGCATAGTACCGAACAGTATTTAAATCAGGTGCCCCATATTTCCTAAAGCACCACATTTTAAGAGGAAATTTACAATACAGAGTACACTACAAAGGCTCACTTAACGAGCGTCGAAATTGCTACGCTTTTGTTAATGACTGAAAAATTTTAGTGATAGATTGTTCAATATGCGCACGTAGAACTACCTAAACTATGCGATCAAAAGTATCCGCACACCTGGCTGAAATGACATACAAGTTCGTGAAGCTCCCCATCGGTAATGCTGGAATTGAATAAGGCGTTGGCTCACCCTTAGTCTTGATGACACCTTCCACTCTCGCAGGCATACGTTCAATCAGGTGCTGGAAGGTTTCTTCAGGAGTTGCAACCCATTCTTCACATAGTGCTGCGCTGAGGAGAGGTATCGATGTGAGTCGTTGGGGCATTGCACAAAGTCGGTGTTCCAAAACATCCCAAAGGTGTTCTATAGGATTCAAGTCAGGATTCTGTGCAAATCAGTCCATTACAGGGACGTTATTGTCATGTAACCACTCCGCCATAGGCCGTGCATTACGAACAGGTGCTCGATCGTTTTGAAAGATGAAATCACCTTCCCCGAATTGCTCCTCAACAGTGGCAAGCAAAACGTATAAGTAGGCCTGTGCTGTGATAGTGCCACGCAAAACAACAAGGGGTGCATGCCCCTCCATGAAAAATATGACCACACCATAACGCCACCGCCTCCGAATTTTACTGTTGGCACTAAACACGCTGGCAGTTGACGTTCACCGAGCATTCGCCACACCCATGCCCTGCCATCGGATTAACACATTGTGTACGGTGATTCGTCACTCCACACAACGTTGTCCCACTGCTCAGTCGTCCAATATTTACGCTCCTTACACCAAGCGAGGCGTTGTATGGCATTTACCGGCGTGATGTGTGGCTTATGAGCAGCCGCTCGACCATGAAATCCATGTTTTCTCACCTCCCGCCTAACTGTCACAGTACTTGCAGTTGATCCTGATGCAGTTTGTAATTCCTGTGTGATGGTCTGGATAGATGTCTGCCTTTTACACATTACGAATCTCTTTAACTGTCGGCGGTCTCTGTCAGTCAACAGACGAGGTCGTTCTGTACGCTTTTGTGCTGTACGAGTCCCCTCACGTATCCACTTCACTATAAAATCGGAAACAGTGGACCTGTGGATGTTTGGGAGTGTAGAAATCTCGCGTACAGGCGTATGACTCAAGAGTCACCCAGTCACCTGACCTTGTTCGAAGTCCGGGAGTTCCACGGAGAGCCCCATTATGTTCTCTCACGATGCCTAATGACTACAGAGGTCGCTGATATGGAGTAACTGGCTGTAGGTTGCAGTTCAATGCACCTATAATGAAAAATGCATGTCTTTCGGGGTGTCCGGATACTTTTGATCACATGGTGTACATGACCCGCGTACAGCCTGATAAGGTCAGCGCTTAGCGCACCGATGTACATGCAGATGGAAATTTTTTCTCAACCGGGAAATAATAGTTGAAGGAAACAACCGTGGCCGGTCAGACTTACGATGATGGCATGTCACAAACTGACTTGGAGAAACCACGTAAAAACCAATTGAGGATGGCCAAAACGTGATATCATCGCAGCTCCTCATGAATGGAAGTCTGATGTTCGAACTACTCTGTCGCATACGTTTTTTTAATACAACCAGCTAGTTGACAAACCCGGCATTACCCGGAAACTCATTTTGACAGTTTTCAGTTAAAAATAAAAAGAAAATATTATGTGTGTTTGTAGTGTAATATCAGAAAAAGCTACTTGCAGTGGACTCGGTGCGAAATGATGCCCGACAGTTTCTTCTTGCCGGTCGTGCGAATGCGCTTCTGCGTCTGCAACTTGACTTTGTGAACGTCTCTGTGCCAACGCATCTTTACAGCTCTATAGATGGCTATTGTTTTCGCCTTCAGCCGTTTGCGCTTCCGCTTCGCATTTGGTAACTGTCAAATTCGCTGCCAGATGTCGGGTATTACCTTAATTTAACTGAAGTGTAGGCGTGTCTCAGTAGTAAAGAATTACTGTTTTAAAACTTCTTGCATGACGGGGCTGTTTTTCAGGCATCTTAGTGATTATGACGTCACATCTCCTGAACTCTGTGTGGTAACATGATATAATTTTGTAGGTGCATTTAGCGGTATATTTGGATTCTGTCTGCGAAATGTGCTGCAAATAGTGTTAGTAGAACAGAAGTAATTAATTCAAATATCATTCATCATGCGGCAACGTTCCACGAACCTTATTGTTAATGGCGTCATATCACGTGAACTGTGATAGGTTCTTGCCCCCACAGTAAGGGATATCTGTACCAAGTCTGGATGAAATCGGTTCAATGATTTAGGAGATGTGGAACATATACACATGCAAACATTATTTATGCAGTGGTAAAAGTTTATACTACAATTTGTCTTGATTTGTATTGTACGGGTTCCTGAATAATGGTGCAATTTCTCAGCCAAATCCGATATGTTTGATTCTCCTCACTCACTGTTGCCTCTATCCATACCGTTATCACACGATAGCTATTTGGCATCGGACAACAAAGACAAGGGGTGTGACTTCTGAGGCGTTACATTTCCTGTTGAAGCAAATTGGGAAGATGTAAGTCTATTAGTAAAGCATAGTGAGTCTCTGATGTGCATTTGTAGCATGAAGACAACTGAACTACAAAACTCCGTTTTAATAAAAAATACATATCTGTGTCTTTAGACGTTTAACAATACTAACAGAATCGTTATGTGCAGAAAATTATTAGTAGGCAAAATTAAATATTGCAAGACGTTTAGAGTGTGTTTCAAAACTCGGCAGAAAAATGTCAGGAATAGATTCCTCTTATAACAGAAGAAAAAAAATCTATGTCAGCATTAGTCCAGAAATGGATCATAAGATATACTCGACCTTCATTTTCTATAGACTGCACTGTACGTCTGTAACGCCAAATGGTACACTCTGCTTACGTGTCCGAGGCAACGTCTCAGTGAATGCAGGAATGCAGAAATGAAGGGCTCCGTTCGTCGCATCGTTAAACTCCGCACACAGTCAAACATTTCTGGTGTAGTTCGTACCACCTATAAGGCTGAAAGGCCATAACGCGGATAGTGGATAGTAGTTTCTTCCATGACAGCAGCCGAATTCAGGAAAGACTTTACGTGTTCCCACAGGTGAAACGGATGCCAAGCAATCGGTCCCCCCCTACCTATCGAGCGCTCAGGAAAATGAACATTTAAGGGCTTCTGGACAGACAGATTGAAATGTGTGCGCGCACCATCCTGCTTGAAATACATTTGTCGATGGGATGCTAGGGACGTGTCTTCTAAGTATCCAGGCAATGTAGGGAGCCAGAAGTCTACGTATTTCCGGCCAGTAAGTCTCCTTGGAAGAATTCAAGATTCACACAAGCTGTCACCAACAATAGCTTCCCAGATGTTAATATGAGAACCTTTGTTGGTGAGACTATTGGATAGTAGCATGTCCATCCAAACGTGCTGATTAAACAAGCTCCAGATTTCTTCCCTTGGGAATGTCGCTTCATCTGTATATAAAACAACTAATACGATGTCGAGTGTCATAACACATTGCTGCAGAAACCCTCGCAAAACGTTACTCTTGGAGGCTAATCCGCAAGATACAAGGCTTGTAAACGCTGCACATTGTATGGATGCAGCACGTTTTCATGCGAGGTTCTCCAGATCATGGGGCGTTGCATATTCCTCTGAAAGCTTAACCGCTTTGTGCTGAATCTAGGACTTTCCTCGACAGCGTTCGGTAGACCTTCCTCATCATCTCGTGCTGTATGTCTTAGCGGACCCCCGCTGCTGTATTCACAGACGCGGCGGCGAGTTCCAATGTCTTACCGCCTCGTAACCTCCGCTTTTGGCAGCGTTTCTCGTATAAGCGTCTTCACTGTGTTGCCATCGGCCAAATCGTACACGTAATGCATGGTTGTGAGATCTAGGTTGGTGTACATTTACAGACCGCATACCACGGCCACCGGCCATTATAGAGTACACCATACACAATCTTGCTAATGGCTTGGATACATATAACGTTCCTAGTACTTAAGACAAGGATTTTTGGTCAGATGAGTATCGGGTAATATCAACAGCAGCAGAGAATGGTATAACAGGTGTAGGATTCGTTATGAATAGGAAGGTACGGCAGAGGGTGTGTTACTGTGAACAGTTCAGTGACCGGGTTGTTCTAATCAGAATCGACCGCAGACCGACACCGACAACGATAGTTCAGGTATACATGCCGACGTCGCAAGCTGAAGATGAACAGATAGAGAAAGTGTATGAGGATATTGAAAGGGTAATTCAGTATGTAAAGGGGGACGAAAATCTAATAGTCATGGGCGACTGGAATGCAGTTGTAGGGGAAGGAGTACAAAAAAAGGTTACAGGAGAATATGGGCTTGGGACGAGGAATGAAAGAGGAGAAAGACTAATTGAGTTCTGTAACAAGTTTCAGCTAGTAATAGCGAATACCCTGTTCAAGAATCACAAGAGGAGGAGGTATACCTGGAAAAGGCCGGGACATACGGGAAGATTTCAATTAGATTACATCATGGTCAGACAGAGATTCCGAAATCAGATACTGGATTGTAAGGCGTACCCAGGAGCAGATATAGACACAGATCACAATATAGTAGTGATGAACAGTAGGCTGAAGTTCAAGACATTAGTCAGGAAGAATCAATACGCAAAGAAGTGGGATACGGAAGTACTAAGGAATGACGAGATACGTTTGAAGTTCTCTAACGCTATAGATACAGCAATAAGGAATATCGCAGTAGGCAGTACAGTTGAAGAGGAATGGACATCTCTAAAAAGGGCCATCACAGAAGTTGAGAAGGAAAACATAGGTACAAAGATGGTAGCTGCGAAGAAACCATGGGTAACAGAAGAAATACTTCAGTTGATTGATGAAAGGAGGAAGTACAAACACGTCCGGGAAAATCAGGAATACAGAAATACAAGTCGCTGAGGAATGAAATGAATAGGAAGTGCAGGGAAGCTAAGACGAAATGGCTGCAGGAAAAATGTGAAGACATCGAAAAAGATATGATTGTCGGAAGGACAGACTCAGCATACAGGAAAGTCAATACAACTTTTAGTGACATTAAAGGCAACGGTGGTAACATTAAGACTGCAACGGGAATTCCACTGTTAAATGCAGAGGAGAGAGCAGATAGGTGGAAAGAATACATTCCAAGACTCTATGAGGGTGAAGATTTGTCTGATGTGATAGAAGAGGAAACAAGAGTTGATTTAGAAAAGATAGGGGATTCAGTATTAGAATCGGAATTTAAAAGAGCATTGGAGGACTTACGGTCAAATAAGGCAGAAGGGATAGATAACATTCCATCAGAATTTCTAAAATCATTGGGGGAAGTGGCAACAAAACGACTATTCACGTTGGTGTGTAGAATATATGAGTCTGGCGATATACCATCTGACTTTTGGAAAAGCATCATCCACACAATTCCGAAGACGGCAAGAGCTGACAAGTGCGAGAATTATCGCACAATCAGCTTAACAGCTCATGCATCGAAGCTGCTTACAAGAATAATATACAGAAGAATGGAAAAGAAAATTGAGAATGCGCTAGGTGACGATCAGTTTGGTTTTAGGAAAAGTAATGGGACGAGAGAGGCAATTCTGACGTTACGGCTAATAATGGAAGCAAGGCTAAAGAAAAATCGAGACACTTTCATAGGATTTGTCGACCTGGAAAAAGCGTTCGACAATATAAAATGGTGCAAGCTGTTCGAGATTCTGAAAAAAGTAGGGGTAAGCTATTGGGAGAGACGGGTCATATACAATACCTACAACAACCAAGAGGGAATAATAAGAGTGGACGATCAAGAACGAAGTGCTCGTATTAAGAAGGGTGTAAGACAAGGCTGTAGCCTTTCGCCCCTACTCTTCAATCTGTACATCGAGGGAGCAATGATGGAAATAAAAGAAAGGTTCAGGAGTGGAATTAAAGTACAAGGTGAAAGGATATCAATGATACGATTCGCTGATGACATTGCTATCCTGAGTGAAAGTGAAGAAGAATTAAATGATCTGCTGAAGGGGATGAATAGTCTAATGAGTACACAGTATGGTTTGAGAGTAAATCGGAGAATGACGAAGGTAATGAGAAGTAGTAGAAATGAGAACAGCGAGAAACTTAACATCAGGATTGATGGTCACGAAGTCAATGAAGTTAAGGAATTCTGCCACCTAGGCAGTAAAATAACCATTGACGGACGGAGCAAGGAGGACATCAAAAGCAGACTCGCTATGGCAAAAAAGGCATTTCTGGCCAAGAGAAGTCTACCAATATCAAATATCGGCCTTAATTTGAGGAAGAAATTTCTGAGGATGTACGTCGGGAGTACAGCATTGTATGGTAGTCGAACATGGACTATGGGAAAACCGGAACAGAAGAGAATCGAAGCATTTAAGATGTGGTGCTACAGACGAGTGTAGAAAATTAGGTGGACTGATAAGGTAAGGAATGAGGAGGTTCTACGCAGAATCGGAGAGGAAAGGAATATGTGGAAAACACTGATAAGGAGAAGGGACAGGATGATAGGACATCTGCTAAGACATGAGGGAATGACTTCCATGGTACTAGAGGGAGCTGTAGAGGGCAAAAACTGTAGAGGAAGACAGAGATTGGAATACGTCAAGCAAATAATTGAGGACGCAGGTTGCAAGTGCTACTCTGAGATGAAGAGGTTAGCACAGGAAAGGAATTCGTGGCGGGCCGCATCAAACCAGTCAGTAGACTGATGACCAAAATAAGTACTTAAGTTCCACTTCAGAGCAGTTTGCACACCACAATTACTGACGACGTAACGACTAATAGCTACGTATTTAACTGGTGAGCACTGTCCTTCATCTGCACATGTTGAAAGAAAATAAGACCCTTATCACACTGTTTCACAATTTTATCACTTATGTCACACTTGTAAGCGGCGTCGTAGGCTCTCCTCCAGCAAACAGCGCGTGTTAGCGTGCACTACGTAACAGTAAAGAGCTCGAATAAGTCGTTAACTATGCATTTCTGAAACCGCGTTGACATAGCCTTTTTTCATCTTTTTATATGAGGAATCCATGCCTGAAGTTTTGGCGTCGAGTTATGACACACTCTGTATTTTGTGTCCACTTATGTACGTCAAGCACTAGGTGGCGCAGAACTTACAGCTCTGTTGGCGTGTGCAGTCCACTAACATTCTTTTTCGTTGCATTGCTGTATTGAGCCTGGATGCATTCTACTTGTCTACTCGACACTGACACTCTGTACCCCGTTATAAGTCTCATTGTCACGCAAAAATACTTTTATTGCCCAATACCACCAATTTCTCTTCAATCGTACACGAAATCAGACTTCTAAAGATAGGAGCACACTGTCCTGGAGATCTAAACATCGTAATTCTGTGGATGGAATAACTTTCGCTAAACAAACATTGGTGCTCTGAATCAATCATTTGCCTTAATTGCTTTCCTCTTATAACTTGATTCGGAATGTTTCTATCACCAGATCACTAACATTACTATCGAGAACAACGTTTTGACGTGATATTAGCTGGTGATGTTAATGATCTGAAACGCCATATTAGGCACAACTGTAACAAATTTTGTTGGTGAACGAAACGAGGGAGTGATGAAATGCTCCAAATTTAACGGTCGCAAGCCTCCTTATATACTTTGCCAAAAGTGGGTAAACGCACAACTTCGTCGAAGTCAGCCGAAATGCTGGCTTTTCTTTTACAGTTCCTGTATTCATACTAGTCGAAAATACCCGGAGAAGTAAGTATAAGCCGGCCGGTGTGGCCTAGCGGTTCTAGGCGCTTCAGTCTGGAACCGCGCGACCGCTACGGTCGCAGGTTCGAATCCTGCCTCGGGCATGGATGTGGATGATGTCCTTAGATTAGTTAGGTTTAAATAGTTCTAAGTTCTAGGGGACTGATGACCTCCGATGTTAAGTCCCATTGTGCTCAAAGCCATCTGAACCATTAGAAGTAAGTATAGCGAATGGCAGAAAGTGGAGCTTATTGCAGAAGAAAACACTGTTTAAACGCTATGCAAAGAATCATTCCGCTATTCATACAGTATTTATTGCTGTCAATTAGTCAGAAAACTCGTCCTGTTTCGTTATATATTATTACAATAATTTTTAGTCCAAAACGTAATTCCAATGAGCAGAACACTCCACTGAGAGCATTGAATAAAATAAATAAGATAAATGGATGTCAGTACACGTCATATATTACTTCCGTGTGCGATAAACTCTATCCATCATAACACTCATTTATCACCGTTAAAATGCTCCATATCGTTAATATTGCAGTGCCATATCGATTTGAGAATTTGTGCAGCAGTAAGTGATCGGGGGTGATTAACGTAATTTAAAGAAAAGTTATTTCAGGTGACGTACCTTCTATTGACAGTAAGTTACACTTCCAAGTCACACAGTTACGTGACATTACGTGATGTAATTACCAGTCTCAGAAACAAAAACATTCGGAACGTTCTAATAATAATCCTACAGTTCCTCGACGATCAAAATCCGCTCTTTGGTCCCAGTGTCATTTCAGAACCGTTTTGTGAAAGTCTTTATCGCTGAAAAATCTGAATTTTTAGCGAATGAGTTCCTCGACAGCTTGGCCATTGACGTCTGTGGACAAAGTCGATGGCTTTGCCTCTAAATGAGAATTTCCCACGTCTGTGTGACCTTGGTCAAATTGACTGAGCACCGTTTCAATACGGCTGGAGATGACACTAAATTTGGTCCGTGTACCGCCAGTATTTCACAGTGAGTCATAAATCTGTGTGTAATTTAGACGGTTTGCACCACGCTCTGTGACGCAGCTCTTAATCGCTCAACGGCAGAATTGCGTCTGCAGGAAATCCGGAACATGACAACTCGCAGTTCTAGTTGCGCAATTTTTTAGCGTGTGACGACGTGTGTAATTCACTTATTGAAGTTCCATCGCACTACGTTTAATTATTTCGTTTTCCTTATAGGCCATACGCACTAAAAACTACTAATTAGATGTGTTGCAGCATAACTGTGTAGAAAAGCTTAGTGTGACATGCTCTAACAGTAGTTGTGTCAGCACTACCAGGTTCCAAAATTTGATATATTTTCTCGGAAAAAGAACTGTTTGGAGAAAAACTTTTTCACATTTGCAGAATGAGATTTTCACTCTGCAGCCGAGTGTGCGGTGATATGAAACTTCCTGGCAGATTAAAACTGTGTGCCGGACCGATACTCGAACTCGGCGGAGGGATGGGACTTCAGATGGTACAGCAGAGGCCCACGAAAGGCAAAGGCTCCGAGTTCGAGTCTCGGTCCGGCACACAGTTTTAATCTGCCAGGAAGTTTTTCACATTTGTCTGGCTACTTAATTTTAATCGCCGCAGTTGCCATCTCGACGGCCATTTTCAAGAGGAAGAGTTTTTACTCACGTAAATGTCAAAAAATTTAAATATTTTCTGGTTATATAAACATTTCACTATTGAACAAAGTTTTACTGTGCTTAATGCTGTTCAACCAGATTTGAAGACAGATTAGGGCTTAACGTACTATCGACGTCTAGGTTATTGAAGACTTAGGGTCAATTTGTATTCAGAAAGTATGGAGCAGGAAATGTGCTATGTACATCGTAGAACAAGTATAGCAGAATTTGCATTATGTCAGTTACGGAACTGACGGAAAAAATTTATTTGATTGGACGGAAGGAGGATTTTCCCCTTCACTCAAGTGCAAAATTTTTAACTAAGACATGGAGGCTATGTTACGGAAGATGTGGGCATGAAACCATTCACTTATAAGACATATATTCCTCTGCTATTGTGCAATCAGTGATTGTATTGGGAACTGTAACGACTGTAAAATCCATGGAAATAACTATTAGGAGTATTTTTGAAGCGTAACAGTGACATAAAAATACTTGTAGGAAAAAACAGGTGGAAGGTGGGCATCCAGTACTAAAACTGTAAGGAAATTTAATACATCAACAAAATAAAAGGCTAACAAAAACGTTTTGTCGAAGGGTAATTGATGATCAACTTGAGAAACTTACCTATTTTGATTAAGAAAAGAGATAGAGAAGGTAGGTAGGGACTTCAGAAAGTAATTTAAGAGGACGTCCCACTCATTATAACGGTTCTAGAAAACAACACTCGTTGCGAAACTGAGCATGCTCTTTTATCACACTATATCCGGCCATCCATGAATGAAAGGCAACAGGCGGACTCCATAAACCGACATTTCCGAAAAGCATTTAACAAGGCGCCCCACTGCAGACTGTTAACGAAGGGATGAGCATACAGATGATATGTGAGTGGCTCGAAGGCTTCCTAACTAACATAACTTAATACGTCGACTCGAGTGGTCATCAGGTACAAGGGTATCGTCAGGAGTGCCCACGGAAGTGTGATAGGAGCGCTGTTATTTTCTGTATATATAAATGGTCTGGCGCAGAGCGTGAGCAGCAATCTACGGTTGTTTGCTGATGATGCTGTGGTGAACGGAAAGGTGTCACCGTTCACTGATTGCAGAAGCATACAAGATGACTCAATTTCTAGTTGGTTTGATGAATGGCATCTAGCTACAATGGTAGAAGGATGTAAGTTAATCCCAACGAGTAGGAAAAACAAACCTGTGATGTTCGAATACAGCGTTAGTAGCGTGTTGCTTCATACATTCACGTCGGTGAAATATTTAAGCTTAACGTTGCAAAGCGATGTGAAGTAGAACGAGCGTACAAGGACTGTTGTCGAGATGGTGAATGGTCGGCTTGTGTCTATTGAGAGAATTTTAGGACAATGTGGTTCAAATGTGAAGGAGATCGGGTGTAGGAAACATTCTTGACTACTGCGCGATTGTCTGGGATCTGCAACAGGAAGTGTTGAAGGGAAGCATCGAGGCAATCCAGAGGTGGGATTCTAGATTCGTTACCGTTGGGTTCGAACAACATGCAAGTATTATCGGGATGCTTCGGGAACTCAAATGAGAAACCCTGGAATGAAGACTACGTGCTTTTCGATGAGCATAAATGAGGCAGCTTATAGAACTGGTATCTGAAGCTGACTGCGCAATGAGTGTACTGACGCCAACGTACATTCCGCTGAAGGACAAGAAAAATAACACAATGAGGTGACAAATGACATGGAATAGCGACGTACACAAATACAGATGGCGGTAGTACCGCATACACAGTGCATAAAAGGGCAGTACATTGTAGAAACGGTCATTGGTACTCTCCACTTCCAAAATCGTTAGGGAATTCAATGTTCCAAGATCCACAGTGTTAAGAGCGTGCCGAGAACACCAAATTTCTGGCATTACGTCTAACCGTGGACAACGCAGTGGCCGATGGCCATCACTTAACGACCGAGACCAGAGGCGTTTGTTAAGAGTTGTCAATACTAACAGACAAGCAACACTGCGTGAAATATTCGCAGAAGTCAATTTGGAGCGTCCGATGAACTTGTCCATAAACACAGTGCGGCGAAATTTGGCGTTAATAGGCTATGGCAGCAGACGAACAACGCGAGTGCCTTTGCTGCCAGCAGCGTGTCTCTTGGGCTTACGACCATATCGTTTTGACTCTAGATGACTGGAAAACCGTGGCCTGGTCGCATGGGTACCGGTTTCAGTTAGTAAAACTGATGGTAAGTTTAGAGAGTGACGCAGAGCTCACGAAGGCATGGACGAAGTTGTCAACGGGCACTGTGAAACAGGTTGGAGCTCCATAGAGGTGTGGGCGGTGTTTATACGGAACGATTGGCTCCTCTGGTTCAACTGAATCGATCATTGACATGGAATGGTGATGTTCAACTACTCTCAGACCACTTGGACTTTATGTTCCGAAACAACGGTGTACTTTTTATGTACGACAATGTGGCATGGCACATAGCCGCAATATTTGACCACTGGTTTGAAGTACGTTTTGGATAATTCGAGCGAATGAATCGGCTGCCCATACCGTCCAACATGCATCCCTTCGAACATTTATGGGACATAATCGATAGATCAGTTCGTGCACAGAATCCTGCACCGGCAACGCTTTCGGGGTTATGGATGGCTATAGTGGCAGCATGTCTCAGTATTTCTGAAGATGACTTTCAACGGCTTGTTGAGTAGATGCCACATCGAGCCGCTGCAGTACGCCGGGAAAAAGGAGGTACGACACGATTTTAAGAGGTTGTTGTTGTTGTGGTCTTCATTCCTGAGACTGGTTTGATGGAGCTCTCCATGCTACTCTATCCTGTGCAAGCCTCTTCATCTCCCAGTACCTACTGCAACCTACATCCTTCTGTATCTGCTTAGTGTATTCATCTCTTGGTCTCCACGATTTTTACCCTCCTCGCTGCCCTCCAATACTAAATTGGTGATCCCTTGATGCCTCAGAACATGTCCTACCAACCGATCCCTTCTTCTGGTCAAGTTCTGCCACAAACTTCTCTTCTCCCCAATCCTATTCAATACTTCCTCATTATTTATGTGATCTACCCATCTAATCTTCAGCATTCTTCTGTAGCACCACATTTCGAAAGCTTCTATTAAGAGGTATGCCACGAATTTGTCACCTCAGTGTATGACAGAAATATGGGCTCACACGGAGGTATATGGACAGTCGTTTTTCTTTTGCTCTATCTGCAAGTGGAATAGGAATGAAAATAATAAGTACTGTTACAGGGCACCTCTCGGCACGCACCTTACTATTGCTTGCGGCGTGTGGATGTAGATATAGATGAAAGATCTGGGATGGATTACTTCTTACTCAAGTAATTTCTCAGTTGACATACCAAGCCTGAGTGTGCCACGTTCCAGTCCTATCATGAATGAAAAATCTCTCTTTGTACCAAGAATCGAACCAGGATCCTCCGCACAGCTATCAGACACGCTGACCACTAAACTAACGAGGCTGTCAGTGTTGTGATCGGCCGTAATGAAATGGTGTCAACAATTTGACCGAGGCCGCCCAGAAGGGGGCGATGTTCATTGGGAATGACGGCCAACTACGTCATTCACAGAGCACAATATCCAGGCACTCCAGGAAGAACATGTGGGGGGAGGGGGGAGTGGTTCTGGGAGGGGGGGGGGGAGGGGGAGAGATTTTGCAACGATAAGGACATTCGTGCAACTGTTCTCGAATGGCTTCATCAGCAAGTATCGGATTTCTGTAGTCGAGGACCTGAATAGTTGGTAGAACTTTCCATCCGTTGCTTGCAGAGAACTCGTGACTATGTCGACAAATAGGATCTTGTATCAGTGTCTTTTGTAGTGCAGCATTCAATGAAAGTTACTTGGCCTGTCATAATAGTGTGTAGCTTAATGTCTGAAGTCCTCCCGTACGAAGAAGAGCCGCTCGTTTCACCATGGAATCGGTTAATAAACGCGAGAGCGATTCGGAGGTGCTCAACAAACTTCAATTAACAGACGCTGTAAGAGAGGCGTTGGGCAACACAGAGAGGTTTGCTGTTGAAGTTCTGGGAGTATACGGTCTTAGAAGACTCAGAGAAGATATTTCTTGCAAATAACTCTCGCAAAACTGCACCAACAAGACTAATTATTTAAAGAATAACTTTTTAATATATCATGTTTTTCAAAAGAATCGAAAAGTATAAAATAGTTTCTTCTAGCTTGAAACAGATTCCTAAGTCCATACAGATAGTCCTGAATATTTGTGCTTGTGAATCTTTCTTAGCTATGAATATACTTGTAGAATTTAAAAGGAAAAGCGTGGGGCACTTACAATAAGTAATAGTAAAGAGCTGAACTGTTCATGCGTCGATTACGTAATGAGAGCGCTTCTACGATTATCTCAAGAAAAGACTTCGCAAATAAAAATTAGAGAGAATCAGGCTCATATCTGAGGACTTACCAGCAACCGTTCTTACGACGAAATATCAGCAAGTGGAACAGCAAAGTGGGAAACAGCAGTAGCACACAGAGCACCCTCCGCGTAAGCGGGTTAACACTGCATTGCCATGGATTTCTCAACGAATATTAAAGTTTCAAGTCTCTAACTGATCGGGAAACGACAGTGGTACTCCCCTCCATACAACAGACAATAAAGCGAGTTAATATTATTGCACTGTCATCCAGTTATGAGCTATGTTGAAAGTTTTATGTCTCTACCTCGTCGAGAAGTTAGTTTAGAATCAGCTTCAAAATTTTTGCTGAACAAACAGGAAAGCGATCTAAGAAAATCGTGTTAAAAAACAGAATATTTCTATAGCTCACAAACCAGCTTACGGTGTAAGGCGGAGATTACTAGCGTTACTATTAACATTTTCCACACCCTTGTCCCATTCTCGAATTATGTACGCCAAGAACGACTACCGAAAAACCCCCTGATTACATATAGCTTCTGTAATTTTCTCTTAGCGGTCATTTCGCGATACATGTGTGGCAGGAAGCCAACTCCTCTTGGGACGTGCGCTCCCGGAATTTCTGCAGTAACCCTCTCCATGGCATGCAACGCGTCTCTTCAAGCGTCTGCCACTGGAGTTTGTTGAATACGCCTGCAACGCTCTCGTGCCTATTAAAAGATGGAGTGACGAAACGTGCCAATCTTCTTTGAATTTTCTGTAATATTCCTGAACCGGTCTTACGTCTATATTGTAGGCCATTTCTTTCGTGGGTGAATTATATCCCTCTACGATTTTTCCAATATATCTGAGTCGGGCATCTGTTTTTTCTGCAGTTGGTTCTATGTGGTCCTTTCCCTTTGGGTTGGTCCCTAGGTTTATTCTTTGGTATCTTGTAGTTGTTACTATAAAAAGTGGATTAGCTACAATTGTTTAAACGAATAGTATTGGGTCTCTCGGCCTATTAGTGAGTAAGACGTATTTTTGTACGTATAGAACCAACTGGCAGTCCCTGTACGAACCATCGATACTCCGCAGTTATTCCTGCGTTTCGCTACCGTCCTCTGGTGATGCAGCTTCGCTATAGACAATAATATTGTCTATGAACAGCTTCATCCAACTTCCTACTTTAACCACTAGATCGGGCATAGGCAACCTTCGCTGATCCGCGGCCGGCCGTGGTGGCCGAGCGGTTCTAGGCGCTACAGTCTGGAACTGCGCGACCGCTACGGTCGCAGGTTCGAATCCTGCCTCGGGCATGGATGTGTGTGGTGTCCTTAGGTTAGTTAGGTTTAAGTAGTTCTAAGTTCTATGGGGTTAATGACCTTATAAGTTAAGTCCCATAGTGCTCAGAGCCATTTGAACCATTTGCTGATCCGCGGGCCTGATTGACAAACTTAAACTGACGAGCATCCTTGCCAGGTGACGCGACAGCAACACTCCTAGAGCATAAAGTCAAAACTATAGCGTTCGTGACTTTAACGTTTATGGGGTCGTCATCATCATCATCATCATCATCATCATCGTCATCATCATTTAACCGTTCCAGTTTTCCAGATACTGGCACTAAGTCTCTTCCACTTCGTCCTGTCCAAATACGCCTGTTTACGGAGAACAGGGTAACAGGTTATGGGGTAACGAAACAATACGAATGGCGGCCCTACCGCGATATGCCTCGTCAACAAATTATGCTCTAACCACTCCCTTTTGAGAGTGCTTTAGCCCATCTTCAGATTGTTTCTTTACTTATGACGCTTGAAAAGAGCTCTCCTGAAGACATCCGTTGCAAAATTGTGTAAACAATCAAAGGTAGAATGTCTATCAACTTGAAATGTCACTACGTACAAATAAATGCCTATATAAGCAACTGCTTGTAGCTAATTCAGTATAAATTACCTTCAGTTTCAACAGTCGCTCTGTTGTAATAAGTCCAAAACGGACAAGAATTATTTATTAATGTTAAAACGAGTGGAAAACCCGAGCCGACACGAGCCTCGACGGGAATGCTCGAAAATGCGTCTATGGCAGCTTACAATGTGAATGCCTCGTTCTCTCTCCTACGAATTTCTTCGGTGAGCCAGATTGAAACCAATGGCTGGCCGAATACGGCCCATGAGCTACGGGTCCTCCGCATTTAACCAGGCCGTCGATGTATATTGCAACCTGTTACGGTCCTGTAACAAGGCCGCGTGGTCTAGGGCGCCCCCCCCCCCCCCCCCCCCACCCGTCGGCGGTTTGAGTCGTCCAGCAGCTTGCTCCCATAGAAGCTTACCGAAAATTCCCCCCTCCGCCCCCCCGCCCCCCCCCCCCGAACAAAAAAAAAAAAAAAAACAAAAAAAAACGGTTCTCTAACAGTCCTTTGGGAAACTCCCAAAATAAGCTTTATGTCATGGTAAAACAACGTTCGAAACTACGAGGATTGTTCCTCTAAGAACAACGCGTTGAGTTATACACAAGGTTTTTCTTCCCATGCATCGTTTTCAGATAGAATAAAGATGAGGGGAAAAACGATAGTGGCATCAGAAGCACACAATTAAATGGGTTTTGATGTGCAGATACAGATATTGGTGTAAAATGGCCTCATAGCAGAAACTGCAAGTGTGGAATTACAATGCAGTAAGAGGTGAAAATGCTATCCATAAAAATTAAATTCAGTTACATATATTTGTTAAAACATATCCTGCCGTACGCTATTATCTGCATGTAAAAAAATTAATTGTCAGACTGCTTCTCGGGCACATAACCCATCATCAGTGGCATCTGATACAAAGGGCAAACAAGTAGATGTATACGTACAAGGACATCTTAGACACGTTACTGTGGTAATACGATAGTACGTCCTTAGACACAGATCCCTTTTAGCAAACTCTTTATAAGTGCACAGACTTTAATACATTTACGTCCCCTACCTCCAGAGTGATGTTCGAAATATATGACATTAATTTTTATCTCTCTATACAGGATGATTCAAAATTCATACTAGAGGGAGTTAGGCGTTGCAAAAGATACTTAGCAAATTAAGTCTTGAGAAGGAGCCATGTTCGGAAATGTACAGTTCTGATAAAAATAAGTTTGAAGGTCGGATCGCTTTCAAATCTCTCACCTAACGCTACGCACACAAACCGTTTCAATTCTTGTTATAATTATGACATCACATAACACATTCTCCTTTGTACAAAAATTGCTGCGAGATATTGGTACTTTCGAAACTACGAGAATTGGCTGTGGTACTCGACGAACGCAGTGAACACTCCACTTGGAAGAGACCGTGCTACCTCATGCAGGAGTGATCGAAACATTTCCCATGCCACCTGCTCCTACATCCCTCATGTCGGAGGTCATTATGACTGCGAGTGTAGTAAGAAGCGGGAGATTTGAAAGTGCTCCTATCCTCAAACTGACTTTACCTCCAAACACTACATTTTGGGCCATGGGTTCCTTATCAACAGTTCACCTACCTAGTCTCTTCTACAACCCCTAGAGGCCTATAATAGGAATTTTGAATCGTCATTTATATTCTACGCTTTTACGCCATTCGTCAAACTGCGGTGATCGATGTACATAGTGAGAGCATGTCACAGGTCTGTAGAGAAATGGTTCCCAATGAAAGAACGGGGCTCTCCTCCCTAAACACAATTCCATGTTTCCATTCCGTGTCAGTAGCGTCCAATACGACCAACAAATGTAGACGTCAACCATTTTGCAGCTATAACATATGAACACGTCAACACACACTATGTGATCAGAAGTGTCCGGACACCACCAAAAATATAAGTTTGCGTTGTGCTGCTACCTACTGCTAGGTACTCCATATCAGCGACCTAACTAGTCAACAGACATCGAGAGAGACAAGAATGGGGCGATCCGTTGAACTAGAGGGCTTCGAAAGTGATCAGATGACTGTGTGTCACTTATGTCGTACGTGTGTACGCGAGATTTCCACGCTCCTAAACATGCCTAACTTCACTGTTTCCGAAGTGATAGTGAAGTGGAAACGTGAAAGGACGCGTACAGCACAAAAGCACACAGGACGACCTCGTCTGTTGACTGATATAGATCGCAGACAGTTGAAGAGGGCCCTAATGTGTAGTAGTCCGGCGGGAAGGCGCGCCGATCCCCGGCACAAATCCACCCGGCGTATTAGTGTCGAGGTCTGGTGTGCCGGCCAGTCTGTGGATGGTTTTTAAGGCGGCTTTCCATCTGCCTCAGCGAATGCAGGCTGGCTCCCCTTATTGCGCCTCAGTTGCACAATGTCGGCGATTGCTGCGAAACACTTTCAACACATACGCGTACACCATGATTACTCTACCACCCAAACATTTGTGGTTACACTCGTCTGGTGTGAGACGTTCCCGGGAGGGGGGGGGGGGGGTCCCACTGGGTGCCGAACTGCTCAATGACCCCGGATTGGGTGTGGGGCGGCGGTGGGGTGAGTGGACTGCAGTAACCTGTTGTGGGGTTGTGAACCACTGAGGGCTACGGTGGGGACGGAGCCTCTCCGTCGTTTCTAGGTCCCCACTTCCATACAATGCAATAGAGTACAATGTGTAATAGGCAGACATCTATCCAGTCCATCACACAGTAATTACAAACTGCATCAGGACCCACTGCAAGTATTATGACAGTTAGGCGGGAGGCGAGAAAACTTGGTCTTCATGGTCCAGAGGCTGTTCATAAGGAACACATCAAGCCGGTAGATGACAAACGATGTCTCGCTTGGTGTAAGGAGCGTAAGCATAGGACGATTGAACAGTGGAGCCGACCGTTGTGGCCGAGCGGTTCTAGGCGCTTCAGTCCGGTACCGCGCTTCTCCTACGGTCGCAGGTTCGAAACCTGTCTCAGGCATGGATATGTGTGATATCCTTAGGTTAGTTAGGTTTAAGTAGTTCTAAGTCTAGGGGGCTGATGACCACAGATGTTAAGTCCCATATCGCTTAGAGCCTTTTGAACCATTTGAACAGTGGAAAAACGTTGTGTGGAGTGACGAGTCATGGTATACAATGTGGCGATCCGATGGCAGGTTGTGGGTATGGGAAATGCCCGATGAATGTCATCTGGCAGTGTGTGTAGTGCCAACAGCAAAATTCGTAGGCGAAGGTTTTGGGGTATGCTCGTATTTTTCATTGGGGGGAGGGGGGCTTGTACCCTTTGTTGTTTAGCGTGGAACTATCACAGCACAGGCCTACGCGTTTTAAGCACATTCTTCTTCCCACTGTTGAAGCAATTCGGTGACGGCGATTGCATCTTTCAACACGGTCGAGCACCTGTTCATAATGAACGGCCTGTGGCCGAGTGGTTACACAGAGTCCTGACCCGAACTGCATAGAGCACCTTTGGGATGTTTAGGAACGCCGGCTTCGTGCCAGGCATCACAGACTGACATTGATACCTCTCCTCAGTGCAGCACGCCGTGAGGAATGGTCTGCCATTCCCCCAAGAAACCTTCCAGCACCTGCTTGAACGTATGCCTGCGTGGGTGGAGGCTGCCATGAAATCTAACGGTAGGCCTACACCAAATTGATTTCCAACATTACCGATGGAGGGCGCCACGAACTTGTAAGTCATTTTCAGCCAGTTGTCTGGATACTTTTGATCACAGAGTGTATAGGACAGAGAGAGAAATATAATGGACGTTATTGTGTTCACAATGACATGGTTTTACACTACTGCTCAGTAAAAAACAGAGTGCTTTGAACAACAATAGGTAGGAGGTACAGATTCACAGGACATGTGCATTGGTATGTTCTGCAGAAATGATTACCATTTCAGTCACCTCGGTTCAACATGTGCGCTGTTGCCTAATAGGCACAGAGACCGCCATGGGTCCTGATAACTTGTTCCATGCGTGATGGCATCAACGCCTATAGGGTGCAACTGACGTCCTGTGGTATAGCCACCAATGCTGCATTTACCTGGTTCCAAAGTTTATCTGTGATATTGGCAAAGGGGCACAGCACTGCCCCCACCTTTTCACCATATTCCCTATATTTTAGTTCGGCGACAAGTTTGGTGACGTGGCGCTCCAGGGCAAAACGCTGACAGCCTGTTACAACAAGAAGGCACGTTTTCGTGCTGCAACATGTGGTGGTGCATTGTCTTGCTGAAAAATTGCGTCTACATTGCTGTGCAGAAAGAGTATGACTACAGATCGCAGATATGCCACACTGGTCACAGTGCCCTGGACATGCTCCTACTGTTATTTATAATTGTACCCACTAGCAGCCGCCACCATAAGGCCTTGAGTTGGCGCTGTAGGTCTTGCGCGAATGCAGTCGCTGTGATGCCGCTACCCTCGTCTGCGGCGAACTAAAATACGGCCATAATTTTCAAACAAACAGAACCTGGATTCGTTCGACTATCTAATGATATTTCTAGTAAACGACGACAGACTTGTCACCCCTGAGAATGTGCGATATGTTACACTGTTCGACTGTTGCGCCAGAGCCAAGGAGGACTCAAACCTTTCTGCAATGCCATTTGGATGAGATGTCTATCTTCTCGGGGGGGTGGTCTGGCTGGTGCCATCTGACTCACATTGTCATGTTCTACGGCCTTCCGTAAACCATTCTGCACACGCCCGTTGCACTGCCGAATCAACGTCCCACACGAGGAGCAATTTCCCAGGTGTGTGTACCACATTCTCTCATAACAATATTGCACCCTCTTTCAAACGCACTGATTTGACGGTACGGTTCAGACATACGTCTGCGATGTATCCTGAATGTCCGCTCAATTCACACGGATCCATTGCCATTGGTTTATGACGATAACGAGAGCCGCAGGCACATTTCACCAGTAGGTGCTTGTGCGCCGCGATATCATTGGTGGAAATTGCAACAAAACGACTATTCACTTTGGTGTGTAGAACGTATGAGACAGGTGACATCACATCTGACTTTCGGATAAACATCATCCACATCATTCCTAAGGCTTCAACGTCTGACAGGTGCGAAAATTGTCGTACAATCAGCTTAACAGCTCACTCATCCAAACTGCTGCCGCGAATAAGAAAAACTAATGAAAAATTAAGCGTTCGACAATGTAAAAGGAGCACGATGTTCGAAATTCTGCGAAAAATAGGGGTAAGCTTTAGGGGCTATGGGTAATAATAAGAGTCAAGAGGGGATTATAAGAATGGACGACCGAGAACGAAGTGCTCGGAATGAAAAGGGTGTAAGACAAGAATGTAGCCTTTCTCCCCTACTGTTCAATCTGTGTATCGACGAAGCAGTGATGGAAATAACAGAAAGGTTCAGGAGTGGTGGTGAAATTCAAAGTGAAGGGTTATGAGTGATACGATTCGCTAGTAACATTGTTATCCTGTGTGAAAGTGAAGGAGAATTACATGATCTGCTGAATAAAATGAACAGTCTAATGAGTACAGAATACAGACTGGGAGTAACTCAAAAGCAGGCGGAAATAATAAGATGTAGCAGAAATGAGGACATCTAGAAACTTAACCATCAGGATTGATGGTCACGAAGTAGATCAAATTGAGGAATTCTACTCCCTAGGAAGCAAAATAACCGATGACGGATGGAGTAAGGAGGACATCAAAAGCAGGCTAGCACTGGCAAAAAGTGCATTCTTAGCCACCAGAAGTCTACTAGTGTCAAACATAATCTTAATTTGAGGTAGAAATTTCTGAGAATATACGTTTGGAAGAGAACATTGTATGGTTGGGAAACATGTATATGGGAATACAGAAACAGAAGAGAATCGAATTATTTGAAATGTCGTGCTACAGACGAATGTTGAAAATTAGGTGGACTGATACGGTAAGGAATGAAGAAGCTCTGCACAGAATCATAGAGGAGATGAGTATGTGCAAAACAGTGACAAGGTGAAGGGACAGGATGATAGGACGTCTGTTAAGACAGCAGGGAATGATTCCATGGTACTAGAAGGAGCTGTAGAGGGAAAAAACTGTAGAGGAAGACAGAGTTGTAAAACATCCAGCATATAATTGAGGGCGTAAGTTGCAAGTGCTAATCTGAGATGATCAGATTGGCATAGGAAAAGAATTCGTGGTGGGCTACATCAAACCAGTCAGAATACTGATGACTCTAAAAATTCGATGCTGGCCTTGAACCCGTGGGCAGAAATGGTTGAAATGCTAATTATTTCTGCAGGAAATGCTATTGTAGGTGTTTTCTGACTGTAAGTGTTATCAGACTTTCAATATCAGTCGATTTCTATGTTTTCCAGCTCCACATCAATTTCAACATAATAATGATTACATCTTGATACAAACGTAATTTCGTTGGATGTAAAAAACGATGTAAATATTCCCCTGCATGTTTGTATCAATGTCTGTCTGGATAAACAAACATTAATGATGATCGACAGCACACCGAAATTAACTTGGCATCGAAATGTTGGGTACGGATACACTACCTATCAATGACATATGAAAAATTGTCCCGGTGTAGGACTCGAACACATTTTTCCCACTTATCGCGAGCGGTCGTCTTAATCTTTTTGGCTATCCGTGCACGCCTCCCTTCCCGACAATATCTTTCGTGTGTCACACTGTCTGCAGAAGATCTATACCTAACACACGTTGTGCCAAGATATTCGCAGTTAGCGAATCAGTTTCGAATATGTTAATAACCTATTGTGTACTACGCAAAATGTTCTACTATTACATATATCAATGTGTATGTTTGGTCGGTTCGTTGATTTGGGAGAGAGAACCAAGCAGCAGGTCAACGGTCCCATCGGATTAGGGAAGGACAGGGAACGAAGACGGTCGTGCCCTTTCAAAGGAACCATCCCGGTATTTGCCTTAAGCGATGCACGGAAATCACGGAAACCCTTAATCAAGATAGCCGGACGCGGGTTTGAACCGTCGTCCTCCCTAATGTGAGTCCTGTGTGCTAACTACCGTGCCACCTCACTCGATTAAGATGTATGAATTAATTTGTTCATTTTCTGTATCAGATGCCGCTGACGATGGACGACATGATCAGTAGGACAGGTTAAATATTTTTATATTGAGCTCGGAGTGCAGAGCAAATTTCTTTTAAAAGAAAAAAGCTGCGGAGCAACAAAGGTACAAGATTATCACGCTTCGTGCATGTTTAGAAAGTAGAAAAAATTAGCAGTCACGAGCTAAGGACGTATGAAACCACGGAGGCTCACCTCGAATCCCGTGTCCTTCTTGGTGGTGACGCCCTGGCCACCTCCACTCTGAACGGTGTTCATTGTTAACGGCGCCTGGAGACTGCGGCGGGGGCGATGCAACCAGCGAAGCACATATCGAACTCCTGAGGACGCTGCGTCCACAGCGCGGACGTCGCTGTCTCGTCCGCTGCAGAGTCGCTCCTCTGGTGAATTCCGCCTCCGAGAATGAGTCTCACGCGACGCTGGACCTCGGCAGCTCCGCGTTCATTAATTCCGTTGGCGTCAAAGTTTTAATTTGCACAAGCATCGATCTTCTTAACAACGGAGGAATAATGCTTGCGTAACTTATGCATATGAATATTACAATCGATTTACACAGATACCTAAAATATTATCGAAAATTCAGTGGCTTACACCGAGTCTATAAATACTTGCACTTCTAATTTGATGTGAAGCAGTGGTACTAGATGAAATGTTTAAAGTTCATGTGATCTAACACTTGATGGTAAGGACCGAAGTTTACTTTCATGTATGCAAATGTCAACCTACGCTCGTTCTACAAGAACGAAATAAAAATTCGAGCTATACCTGCAGTATCACATTGGCACACTTCGTGTACATTATTGCCCTTTTAATACTAGGCTGAGTGAGGTATCTAGGAAATTTGAAGAAAAAGTTCAGATTACTTCTTAGCAAAAATTGGAGAAAAGTGATAAATGTAAAAGATATGCTTATTAACCATCCAACGTACTACTAATTCTATTACAGTATACTACTCTCGATATTTATGAAGATTAAGAGAATGATGTGTCTAAGCCTCACTCAAACATGTGATAATCCTTCTGCACAAACCTCTATTTAGATTGTACAGACATATGTAGCCCGGAAGAAATGAAGAAACTGATGTTGCACAGGCGATAACATACCACAGAAGCCACAGAAGCATGTCACTGTTCTCTCTTTATCGAAACCGTTGACACCGCTTTCCGACACATCCCTCATTGTTAGTTACTTTCAGACAGTCTTCTTTAAAGAAGATATGAAATATTATTCAGAGATCTTATAAGTTTCTCTAAACGACTATCTTCTGTGCTTTTTCCATGGGACTCCAGAATATTATATGCAGAGAGCTTTCTGCAGGCATTACGGCGATACCTACACAGGGCCCTGCTAAGAATACAGCTGAAGCAAGAATTAGGCTCCAGAGCGAACACTCCAGTTCTAGTAAGGAAAAAGCTGATTATTACAATTTTAAATGTTTAGAGTAGTAATTAAAACGATCAGATATTTATATACATTTTCGTGTTACTGGTATAAAGAGAGCCACAGCTCTTATGAAGATGATTGGCTTCATTGTCGCAGCTGTGGTAGTAGGAACTGAGGCGTCCATACATACACTGATTCAGTATGTTAAAGGAGGAATATGAAGTTCGTCCGTGATTATCCTAATTGATTTATCTAATATCGTTACAAAACCGGAAGCAATGAGCATTCAAAGCGCTTTTTTGTAGAATTATAACAGCGTAGTCTCTCTCCAGAAGAACTATTTCTCGAGATAACGCAAAACGGCAGTTGTCCTAAAAAGCGGGAAGTGACATTCTACACACACAGTACTTGACGGCGGGAATGGTCGTTTTTAAAGGGTAAAATATCAGGTCCGTTTGGTATTAAAGTGTTGATTTATCAAAAAATTGTCTGAGGCACAGAACGCGCTTCTTTGGTTCACTGGTAGCTTGAAGTGTTATTTGTTTACAATGACAGACTGGGTCCCCACGAGGTGACGTCACAACAGGCCGACGCAGTCTTCTGGAGACGCGTTCGCGATCGCCGGCGACTGTCGGCGGACCGCGAGTCGCGGGACGCCAGCGACAACGGCGGCGGCGGCGGCGGCGGCGGCTACGGCGACCGCTTGTCCAGAAGCCGGCGGGAGACTGGAGGCCGCACCCGGGCATACGCCCCCGCGGCCGCCGGGACGCCGGCCGTGTGCGCATGCGCCGCCGGGACGCTGCGTGGCCGTTCGCCGCCTGCCGCATGCGATGCCCGCTGCCCGGGTGCGAACACCTGCTGCCGCGGATCCCCTCTCCTGGGAGCACGGCAGGTAACGCCGGCCACTGCGTGGCGATGGCTTCCTAATCCCTCAGCGCCAATTAACGCCGTCCCACATGCGACGCCACGCTTCGTGCCCAGCCTATTACCAACAGTGCCTCTGGTTATGGTCTGCCAATTGAGGATACCAATTGTCACACCCAGCTATGCCACACACATGGAAATATAACAGCACAAGCGCGAGTATGACTGGCGCTGAGTGTTCCGTAAAAACTGAAGTACATAAACAGTGATGTCAGACATGATTTGAAAACTATTTTATACTCCGGGTACCGGCAGATGTTGAAAGGCATGGCGTTCTCAAGAATTCAGCTAACAACTGGTAAAACTGTTGTTTATTAAAACACAACTGAAACTTCCTGGAAGATTAAAACTGTGCGCCGGACCGAGACTCGAACTCGGGACCTTTGCCTTTCGCGGGCAAGTGCTCTACCAACTGAGCTACCCAAGCACGACTCACGCCCAGTTCTCACAGCTTTACATCTGCCAGTATCTCGTCTCCTACCTCCCAAACCTTACAGAAGCTCTCCTGCTAACCTTGCAGAACTAGCACTGCTGAAAGAAAGGATATTGCGAAGACATGGCTTAGCCACAGACTGGGTGATGTTTGTAGAATGAGATTTTCACTCTGCAGCGGAGTGTGCGCTGATTTGAAATTTCCTGGCAGATTAAAACAGTGTGCCGGACCGAGACTCATTCTGGAAACATCACCCAAGCTGTGGCTTAGCCATGTCTCCGCAATATCCTTTCTTTCAGGGGTGCTAGTTCTGCAAGGTTCGCAGGAGAGCTTCTGTGAAGTTTGGGAGGTAGGAGACGAGGTACTGACGGAAGTAAAGCTGTGAGGACGGGGCGTAAGTCGTGCTTGGGTAGCTCAGTTGGTAGAGCACTTGCCCGCGAAAGGCAAAGGTCCCAAGTTTGAGTCTCGGTCCGGCACACAGTTTTAATCTGCCAGGAAGTTTCAAATCAGCGCACACTCCGCTGCAGAGTAAAAATCTCATTCTGGGAAAAACAGAACCGGTTTCGCGGCCTAAAGCAGCACCATCAGATGTAACAACGTCAAAACGTCATATACATATCCATCGCTCCTAATCAAAATTTACTATTCTCTGAACATTGTCAACACTATGGTGAGGAAAAGGTACCTAAGAAGCTCTTCATTCACTTAGGACTACTAACTGCAGGTTGTCCTAAAGAATAGAGCCACATTATTGACAAAATTCACTGAATTGCAAATTTTGTCGCGGATCAGTGGGTATGCCAGTTATCTTTAAACGCTGTTGCAGCTGCTAATGCTGCTTTAGGCTGTGAAACTGATTGTGTTTTAATAAACAACAATTTTGCCAGCTGTTAGGGGAGTTCTTGCCAATATCGTTACAGTCATAAACGCTCGTAAGGGTGTTGAAGGGTAGGTTGTGCTGAGAAATAGCTGACTGCAAAAAAATTCGATACGATGCCGCGTTACGTAGTTAATTAGTATTGAAGTTGGCCAATAAGGCCGTTGCGTGCAAATTCAAACTGCCCGGCAGATAAGTTATTATCAGTTGTTCCAGAGGTGCACAAATCCTCCTTGCAGCAGCCTGCCTGCCTTTGAAGTAGCTCAAGCTGCTGCAACGCCGGCACAACAGTTCACTTGTACCGAAGAACAGTGGTTAACCCGGCAAAGGTGTGTGGGGCCGTGGTGCATCCCATATGACGAATTTGTATAGTTAATAGCTAGATGGCATGTAACGTTGTTTTGTGCTTCCTGTTAGACGCTACGAAATGTCGATAGTGTGCCACAAGCCCATTTTTTCTAACTTTAGTTGCAAATAGGATTTCGTGAGATGTTGCTGAAATACGTTCGAGCATGATGAGGTTTGTGAAACTCCTACACACACGTCTCTCGTCTCATAAGAAGAACGCCAGGGTAGCTATTTCATTGCACTTTTGTGCCTATTTTGCATTAGATATGATATTTGGCTGTGAAATTAATAACAAATATAGTTATCTACGGACAAAGTGCGAGCACTGACCCATCACGTAGTTAATGAGTGGCCAGTTAATTTCTATGGTGGAGATGGAGAAGATGCTCAAATGCTTCAAATGGCTCTGGGCGCTATGGGACTATGTGAGATCATCAGTCCCCTAGAACTTAGAACTACGTAAACCTAACTAACCTAAGTACATCACACACATCCATGTCCGTTGCAGGATTCGAATCTGCGACCGTAGCGGTCGCGCGATTCCAGACTGAAGCGCCTAGAGCCGCTCGGCCATATCAGCTGGCAAGAGGATGGTATTATTATCAGTTATCACTACACATAATAGGAGCAGGAAGGAAATGGAAGCGATGAAGATGACGTCAGTGATAGTTATCACCTGAGGAAAGACGGATCAACTAAATGGAGAAAAGAAGTTCCAGAACCTAATGTTTGAACAAGGTCGCACAATATTATTATCCAACTTCCAGGAGTGGTCTGTGATACCAAACAATGGTTCAAATGGTTCAAATGGCTCTGAGCACTATGGGACTTAACATCTGAGGTCATTAGTCCCCTAGAACTTAGAACTACTTAAACCTAACTAACCTAAGGACATCACACACATCCATGCCCGAGGCAGGATTCGAACCTGCTACCGTAACGGTCGCGCGGTTCCAGACTGTAGCGCCTAGAAACGCTCGGTCACCCAGGCAGGCACCAAACAATGCGCTACACGATTATAGTCTCTTTATATGTCCTGATCTTATAGAACAATATTGATTTCTTATAAATAAATGCACACAGAGTATTTTTCACAAGAAAACGTACTTAAACCTACAACAAATCACAAAATCTGCAAAATAGGGCTCTTGTATTTAGCAGGAACCAACAAGGTAAGTAGATTGAATCTGAAAGAGCTTTGAGCATCTGATTGAAACGACATAAAGACTTTTTGGGTTACTATGCTCTTCCAAGGATTCCGAGTACCCTTCCGTGTTTTGGTGACCAAGATACTCAAGCGGATAGGAACGAAGTAGAAGCACTGGCATCTGTTACAGACGTTCTTTGCTAGTTTGTGACTAAATGAAAGAGACTTTCCTCTGTTTGTGAAAATTTTACATTTGATGATAAATTACGTGAGAATGACTCAAAATTTTTAACTAGTATGTGACTAATAATTACTAAATAAACTTCTGTTTTATTATTGCCACAGTATGTTAATAAGATATAATATTATTAATCAATAGTAACAGATTATAGTTGACTAAACCACTAATTTGAATGCTAAAATGTTCAAAATATGTAAAAAAACCTACTTGGGGTGTTCTATTCCCGACACACCAATACCGGTAGAATTCCACGCCACACTACTGCAGGGTTAAAGCAAGTCAGCTTGGGTTTCCGCAAGCCCGGCAGGGTCCACGGTACCCGATCAGCATGCTACAACTGACAGCAGGTTGCGCTATCAATCGAACGTGAGTAGCTACGCGTATTTTTGTGTAGGTAGTTTCATTGCAAATCATTTATCACAACGATGCGACCAGCAATTCGAACGAACCAAACTTAAAGGAGATTGCGGAGGAAGTAATAACTGGGAAATATATACCACTCATGAAACAGAGCCAAGGCCGGCAGGGGAAAAGTTGTCGTGTGTTAATGAGGCAACTTCAGATCAATTAGTAGGTGCCTCGCAATGTAAACTGCGTATAAAGTTACTAACCACTGCTTCGGGAATTTCAAGAATGTTATAACGTGTTTGTAAACTTGGCCAATAATTTTCTAACTATAAATGTTTTGAGAGAGGACAGACTTTGTGGCTAACAAATGTGAGGAAACGTGTGCTAAAGGCTTCAGGCAATTTAGCAGTATGTATGCTATCTGAATTTAGGGAAATATTGATTGACTTAGGAAAAATATATGGCTCAGCGGTTTATAATAATATACAGCGTAGTGTGAAGGAAGCTTAGTATGACAGAAAAGTCCATTTGGCAGTATATAGGTTTTCTAACTTTAAGGGAAACATCGACTGAAAAAACGGCTCATTGGATTCTAGTGGTACGTAAGGCCGTGCAAAGAAAGTTTAGTATGTAAGAAAAGCTTCTTTTATCTATGTACTTTTTACATTAACATAACATGAATGGCGAACTTCGTTTTCGCTAAAATGCATTTGGGGAATTCAGATTAACTATTTTGGCCAAATGGAATGAATTCAACGAAACCGCAATACACAGCAAGGAAAAAGTTATTCAACTAGTATAACTTGGGTTATTTGGCTGGAACGCACTATGGTTACAAAAATTAGACTTTTAAAATCTTACTTTAGTTGGCATTGTAGTATAATAGACATCAGGTTCTTGGGTTCTTGCCGACTTTCAGGGATAGTTCTACTTAGAACTAATACCGTGTATTATAGGTGACCGGATAGTGGTTAGAATTGAGAATAGCCAATACTGGACGAAAGAGGGTGAAGTTGCAGCGAGAACAGTACATATTGAAATAAAATACAGGTACATGCGCCCGAAGTGCTCCAAAAAGCGAAAAAAAAGACAAATAAAATACATCATTTTCTGGCTTACAATGATCAGAAAGGAATATGTATTTCATTGCGAATCGTCGCTTAATACTGGGATAAAAAAAGAACTTTTCTCAATTTGCGAACTCTATTCATAATATTACAATGAACGTACACGGAATAAACCGCGGGAAGACGGTCCGGCAAGCAAGATTCCTTTAGCCTGGTTGGGCTGGGAGTAGATTGGCTTGGATGGCAGCCTGCCCGTTCTGGTGACAAACTGCGACAGCTTGGCTGCCCGTTTAACATGCAAGCATTGGCGTGTTATAACTGGAACGTGTACACCTCTGAGTTGTTCTGTTAGTGTTGATGACAGCACACGAGACTGCTCAGCCTTTGACTCGAATTCTATCCTTACCATCGTCCGATGGGCAATTTTTGAATCACTGTCTTGTTCGGTTCTAGAGAACCTTTTCGTGATACCGTGTCTGCCAGGAACATTCAATTTGCGCGTGCAACGGCCTACAATTCAGACTCGGACACGACAAAGCGTATCGAATTTTTCCTTAATAATTATCTCTCACCACAATCCAACAGGCAACAGCCTTACAAGCCTTCCAGGCTGTTTCTGACCACCGTGTGTATATGACAATAATAATTTCGAGTGGCTTAACGGCTTGGTGCAAGTCTTTCTTCGGTCGCCATTTCAGCGACCTATGTTTCTCTAATCTTATCATAGTTATCCAACCGAGGAAAGGGACGTACAGTTTAATGCGGAATCCGGAGCACGTGTTGTTTCTTACAACACTTCACATCGATGAGAGGTGAAGCCTAGTTTAAAATGAAAACTGAGAAATTTGTTGTTCGACCAAGATTTGGTCCAGTGACCTCTCGGTCTTCGTAGGTTTTCGAGTATCAAAATACATCACACATTTGTATCTTCTTACTACAGTCAAATAGAAGCACAAATTATTTACACTGCCAGAAAATATATAATCGATACCTTTATCCTTCCCTGAAACATGGAGTACTTACAGATAACCGTTTCTTTTGATTGTACTGACTTAGACACGTAAATTTTCTGTTCAAAAGAACTTAGACATTAGTAATAGACATACATTTCAACTTAATACCTCTATCGGTTCCTGAGAAATTTGGTTCTTAACAGGCGAGCAGACAGATGGACAATAAATGACAATGTGACATAATTAGAATAAACAGTTTCTTGATTTTTTTTTCTTTGCTGCTACCGTGAAACTTTGCTTCGTGTCAAACTTTACGATTCCAGCTAAATACGAAATTATCTTTAGGTCCTTATGAGTAAATCTGAGAGTATCAGAATATGTGACACATTCATCGTCTCTTAAGCTGGCATTGGCTTAGGATCTTCAGTTTTTCACGCTGGCAAAGGACAGTAGGCCTTAGCGTGTGACATAAATTTAAACGTGATGTCTCTACTGGTTCCTGAGAAAAAGAGGTCTTAGAAATCGGACAGACAGACAGACAGACAGACTGATGCACTGCCAACAAAGTGATCATACAAGGGTTCGGTTGTTGACGACTGAGGAACGAAACAAAAAAGCGATATTTAAGGCCTTTAGACAGCTCATGCCGCTAGATAGGTGGCCTATCCGACCTGTTTGTAGGTGCTGTGGGCACCGTAAGCTTTGAGTAGACTTGCATCGTGCATTTTCCGACCGTAGCCTCCTCAACCGGCAGTCATTCACCAACAGCAGATGCGTTGACACCGGCAGTAAGGCAGTGCCTTCAGCGACAGCCTACGTTTCGTAGGCGTAGATCTGAGCTGCGCGTAATCGACTTGGAACGAAAGGGAACCCTTGTCATCTCAATTGCACCCATCGCCCCAGGGTGTACAGATGATGTCATGAGTATATGAACTGGTTGTACGTGAATTGTGAACTTAGTACGTGCTGAGTCCGTTTAAAATTTGAAAACGGCAGAACAATGGCTGAAGAGCAAGATTATTGCGCACCTGACGAATCACATGAGAAGATTATGAATCGAATGCTTAACTGCTGGAAAAGCGTCCCTTGAGAAAATAAAGTGCCTGATTTTCTAAATTTTTAATGAGTAATTTCAAGATTTGAAAGATTAATGTTTAGATTTCGTTGTATAAATGCCAGAC
Organism: Schistocerca serialis cubense; assembly: GCF_023864345.2. Lineage (NCBI taxonomy): Eukaryota > Metazoa > Arthropoda > Insecta > Orthoptera > Acrididae > Schistocerca > Schistocerca serialis. Next base: position 311,982,650 of record NC_064645.1, on the reverse strand, counting down.
TAAGACAAATCCAAGACTGCTTTTTGTAATGCGAGATGAGAAGCTATTCGGACGACCCTGAACACCGGCATTAGTTCGGAGACTGGACTGTGTGAAGACATTTTATAATTAACAGAAGGATTTTTTTTTTTTTTACGTGACGACGGCTTTGTCCTTGACAAAAGCATCCAGATTTGGACTTGTAAGGAAGCTGAGAGAATCCTATGAGGAGAGGGAACTGTTCTTATGGACGGGACATGTGACAGTTTTTCGAAACAATTCAAACAACTGTGCACCATACACACTGACGTCGGAAGCACAATAGCAGACGAAAGTTTTTCATGTCTTGTTTGTTGTAATCTCAGACAAAAGTCAAAATACATTCGGAAGACTTTTTTTCTCGATTGAAAAATAAAATTCCTGAGTGGTCACTGAACACTGTAGTGTTGGACCTCGAAATCACAATTAAAGCTATGAAAACAGTGTTCCCCGAACATCCCTTTCCGGCTGCAATTCACACTTCAGCCAATGTCTTTCGAAGATAGTAAGAGAATAACAATTAACGGAGGAATGCAGAAATGGAGAAGAACTCTCACGGTTTTGCCGCCTGTGTGCTGCAGTAGGACATTTTCGAATAAACTGTGATCATGAAGCGTGGCTGGTAATAATGCAGGCAATGACCAATGCGGAAATAAAGTTCACAGACTGTACGGTCAGTCAGTGGATGGAAATTAGTAGTTTACCAACTTACTGTGGAATGTTTTTAACCAGCCGCCCAGGATCACGAATGTAGCCGGATGTTGGCATAGAAAGCTAAACACCTCAACAAACAAAAAATATCCAGACGTATACTTTCGGATAAGTAGACTGAAGAAGGAAGCAGTAAATGCTGTATCTGAAATTAGAAGACTTTTAATTTTCTTCCCCTTTAACAACAGAGAAGAAAGGTTCACTGATCTTGACAAAATGTTAAGAGACATTATAAAAGTATATGACGACTTCCAGGATTTAAGATGTTTAACATGCCAGCTTTCTTACAAAAAAATTGAGTGGGGTATTAAAATCCGTATAAAAGGCAAGAAGTTTATCTGTTTCATGCACAAATGTTATAGAAAGAGAAATAAAAGGTAGAAAATTAAAAAATTAAAAGTCGAAAAAATACATTAGCCGGTGTACTGTGTGAATAGCCAGTCCTAAGCCTGGGCAAAGTGTGAAAGGATGTTCTCATTGTAAAACGTTCGGCAGAGCCTCTCCCACTACTGCGGCGCCTCGGACGGTCGGAAAACCAAAGACAAAAATATTTCTGGTTGAAACACCACATTGACGTCGGGGCACTCGACGCCCTGCGTCCCTATAAAAGGGAGAAAATCGAGACTCGTCGGAACACAATTCTACTGTCAGATCCGCATAACTCGGAAACAAGCTCCTGTGACAGAATGTCAGCCTCACAGAACTCTACGTAAGTGAATCGTAGACCTTGGGAAAAACTATTTAGCAGCATCTGAATTCGTTATAAAATGTAGCGTAACAGATAGACGCTAGGAAAAGGGAATGACTAGAATGTGAACTGTTGAAATACTTTATTAGTAGTCGACGCTGATACAGTTGTAGGAGATATGCTGCGACATTCACGAACTGGTGCTTGATACTGAAAGAAGCAATGTAGAAGAATTATTGTAGGAGCAGGCAGATTATCCAATATTTCCGTTTTAATCGATATTTAGAGACGGGAAGGCTGCCGTAAGGTGTGGAGGGATGAATTATGGCAGCCAATGGATAAAAAAATTTATAGTGATTAAAAATTAGGTAATTCGCCCGATCGATCAGCAGGTCATCTATTATAAACGTTTTTACCTGTTATGCACCATACAGTTTTTTTTATGTAACATTTTCACTAACAATAAAAAAAATCCCTAATTTTGACTTATTTGTTGTTGTATAACTTGACGAATTTCAGCTTGAATTAGCAACTCCGGTTCCCTGAACTTATACTTCACTTGTTAGATGGAGTAGATACATATGTGAATTCTTTCTGCCCCAATCACGTAAAGAAGTCTCAAACTCGAAGACTATAAGATAAAATAGTCTGAAATACTGAAATAAGTTTCTGTGATGTCAATACCAAGATAAGACATTCAAACTCCACTGATGTCCAGCAGCAACACTGAACTAGAAAGTTTGAGGACGTGACCCTGAAATACAGCAATGCAATGAAACAGGGGACAGACCTTAAGAAATCTGGACAAATACTGAAAAGGATGCAAAAAATTAACTGGACCGATCGAATATTAAATGAAGAGGTCATGAAGAAAATAGAGGAAGGAAACATTTGGAGCAGCTTTACAAGAATAAGGATGATATTGGTGGGAAACAAACTCAGATTTTGTTCATATGGCTTTGTGAAGAGCAACGTATGTCGAGAGTATAGGACTTATAAGGGCCTGAATACTCATGTGTAGGAGAAAATGTGGGGAATAATGGGCATGATAGTTACACAAAAATCAAAAGATGGGAGCTGATGGCGGTCACATGAATTAATGGACCAGTAACATGGGAAAGATAATATTATTAGCAGTGAATTTTTCTTGCGAAAATACACTGATGATTGTCCTAATTACGAAATTAGTCTATTCCGTCCCTTTTCCGGTGGTAATGTGGCTAACCAGGCGAAACTGCATTGTCGAATTTCATATGAAACACGTTTCCAGCCTCTGTTGCCGAAAACTATGAAACGAAACCAACTAGTATATTTTCATCTTCCACTTCTCATGCGCTCTTGAATGAAATTCATGAAAAGTAACACTATTGGTTGACTATCTCGAGGCATCAAAGTGTTTTGCGCTTTAACCACAGAACCAAATATTCGCCAGTTGCAATTAACATTTAAGATTTCTAACGATCCTGCAATTACTTGAGATGAGCTGCTAAGTCAACTGTATTGCTATAGTGACAGAAATAACAGTCATCAAAAATTGTGAAACACTTCCGCAACTGCATACTTTAAATTGTGAGTTCATAAAAGACTATGAACCAGGCTTTTTATTGCCCGTAATGTTTCTCTGATGAATAAAATCCACCCAGACATGAATGTACACAAACTCACTAACTTTTTTCAGATACAGTTCCGTAGTAACAAGAAGTCGTCCGATTCGCAGTGACATAATTAAAGGGAGATTAGAACGAGAGGTAACCAACACAGGGCTGTAACCCTAATTCTTACCATAGACCTCTTGCAGCTACTTGCCATACATATACATGAATTGCATCTTGTCGACGCACATGTAAAATACGAAACAGAGTGGAAAGACCTGAGCTATTGTAGCACCTGAATTAATTTCGATGTCTCCTTCTTCTGGAGTTCGTGTCTCAAAATATGACCATATCTCACAGTTGCCTGAATAGCTGAAAACCTTATTTAATAAAGTTTCCATCTCTGCTTACAGCAGCTTATTAGCTCTCCGCTTTCAGTGCAATTAAAGTGAATATCGTACATTATTTAGCAGACACGTGTAACTGTGCCAAGATTGGGACTGTTCCAACTAGTAGCCTAAGTTGGCAAGAGGTCCGCCCCCTGGCGTAAACTAAAGGTCCCTTCAGACGTAGCCATTTGGCAGCACTTCTTAGCAGCACTGTCGATAGCGAATCTTGTAGGTGCGTGAGCGGTTTCACACGCAGCCACAGCCACTGAACGGAGGCGCTGCTTGCCGCCACTGTGTAGAGAGCCTGTATACAGACAGAGTGGTCATAGGTGAAATTGCTCGTGATTGGTTGCTTAGCTTTGCGCCATTTTTCTGCCAAACGTCTCTCGCGCTTCCTATGTTCGCCATGCTTTTGAGTTGAATTGAAGTGCAGAGGACTTTTGGAAACGATTAAAAGGTATTTGAATTATTGAGAGGCTTGTTATGCGTTGTTCATGCATGTTCGATTTAGTTGTATATCGTTTTTAGAACGTAATTAGCGTTTGCGATCTTAACTACGAGTTGAAAAATGAAGCGTTTTGTGATGAAGTCGGTAGACCTACATGTTTGGAGTAAACACGTTAGTAATTGTACAGTATTGTTTTTGACATCTGTAATTCGTTCTGCAGACATTCGTAAACGATGCCAGGTTGTGCTGCATTTGGTTGTTCCAATAGAGGCGAAGGTGGCTATCGCATATTAGCATTTCCACGCAATGAAGAAAGACGAAAGCAGTGGGCAGTCGCAGTCAACTCTGATTTTAAGATGTCAGTTGTTTTAAATATTTTTTGTCACGCAAAACAGGTAGGCCTATTACAATTTACTTCATTTATAAGCTCTTATTTCTTTAACAGTTCGTGCATACTGGTAGCATCACAAGCTTTCCTGAAGCCAATATCTGACAGTCCTTGCTGGAAACAGAAAATTCTTGTAATTGTTGTGCCATGCTCATTCGACTTTATAGCGTCATAGTTTATTTCGTTCCGAATCAGAACACTAGGCATTATATTGGTTTCAGTATTATTGCCTGACTGTTGACGCAGACAAGTTGTAAGCACATTTTCCGCAGTTGTCGTGGTTTCTGAAACATTATTCGTAGTAAATAAATGTAGGTAATCTTGAAGACAGTTTTTAATAGGCCTACTTACTGTGGGGTAGTAGGGATACGGTAGTTTTCTTGTTATATTTGGTCGTTATTACAGTAGCCTACATTTAACATTACCTGATTTATGTAATCTTTTTCGTTTGTTATCTACGAGAGGTGTACACACACACACACACACACACACACACACACACACACAGACACACACACATATATATATATATATATATATATATATATATATATATATATATATATATATATATATATGAAAGTCGTAAGCAGTTCTTTACTTGTGACATGCAAAAAGTTTAAAGACGTGACAAGAAGTACTAATACGTCTCACATTTTTTGCATGTCACAAGCAAGAAGTACTAATACGTCTCACACTTTTTGCATGTCACAAGTAAACAACTGTTTACGACTTTCATTCATCTGACGTATTACAGGTACGTTAAATCTTTAGCGTTATGCACTTCCGATACAAAAGAAATGCTATACACTATTTTTTTTATTATTTACGTTACTTTCATTGCAATATGTCTAGTAAACGAACTTTAAAGGAGATAAATGCAAGTAGCGAATAATTTGTACAGCCACTGTATCAAATTTTCCTGTGCTGTATGTAGCAGGCTACTATGAGTATATTATAGCTGTAAGCAAAGTCATTTAACGAATGATTTCGCCATACTGTCTTGTGCTTTTGATTCGGCGAGTGTGTGCTCCACTACTCGCCGTTCAAAAGTCCCGCCCGCAGTTTGGCAGAAAAATTGCCGCCGTATCGTCCGGTTGGCCGCTCTCTCCCTATACAGGCTCTCTACCACTGTGGTGTGCTTCGCCGCGAGTGACGACCACAAATAGTGGCTCCACTCGCGAGTACGCAAGGAGTGTAATCGTAGCGTATAGACAGCCACAACACTGTTTCAAGCACGCGAGCGCAACCTTGTAACGTACGTGTCCCTGACGCAACAGCTGCTGCGAAGAGGAAGTGGTGCATTAAAGTACATCATGACTTTCTGCATAATGAAACTGTTGACCGCCTTGCCAAGAGCAGTATTACAGAAGGCCAGTTACGCCCAGCGCCGATCCCTTACACGGATCTCATACCGACGATACGGAAGGCTGCTTATCACGCTTGGACCTCTGAATGGAATGACTCTAAGCACTCTAAGGGTTACCATGCGGCTGTCATACAAACAAACATCAGTTCTCTTTTCAATCATGGTTCGCCATAATGCAGCTTCGTAGGCGTCATGGGACTTCTATCATTCGCCTAAAGCTGAAACACTAGTGTTACCACGCCCACTTACGAGGGCTATTCGGAAAGTAAGGAACGATAGTTCGCAAAATGGAAACCACAGAGAAAATAAAAACTGTTTCAGTTGCAACGGTTAGCTACACCTTACAGTTACTTTTCTACACAGTCACCGCTCAGACTTAGACATCTGTCATATCGTTGTACAAACTTTTCAATTCCCTCTTTATAGAAGACAGTTTTCTGCTCTCGACTCCAGCTCGTTGTCTGTGTAAAAATATTGTTTTCGTAGCCAGCGGTTCCCCCCATGAACCATGGACCTTGCCGTTGGTGGGGAGGCTTGCGTGCCTCAGCGATACAGTTGGCCGTACCGTAAGTGCAACCACAACGGAGGGATATCTGTTGAGAGGCCAGACAAACATGCGGTTCCTGAAGAGGGGCAGAAGCCTTTTCAGTAGTTGCAGGGGCAACAGTCTGGATGATTGATCTTGCCTTGCAACACTAACCAAAACGGCCTTGCTGTGCTGGTACTGCGAACGGCTGAAAGCAAGGGGAAACTACAGCCGTAATTTTTCCCGAGGACATGCAGCCCTACTGTATGATTAAATGATGATGGCGTCCTCTTGGGTAAAATATTCCGGAGGTAAAATAGTCCCCCATTCGGATCTCCGGGCGGGGACTGCTCAGGAGGACGTCGTTATCAGGAGAAAGAAAACTGGCGTTCTACGGATCGGAGCGTGGAATGTCAGATCCCTTAATCGGGCAGGTAGGTTAGAAAATTTAAAAAGGGAAATGGATAGGTTAGATATAGTGGGAATTAGTGACGTTCGGTGGCAGGAAGAACAAGACTTTTGGTCAGGCGATTACAGGGTTATAAATACAAAATCAAATAGGGGTAATGCAGGAGTAGGTTTAATAATGAATAAAAAAATAGGAGTGCGGGTAAGCTACTACAAACAGCATAGTGAACGCATTATCGTGGCCAAGATTGACACAAAGACCATGCCTAATACAGTAGTACAAGTTTATATGCCAACTAGCTCTGCAGATGATGACGAAATAGATGAAATGTATGACGAGATAAAAGAAATTATTCAGGTAGTGAAGGGAGACGAAAATTTAATAGTCATGGGTGACTGGAATTCGTCAGTAGGAAAAGGGAGAGAAGGAAACATAGTAGGTGAATATGGATTGGGGGGAAGGAATGAAAGAGGAAGCCGCCTTGTAGAATTTTGTAAAGTGCATAACTTAGTCATAGCTAACACTTGGTTCAAGAATCATAAAAGAAGGTTGTATACCTGGAAGAATCCTGGAGATACTAAAAGGTATCAGATAGATTATATGGTGGTAAGACAGAGATATAGGAACCAGATTTTAAATTGTAAGACATTTCCTGGGGCAGATGTGGATTCTGACCAAAATCTATTGGTTATGAACTGCAGATTGAAACTGAAGAAACTGCAAAAAGGTGGGAATTTAAGGAGATGGGACCTGGATAAACTGAAAGAACCAGAGGTTGTAGAGAGTTTCAGGGAGAGCATAAGGAAACAATTGACAGGAGCGGGTAAAAGAAATACAGTAGAAGAAGAATGGGTAGCTCTGAGGGATGAAGTAGTGAAGGCAGCAGACGATCAAGTAGGTAAAAAGACGAGGTCTAATAGAAATCCTTGGTTAACAGAAGAAATATTGAATTTAATTGATGAAAGGAGAAAATATAAAAATGCAGTAAATGAAGCAGGCAAAAAGGAATACAAACGTCTCAAAAATGATATCGACAGGAAGTGCAAAATGGCTAAGCAGGGATGGCTAGAGGACAAATGTAAGGATGTAAAGGCTTGTCTCACTAGGGGTAAGATAGATACTGCCTACAGGAAAATTAAAGAGACCTTTGGAGATAAGAGAACGACTTGTATGAATATCAAGAGCTCAGATGGCAACCCAGTTCTAAGCAAAGAAGGGAAGGCAGAAAGGTGGAAGGAGTATATAGAGGGTTTATACAAGGGCGATATACTTGAGGACAAAATTATGGAAATGGAAGAGCATGTAGATGAAGACGGAATGGGAGATAAGATACTGCGTGAAGAGTTTGACAGAGCACTGAAAGACCTGAGTCGAAACAAGGCCCCGGGAGCAGACAACATTCCATTAGAACTACTGATGGCTTTGGGAGAGCCAGTCATGACAAAACTCTACCATCTGGTGAGCACGATGTATGAGACAGGCGAAATACCCTCAGACTTCAAGAAGAATAAAATAATTCCAATCCCAAAGAAAGCAGGTGTTGACAGATGTGAAAATTACCGAACTATCAGTTTAATAAGTCACAGCTGCAAAATAGTAACGCGAATTCTTTACAGACGAATGGAAAAACTGGTAGAAGCCGACATCGCGGAAGATCAATTCCGATTCCGTAGAAATGTTGGAACACGTGAGCCAATACTGACCTTACGACTTATCTTAGAAGAAAGATTAAGAAAAGGCAAACCTACGTTTCTAGCATTTGTAGACTTAGAGGAAGCTTTTGACAATGTTGACTGGAATACTCTCTTTCAAATTCTGAAGGTGGCAGGGGTAAAATACAGGGAGCGAAAGGCTATTTACAATTTGTACAGAAACCAGATGGCAGTTATAAGAGTCGAGGGGCATGAAAGGAATGCAGTGGTTGGGAAAGGAGTGAGACAGGGTTGTAGCCTCTCCCCGATGTTATTCAATCTGTATATTGAGCAAGCAGTAAAGGAAACAAAAGAAAAATTCGGAGTAGGTATTAAAATTCATGGAGAAGAAGTAAAAACTTTGAGGTTCGCCGATGACATTGTAATTCTGTCAGAGACAGCAAAGGACTTGGAAGAGCAGTTGAACGGAATGGACAGTGTCTTGAAAGGAGGATATAAGATGAACATCAACAATAGCAAAACGAGGATAATGGAATGTAGTCAGATTAAGTCGGGTGATGCTGAGGGAATTAGATTAGGAAATGAGACACTTAAAGTAGTAAAGGAGTTTTGCTATTTGGGGAGCAAAATAATTGATGATGGTCGAAGTAGAGAGGATATAAAATGTAGACTGGCAATGGCAAGGAAAGCGTTTCTCAAGAAGAGAAATTTGTTAACATCGAGTATAGATTTAAGTGTCAGGAAGTCGTTTCTGAAAGTATTTGTATGGAGTTTAGCCATGTATGGAAGTGAAACATGGACGATAACTAGTTTGTACAAGAAGAGAATAGAAGCTTTCGAAATGTGGTGCTACAGAAGAATGCTGAAGATAAGGTGGGTAGATCACGTAACTAATGAGGAGGTACTGAATAGGATTGGGGAGAAGAGAAGTTTGTGGCACAACTTGACTAGAAGAAGGGATCGGTTGGTAGGACATGTTTTGAGGCATCAAGGGATCACAAATTTAGCATTGGAGGGCAGTGTGGAGCGTAAAAATCGTAGAGGGAGACCAAGAGATGAATACACTAAGCAGATTCAAAAGGATGTAGGTTGCAGTAGGTACTGGGAGATGAAGAAGCTTGCACAGGATAGAGTAGCATGGAGAGCTGCATCAAACCAGTCTCAGGACTGAAGACCACAACAACAACAGCCAGCGGTTCATTTGAGCAGAAATGACCCTCTTTAAGCGCAGTGCAGGTCTTACAGTGCGATCTCGCTAAGTTACGTGCGTCGGGGATGTTTGAAGTTGTCCATATACTATACGGTGTAAGTGCTGTATTGTGGGTGATCAAACATTTCCCATTTCCCCTGCAGCATTCGGCCGAGAATTGGCCTGTGGCCATTATGTGGATTGTATAGCTCCAGGCGAAATTTTTCTCCAGGTCCTCATACTTGGCGGGAGTCGCTAATTTCTAGCCATCTTTACGTTCTCACTGTGAGCTCAGAACTGAAAACAGCGACATGATGCGATCGACGGGAATACTACACACAGTGCCCAAGGCATGTGAGCAACGATTCAACAGATATTAACTGTAATTTACCATATCGCGACCGATTGTTCCTTACTTTCCGAATAACCCTCGTATGTCAGTTGAAGACTATCACATCTAGACACTGCGATAAAGACACAACGGCAGTAGCAGATCTTTGACACATCATATTTTCATGTTGCAGGTACACGACAGCACAGTCAGACTTGTAACAGAAATTGGTGGCGAGAGGCTGTCCCCTTCCCACCAGTGACCCTGTTTTACTCTCCAGTTCTGATAAATGTGTCTTGCTCACGGACTATTTCAAAGCCACCAGCATCCGAATTTAAGTTATGCGTTGCCGAGGTCTTCATTTTCAAATGGCATCAGCTCGGTTCGTAATCGGGTGCGAAATTGTGTGTCTCAATCTGCGTACAGACCTCTATTTGCACATTAATTTTTCATTATTACTCTGTTGTGCATTTCATGTCACTATTGTGCTGGCACTATTGTACATTCCGTTGGTTGTATTGCTTTTGTCATTTTGAATTCTTCTTTCATTTTCAGCACGTCTATCTGTATGTTAAACTTCTCACATTTTTATATGATGTTATTTGCAATTTTTTTCTTCAGCTATCGTTCTACGTATTCTATGATGTACGGTGATTGCCCTTTCAAGCTTTGTATTTCAATATAAAAGCATATGCAAGTTTGTCATATTGTTGTTGCATAGTAATTATGCCCGAATATCATTGTCATCACTGCAGCCAGCTGTCTTGTGTTAGTCCCATTTCGCTTTTATTTTACTTTAAGAGTATGTTTGTACGCTATCTTAGTAGTTTTGACCTACTTCTCTTTTTTGTTGCTACGTTTCTTCGGCACATTATAGTGTTGTGCGCATCATGGCCCTTGTAACCCAAAGCCAAAATAATGAGAAAAAATGACGAAGTGGCCGGATCGCACTGTTGTAGACGTCTATGCCGGTAAGGGAAAACATACACAAAACATCGAAACAGATCTGGAACACGTCGATTACATCTACGAAATCGCAGAGAAGAGCGCTTGGGAGCCTATCATAGGGAAATTCGAAACAGACTTCACTGGCGTGTTCCCAACAGAGTAAAGCTTAATCGGTAAGAAAAGTACTCAGCTCTCTCTCTCTCTCTCTCTCGTAAAACAAATGGTTTGCCTATTAGTGTCCGTTAATCATAAGAAAATTGTTGACGCCGTGTTTTAAGTTAAAATTTGTTGACTGTGGCTTGAATTTTGATTTTAAGGTCTAGCGGGCTGGGCTCTGCTGTAAGTGGGATCTGACCTTACAACTACACTATGTGATCAGAAGTATCCGAAGTATCCGGACTCCCCAAAAAACATTCCTTTCTCATATTAGGTGTAATGTGCTGCCACCTACTGCCAGGTACTCCATATCAGCGACCTCACTAGTCATTAGACATCGAGAGAGAGCAGCATGGGGCGCTCCGTGGAACTCACGGACATCGAACGTGACAGGGGATTGGGTGTCACTTGTGTCACACATCTGTACGTGAGATTTCCACACTCCTAAACATCCCAAGGTCCACTGTTTCCGATGTGGTAGTGAAGTGGAAACACGAGGGGACACGTATAGCGTAATAGCGCGCAGGCCGACCTCGTTTGTTGACCGACAGAGATCGCCGATATTTGAAGAGGATCGTAACGAGTAATGGGCAGACATCTATCCAGACCATCACACAGGAATTCCAAACTGCACCAGGATCCACTGGAGGTACTATGACTGTTAGGCGGGAGTTGAGAAAACTAGGATTTCATGATCGAACTGCTGCTCATAAGCCACACATCACACCAGTAAATGCCAAACGACGCCTCGCTTGGTGTAAGGACTGTAAATATTGGACGTTTTGTGGAGTGACGTATCACGATACACTACGTGACGATCCGAAGGCAGGATGTGGGTATGGCGAATGCCCGATGAACGTAATCCTTTAGTGTGTAGTGTGTAGTGCCAACAGTAAAACTCAGAGGCTGTGGTGTTATGGTGTGGTCGTGTTTTTCATGGAAGGGGCTTGCACCCCCTGTTGTTTTGCGTGGCACTATCACAGCACAGGCCTACATTGATGTTTTAAGCACCATCTTGCTTCCCACTGTTGGAGAGCAATTCGGGGATGGCGATTGCATTTTTCAACACGATGGAGCACCTGTTCATACTGCACGGCCTGTGGCTGAGTGGTTACACGACAAACACAACCTTGTAATGGACTGGCTTGCGCAGAGTCCTGACCTGAATCCTATGGAACACCTTTGGGATATTTTAGAACGCCGACTTCGCTTTTATTTTACTTTAAGATATGTTTGTACGCTATCTTCGTAATTCGGACCTTTTTTTTTTTTGCAATTACGTGCATTTCTCCTCAGTGCAGCACTCCGTGAAGAATGGGCTGCCATGTCCCAGGAAACCTTCCAGCACCAGATTGAACGTATGCTTGCGAGAGTGTAAGCTGTCATCAAGATAAGGGTGGGCCAACACCATATTGAATTCCAGCATTACCGATGGAGGGCGCCATGAACTTGTCTCTTTCAGCAAGGTGGCCGCATAGTTTTGATCACCTAGTGTATGTAGGATTAAGAAGCGAGGTCCGTTCTGTCTTGTGGTAAACACCCTGTTTGTACTTAGTAGCATAACTTGTGCTTTAATATGCCACAGTCACCTTGCAGAATGGCCGGCAGTATATTCTGTTTAATACTCCGAAGGTTTCAACATCTGCCCGTCACTGGTTGAAGTGTTCCAACAGCTGCTTTCTAAAGGTAACTGAAATGCCTGATATTTTAGAGAGTATCTGGTTAGTCCACAACCGTTCATACAGATACAGGTTTAGTACTTAGTGCCTTATGGAACTTATTTTCAGAAATCTGCTTTTGTATTTGTCAAGGTGGTTTTAATATTTCTACGTTTAATCCTTTAATAAATTCTGAATTTCACTGCTCCCGCATTTTTATTTGCCTTACATGTGGTATCATTTTTGCAGGCCAAACGATTATCGTTGTGTCCTTGCAGCTTGTAGCGATTATCTTCTGAGGCCTACTTTTACATTTTTCGAGGTGGTTTTAGTACCTTCTACGTTCAATGATTTAATACTTTTGACGAGCGCGTTTGTATTTGTCTTCGTGTGTCACCTGCAGGTTTGCTCCAATACCCATCGTCGGTTTGACCAGTTGTGAATCTTCCTTCTTGTGACTGAAAAATCTTGGAACGTGGTTAAAGATTAAATCGAGGTTTAGCTAAAATTGTATCTCTTGAAGTTTGTTTGTTCTAAAGAAATGATGAATTCACGCTTGGACCTTTTAACATGATATATAAGAGTTTTAATGTTCAATAAATTTGTTATAAGGATTGCTAAGCAACAAGCTATGTTCAATATTTTCCCAGTCCTTTCTCTCGGAGTGTTGGTGTCCTTTACCTTGGCATTGGGATCACAGGGAGAAGAGATCTCCCAACAGGCTAATCAACAACTTTTGTGTAATAATAAAAGCATAATTTATGGGATCCGTTGCCTCAGGTCAAATAAGGCAGAAGGATAGGTATAATTCCGTCGGAATATCTAAAATCACTGGCAATCACTGGCAATTAAACTACTTTTCAAGTGAGTGTGTAGATTAGACTGGTGACGTACCATCAGACTTTTGGATAAATATCATTCATACATTTCCCAAGATAGCAAGGAAAGATAGGTGCGAAAAATATGGCACTATCAGCTTAATATCTCATCATCGAAGATGCAGACCCAAATAATATGCAGGAGAATGGAACAGAAAACTGAGGAACAGTTAGATGACGATCAGTTTGGCTTTAGGAAAGGCAAAGTCCTCCGAGATACAGTTTTCACGTTGGGCTTGGCAATGGAAGTAAGTCAGAAAAAAATCGACATGCCCAAAGAATACGTCGACCCATAAAAAGCATTTGACATTGTATAATGGTGCGAGATTTTCGGCATTCTGTGAAAAATAGTAGTAAGCTATAGGGAAAGAAGTGTAATATGCAATATGCACAAGAAACATGGTGGAACAGTAAGACCGAAAGACCAAAAACGAAGTACTCGGATTAGAAAGGGTGTAAGAAAACGATGTAGTCTTTCGCCCCTGCAGTTCAATCTACACACTGAAGAAGCAATGACGGAAATAAAAGAAACGTTCAAGAGTGGGATTAAAATACAGAGTTAAAGGATATTAATTATAATAATCGCTATACACTGAGTGGATAACGATTGGTGGACACACACACACACACACACACACACACACACACACACACACACAAAAGCGCACGCGTCTGACCACGCGCACCTGCAGACACACACAGGTGTGATCAAGATTATACAATAACCGGGGGATCATATCAACTATCTGCCTTCTATGCTCTGTTAAAGGAGGTCTGTCACAAGCTTTCACGTTGTAGTACGCGTCATACAATGTTAGAGGGTGCATGTTTCCTTTAAATCGTAATGCGAGATCTGGACTGAAGCCACAACCTGGACAGAACAACTATAGGTGAGTGAAACAGCAAAATGACGGAGAGAATGCATATTACTGTGACGGAGCAACCATTAACCGCCAGCTAAAAGCATCGCTGTTCTAAACCAGCCATCGAGAGGCCCTCCCAGCAGTCGCTACTGCGCTACTGGTATTAAACACTAGCGGACGCGTCCAGAACGAATTGTCTTTACCGTTACCTGGCGAACAACAACGACAGGCCTGCCCCAAACTGGGTAGGACACGCCAGCAAAGTGCTGGAGACTGCGGACGACGCAAGTGTGCTGAGACCCTGGCTCCAGTCTGTAGGGAAATTTTATGTCATTCCGCCAGAGGGATCTTGCTGCAGAAAAGCGTGAAGCTGCAAATATCTGATTTCTTCGGTAATTATATCAAATGAATAACAAAAGTTATCAGTCTCAAATTTTATGGGATGCAAGCCAACACAGTGTTTAATAGCTGTAGTATACTAAGTGCAACCATATGTAATTAACTGATGAAGCTACTGAGACCTATGTTTAACATGCTTTCACATTAATAAATGAGCCTAGCGACCCTATTCATTCCTCCACGTAATTTTACACTAAGGTGTTGGCACACTAACCATTTGAACTCCAGTTGGTTCTCTCTCAAACCACCACTTCATTAAGCTTTTTTAAGTACCAAAGCCTTTCGAGTGAACCACCAATGCTCGTGTTAGGTAGATACTCCAAGCGTCACATTAAGGTACTTCTTCTACGAATGTAGTGCCATGCTGCAGTCGCTTACAACGTTCAAAGCAACAGTCAACGCGATCTGTCTGCAACGCGATTGTAGCAGATTTGTGTCTACAATTTTTTTGTTACATAATTTATTTGACATGTGGGTTTGGCGTAGTGATGATACTGAGATCATTGACAGTGAAAGTAAGCATATCTTAAGTTATTGTAATGTTAATGTCAGTTATTACTACCGCTTTTATGAGTGGTTGCGACGGGAGACCACTGAGGCTGTACGTAATTTTGTAATTAATTTTGGAATTTTATGTACATTTATAAAAATTTAAGCCTGATTTTGCTTAGGAGACACAATTCTTGACGTAAAACTCTGACTTTAAGAAGAACAAATTTCGAGGGTTTACATTCAGAGACATCTAATGCAGTTAAGTGAAGCTGAGGATGAATGTTCTCCTTGAGGCAAGTACAACAAGAATTTCAACCCCTTTGCCACGTCCTGAAGTACTCATTGAAGTGTAGTTTGTGACGATTTTGATAACAATGTAGATGAGCCTGTCATGATAAACTGAAAAATGGGATGGTTTACATCGTACAAACTAGTGGCTGTGCGTAGCTTCTCTGAAGAGGTTGGACCAAATATTGATGTAAGCTGTGAAAGGCCCGTGGAAGTGTTTCTGAGGCAGAGGTCCACAGGATATGATAGAAAGTTGATAACTGTGTGTTTCAGTGGTTCCAAAGTGAAACAACATCCATGAAATGATCGGTTGTTTAATCTTTGACAATTTATTGTTGTACTTTTTGCTTATGATGACAATAAACGTTAATTTTGTGAAAAAATTTAATTCTTTTCCCTTTGTTGGACCTCAAAGTGTTGAAGATTAGAATGGAGCTGCTGTCACCTACTGCACATCTCGGAAGCGATGTTCTAGTAGAGCACAGAAAAATTATAGTAACTGTTTTTTCTGACTAAAAGACTGAAATAGTAACTGAATATTTAGTCACCGTTGGTGTAGTTAGTTTACGACAGTTGTTTAATGTTTTAGGTCAACATAGTTTTTCTTCATCATGGTTAACGCGTCCTTCCGATGAAACAAGTGCTACCGCTGTGTTATGAATATTTGTGTTCCTTGTTTCCTAACGCCCAAAAATAGTTTGGAGTGAAGAAACGTGAAATAGAACGGTTGGCTTTCATGAAAAAAATTTTGCTTGGAAATGAAAACATATGTAGTTTATAAGGTAGAGAGGATAACGAAATTGGAGTTCAAATGGTTCAAATGGCTCTGAACACTATGGGACTTAACAGCTGTGGTCATCAATCCCTAGAACTTAGAACTACTTTAACCTAACTAACCTAACGACATCACACACATCCATGCCCGCGGCAGGATTCAAATCTGCGACCGTAGCGGTCGCGCAGTTCCAGACTGAAGCGCCTAGAACCGCATGACCACACAGGCCGGCCGAAATTGGAGTATTGGCGTACTGAATGCATCTCACTCACTTGAGAATCTGTACAAACCATCTGAATCCCTTTGCCAAATGTCAAGCGTGAGCGCATCCCGCACACAACGATGGCATCAGCAGATATCCCTGTCCAACAGATCTGTTCTGCACGTGGGCAATAGTAACGGGGTTATTCCACTTTGTAGCGACTTTTGCGACGTTTTACTTTCCTCTGATGACGCTCTTGTGCACTGGGAAATTTCACCGTTGGTTAGCAGTATGGGGATTGAGAATGCCTTGGGCCGAACTGCTGTTTGATGAGAAGAACGCAGCTAGCTTTAAATGTGTATTAATATAAATTAATACGGATGAACTGGAAGACATTCTCGTAATGATTGATTTCAGTATTGATGATATGATGCTTGAATCAGACAAAGTCGATCAAATATCTACAGATAACATTGCGAAATGACTCGAAAGGGAACAATCACGATAGGACAATTTGTAGGAAATGCTAAATACCGACTATTGTTTACGGGGTGAAACGTAGGAAATTTTAAGGCACCTGTAAAAGAGGCCACATATGAGGTGTAGAACAATGAAACCGGAATTTCGCTATAGACGGTGCTAGCCGTCAGTGTAGGGCCCTTGAGATTGCATCTGCAATGCCATTTGCTTCCTGTAACGTCTGACGACGAATGTCAACGCACAGTAACCCAAACTCCATACATCGGTATCTCTTCGAAACCCGTAAACATGTCGATTTTGGTGCCAACGAAATACGACTTGCGGACACCGTCGGTTTTCTGTTACCGTTTGAAGACAACTGCTGCAGAATCGCATCGGATGCTTGTCGAAGCTTTGGGTCAACATGCTCAGTGTTTCGAGTGGTTCAAAACATTCAGAAGTGGCGATGTTGACGTCAGAAATGACGACCGCGGGAAACCACCGAAGAGGTTCGAAGACGAGGAACTGCAGGCCTTATTGGATGAAGATGATACACTCAATAAGAACTCACGGAACAATTGAATGTGATGCAGAAAGTCGTTTCTATTCGGTTGAAAGCTATGGGAAAGGTGCAGAAAGTAGGAAAACGCGTTCCGCATGAACTGAATGAAAGACAGCAAGATAATCGAGACCACTTGTGAAATGCTGCTCACCAGATACAAAAGAGTTACTTGAACGAATAGTGACCAGTGATGAAAAATGGATATATTTTGAGAATTCTAAGCGTCGTAAATAATGGGTGAATCCAGGCAAACTATCGACATAAACGGCAAGACCAAATCGTTTTGGAAATAAGACAATGATCTGTGGTGGGATCAAAAGTGTGTCATCTATGATGAGCTGCTAAAATCTGGTGAAACCGTTAACACTGATCGCTACCAACAGAAAACAATCGATTTAAATCGATTCCATAAAAGCGATTGGAATACCGAAAAAGGCAACACAAAGTGATATTGCTACATGATAACGCTCCATCTCACACACCAAAACGGGTCAGGGAAACGATCGAGGTGTTCAGTTGGGAAATACTATGCCATGTGGCTTATTATACAGACTTGGCTCCGACCGATTATAATCTGTTTGCATCATTGGGACACGATCACACTGACCAACGCTTCAGTTCGTATAACGATGTACCAAAATGGCTCTCAGACTGGTTCGCTTTAATAGACGAACTTTTTTTTTTTTGCGTGGTATTCATAGCCTGCGGAGGGGTGGGAAATGTATACACAGCAATGGATATTATTTTGAAGAAAATATTGTTTATTAGTTTCAAACAACAGACCTGTAATTATTGCAGGCAAATTCTGGTTTCATATTTCGACACCTGGTACACACTAAAATACTTCTGGATGGAATATTGTGCTGGACCTGTACATTTCTCTACTGACAGTCCCGCAAGGTATATAGGAAAATTTTTGTGAAGTTTATAAGGTATAGGACAGGTCATTGGTGTTACTAAAGCGTGAGGGCGGGGCGTGAGCCGTACTTGGATCGTTCAATCGGTAGAGCACTAATTAGCGAAAGGCGTACAGTTTCGAGTTCCAGCCCGGAACACAATTTTATTCTGTCTGGAAGTTTCAGATCGGCATAAACATCTCTGTAGAGTGAAAATTCGTTTAGGACTTATTTAAAGCTTCCCTTTTCTTTCATCTTCTGGAATGTTCCTCGAGTGTTTGGGACCTCTGCCAGGTCGAATTATTGGAGTACACGAAAGTAATTCAGAGGCGTGGTGTGACAACACTGAGAACGTTCTCGCCTGAGGTGGGCGTGGTCCGTCACCTGTCAGAATGAGTGTGCCACGCTCTGTACTCATGGGACTGTCAGACGGGGTAAGTGCCGGAAGCCAGTCGTCACGCGCGTTGGGACCTGCCAACGAGGAAGATGGCTCAAGGGCTATTGTCTTTTTAATGTACAAAGTGAACTAAATTCACGCACTCGGACGCCAATGCACTTTTCCTTCCTTTTAAGAGCTCAAAAATGTGATTAATAAAATTTCTTTCTGAACTTATTTTCGGTAGAAAATTAACGTCAAGGAAACGCAATTTGTCAACGCTGCAAACATGTGTCTGTCAAGTATCTTCGTCCAATACTGCTAAGTTAAACTAATTCGTAGAGTTTTGCTTGAGAATACTCTCATCCGAGACTTCGATACTGGGTTCAGGTACAATTCGTTTTCTTCTGTTCTGATCATAAGTTGGTGATATGGTTTCCGCCTCCTTAATCGTTACACAGCAGTAAAACCAGATCTTACGCGAAATGCGTGTAATGATGTTATACTATCACAGAAATAAGGGTACAAAAAAAGAGAAGCTGTCGCTGATAGCGTATTTTAAATACTACTGCTGGTCGCCCTTACTCAGTGTGGTTTGTATGTTTCACATCTAGACATTAGCAAGGTTTTCAGCTACTTCAGTAGAGTGACATAATTTCTTTGCAGGTGATTAATAAATTTTACGAATACTTCTGAAACTTTTGGCCAGCGATTCTAATCTTCAATATTAAAAAATTTATGCAGTAGGATACATACAATATAAGAAACAGTGGATGCTGCGTAATTACTTAGCAGATTAAAGTTAGAAAATAGACAGACCGAGCTCTACAGTCGAACTCTCGAACTTGAGTATTCTAAACTGAGACTCAACCCACATCAATAGCAGGACGGGAAAACTATGTTGTGTACAATGAAGATATTTGTAGAAGATGTGATTACATTGTTGTCAAATCATCTTTCTTTAACGCTAATCCCTTACTAAAACTATACATTAGACTTTGTCAGAAACATTTTTGTATTGTTCGTATGCAAAGAACTGCGCTGTGACGCTAGAGCACGGGAATTGGGGTTCACCCCGCAGAGAAACAGTATGAAGATGCTCACGTTATATTACAGAGAGGAATGCATAGAACAATTCTAAACCACGTAGAGATTATTAAGGGAGCATTAAGTTGAATGAAGATAGACTAGCCGCTTTAAATGAATAGCAATTTAATGAAAAACATTACAGCAGTGATCAAGGCGTTAGCTTAAGGAGCTTGTGATACACGTTTCGACAAACACACACCTCTGTCAGATTTCACCGCTGGTCCATCAACAAACGTCAGTGTGCGAACCATTTAACGAAGCATCATCGATGTGGGCTTTCGGAGCCGAAAACACACTCGTGTACCCTTTATGAATGTACGACACAAAGCTTTACCTCTCGCCTGGGCCCATCAACATCCTCATTGGACTGTTGATGACTGGAAACATGTTGCCTGGTCGGACAAGTATCGTTTCAAATTTTCAAAAATGGTTCAAATGGCTCTGAGCGCTATGAGACATAATTGTTGTGGTTATCAGTCCCTTAGAACTTAGAACTACTTAAACCTAACTAACCTAAGGACATCACACACATCCATGCCCGAGGCAGGATTCGAACCTGCGACCGTAGTGGTCGCGCGGTTCCAGACTGTAGCGCCTAGAACCGCTCGGGCATTTCAAATTTTATCGAGCGGTTGGTCGTGTACGGGTAGGGTGCCAACCTCGTGAATCCATGGACCCTGCATGTCAGCAGGCGACTATTCAAGCTGGTGGAGGCTCTTTAATGGTGTGGAGCGTGTGCATCTGGAGTAATATGGCACCCCTGATACGTCTAGGTACAACACTGATCGGTGACACGTACGTAAACATCCATTCATGTCAATTGTGCATTTTGACGGCCAATTCCAGCAGGAAAACGCGACGTCCCACACCTCCAGAATTGCTGCAGAGTGTCTCCAGGAACATACTTTTGAGTTCAATACCTTCCTCTGGTCACCGGAGTCCCCAGACATGAACATTATTGAGCATATCTGGGATTATGTCAGTATCCTCCAGCACTACTTGAGACATTAGTCGAGTCCTTACTACATCGTGTTGTGACACTTTTTTTTTTTTTGCTCCTAAATGTAAGTAAACATAGTATAAGCTTAACACAAAATCGTTTGCTTTAAATGATTTCTGTATACTTTGATCATAAGTTGCTGTTCATCTAAATCTCCTGGCTTCTGATTCGTATCTTAAAAGAGTAAAAATATTATTAGAAACATTTTACTTATTTGTAGTCCTTACAGTTTTATGAAAGTTTTGGCAGTCTTTCGAAGCTGTTCTCATGCACGTGAAGACACTTCTCAACGCAGTGTCATTGCAACCTTGAGAACATGGTTAAGGGCGGTGGACGGCTGTTGAAATTGCTCATCAATATTTTATAAAGTTTTAGTCTTCAATTACTTATTTTAAAGTTTATTTGTGTTAATATTTGCTGTAAAAGTTACTTATTAGTGGATTTCCATTAATCTCAATCTTCCTTCTTGTATTATTGACTTGAGTGGTCTGATTTTCATGAGTGTGCTTACGTCATTCGTCCAAGCCTCACGCCACACTAGTGTGTTTACATTTTGCGACATCCGACACCTCCAGAACTGCTGCAGAGTGGCTCCAGGAACATACTTTTGAGTTTAATACCTTCCGCTGGTCACCGGAGTCCCCAGGTTATAAGGCTAATTGTTGACAAAGTAATTTGTGCACTGTTATACTGTTATTAAATTTAATAGTTTTCAGCAGTGGTTCGTGCTGTTTGTGGCGAAATAACGATTTAATAAACTTTTGGAAAGTTCGCTCACTGTGTTTATGTTGGAGAGTTTTCTGCGCGGTGAAGTCGTTTAGTAAATTTCATGTTTTTGTCTTCATCTGATGTTTCTTATTGTTTCTATTGAAATATTTCAGTACAATTTTCATTCAGTGTATTAACTTCGTTGACTGTTCCAGTGGCGGCTTGAATTTTTGGTTTTAGCTAATAATTTTGTGTAGTTCTGTTGGTGCTGGTATTAGTTGTGGTTCAGTTGTATTAATACTTAATATTAATATTGCTTTCTTAGTACAGAGTAAATTTCGATACCGCTGTTGTTACTTCTATAAATAGTCCTAATGGCGTAACTGAACATAGGTAGGCATGTAGTTTTTTTCAGTAACTGTAAAATTTTACCACGAGTGAGAAGTATGGGCTCTGTCATAGGGTTGTGAATAGTGGGTTACGGTGTGAGACGTTCAAAGTATATTCATTGTGGGGAATGCAGTGGGGAAGCCAGTGGACATTCTAGCGAAAGCCTCTTCTGGCAATGCAGAATTTTTAACAGAAATAAGTTGATAGAGGAGCAGAAGTGCAACATCTGTGCCCTTCAGGTGCAGTTACAACACGGAAAGGAGGAACTAGATATGTTGAGCTGAGTGAAGGGTTCTAGGGAATGGGAAGTGGCAATTGGCAAGAAGGCAGCTCAGAGGAGGAGGTATTCAGACACACTTTGCGTATATGCAACTGATTTGATCAATTGTCAGAGTTGAGCGGAGAGGAAACATGCAGCAGTCATAAGCAGTTAGGAGGCCTAGGTCAGTTGCAAAGTCTATCAGAAAGAAGAAGGTTTTGCTGCTACATAGTTCGCACGGTAGAGGTGTGGGGCAGCAGTTGGGAGTAAGTACCAGGTCACCAGCACTGTGAAGCCTAGTGCAGGGTTGGCTCAATTGACTGACATCATAGAGGAGTTGTGTATGAATTTTTCGAAGGTGGATCAGGTAGTGACAGTGGGTGGAGCAGGGAATAGTACTGATAGTAACGAGGAATATGATGTAAGTGGTGACCTGGTAAAGATAGCTACTCAAACTGGTGGCACTAATGTGCATTTCGTGCAACTGTTACAGCGTCATGATCGGCTTCATCTTAACGCGGCTGTTAGGCGGGTTAATATGGGGCTGGAGAGGACACAGATGTCGGGTGGCATCGGTCACATTTCAGTGGTGCCAGTTTATCAGTAGACCGAGTTTCACTAGGAATGGCCTGCACCTCAACAGGTACGGGAAGGGGAGGCATGCGAAGCTTATGGGTGACAGTTTAGTGGGTGGTGGTGGTGGTGGTGGGATCACTCATGGAAAAATTCCTCTAGTAGTTTGTGTTAGAGCTGCACATTTTTAAAATTGAAGTCAGCTGATAGGTATAGCTGCTTAAATGAAGTCCCTCTAACTAAGAACTAAGGGCTCAGCTTCAGAGGACGTCATATTTCCAAGTAGAGAAGTAATCAGCATATTTCATCAAAATATTAGAGGTATTAGAGATACAGTTGATGAACTGCTTATAGATGCTGACTCTGAAATTATTGGTATATCGGAACAGCACTTCAATAAATTGACAGTTTAGGGGCCTCCTTTACCAGGATACAGATTAGCTGGCTATTTTTCGAGGAGTTCCCTATGCGGTGGGGGAGTGGCAATTTAAGTGGAAAAAAGACAGTATTCCATTTGAGTCCATAGACGTGTCACAGCACTGCACTGACCAGATTTTTGAATGTTGTGCAGTGGCAGTTGAGTTTAGTGAAACTAAATTTCTAATTGTTGTTGTTTATAGGTCCCCTAACTCTGACTTCAGAGCATTTCTGCTCAAGCCAGAGAGGTTTCTTGATTCACTTTATAGGAAGTACAAGAAATTAGTTATGTGTGGTGACTTCAATACAAACTTTGTATATGAGGGTGCAAGGAAAACGATGATGGTAGATCTCCTAACTTCATGTGGCCCGATGTAGACTGTGTTTCTTCCAACTAGGGTGCAGGGGAACAGTAGCACAGCCATAGACAATATTTTTATTCATTCGTCATTACTAGATGGGCATTCTGTTAGTAAAAGGGTGAATAGTCTTCCTGACCAAGATGCGCAAATTTTAACACTAAAAGTCTTTTGCACTCAAACAAATGTCACATATCATTACTAACTATGTAGCAAATTTAATCCAACAGCAACAGAGAGTTTTTTTAAACCTTGTAAAGCGACAAGAGGATGTTTATAGTGCCGATAACATAGATAACAAACTGCGCGTCGAAAATCGAGAGAAGTGAGATGAGCGAGATTTAACCTCCATGGATGTCGGTGGCACCACACGCGTTGGTGATGAAGGGTGACAGCAAATATGAGACCTCGTGATCCGTCGCTCGTTGTTGTTACGAGAGCACGGGAGACATATATCGTATCAGTGCCACAAGACGAGTGACCCAGAAAATGAGTGAATCCGTGCCGATTTTCGTGGACATATATCCATATATCTACCAGCTGGAGATCACTGACGAGTGCATGAAATTTGTGGTACGGTGGAGTGCACGTGCAGCTAATCCTTGGGCCCCTGGACGCTACTGAAATCGCCTCCTAGCAACAAGCTGTCTTGCCTGCTCTGAAAGAGCAAGGATGCTCCTTCCACGAAGAAGAGTAATCGTTTGGCCGCGCGGAATGGCCGCGTGGTTTGAGGCGTCATGTCACGGACGTCGCGGCCCCTTTCGCCGGAGGTTCGAGTCCTCCCTCGGGCATGGGAGTATTTGTTGTTCTTAACGTAAGTTAGTTTAAGTAGTGTGTAAGTATAGGGACCGATGACCTAATGAGTTTGGTCTCTTACGAACTCACCCACACATTTTAGTAATCGTCTGCAACGCCGATTCGTTCCGGAAGAGTGGTGCACATCGGTAAGCAGGATGCCTAACACCGTTACAGTCATTCCTCTAGCGTTGTGGAGATATCGTACTTAGCTTGCTTCGAGGCCCTCTCTGAGGAGATCTACGACACCGCTGTTAGTTGGCGAGGCGTATAACCGTACGTACCTGGGAAATCGTAGATCTCTTCCAGAAAGACGGTCAGCGGATAGGAGAAAATACCCACTGATTGATCCTGACGAAACCACGATTGGTTGTCGGCGGGATGACGTACGATATGTGTGAGGACGTAACTGGATGATCAAGCATAAGACAGCGTAAGATAGCTTCAGTTAAGGCCTCCGGTCATGAGAAGTGGTAAATGCGGGTTCAAGTCCCGGTTTCGCACAAATCTTCAACTTTCGCTGTTCAACTATGACTGTGCGAACGGAATCCACGAATTCCCACCTATCCTTCCCCTTCCCTTTCTTTCCCCATTCTGTATTTAATACATATTTTTAAAACGTATAGGTAGCGTGCACTACCGTGTACGTACGGATAAACGTAGTGCTTGCTCCGCATCGCTCCGAAAAGTTTCTGTTTTCTGTTAGTAAAATAGGAGTCATATAAGCACCCATTCATTGAGTGCATTTTTCACGTGTCAGATAATTTAAGTTTGAGGTGGACAGTTTGTCGAACCTTCGTTATGCAGCGTGCAAGTAAGGCAATCACAAATATGTTTTGTCCTGGTCTGTCCAATTTCTCATCTTTCGTTCCTTCTTCATCTTTTTTCAAGTAACAGGCAAGTCTCCTGCCCTGATAACAGAGAAAGTTGTTGCTAACATTTCCTTGGCCTTACACTTTCTCTCTCATACCATTTGGTGTAAGTGATAAAACTCCGTTTGGTATTTGTACTACTTGCGTTCTCTTCCGATGCTACACTACTTATTTGCGTCGATTGTGTTTTCTGTTTTAACTACACATATCAAAAGAAGATTTGCATCAGCCCGGTTCCCAGAACTCCTGAAGATAGGCGTTGACTGTGGATATTGTATCACAGACACAGTCCCTTTGACTGTTCAGAGATGTCACTAAATCCACCTAAAGCTGTAAAAAAACCATGAATTAGCAGCGCCCATTAGACGGAGGGGGTTCAACAGCCGATCAGTTCCAGTCATTCCACCAGGAAGGAGGTACACGGCTCGTCTGTAGTTCAACCACACCTAGATGGTCAATACCGCGGTTCGATCGCGGCCGCGTTGTTAGTTTGTACCAGGAAGTGCTCCCAACAAGGGAAGTGTCCAGGCGTCTCGGAGTTAACCAAAGCGATGTTGTTCGGACATTGAGGAGAACTGTCGATTACATGCTTCGCTCAGCCCGCTCAAGGGCTACTATTGCAATGGATGACAGCTACCTACTGACTATGGCTCCTAGGAACCCTGGCAGCATGGCCGCTGTGTTGATAATGCCTTTCGTGCAGCCACAGGACGTCATGTTACGACTCAAACCGTGCGCAATAGGCTGCATGATGCGCAACTTCACTCCCGACGTCCATGGCGAGGTCCGTCTTAGCAACCACGACACCATGAAGCGTGATACAGATGGGCCCAACAAAATACCGAATGGACCGCTCAGATTTGGCATCTCGTTATCCTCACCAATGAGTGTCGCATATGCTTTCAACCGGACAATTGTCGGAGACGTGTTTGGAGGCAACCTGGTCAGGCTGAACGCCTTAGACGCACTGTCCAACGAGTGCAGCAAGGTGGAGGTTCCCTGCTGTTTTGGGGTGGCATTGTGTGGGGCCGACGTACGCCGCTGGTGGTCATGCAAGGCACCGTAACGGCTGTACGATATGTGAATGATATCCTCCGATCATAGTGTAACCTTCTCGGCAGCATATTGGTGAGGCATTCGTCTTCATGGACAACAATTCGCGCCCCAATTGTGCACATCTTGTGAATGACTTCCTTCAGGATAACGACATTGCTTGACTAGAGTCGCCAACATGTTCTCCATGTATGAACCCTACCTAGAATGCCTAGGATAGATTGAAAACGACTGTTTATGGACGACGTGACCCACCAACCACTCTGAGGGATCTAAGCCGAATCGCCGTTGCGGAGTGGGACAATCTGGACCAACAGTGCCTTGATGAACTCGTGGATAGTATGCCATGACGAATACAGGCATGC
The DNA here is from genome assembly GCF_023864345.2 of Schistocerca serialis cubense. NCBI lineage: Eukaryota > Metazoa > Arthropoda > Insecta > Orthoptera > Acrididae > Schistocerca > Schistocerca serialis. The sequence continues at coordinate 311,956,108 of NC_064645.1, read as the reverse complement.
ATCAATGCAAGAGGACATACTACTGGGTATTAAAGATACCGGTGCGTACAGCCATCTGGACAACCACCTCTGAATTTCTTGCTGTATGTTGGTACAACATGCAATGTGTGGTTTTCATGAACAATAAAAAGGGAGGAAACGATGTTTATGTTGATCCCTATTCCAATTCTCTGTACAGGTTCCGGAACTCTCGGAACTGGGGTGATAGATAACTTTTTTTGATGTGTGTATATTAAACTCTGTCCTCAAATCGTCATTTTAGAATCTATCCAATCTCGTGCAAACCTGTAAGGATTTGAGAGGTCTTCCTGCTACCTACAGAGATTAAATCTTCCCACCAGGTTTCCTGTTCTGAGGTCGGGCTTGGTACGGACGTATCTCGGCCTTAGGGCCTCTCATAAAATGGCCGTTTATGTGCCGGTGGCCTCATAACACCTGGCGCTAATCTCACACCTCTCATAAAAGTTTAAGGGCGTCAGGAACGCCGCTATATAACGTACTATCTATCTTTCACACCGAGATACCTATTACGCAGTACCTGCACCTTTAGAAGCTGCGGCACTGTTCCAGAGCAGAGATTGGACTCCAGAATGTACGTCACGTAAAAAAATTCTTTACAGTTCAGGCATGTAAATAGAGAGTTTTCTAATACATGTGTGTAAGACTTGAAGACGTATTCGATAGACGTGTTAAAGGGAGACAAAATTTGAATTTCGAAGTGTTCAACTGAGTAACGTCAAGAAACTGATACTCCACATGTGAAAATTCAGTTTGAATTATTAGTGCGTACAGCGATGACGAGCATCTTTCACTTCAGTCTTGACCACTGTCCATGTTTCGTACCCCATGAAAGTCGTTCAGAAGGTTCAAATGGCTCTGAGCACTATGGGACTTAACTTCTGAGGTCATCAGTCCCTTAGAACTTAGATCTACGTAAATCTAACTAACCTAAGGACATCAGACACATCCATGCCCGAGGCAGGATTCATACCTGCGACCGGAGCGGTCGCGCGGTTCCAGCCTGTAGCGCCTAGAACCGCTCAGCCACTCCGGTCATGAAAGTTGTGTTGCAGACATATCATCCCATGAACCTTTTTCTGGTACCCAGCGTTATGTCTCAGGATGCAGCAGTTACCGCGAAACTTTTATGTAAAGACTCCGTTACGAAAGGCTTCGTAACAGTATATTATTGTTTTATACTTTTATGTTAGTCATAGGTCAACTGCAAAAGTAGCTTCGTTTTGTCAATATTCCTATAATGAGAAACTAATGAACTAAACATATACGAGCTGTGTCTGTGAAACTCCTGATATGTATCAGTCATTCCGGGCGAAGCCTAGCAAAAATTACGAAATATATTAACATTTAATAAGTTCACCTTGCAACATTAACAAGGCATAGTATCGTCCCTGATCATGTACAACGAAAGTAGTGTCATTGTGAAACCATTTGTAGTTTGATGTGGAAAATCTTACTCGTGTGTGCATGCACCAAACAGACCCTAGCCGTTATTGAGAAGAGAATAGCAAACTGTGGTATCCACTACTATTAAATCTTATTTAACCCCGCTACTGACGTCTATAACCCCCCCCTCCCCCCGAGTCCTTCTGCATTTCCCTCCTCTGCCTTTCCCCGCTCCCTGTCGCGTCTGACCAGACACCCCCCTCCCCCCCCCCCCCCATTATGGGTCCTCGTCCTCCATCGGAAGCCCTCCCTCCTCCCCCCTACTTCGTTTTCTGCTCTCCTTCCACCCTTTTCTTCCCCATCATCTGTCCAGGTTCCCCTCTTCCGCCCTCGGCTGTGGTATGTCTTATTTGTGCCAACTTTTTAGTGCAGTGTTCGAGTGTTCAGTGTTGTGCGTCTTTCCAAAGTGTTGCGAACAGAAATCATGCTGTCGCTGGGTGTGAATTTTATATCTCTTGAGAACAGAAACCAGACAGTCTCCGTGTTTTTTAAATTGTCTGTCTATTATTTTTCTGCTTCCTGTGTATTTTATTAGCATCATCAAACCTTTGTTTTACGTTTTAAGTTCCACAATTTTCCGCCATTTTACCATTTAAGCCACCGATTTTATGGCCAGCTTTCATTATTTATTATTTTCATCTTTTTAAAACAAATTCTGTAGGCTGAAGAGCGGCGTACCAAGCTGCTACCAGCCCGCCCCCTTCGGGGGGAATCGAAACTTAATAAAGAAAAGGAAAAGTCTATAAGCCAGTTCTCACAGTGCTATGTCCTACTCCACAACTCGAGGTGTTACGCTGTGTTGGACCTGCTGTTTGATGTTGATTTGGCTGCACTCTGTAATAAGAATCTGAGTGCTATTCGGAGACTTGGACTTCAGCGTTTACTAGGCTTAGTATGTCAACGGACTCGGGATTTCCACTGGAATACTTCATTTCACTTGCACTTTCTGACATTGTTATATCAACCATCAATTCATGCAATTTTCCATAAAGTGTTCATCTACTACTTGGCGTTTCAACAGAATTATTTTACTACTATTGCGCCAATACACTAAGCAGATTCAGAAGGATGTAGGTTGCAGTAGGTACTGGGAGATGAAGAAGCTTGCACAGGATAGAGCAGCATGCAGAGCTGCATCAAACCAGTCTCAGGACTGAAGACCACAACAACAACGACAACATTGCGCCAATAAACCGTAGAGAGGTGACACATTTATTGTGTTATTTCTATTGTACTTACAACATTAACGAAGCGTGTGTCTTGGAAGTACTGCGAGGAAGCTTAATGTTTGTCAAGCAAGACGTATAAAATGCAAGATTTGCAGACAACTCATATTCATTAATTTAATCAAGTAGTTGATGTCGATATTAATATTCCATTAAAACAAAGCCTTCCAACCCCAACGGAGTAACGAGAAGAAGATATCATATGGGTTAATCAGAAATTAGGGTTGCCTTCGAATGGCATGAACCATATCTCGGTATCAATCGCGTGAAGATGCGCAGTAATTGAAAAGAAGTATTTTCTAAGTGTAGTTGCAATATGCATGCCTGCTGTAGTACTCCCCAAAATGCTTTTTGGCTATAGTTGCGATCGACATCATTAAGTGACTACGTTTGCATGGTACTCCCAAAACTGAACTTCGTAAACAGTTCTCCCAGTATCGCTTCCGGCTGGTCACGAAAACGTTCCATAATCAGATCTGAAAATTGGATTTTCAACTTCCACAAACGATTTTCGCTCCCATGTAAACGCACATTTGATTTTGTACTTGTTTCGGTTGTCAGATTACGTCCTGTGAGAAAAAATTTCTGTCAGTATCACAGTTTTTCCAGTGAAGGAGAAATTTTCGATTGAGCATGAAGTTGCCTACCTCATAACATTTAACTGAAGAGAAACAGCCATTGTTCCGACTAAATGAGGAATCGGAACAGTTGATCACTGGACTCCATATTTGACCTGTCTAGCAAAACTTCAGACAATTGCATGTAAACGTGGCAGCTAATAACGATTTCACAAATAAGGTTCTCGTCTTCCGGAAGGTGTGTCGCGTGTAAAAGTAGTGGTTCTTGTCTCACTGTGTTTTAGTCAGTTCGTAGAGAGACAGTGTAAAGGTCCAGTGTCCTATCGTCTGTACTTATATTTCCCGTCACTTTTGTGTCACTACTGGTAAAACTGCCGTAGGCTACTGTAGAGATTCGTAAGAGAGGATAGTCTAGTAGCCCTCAAAAAAATTTTTTTTTTCATGCAACTGTCAACAGATAGATGATTCACACCGTGTTGTCTTCCAGTACTATCAGTTTCGATCGTGGACCATCTTCACAGAGCTAGCATACAAATGGAAAACAAAATGAAGACTGAGGATATCAACACAAGTTGGGAAACAAAATGAAGGCTGACAATATCAACACAAATTTAGTTTCCATGAGGATTATTAGACAGAAAAGGTAAGTGTACTGACGAAAAATATCTCTCACGACGTCACATGGCGTACATACTATTTATTCGGAAAAGTATACGTCACTGATAACTTGAAACGTAAGGAAAAGATACATAACGCAGTAATAAAGGCTCAACCACGCAGAAAACAACATTGGAAACTTGAAAATTTGTTACAGCAGTAAGTGCACAGCATCATTTCTCTTGCACACCGAGATCCAGTAGGCTAACACACAACAATTGATCAAGGAAACTACGAACCAAAGTCTAAGATCATTAATTAAACAACAGATTACAAAATATGTGCACACTATAGTACAGTCAGAGAGATACATATGTACTCAACTTGCAATAAAAGAAATACAGTAAAGAAAGGTACAGTTGTATAGGAATTCCCCCCCCCCCCACCTTCACTACAGTTTTTACCAAATTAGTGGTTTGATTTTATCATGTGACATTATAACAGTATCATGTCCTATTATATTACATACTATCGTACATACTGTTCATATGTATACATGAATTTCCTTTTATGTAATGTAATAGTGACAGGATACTGTTTATAATGTCACATCATAAAATCAAGTCACTAATTTTGTAAATTTGAACAATATGAAAATATAGACAGACATGTGCATTACTGTGCAGTACAACAGTCCCATGACTGTCATGGGATACTGTCATCTGAAACTACACTGTCACATGATGAAACAAACAGACAATTAGGTAAGAATTACAACAAATGAAAATACGCATAGTTGTGTTATGCTGAGCAATCATGTTATGCAATTCACTTACCACAAATCAATGACTAGCACCAGCAAACAACTTGAACATCAAATCCATTTCAGAGGTGCATGAATACAAATAGTGGAACCAAAGAAGGACCTGTGTACTGAACACAGTTCTGTAATGTAACAATCACAAGATACAGTGATACTGCACTGTTACTTGATAACAACAAACCAACAATTCTGTCAAAATTTGACTCTAATTAAAAATATACAGAGACGCATAAATTTGAAACATTGTAAGAGGCATTACCACTAAATTAAAGAGCATAAAACCTGAACAACTGTCAAAAAACTTACAATGTCAAGTCCATATCAGAAATTTGATGATAAACATAAGATTAGCAGTTGAGACACGAGTGCTTAAAGCACTTTAAATGGCGCAATAGAAAAACTGTAATGACTTATATTATAGCAACAATTCAATATTTTAATGATTACACACTGATGTACAATGTATATAACTTACTTAATATAGTTAAATGAGAATTCCTTGGTGTGTGCTTCACTTCTCATACCCTGACAGCTCCTGCCAACTTCATCAAAATTTTACATTTACATGTATATGATATATAAATGCTTATAAAGTTACCCTCCCCCCCTCACCCCATTAACCATGGACCTTGATTTTGGTGGGGCGGCTTGCGTGTTTCAGCGATACAGATAGCCATACCGTAGGTGCAACCATAATGGAGGGGTATCTGTTGAAAGGCCAGACAAACGTGTGGTTCCTGAAAATGGGCAGCAGCCTTTTCAATAGTCGCAGGGGCAACAGTCTGGATGATTAAATGATCTGGCCTCGTAACACTAACCAAAACGGCCTTGCTGTGCTGGTCATGCGAACGGCTGAAAGCAAGGGGAAACTATAGCCGTAATTTTGCCTGAGGGCATGCAGCTTTACTGTACGGTTAAATGATGACGGCGTCCCCTTGGGTAAAATATTCCAGAGGTAAAATTGTCCCCCGTTCGGATATTCGGGTGGGGACTACTCAAGAGGATGTCGTTTTCAGGAGAAAGAAAACTGGCGTTCAACATATCAGAGCGTGGAATGTCAGATCCCTTAATTGGGCAGGTAGGTTAGGAAATTTAAAAAGGGAAATGGATAGGTTAAAGTCAGATGTAGTGGGAATTAGTGAAGTTCGGAGGCGGGAGGAACAAGAATTCTGATCAGGTGTATACAGGTTTATAAATACAAAATCAAATAGGGGTAATGCAGGAGTAAGTTTAATAATGAATAGGAAAATAGGAATGTGGTTAAGCTATTACAAACAGCATAGTGAACGCATTATTGTGACCAAGATAGATACGAAGCCGACGTCTACCACAGTAGTACAAGTTTATATGCCAACTATCTCCGCAGATGATGACGAGATTGATGAAATGTATGATGAGAAAAACGAAATTATTCAGATAGTGAAGGGAGACGAAAATTTAGTAGTATGGGTGACGAACTCGACAGTAGGAAAAGGAAGAGAAGGAAACGAAGTAGGTGAAGGAATGAAACAGGATTTCCCCTGGTAGAATTATGCACGGAGCATAACTTAATCATAGTTAACACTTGGTTCATGAATCATAAAAGAAGGTTGTATACATGTAAGGAGCCTGGAAATACTGGAAGGTCTCAGATATATTATATAATGGTAAGACAGAGATTCAGGATCCAGGATTTAAATTGTAATTTTCAGGGGAGATGTGGACTCTGACCACAATCTATTGGTTATGAACTTTTGATTAAAACTGAAGAAACTGCAAAAAGGTGGGAATTTAAGGAGATGGGACCTGGATAAATTGAAAGAACAAGAGGTTGTAGAGAGATTCAGGGGAGCATTAGGGAACGAGTGACAAGAATGGGGGAAAGAAATACAGTAGAAGAAGAATGAGTAGCTTTGAGAGATGAAATAGTGAAAGTAGCAGAGGATCAAGTAGGTAAAAAGACGAGGGCTAGTAGAAATCCTTAGGTAAAAGAAGAGATATTGAATTTAATTGATGAAACGAGAAAATATAAAAATGCAGTAGATGAAGCAGGTAAAAAGGAATACAAACGTCACAAAATGATATCGATAGGAAGTGCAAAGTGACTATGCAGGGATGGCTAGAGGTCAAATGTAAGGATGTGGAGGCGTATATCGCAAGGGGGTGAGATAGATAATGCCTACAGAAAAATTAAAGAGACCTTTGGAGAAAAGAGAACCACTTGCATCAATATCAAGAGCTCAGATGGAAACCCAGTTCTAAGCATAGAAGGGAAAGCAGAAAGGTGGAAGGAATATATAGAGGGTCTATATAAGGGCGATGTTCTTGAGGATAATATTATAGAAATGGAAGAGAATGTAGATGAAGATGAAATAGGAGATGTGATACTGCGTGAAGAGTTTGACACAGCACTGGGAGACCTAAGTCGAAAGAAGGCCCTGGGCATAGACAACGTTCCATTAGAACTACTGACAGCCTAACAAAACTCTACCATCCATTGAGCAAAATGTATGAGACAGACCTAATACACTCAGACTTCGAAAAGAATATAATAATTCCAATCCCAAAGGAAACAGATGTTGTCAGATGTGAAAATTACCGAACTACCAGTTTAGTAAGCCACAGCTGCAAAAGAATAACACGAATTCTTTATAGACGAATCGAAAAACTGGTAGAAGCCGACCTCGGGGAAGATCAGTTTGGATTCTGTAGAAATGTTGCAACATGTGAGGCAATACTGACCCTACGACTTATCTTATAAAACAGATTAAGGAAAGACAAACCTACGTTTCTAGCATTTGTAGACTTAGAGAACGCTTTTGACAACGTTGACATGGAATACTCTCATTCAAATCCTGAAGGTGGCAGGAGTAAAATACAGGGAGCGAAAGGCTATTTACAATTTGTACAGAAACCAGTTGGCAGTTATAAGAGTCAAGGGGCATGAAAGGGAAGCAGTGGTTGGGAAGAGAGTGAGACAGGTTTGGCAATCTGTATATTGAGCAAGCAGTAAAGGAAACAAAATAAAAATTCTGCGTAGGTATTAAAATCCATGGAGAAGAAATAAAATATTTGAGGTTAACCGATGACATCGTAATTCTGTCAGAGGACCTAGAAGAGCAGATGAACGGAATGGACAGATTCTTAAAAGGAGGATATAAGATGAACATCAACAGGATAATGGAAACGTGGATAATGGAATGTAGTCGAATTCAATCGGGTGATGCTGCGAGAATTAGATTAGGAAATGAGATGCTTAAACTAGTAAATGAGTTTCGCCCTTTGGGGAGCAAAATAACTGATAATGGTCGAAGTAGAGAGAATACAAAATGTGGACTGACAATGGCAAGAAAAGCGTTTCAGAAGAAGAGAAATTTGTTAACATCGAGTATAGATTTAAGTGTCAGGAAGTGGTTTCTGAAAGTATTTGTATGGAGTGTAGCCATGTATGGAAGTGAAATACGGACGATAAATAGTTTGGACAAGAAGAGAATAGAAGCTTTCGAAATGTGGTGCTACAGAAGAATGCTGAAGATTAGATGGATAGATCACATAACTAATGAGGGGGTAGGGTATATTATGAGGCATCAAGGGATCAACAATTTAGTATTGGAGGGCAGCGTGGAGGGTAAAAATCATAGAGGGAGCCCAAGAGATGAATACACTAAACAGATTCAGAAGGATGTAGGTTACAATAGGTACTGGGAGATGAAGAAGCTTGCACAGGATAGACTAGCATGGAGAGCTGCATCAAACCAGCCTCTGGACTGAAGACCACAATGACAACCCTCCCGCCTCATCAGATCATTGTTAGCTGCTGATGGCAGCTTTTATCTTGATATTGTTTGGACATTTAACCACAGTGTGACTTCTATTGCTATCTACGTACCATTTTTTAACTACATCCTACACTGAGATACGATAGTGCATATACATTTCCGTTATAAGGGACCCACTACTATAATGGTTCTATATATCTATTACAAATGATTGATAATGTGATTGATAAAGGTTATACCATGGATATGAGGGTTTCATATTACTCACACCACCACCCATCTCTTTTTAGGCCTTTACATTTCCATGATGTAAAAATGATTTTAGCTTCTTTTAATACTTATCTTGAATTGTCTTTAGGCATCTAATTCTGTAAAAGTACAAATATTATATGTGCCATAATAGACCAATAGATCATGAAGGCATAAATATTCCCATCTGTGCCACCTGCTCTTTTTAAACTCATATACATTTATGATGTAGGAATGATTTTACGGCTAACAGGCCAGTCGGCTAAGCTAACAGATGGGTATATATTGTCTGATAGTTAAATCACTGTTAAAGTTATTGTACTGATGCTGTGGAATAATGTAAGGTGTATTGGGCATATGACAGATTGAGATTACTGATATATTAACTGCATAAAATTCGTTAGTGATTGACAGTAGGGTAATACACATAGTAATAATATGAGTAATTACAGATTTACATGACACCAGTAGAAGTGAATTTGACCTTCGAGATGAGTTGTTTACAATGTATTCATCCTTAAACTCATAATGTGGTCTTCACACAGAAATTGCTTTCACTGTTGTTTATTTTTAATGCTCTTTGTTTTTAGTGGCACTGCCTTTTATAATGTATCAAACATACATGTTTATGTATATTTTATTATGGTGTAATTTTTGACAAATGGTGTGTTTGTTGTTGTTACGTGACACTGTAGTGTCACTGGATTTAGTAACAGTATCCTGTTAACTTTCTACTGTATGCAGTAAGCAGCTTTTCAGCCTGTTACACTATTTCTGTTCTGGAACCTCTGACATGGATTTGATGTTCGACCTGTTCACTGTTCTAGTCTGAATTATTCATGGTAGTTGAACTACCTAATATAATTTTACAACATTACGTCACTATTTATGTTTTCATATGCAGTAGTTATACCAAATGGTCGCTTTTATCAAGAGACATAATATCATGTGACTATATTATATTACAGGATAACTGTATGGAATAAAAAATTCATATACAACTGCATCTTCCTTGATTGTTTTTCTCTTACTATAACTTAAGTGCATATGTGTCTGTCTGTAATTGTACTATAGTGTACACATATTTTGTAACTTGTTCAGGAACCTATGATCATAGACTTTGGCTTGCAGTGTCTTTCATCAATTGTGTGTTAATCTACTGTGTCTTGCTGCGCCAGAGCAATGCTGCTGTGCACTTACTGCTGTTACATATTATCAGGTTTTCAATGTGATTTTCTGCTACGTTGAGCCTGTATTGTAGCGTTTAGTATCATTTTCTTACGTTTACAAGTTAGCACTGGCGTATACTTTTCTGGTTAAGTAGCATGTACTCCAGATCATGTTGTCACAATAGATTTTTTTGTAAGTACATTCAATTTTTCTGACTAATAATTCTCAAGAAAATGTAATTTGTGTTGATATTTACAGTTTTTATTTTGTATTTCATTTCTGGGCTAGCACTGTGAAAATGGTCCATGATCGAAACTGGTGGTGATTAAACGTAATGTAAGACAGTGCATTGTGTGTCATGCATTTCTCCAAGTACGACAGTTCTACTAGCAGCCTCGTTGGTTAAGATCGTAACAGTGTTACCTGTAAATCTTGTGTGTGCATACCTATTGAGCATTACCTCACTTGAGTGGGATTTTTGAATCTGTAGTCAGTGTCATATCAGCAGAGTTGTAAAACTGCAGCAGGCTACCCTAGACTATCGTAAATAGGCAAAGACTACGTCAGTTTTCCTCGTAACCGTGATCACGTAAGACCGTAGCCGAGTTACCTATATGTTGGGTGTGTTGCATACCTATTGGGCTTTGTCCCATATCGATCGCTTTGATGACGTATGCGATCAGAGTCTCCTTACATTCATCTAGGAAACGGAAGAAGTGAATTCTCTAGAAACGGAGTGAGAATATATAAATACTGCGTAATGTGCGGAACATTTTTCTTCAACATAGTTATTCTCCTGTCTGATACTTAAAACTAAACAGTATTTACATCAAAGTTGAAATTTTCAATGTTTAATTCAGGTTTTATTCGAAAATCGTTGTATCGGGAAACAGAGGAATGTTCTATTAAAAATTTAAAAAGTACAGATTTATCAAGTATCACTAGAAAATGCAATGTCCTCAAAAAGACATAAAATTGAAAAAAAATGAACGCAAAACGTAAATATATCAAACATTGCTTAAATACTTCGTCGAGTTTGTATAAAATACGTTTCTGTTACTCATAATCATCTTCCTTATTTGTCAGTAATAACTGGAAACTTTTGTCTATGACCATGATGAAGAAGTACTATTGAGCACACAATATCAACAATAATTACATTTTTATGTTTGTGCATGTAAATTGTACTTTGTCAAAAGTAACTGACATTGTTGTTGTGGTCTCCAGTCCTGAGTCTGGTTTGATGCAGCTCTCCATGCTATTCTATCCTGTGCAAGCTTCTTAATCTCCCAGTACCTACTGCAGCCCACGTCCTTCTGAATCTGTTCAATGTATTCATCTCTTGGTCTCCCTCTACGAGTTTTACCGTCCACGCTTCCCTCCAATACTAAATTGGTTATCCATTGATGCCTCAGAATATGTCCTACCAACCGATCCCGTCTCCTAGTCAAGTTGCGCCACAAACTTCCCTTCTCCCCAATCCTATTCAATACCTCTTCATTAGTTATATGATCTACCTATCTAATCTTCAGCATTCATCTGTAGCGCCACATTTGGAAAGCTTCTATTCTCTTCTTGTCCACACTAGTTATTGTCCATGTTTCACTTCCATATATGGCTACACTCCATACAAATACTTTCAGAAACGACTTCCTGACACTTAAATCTCTACTCGATGTTAACAAATTTCTCTTCTTCAGAAATGCTTTCCTTGCCATTGCCAGTCTACATTTTATATCCTCTCTACTTCGACCATCATCAGTTATTTTGCTCCCCAAATAGCAAACCTCCTTTACTACTTTAAGTGTCTCATTTCCTAATCTAATTCCCTCAGCATCACCCGACTTAATTCGACTACTGATATGGTTGTATAAAAGCTCTGAAGTTACATGATTAAATAATTTCTATTACTTACGAAATTCAACTTGTATTCTGTAAGGATATAAAATACCTAAACAATTCTAAACGATTCTAATTATGTGGAAAAGAAGAAAAAAATTGAAGTCATTGCCTACCACTTTCACTCTTACACATTGTTTTATGTTTCTTTCCTGATCAGTGCTACCGGTAATCATACCATTTACTACGTCACTTACGTATGTTCGATTTGTCGGCTTTTCCGGTCATGTTTGAGAATATTAGAGAACAGACAAATAATAATAGCTAATGATAGTAGTATGGGATCAGAGTATAAATTTTTAACGGAGCGTAATACAAACTTTCGGCGCTGGACGATGCCTTTATGCGTAAGGTCCATTCATTGTAAATTTGAATGTGAGTGACTCTTCTGAAAACATTTCTTTGTCGGACATCGTAGATTGAATAATTCCAAAGTTTGCCTCTTGGTGGACTATTAGTAAGGTTTGTAACACGGTACTTTTAGCCATACCAAGACGCCGTTTAATTGGAACAATAGCCTGCATCGTAAATGAATCACAAAATTAAATAATATCACTATATTGACAAAATATTATAATAAATTTAATTACAGAGACACTTACATAATTCTGTTGCTGCATGTAACGCTGAGTAAGCCTAGTGAGATTGGCCTCAATAAAATAGAGTAATGGCGGTGTGCCAAATAATTATCTGTCTGAACTGGACCGCTTCAAGATCAAAAGAGGTGCAGTCTTCTCGGCAAGGCAACTGAGCTGCATAATTATTCTAATGTCTGAGCGCTTTCACGAAACAATCGATAAAACCGCTTACGCTAATTAATACCTTAAGTTATTCTTTCTTTATATTCTGGACCTATATCTATGTTTTTGCAAATTTATCCACGTCCATCCTGCAAACGTGCCTTTAAAAACTGTACCAAAACTACGGAATCGTTGTTTTGGTAAAGCGCAGTCTCATAATGAATATCGTTTAGGGACGACGTTTAAACTGACATCACTATGTATTTCGTGACTTTTTTTAGACGTTAGAGATGGATACACTGGAATTCATAAAGCATCAACTTGTGGTACCACTTTCTGACAGCTGCTAAATCGGAGATAAGCTGTTAAACCGAAGTCTGTCAGTGATCCTCTGTTGGTAGATTTCGTTCTCTTAATTGCGACAAAAATTGCTCGCACAAATTTTTAGCTCCAAACTTCGAGATAATTGTAAGTTTGAACGTGAGAAGATGTGGAAATTTACGTCGAAACATACTTTTGTACGTAAGTACAAAACATATTTTACTATCTCACAACTGCCTGTCACACTGCATGTCTATAGATTCTAACTGTAGACTGATACCGGTTAATCCGGTCCTGGCTTTGAAGTTCCTAACCAGGTCACAACGTCGCTTTTCATCGATTTTAAAAGAGGAACTCTCCACTTAAGGTACTTCGCCAGTAAGTATATGCTCTTACCTTTAAAACTACGGTGAAAACATCCTCCTGAAGACAGTGCACAGTTTGCACTTTACCGTGCGCTACATAACGACGTCTGGTAGCCACGTTTTGCCGCGAGCGCTCACTACTCAGGCGGCGAGCCAGCAAAGACGATCGCACTCGCCTAGAAGCCTCCTGGACAGGCATGGCATAACGATGTGCCTTCTATAAATCACCCGTATTAGTTTATGCATGTTGTCCAAAAGTGGCAGCGTCTACAGGAACAAAGCTGTTAATTGAAATGTCAGAAAGGCTTCGAGAAATTTATGAAATTTTCTCAGTGTTTTCAGTAATTTTTAAATAAAGGCTTTGTTCCGGCATAACGACGAGCGCCGGCACGAAGATCAAGACTGCAAGAGCAGAGAGGGCTGTGAGGCGATGTGAGCCAATACTATGCTGGCTAGGACGACACCACAACTGGAGCGGCATCTATGCGAAGAGAATACAAGCGCCGCGCCTCCTAGCGGCGGAATCTGTAGTTTCACCGCCGGAGGGTGGCACGGAACTTTAAGTTCCAACGCCACTCCTTCAACGTGCTATGCTCTGCTGTTACTGAGCCGTTGCTTTGAGTCTCCTCTCACTTGTCCACCGAGATAGTTGGACCGGATCTGAGGCGGTGACGCTGTGTATTAGTAAACTGCCACAGCCGCGGGCCGAGTCGACGACGAACCGTCATACAAACGTTAAGCTGTGGCTTGTGAACTATCGCGTTTTCCTTGCATTGAACTTATTTATATCAAAGGACATTGGTTATTTGCAGGTCGGCATTTGCTTGCGACACACCTTTGTGAATACACAGCCTTAATTATTGTCAATTTAACTTACTGTAATAAACTCCTTTAAAATCATTTGCTTGAATTGTTTTCTAGCGATCCGAGAAACAGCTTCCTAGGCACACTGTATTAGAAGAGTGGGCAGGATTCTACAGTTTTTGACGAATCTGTAATATGTCAATGTGGGCTAGTTAAACATGTCATTGCTAATGCCATCACAATAATATAGTGATACATTTCTCTTGATATAGCACTGGTTTTACATTCGACAACGACCTACACTTTCACAATTCAGTAATAACATTTTCATGATGTTACAGTTTTTAACGCAAACGTTTTGTGCATTGTTACTGTCTCAGTTATCTTGTAAGATAAACTGTATTATATTGGCCAATGAGTCTCATTCACGTTAGATAAAGATGCAAGAGAGATCACAAACTACAATTTTGTACGATTCTAACATCATGGAATTTCTCGACAGAATTGTCCCTGGTTCGTACGCTTGAATGGAGAAATGGAGAGGAAGGTGATGATGAAAACGTAATGGTCCAGGTAGTAATTGGCTCTGAGAGCTATGGGACTTAACTTCTGAGGTCATCAGTCCCAAGTAACATAGAACTACTTAGACCTAACTAACCTAAGGACATCACACACATCCATGCCCGAGGCAGGATTCGAACCTGCGACCGTAGCGGTCGCGCGGTTCCAGACTGTAGCGCCTAGAACCACTCGGCCACCCCGGCCGGCCCAGGTAGTAATTCCTGAGACAGATAACGAGAACCAGATGACGGCATCCAAGAATTTAGAGCAGTTGAAATAATCTGACGCATAAAAACGAGTGAAACTATTGCTTATTTTGTAACTTGTGAAAGCTCTACTGGCAAAAATAATAAATTCCTTTAGCGTTCTGTCATAGTTTCCGACTACAAGTCAATTTGGGATTAGCATTCGCTTCCTCAGGTGGAAGGTCTATTGTGATGGAACCTTTTGAATACTGTTGTAGCTACATTAGCTTTTCGGTATTTATCAGCATGGTGAAGTTTACTAGCATTTGGCAAGAAGCGTACCACATAAACAGAGGACAAGGTCTTTGAGTAGTCAGGATCTTGAGCTGGTTATGAGGAACAGTAACGAATATGAAATTTGATATTACTGAGGACAATAAATAAGAAATGAGAAGACTTGTGTTGAAAGGAAGAATATTATTTAATAATGGAGATAAAAAGATTATGATGAAAAGTTTCAAAGAAGTATAACACTGATTGAAAATGTTTCGAGCAGTTAAGTTTCATAGCTGTGTGTGTGAATTTCAAGTAATGTCTAACCGTTATCGTGGAGAACAATTCACAGTCATACGAACCACATTGAAACTGGGATTATACAACAACGACGAGAGTCAGTACCAACTTAAGATGTCAGGGTTTAAGTGTTTATCAAATAATTGTACTGGTTCTGAATTACTGAATGTTGATCACTCTCATACATCTGAGGATCTGAGTTACATAATAATCAAACTGATGCATTTTCAAATCGAAACAGGTGCACCATAATAGGAGTAGGCACACACGCACATCTTTTCAGCTTCCTGTGCTTACGTGTATGAGAACTGCAATCTCCAGCTACTTGTGTTCATGTAGCTCTGATTAAAGTTGTTAGCGATATTGTCCTTGAAATATTGGACAGGATAGGGGGCAGAGGTTTGCAGAGAAGCAAGTAACACCCGTGTATTTAAACATGTATTTAAACATTTAATAACATGTGTTATGGTACTTTATGTATAGGGCGTTAGAGGTGTGTGTACCAAGATTAGTATGTAATTCGTTTTTCACATGTGTCTAAATGTCTTCCCGCAAACACATCACCTAGCTTACTGTCAGATGTATTCTGAACGTAGCGATTGCATCATACAGTGGACTACGCCTGTCGCTATAGATTATCTTTTTGCCTCCACACAACTACTGACCTGCTTCCCAGTGGTAAATAAGCTTTAACGGCTTACTTTTCCTAGCGTACTAACAAACCTAAAAATATACTACTACTAATAACTACAATTATTAACCTGCAAACAAAGCAAATGTTAATTCATTGTCGTTCAGTACACACTCCTCAGTCACCTGTAGAAATATCTACCCTTATACCCCTCAAAGATAGCAGGTGGCAGCAGACTCGGAAAACTGCAGTCGGCGTGAAGCAAAAACGGACCGATTTATCTGACGTCCAAAAGGGCATGATTATTAGCTTCTGGGCGTAGGGTGGAAACATTTCTGATACAGCTAAGTTTGTAGACTGTTCCTGTGCCACCGTGGTTAAAGTATACCGTGCAAGGCAAAATAACGCTATCCAAAATCAGCAGTGAGGCAAATGTGGCGCAGCACGAGCCATAGATAAGAGGGGTGAAGAACAGCTGTGGGGATGTGTACGTGCGAATAGCATGTAACAGTTGGGCAACTGACCGCCCGGGTGAACTAATGTGCTTCCGTTAGCGTGACTTCAGTGTCCGTTCAGTGAGCGTATCTGTATACGGAACTCTGCAGCTTGCGCCTGGTTTATACTCCCACGCCTTATGTCTTTCATCGGCGACTAAGGCTGGAATTTGAAAGCCAATACCGTAACTGACGTCCACTGGTTTCCGATGGGTCCTTTTCAGATGAGTCACGTTTTATGCTCCATGAAACGTCGGGAAGCAAACACTCAGCAGCAATGGTCGGAAGGCTAAGGCAGAAGGAGGAGACGTTATGCTCTGACGAATATTTTCATGGAGTTACATGGGTGACCTTATCATTCGGGAAAGCAGAATGGATCAACACAAATATGTATCTGTTCATGGTGACAATGTCCACCTGTACACGATGTTTGTTTTTCATCGGCACGATTGTGTCTACCAGCAGGATAGGGCAACGAGCTGGTATCGACATTGGAGTCGGCATGGCTGCATATCCCTGTCTGTACCTTGCAGAACCTCGTTGATTTTCTTCTTCCACATCTCGCAACGTTCGGCAGCAGAAAGTGGTTTTCTCAGTCTTTTGACATGTGTTCTCATTCATGTGGCTGGACGTTGTACTATTAAACAAATAAAGAAGTTTGTAATTGGAAGTGGCTGATAGGTGCTGATGTTTTCTTCTATTACAGACCTACGAAGGGCTCCATACCCTAATTTTCATATTTAAGAACACAGTCATCCAACGAAAGTATGTAAACCTACTGTTTAACCTGATGTGCTAACTTTAAATTTTTAATGCTCACAAATCAAATCCCAACTAAAACTTTTGGCCTCACATGAATCTAAATGTTTCATTTTATACCTAAACTATAGATTTGAACATACGCTGAGCCGTGGGAAAAAAAGTGCTGTTTTGAAGAGCGCGCCGCAGCGCGTTGTGTGAAACAGTGGCCCTCCGTTTCTGGCGGAGGCGCCGCTGTGGTAATCCCAGCTTTGGTGTCTCCATCTGGTGGGAAAGCGGAAAGGTTGCCTGTTCATGTGCACTTAAGGGGCGCTATGAGCTCTGTAGGGGAGAGTCGGTGAGTCCAGGCGAGTCTAGTCAGTTGGTCAGCCGGCTCAGTGTGGGGCAGTGTCTGTCTGTCGTCGGAGTGTGAGTATGTCTGTAATTTGGATCAAACTTTAAGTCAGAATATGAGAGTCTTGCCACTCCGCCAGTAACAAAACTCTGCTAGTGGTCGCCCGGTCAGGGCTGAGTTCCTGCATCTGAGTCTGCGCGTTAGGCCGCCAGTCTGCTCGAGTTTCTCGGGAAAAGGTCATTTGCGGTTGGATTGGTCGGTTGGTCGGTCGCGCACTGAGACACGAGATGACTTGTCCGCCTTGAGCGTCAGTGCATGTGATGTCCCCACGTGAGTCCAGTGGGCAGCGCCCTATAGAAAGGGGTAGTGGCTTCGCGGTCCACAAGAGAGCAACAGGAGTCAACCCACGACATCGGGCTGGCCGGGGCGAGCTGCGACGGGAGATCGGCGCGCCTTCCTGCGTCCTTTGAAGCGGCTGGCAGCGGACGGTTCGGGAGAGCGTTGGGGGTGCTGCGCCAGGTCTTCGCCACCAATCGCAGTTTATTAGAAGTTAAGTGATTGGAGATATGTTTTGTCATTTACTAGTTAAATTCTACTTGTTTTCTTGGTAAGATCACCAGCCGCTTTCTTTTGGGGTTGTCCCACCATTCTTCTTCGTTCGCCCACCCGCGGGAAGGTAGTTATTGTGAATTGGGAGGTCCGTTTTTCCCATGTGGAAATGGGGAGGTTTAGAGCAATCTGCGGTTCGGATTGTTTATTACCTCTCCCCCCCCCCCCCCCCCCCACACCCCCACACCCCGGTCAATCTGCAATATGATAATAGCTGCCTCTGTCATGTTTGTCGGATTCGGTGTTAACGAATTTATAGAATTAAGGTAAGGGCGAATTCCTGAAATATGTTTTTATCATGCCTATCATCTTGCGAGGCGGTATATGTGTAATGTAGAGCATGTTGTACACCTTATGTAAGTCTGAATTTCATGGGTTTTATTTAAATAGTCAATTTTATAAAGTTGCCACTCTTCCACCGTAAGAGCCCTTCTAAAGACAAATTGCACGTTTGGTGGAAAATAAGGTCTTAGTGTGAGTGTTTGTCCCATTTTCATCCCTCTTACGGGGTGCCTAGTTAATGTGTTTGTGTGAGTTGTTAAAAATTTTAGTTTAAAGTAATCTGGTGTATTGCAGATTTGCACCAGCGTAGTTTTTCAGAGGTCGTTGTGAGCGGTCGTGACTACGGCCGTATTGAAAGGGGGCGGAAGCTTCTCAACCTGAAGGCTCCTACTGTAACAACAACAACAACAAATATTCTGTCCGGAACCGCGGGACTGCTACGGTCGCAGGTTCGAATCCTGCCTCGGGCATGGTTGGGTGTGATGTCCTTAGGTTAGTTAGGTTTAAGTAGTTCTAAGTTCTAGGGGACTGATGACCACAGAAGTTAAGTCCCATAGTGCTCAGAGCCAACAAATATTCTGCCTCTGAATAATAGTAACTTGATATTTCGAGGGTGCTTTTCTGCTTGTAATTCTAAAACTGTTTTGAAAAGGCTTTAGGAATAGAATTTACATTTGTTAAATTGTAACTTGATATTTCGAGAGTGCTTTTCTACTTATAAATTTTAAATCTGTTTTTTGAAAAGGCTTTTATGAATAAAATTTCCACTGGTTGAAATTTAATTTGTTTCCAACAGTTACTCCTTGGCAACTACTTCCAAGCTCACATAGTGTGTTAATCTTCTTGATGAATCGCTAGTAAAAAATAGTAAATTCTTTAAGAAAAGATTTTGAAAGTAAATTTTCACGGTTCATATGCACATTTTAACAACATAACACATATACAACTATCAATAAACAGCTGTAGTTAGTCACGAAAAATAACGAAATTGATATGAATAAATACAAATTCAAGCCGGCCGGTGTGGCCGTGCGGTTCTAGGCGCTTCAGTCTGGAACCGCATGACCGCTACGGTCGCAGGTTCGAATCCTGCCTCGGGCATGGATGTGTGTGATATCCTTAGGTTAGCTAGGTTTAAGTAGTTCTAAGTTCTAGGGGACTGATGACCACAGATGTTAAGTCCCATAGTGCTCAGAGTCATTTGAACTATTTTTTTGAATACAAATCTAGATTATTAAATACACATCCAACAGCTAGTTCTACTAGAAGTAGTTGCAAAGTTTCAATTATCACCTCGAAAACCTCAAGCTGAGGTAATGAGACATGGCGATGGCATAGGTCCCTCTCTCCATATTCATCTGTCAATGTGACACAGTTTTCTCAACGATAGATGAACTGCTGGTAACCTTGTCTGCAGATGTGAAACCTGATATTTCTCGGCGTATACATTGTTCAAATATCTTAGGCGAATGCGCCGAGTGTCGTCGTCGACAACTGCCGAAATTTCGACAGGTAACAAACGTGTAGTGTTCAAGGCAAAATTGCATCTAGTAAGCAATAAACTTCGGTTTTGAGAACAATTCCGGAAAAATAGCACACACACACTGTAAACACTAGCGCCACCATGCAACCAAATTTGAATGACGTCAGAGGTTATCGCTAGTGAACTTTACTAATGATTGGGAGAGATACCATTAACTCTGGCCCTCTGTTTTTCGACATGGGAGGGAGCAGCACTCCACGAGAATTTAAGCGAAAAGCAGCATCTCCATTTACAAGGGTACCTGTTACTTTAATTTCAACTATTACCTTAATAACACTATTTCAACAACTTGAAATGCATGCCAGAATTTCCGTGTTGTAATATTCCTTAGGTTGACTAGTGCTAAGACAAAGTTGCAATAACCGATTTGCTACCGTGACGCTTATGCTCAATGCACCCGCTCTCCACAATTCTCATAGTCTGATAGATGTAGGACATGCTTGTGGCCTCATGATGAAGTGTATCGTCGAAACCGATTGACAATAAACTGATAACGAAATTATAGCCACCGGTAATGTTGAAAATGGTGAAGGACGTCGTGTGTTTTGGCCTGAAACAGTTGCAACATTTCCTCTGCTGTCACGGCAGGATCTTGAATGAGTGAGAGAATACGCGGAACCTAGCGATAGCGACGCCATTTTTCAAGATATTGAAAACTGATCCATAACTCTTTTCAAGTCCTGCACTTTCACCTTGACTGTGATGTCCTGTTCTTTGAGTAATAATCCCTCCCCCTGCGATTACTGATTCTTCACATAGAGATGGCTTGCCACTCACAAGGAATATGATATTCACTCGCTTTAAACAAAACCAAGATCACCTTTAACGGAAACTAAACGGACCCTAATCCGAAATTCATGTGAGAAAAGACTTTTCACATCATATTTGCATAAAAGACCACCAGTCTTGTTGGATATCCTCCCTGCGCAAAGCAAAAGGACATTAGAGTTTGGTGCCAGCTCAGTATAGCCGTCACTCAACCCGTACACGGTTGTTCGATAGCCAACACACGTCTGATCTTTCACTGCAAACATTCTAACGAAAGGTGACCTCAGGATGGGTTAACTCAGCTGAAAATCTCACAAGATCTGAAATGATGTTTGCCCTGCGAACCAAGGAACGAGGTACCCTTCACGATGAGCCGAATGAACACAGTTATCAGCCTGTAGATATAGGTCAATGCCAGTAAGCTTTCTATAAACAGCATGTCCCAACGTACAAGACTTCCTTCCGAAGGATGTATCGAGGATGGAAAGGCAGACATCCTTTTTCACCTCCATCGTGAAACGAATATTCGAGGTGACTGATTTAGGATGTTATGAAAAGTCATTCAAATTCTCAATGACTTCAAATAGAAATTTGTAGATACCTACAATTTGGATTTTCAGTAACAACTGCGCCTGCTAAGTCACCTCGTCATCAGCAATTGCCAGTTGAGCAACAATTTCATCAGCTTTGGAAGCAGGGAGAAACCCTCTGAGTGCCATGTGAAGAGAATATGGGGAAGTGGAGCAGAAATTTGATAGCCAGAGTAGCTGCATGAATGTGTGACTGGTGATATAACGGCCTGGACTGTCGTCGAGGAGCAAAACACGTTCTTGGACAATTTCTTGCGGCGCTATGACGGTCTAACGTACCGCCTGCAGAATACTGCGGTAATGTGTTTCGGCATCTGTTCGGATCTTAGGAGCATAATCTGTTACACCCACCATGAGAGTCCAGAAAAATTATTAGCACCACCTTGCAACTTTTTTTTAGGTGGTCAATCAACATAATTCCATTGCTTGTGATGCATCCAGTAGTGATGCATGGTGATTAAGCAGCTAAGGATCTCGATATGTTTCGGCATATACGTTCTTGTTAAAGAGGAAGCGAGTACCACAGTCGATAAGAATATCATAATTTTCAGCACTACCGTCGTCAACTTATCGACAATTGGTTTCGACGATACACTTCATCAACAGGTCCCCAAAATAGATAGTCGCTGAATTTTCCCCAAAGACACCAACGAGCCACTATGTATTTAGAGGGTCTTACGACGACGAAGTGTATTGTTGAAACTGGTTGCCAACAAACTGATGATTAAATTACAGCTAACGGTATTGGGGGTTGGGTTGTTTTGGGAAGGAGACCAGACAGCGAGGTCATCGGTCTCATCGGATAAGGGAAGGACTGGGAAGGAAGTCGGCCGTGCCTTTTCAAAGAAACCATCCCGGCATTTGCCTGGAGCGATTTAGGGAAACCACGGAAAACCTAAATCAGGATGGCCGGACGCGGGATTGAACCGTCGTCCTCCCGAATGCGAGTCCAGTGTTTAACCACTACGCCACCTCGCTTGGTCTAACGGTATTGTTGAAAATAGTAAAAGACCTCGTCTGTCTAGGTCTGACACAGCTTTAGCATTTTCTCAGCTGCCTCGGCAGGCTGCTTGAATGAGTGAGAGCAGGTGCGGAGCTCAGCGCCAGGAGGCGCCCTTTGTCAGGTTCAGAATGAAAACCGATCTATAATATTTTCCACTTCTCCATTTTCGCCTCGACTGTGATATCCTGGCTTTTGAGCAACTAGCCCTCCTCCTGCGATACCTGATTCTTCGCACAGAGATTCTGCCACTCTCGTCTTCGTTCTCAGATATCTTTGATCGCACGGGAAGCATCTGAGCCACGTAGCAACTGTGTCATATGGTTGCCGTTAGCTTCCCTCTACTCAGCATGAATTACTGATTCGCTGTTCCCCGCTGAAAGCAGAAAACTGTTTACCGCACGATAACTTTGTCAATGGACTGCGTTATTTTGCTTTGCTTCTCCTTAGGTATGGGATTTCAGTGTGTACCAGGTGAGCAGTAGTACCTGTAAACTACCAAAGAGCTACGTAAATTTATAAGACTATGAAGTGGTTCTTAACGGCGTCCTAGGTTAAGTTGCCGCATGAAACTGGAATAAAATCACAAGCTTTTACTGAATCATCCACGTTGCAGGTCCATTCTGAGAGACTAGAAGTCGCTTACCGCCCTCCTATTCTGTCAGGGCATATCCTACGGGGAGGTGTTGTTTCTCTCTGTTGCTAGTATGGTCTGTATTTAGATCTTCATTTCGGTTGACGATGGTAGTTCACACCCTCGGGCAAGGTGTTATTTGCCTCTGATTCTGGTATGGTCTTCATTTTGACTAAGCAAGGTCATTACCCGACTCCTCCTATTATGGTGAGGAGGATCGGATACCAAAACCACTCGCTAGGGTGGGCTGTTCCAACTGTCTACCTGCCTTCAAATGTGTCACGAACGGTGTCATGTTTCGTGTGGAGCCGATGGAATAAGCCTTTGGGGAATGCCTTCAAGAGCAGCATCACGTTTTCTTCGTGGAGAGTGGTAATTCTACTAAGAGGATGGGGATGGGGACTCCAGCGGAAGAACTTGTTTTGGATGCCTTGCAGGGTTTCCTTTCGCTTTTTGCTAATTGTCGCCCACGCTGTGCTTCCGTATGTACGTGACAGATGATTGTGGACTTTACGAGACGCAGTTTGATGTCCGTCAGCAAGTTTCTATTGATGAAAAACGGGTGGAGGGCTCTTGTTAATTTAAGGCCATGACCTTTCCCCCGAACGTTGTGACGGAGCTAGCCGGACTGTGAAATTGAAGAGACTCTTACTTTTAATACAGAGGACGGCATCCGATCGTTTGGATTACGTCAGGATTACACCACAGAGATGGCACATACTGAAGTGGCGCCATGTACATCTGTAGATTACGGTTGCGCTCTCCAACCGGCGTTGCTTGCAGAGTCACCAATCGCATCGAGAGGTAAGCTACGAGAAGTCTTCCTCTGCTCTCTTTCTTTATCAGGATCGCATTTTCATGCGTTGCTATGTGCACAGCCGAGGGCTCTCTGGACATTTTTATCACCCGGTCTAATTTACACTGCCACTATAATATCACAGTGAAAGCAGTTCGAATTAAGGACACGAATTCTCATAAGTTCAGACTTAATTTTGAGTTTATTTAACAGGCTGCGCTCGGCCTCTACTGCTTTTTTAAAACATCTGCAATTGAGTCGACGTTTATTTTGAACACAGAAATCGGCAACAGTCCGCACAGACTGCCCCACGTAACTGCTGCCACAATCGCATGGATTATTGTAAACCCCTTGTACTCACCGGCGGATATTGTATTTAAAAGACAGCAGCATTTCCTTCACGTTTCTGAGCTAGCGGATGACCGGTTGGACCCCTAGCCAGTTGAGGACTCCCACCTATCTTACGAGGAGCGCACGGCAGGTGCCACAACACGATTTCGCATTTCGCACGAACTTCGCTCAGTTGAAGGGGCCTCAAAAGAAGTGAACAAATTTGCAAGCGCCAGTTCTTGGAAAAGTTATCCGTTATGGGTGGTTTACCGCGAAATCTGCAGCAATGTTAATTACGTCTCTTTCCCGAGTAAGATTGGTTCAAATGGTTCAAATGGCTCTGAGCACTATGGGACTTAACATCTACGGCCAGCAGTCCCCTAGAACTTAGAACTACTTAAACCTAACTAACCTAATAACATCACACACACCCATGTCCGAGGCAGGATTCGAACCTGCGACCGTAGCGGTCACGCGGTTCCAGACTGAAGCGCCTAGAACCGCACGGCCACAAAGACCGGCCTGAGTAAGATTAATAAGAAGAAATGTCACTGTAGCAAACCTGTCTTCGAGCGATGCTCGCGGTGTTTCGAATGTTTCTACGATCGGTGTAATAGAAGGGTATGTACAAAACCCTTCTCAAGAATAAACGAAAGAGAATAATATACGAATTAATAATTGATATAATGATAAAATACGAGGACGTGAGAATTGTAAGAGAATGCAACCCCTGAAAATACCATACACAGAAGTATAATACAAATAATGTATGACCCTTGTTATGAAACCAGTTATAATTTTACGATTAACGTAACGCTCTTGTATCGCCTCACTCGATAAGAAACACTTGTGTAGTGATCTTCTAGAGCGATCATTAGATAAATGTATTAAATACAGTCAATAAAAACAATAATCGAGTTTTGAACCATTACACAAAATTGAGAGATTCCGATGCTAGCCACTGTGACACTAGATAGCTGGGTGTACTGAAGGCTAAAAAACATCTTAATTACGTTCAAAACTCTCATGATGGTTTTCTCAGGAACGGTGAATATCTACGGACCAGCCGAGAGAAGTGTTCGTTTACTTTGACGCCTCTTCCATTGAGCGAAATTTCTAGGAAATCGGGTTATGGATCCAGACCCTATTAAGAATGACCTGCACCAATGTGTCCCAATAATATCGCAAGTTTTGTTTATTGAAAAACCTGCTCAGATGAAAGTTTACATTATCAGACATCAACATTTTTGTCAGAAATGCCTAATCCTGGACGGTTCTGCCCAGTGAAGATGTGCTGAAACTGCTCCTACTCACTTTACACTGAGGTTACAAAAAACATGGAATAGTGATATGCACATGTACAGGGGGCGGAAGTATCACGTACACAAGAGATACAAAAACAATACACTGGCGGAACTGTCGTCTGCACTTAGGCGATTCACGAGAAATTGGCTTCCGACGTGATTACGGCCGTGCGACCGGAATAAATAGAATAGTAGTTGGAGCTAGAGGCATGGGACATTCCGTTTAGGAAATCGTTATAGGATTCTGAAAAACGTAGGGGTAAGCTATAGGGAGAGACGGGTCATATAAAATATGTACAACAACCAAGAGGGAATAATAAGAGTGGACGATCAAGAACGAAGTGCTCGTATTAAGAAGGGTGTAAGACAAGGCTGTAGCCTTTCGCCCCTACTCTTCAATCTGTACATCGAGGAAGCAATGATGGAAATAAAAGAAAGGTTCAGGAGTGGAATTAAAATACAAGGTGAAAGGATATCAATGATACGATTCGCTGATGACATTGCTATCCTGAGTGAAAGTGAAGAAGAATTAAATGATCTGCTGAACGGAATGAACAGTCTAATGAGTACACAGTATGGTTTGAGAGTAAATCGGAGAAAGACGAAGGTAATGAGAAGTAGTAGAAATGAGAACAGCGAGAAACTTAACATCAGGATTGATGGCCACGAAGTCAATGAAGTTAAGGAATTCTGCTACCTAGGCAGTAAAATAACCAATGACGGACGGAGCAAGGAGGACATCAAAAGCAGACTCGCTATGGCAAAAAAGGCATTTCTGGCCAAGAGAAGTCTACTAATATCAAATACCGGCCTTAATTTGAGGAAGAAATTTCTGAGGATGTACGTCTGGAGTACAGCATTGTATGGTACTGAAACATGGACTGTGGGAAAACCGGAACAGAAGAGAATCGAAGCATTTGAGATGTGGTGCTATAGACGAATGTTGAAAGTTAGGTGGACTGATAAGGTAAGGAATGAGGAGGTTCTACGTAGAATCGGAGAGGAAAGGAATATGTGGAAAACACTGATAAGGAGAAGGGACAATATGATAGGACATCTGCTAAGACATGAGGGAATGACTTCCATGGTACTAGAGGGAGCTGTAGACGGCAAAAACTGTGGAGGAAGACAGATATTGGAATACGTCAAGCAAATAATTGAGGACGTAGGTTGCAAATGCTACTCTGAGATGAAGGGGTTAGCACAGGAAAGGAATTCGTGGCGGTCCGCATCAAACCAGTCAGTAGACTGATGACAAAAAAAATTCAGCAATCCGAAATCCACTGTGTGAAAAGTGTGCCGAGACTAGCAAATTTAAATCATTATCTCTCATCACGGACAAAGCGGTGGCAGTTGTCTTCAATTAAAGGCCGACAGTAACGGTGCTTGCGTGCAAGTGTTGAAAGTACTAAAAGACAGGCAACACTGCGTGAAGTAACCGCAGAAATCAATTTAGACGTACGACCAATTTATCTGTGAAGACAGTGCGGTGGAATTCGGCATTAATGGACAATGGCAGCAGCGAGTAGGGCAAGTGCCTTTCCGGGACTGATGTCTGAAATACTCCTTTGTGATACTGACAAGGGGAATACTGAGTCCGTATAATAACTGAAGACTAAGGAGGTGATGGGTACCCAGCAGAATATTCAAGTACTGTGCTGCAGATGTTATCCTGTACTTGGCCATATTTTTCCTTTAAGAATGGCCAGTTTCCAGAACGATTAAAGTACTTAGTAGTAAATCAGCTTTACAGAAAGGGAGAAAGGGATAATGCACACAATTTTAGACCTACTTCTATGCCATCACAGTTTTTTGCTAAAATTATTGAAAAGGCTATGTATGAAGGATAATTGAAGATTTTGTTTTACATAAATGGCTATCAAATGTACAGTTTGTTTTGAGAAGTGGTTTCACAACAGAAAATGCTCTATTCGCTTTTCTCTGTGAGGTACTGGATGGATTAAGCATTAGGTTTCGAACGCTAACCATCTTTTTTGATTTAACAAAGGCGTTTGATTGTGTTGATCGCAATATATTACTCCAGAAGTTGGACTATTACGGAAAAGGGGAGTAGCTCACAACTGGTGCACCTCTCACTTTAACAACGGAGAGCAAATGTTTATTATCCACTGCGTTGATAATGGCTATGTCTGAGTGGGGTACGGTCAGACGTGGGGCGCTCCAGGGATTACTGCTGGGGCAATTCCCGTTCCTTATTTATATAAATGATATACCATCTAGTATTACACGTGATTCTAAAATATTTCTGTTTGCTTGGTAGTAAATGATGTCTGCAACATTGCCTCTGTTTCAAATAGTGCAGTTCATGACATAAGTTCATGGCTTGTAGATAATAAACGATCGCTAAATCACAGTAAGACACAGTTTTTACATTTCTAACACACGATTCAGCAAAAACTGATGTTTCAATTTCACAGAATGAGTATGTAACTAGTGAAACTCAATAGTTCAAATTTCTGGGTGTTATAGGTAGGTAGTAAACTGTCGTGGAAAGCCTACGTTCAGGATTTTGTTCTAGGGCTTAATGCTGCCATTTTGACTATTCGTACGGCACCTGAAGTTGGTGAGAGTTTGACGCGAAAAATAGTCTTCTTATTTTCATTCGCTAATGAGTTGTGGCATTGTATTTTGGGGCAACTCTTCCCATTCTAAAAGGATATTTTTGGCCTAGAAACGGGCGGTTCGGGCAATAAGACGTGTAAGTGGGCGAACCTCTTGTCAACTCCTGTTCATTAGTCTGACATTGGACTCTACTTTTGTTTCTTGTTAACAGTATCTGTTTGTTCCCAAGAATTAGCAGCTTTCACTCAGTTAATACAAGGCAGAAATCCAATCTGCGTTTGGATCGCACTTCCTTGGCCCTTGTGCCGGAAGGTGTGGATTATACCGCATCATCAATTTTCAATAAGCTACCACAAGAGTTCCAAAACTTTAGCACTAAGCCACGCGCTCTCAAATAGAAACTGAAGAGTTTCCTAATGGGTCGCCCCTTCTGTCCTTCCATTCCTTGAAAAATTAATCTTATTCCTCCGTTATATTATTGGTAGCGTTTACGTAAACATACGGCTTGTCTTTTTTTTTAGGTTCATAAAGATATTTTTATCTATTATTACTTTTATGTTGTAATTTCATCTACTGACACGTTCTATAACATTGGAGATTTGCTCTTGAATTCAGTCCTGCGGAACTACACGCGTAAAATAGAAAAAGGTATATAAAGTTTATGAGACATAATCGAGAGCCCAATACGTGCACAAAGCCGCGCGGTGGCAACAAGTGCGCTGTTATGAACGGCTATAGAGGCATAA
Organism: Schistocerca serialis cubense; assembly: GCF_023864345.2. NCBI lineage: Eukaryota > Metazoa > Arthropoda > Insecta > Orthoptera > Acrididae > Schistocerca > Schistocerca serialis. Next base: position 311,927,392 of record NC_064645.1, on the reverse strand, counting down.
TGGCTGCACATCTCTGCAGGGGATTTCCATCGACTTGTTGTCCACGCCATGTCGATCTGCTGTTCCATGCCAGGCGACACGAGATACGGCACGACATTAGGAGCTATCCCAGAACTTGTGAAACTTCAGTTTATCTCGCGGCCGTGATTGCTGAACCACTTGCGATTTGTAAAGATGAAACTTTAAACCCTGTTTCACGATATACTGCAAAGACTTCCGAGCGATCCGTGATGTTCTGGAATGGTCCCAGACAGATCGTAGTGCTGCATAAAGTAGTCGAATATTTACCGGCGTTAGAATCGTCATTTCAAGTCTCTTATGGATAAGAAAAAACATGTCTGACCCAATGCTTTCGTCGACATGAATATTGTGCTTCTGTCTGGAGTACGGCAATGGCTAGCTTTCTCGCAGCGCCTTGCTCGTTCGACAGCCGTAACCCTCTGCACACGATATAACTTCTCCACTGCCTCAATGTAACGCTGCCCTGGATATAGTTTCGTTCTGAATGGAATGGCATTCTGCGTAGGTCCCATTAAACGCGATAGACGGTAGCAGGGCACAACGGGATTGTGCTGTTTTCTAGAGTGGAGAATGCTGCTACCTGCAGTAGGGACATGTAAGTATGTCTCTGAATGAAAGGAAAGGTTCGACTGCCATTTTGACTTGCTTTGGAGTGTGCTTTCTAAGTAAACGGTTGTGCTTCATGTTTCCAGCCGTGTTTTTATATCTTATGGTGAATTTAAACAGAAGATAAGCCGTCTATTCATAAGCGTACGCCCCAAGATTGGCAAAGTTTTAGACAAGTTCGAAATATGGCGCGTACTTCAATGCGAGACGCTTTTAATAATTTCCACAACGAAATTCAGTCTCGAGGCAGCTTAAATCAATTAATAAAGGCAAGGCCTCTGGTCCAGATTGTATACCAGTCATGTTCCTCTCAGAGTATGCTGGCAAAATAGCTCGATATTTAGCAATTATATACCACCACTCTGTCACAGAAAGATCCGTACCTAAAGACTAGAAAACTGCTCAAGTCACACCAATATCCAAAAAGAGAAGTAGGAGTCATCCGCTGAATTACAGGCCTATAGCACTGAAGTCGGTTTGCAGCAGGGTTTTGGAACATGTATTGTATTCGAACATTGTGAAGTACCTCGAAGAAAACGATTTATTGATACATAGTCAGCATGGTTTCAGAAAATATCGTTCTTGTGAAACACAACTAGCTCTTTATACTTATGAAGTAGTAAGTGCTATCGAGAGGGGATGTCAAATAGATTCCATATTTTTAGATTTCCAGAAAACTTTCTACAACGTTCCTCACAAGCTACTTCTAACTAAACTGCGTGCCTAAGGAGTATGGCTTCAGTTGTGCGACTGGATTCGTGATTTCCTGTCAGAAAGGTCACAGTTCGTAGTGATAGACGGAAGGTCATCGAGTAAAACAGAAGTAATATCCAGCGTTCCCCAAGGAAGTGTTATAGGCCATCTATTATTCCTGATCTATATTAACGACATAGGAGTCAATCTGAGTAGCCGTCTTAGATTGTTTGCAGATGATGCTGTCATTTACCGTCTTGTAAAGTCATCAGACGATCAAAACGACTTGCAAAATGATTTAGATAAGACATCTGTATGGTGCGGAAAGTGGCAATTGGCCAGAATAAGGAAAAGTGCGAAGTTATTCACATGAGTACAGGGTGAGGCAGTGAAACGGCACGATTTTGTAAAACCACCAAAGATTTATTTACAAGTAAAATCATAATAGTGGAACATGGATCTCAAGTACAAGAGTGGAAATTAAAGAGTTAACTTAAAAACAATCATTTTTTAAATATGGTGTCAGTGAGGTGTCGTCCTTGGTTTTGCACACATTGTCTAAGCCTGAGATGAAATTGTCCCATGACGTTTCGTAGCATCTGTACTGGAATGTTGTTAATTTCCTGTCGAATTCACTCCTTCAGGTCTTCTTTTGTTCTTGGTGGATTTTCCTGGAAGACTTTGCACTTGAGGTAGCCCCAAAGAAAAAAGTCTGGTGCCGTCAGATCTGGTGAACGGGCAGGCCAGGGGAAATCGCCATTCCTGCTGATTAGACGACGTGGAAATGCAAGTCTGAGCAATTCCATTGAGACATTAGCAGTATGGCTTGTTGCACCATCTTGCTGGAAGAGTGTTTCAGCATCTGGATCATGTCGATCAATTCCAGGCAGACCAAAAATGGTCAACATGTCAGCATAACGTCCAGAGGTTACCGTCACTGTGTTGCCATCTTCATCTTCAAAAAAATAGGGCCCCACGATTCCACGAGATAACATTGCGCACCAGACTGTTACTTTTTCAGAATGGAGAGGTTTTTCATGAAGTTCGAGCGGGTTACCTGAGGACCAATATCTGAAGTTTTGCTTATTTACGTACCCACTAAGATGAAAGTGGGCTTCATCACTCATCCATAAGTTATGCACTCTTTCTTCATTTCGTTCAATAACGTTAAGCATCGACTGGCAAAAGCGTATACGGTTATTGTAGTCATTAGGTTTAAGGGCTTGCACTACCTGAATTTTGTATGGATGATAGTGAAGGTCACTCTTCAAAATCCGTCTTACTGATCGATTGCTGAGACCAAGTTCTGCGCTGTGCCGTCTCGCGGATTTTCGCGGACTTCGTCCCAACGCTTCGCGCACACGATTAATGTTCTCGGGTGTCCGGATTGTTTTTGTGCTGCCGCCTCTTTTCTTTGTTGTGCTAGCAGTAGCTTCAAAGGTTTTAACCCAAAGGAGAATGGCTTTCCTTGATGGCACGGGAGCCCGTGGCGGCAGGTTGAATTCACGACGAAAGGCGCGTTGAGCACCAACAACACTATCCGCGTTTTTGTAATATGCCTTTACGGCATATTCACGTTGCGCAATCGACCAACGCTCCATGGCTACTGAAACTTCCACCACTCTAGACGCCCAAGGTCACTTCCCCCACTCTCGCAACCCCCCTCCGTGCCCGACAACCACTATCGAAATCGTGCCGTTTCACTGCCTCACCCTTTACTAGGAGAAATTAGCTAACTTTCGATTACGCGGTAAGTCACACAAATCTGAAGGCTGTAAATTGAACATAATTCTTAGGGATTACAATTACAAATAACCTAAATTGGAATGATCACATAAATAATATTGTGGGTAGAGCAAACCAAAGACTGCGAGTCATTGGCAGAAGATTTAGAAGGTGCAACAGATCTACTAAGAGGACTGCTTACACCACACTTGTCCGTCCTATTCTGGAGTATTGCTGTGAGGTGTGGGATCCGCATCAGGTGGGACTGACGAATGACATCGAAAAAGTATAAAGAAGGGCAGCACGTTTTCTATTATCGTGAAATAGGGGAGATAGTGTCACAGACATGATACGTGAATTGGAAAGGCAATCATTAAAACAAAGGCGTTTTTCGTTGGGACGGGATCTTCTCATAAAATTTCCGTCACCAGTTTTCACCTCCGGTTGCGAAAACATACTGTCGGTACCCACCTACGTAGGTAGAAATGATCATCACGATAAAATAAGAGAAATCAGGGATCGCACAGAAAAATTTAAGTGCTCGTTTCTCCCGCGTGCCGTTCGAGAGTGTAACGGTAGAGAGACGGCTTCAAGGTGGTCCATTGAACCCTCTGCCAGACACTTTATTGTGAATAGCAGAGTAATTACATAGATGTAGATTAACTACACCATTCGCTACGCATTAATTACGTAACATTTTTAAATCTGACAGATATTAAGCTCCATAAGAGTTCTTAACCTGAAATGTTCTCTTGGGGCGGAACGGGAAGGGACGAAATAGGATAGTGTGACTTTCCGTCTCGTAATTTTATTATTGAAATAGATTACAAACTATACTTTTCTTTGCTCTCCAAGATTATGCGAACTTACATTAAGAAGGCTGATAGGCAAGAACTGGATATTACATCAAAGTAAATGGCAGTTTCACAACTTTATATCCTGAAATTGGAGTTTTAAAAGCGTCTAAGAAGTTTAGCGTACCCAAATCGACACTCCAAAGTTACATTCATGAGGTTAAGAATAATCCCAACTACTGAGGTGACTAATCAGATGGTAAATCTGAAACTGTGTTCACTGCAGAAAAAAAGTACGAGCTGTTGCATACCTGAAATGTGTGGAGAGTAGACGTTTTAGTCAATTGATGATACCTCTCATTGTCATAACATTACCCTATCAGCAATCAGATAGAAACAGATAACATACAGATTTGACAAAGAGACTTGTATTGTTGGGTAAGGACTGGGTTATACACTACTGGCCATTAAAATTGCTGCACCGAGAAGAAATGCAGATGATAAACGGGTATTCATTGGACAAATATATTATACTAGAACTGACATGTGATTACATTTTCACGCAACTTGGATGCATATATCCTGAGAAATCAGTACCCAGAACAACCACATCTGGCCGTAATAACGGCCTTGATACGTCTGGGCATTGAGTCAAACAGAGCTTGGATGGCGTGTATAGGTACAGCTGCCAATGCAGCTTCAACACGATACTACAGTTCACCAAGAGTAGTGACGCATGTTGTGACGAACCAGTTGCTCGGCCACCCTTGACCATACGTTTTCAATAGGTGAGATATCTGGAGAATGTGCTGATCAGGGCAGCAGTCGAACATTATCAGTATCCAGAAAGGCCGAAAAAATCACGTTTTGCCATTCGTGCACCCAGATTCGTCGTTGAGTACACCATCGCAGGCGCTCCTGTCTGTGATGCAGCCTCAAAGGTAACCGCAGCCATGGTCTCCGAGCTGATAGTCCATCCTGCTGCAAACGTCGTCGAACTGTTCGTGCAGATGGTTGTTGTCTTGCAAACGTCCCCATCTGTTGACTCAGGGATCGAGACGTGGCTGCACTATCCATTACAGCCATGCGGATAAGATGCCAGTCATCTCGACTGCTAGTGATACGAGGCCGTTGGCATCCAGCACGGCGTTCCGTATTACCCTCCTGAACACACCGATTCCATATTCTGCTAACAGTCATTAGATCTCGACCAACGCGAGCAGCAATGTCGCGATACGTTAAACCGCAATCGCGATAGGGTATAATCCGACGTTTATCAAAGTCGGAAACCTGATGGTACGCATTTATCCTCCTTAAACGAGATATCACTACCACGTTTCACCAGGCAACGCCGGTCAGCTGCTGTTTGTGTATGAGAAATCGATTGGAAACTTTCCTCATGTCAGCACGTTGTAGGTGTCGCCACCGGAGCCAACCTTTTGTGAATGCTCTGAAAAGCTAATCATTTGCATATCACAGCCTCTTCTTCCTGTCGGTTAAATTTCGCGTCTGTATCACGTCATCTTCTTGGTGTAGTAGTTTTAATGGGCAGTAGTGTAGTTTTTTATTACTAGGCATCCCATGCTGTCTACACGCAAGCCAGAAAATACAAAATGGTTCAAATGGCTCTGAGCACTATGCGACTTAACTGCTGTGGTCATCAGTGCCCTTCACTTAGAACTACTTAAACCTAACTAACCTAAGGACATCACACACATCCATGTCCGAGGCAGGATTCGAACCTGCGACCGTAGCTGTCGCGCGCTTCCAGACTGAAGCGCCCAGAATCACTTGGTCAAAGCGGTCGACTAATATCGGGAAAAATTGCTTTCTCCCATGCCACCCCATGGTGTGGGAGGGGAGTATAGCGGCAAATATGCAGGCATTTCTTTAATAAAAAGTGAAAAGTGCATAACATACATTTTTAAGTGGTCTTCAAGTAAGATACGTTATCTTACAGTCGAAGCTGATTTTTTATGCTCTTAAGAAATATTTTCTTCTGTTCCTTTATTTTAGAAAAATTGTTAAATATTAAGTGAGCAGTGGAGGCTCGTTTTGAGTCGATCCATCGCGGCTTGCGCATCTTTGATTCGCGCCAGGGGGCGCTCCGCGGCCGGGAGCGAGCGTGAGTGGGCGAAGCGGCAATGAGGCGAGCGCTCCGAACTTGGGAAGTCCGGTTACCAGGAAGTGTGTGCTACTGGGCGCGCTGCACGCCGTTGGTAGTTGTTAGGGCTGTGTGGGCTGGCTGCGTTTTGCAGTGGTTACTGACCTGGCGGTTGTGCCGTATTTTGTTTGCACGTTTGATGACGGGCAGAACTGATATTTGGTGCCTTCGTTTGTCCTTTAAAGCCGTATTTGCGGAGAAGGGAACCGATCCTCTGCAATCTAACGTATTACTGTTCCGAACATTGGCTCCAAGCATTGTAATAGCTTCCTTCTGCACCTGTATTGCAGCATGGCTGAGAGCTGGCTTGAGGTTGTATTTCAAATGGCTGCCTTCACCTGCTTTTCTCAGACTATGTGCAATGTGACACAGTTTAAGTTTGCATGTGAGTTATTGGTTTTCAATTCTTGTATTTATGTGTATTGAAAATTGATGGAAATCGCTTTGTTCTCTAGTGTTATCCACTTTCATTGCTAAATTTAAAGAACGATTACGTCACGTTTATTTACTCGTCGACTCACTGCTGGAAATGCGGTAGACAGTAAACTATTGAAGCTTAATGCCCCTGGTTTACGTTCTACAATGTTAACTGTAGATATCTGCACAGCATTTCAGACTTGGTGATATATAAACACTTTAATATTTCATTAGTGTAATATGTTATTGCAACATCATCTTCTAATCCGCCGTAGTAAATTTCATATTTAAGATTTCTGTAAATTTCTTGAACTATCTAGTCAGCAGATTAATTGCATTTCACTGTATTTGCAAGCTTGTTTATGTTATTGAGTTTTCAAGGTAGTAAGGCCGACATATTTCGGGACATTGCTTAAATTTGTGTCATTCCCAATCGTGGTGGACTTGTGAAAAGTGTGGCTAAAGAAAATCTAATATTCACACTGTAGATCAAATTTGAGCTCACCTTCTGTGCCGTTAACGCGAGAATTTTCTCTTGTATCTCGACTAATAAGTTTTGGTCCTAGATCTGCCGCCTATCTTAGTTTTTAATGTGTTGCTTGTGTGGGTCCCTGGCTTGCGTTAATCGTCTACGCATGGGTTGTTGAGAGGGTTCTGCTGGCTAGTCCGCACATGTGCCATTCAGTAAGGACGCCTACACATAGGGAGACAAATCTTGTGGTCTGTAACCACTCCACAAGGTATCCCTCTGTAAGCTGTGTCTTTTGCAACTTATTGAGAAAGTTAAGTTCTTGTCCATAGTGGTTGGATGACGGCCTTGGGCTTTTAATATTTCATGTGATAACTGAAACTTATTAGGTTTTCGTGTTCCAAGAAGTTTTTTATTGTACTGTTTGATGTTGTTGCATCTGGTCTGTTACCCTGTTGGTTACTAGTTTCACGGACCTGATTTTCCCATAACTATGTATTGTTCTGACTCTTATTTCTCTAACAAAGTATTGTTGATAAAATGTTAATTACTCTTGTAATTCTCATCCAGTTATTTTTTTTAAAGGGCGCAATTTTTTTATTCGATTAATTGTGCTTAAGGGGCTGGTTACCCGTTGTAAATGAACTCGATTTGTTTTTGCTAAAAGAAAAAAGAACTTCAATGTACAGTTTTATTCTGAGCATTATCAAACATGCGAACCTTGATTTTGACGTTATTACTTTGAGTCACGTTATATAATCTTGAGACTGGTATAGTAAATCTTGGTTTAACTGATGATTTAACATGACCATCTCTTATTTGATTAATTGTTCCATTAAACTGTTGTTTTCTGAACTGTTATGATACTGTATATATTTGTATTTGAAATTAAATAGTGAATGATGTCTAACAACGTGGGGTCAATTTCCTTCATGTGTTTTCCTAGAAATCCTTCGGGGCGTATTTGGCCCATTCCATTTAGTTTGCAGTTCCGCTCTGAGTCCCCGTAATATTTACCGTGGGCCACCGTGTATAAAGATCATTCAAACTCCAGTGACACGAAATGCTGTGTCTCTGCATTGCTCTTCGTAAATGTATGTTGGAATCAGTATCTGCATCTCTTGTGCGATGCCAGCAAGTATAATCACGATCACGCATCACCGCTGACACACAGTACACAGAACGCTAAATCCTATGCCAGAACCTGCGACCGTCCACCGAGCGAGGCCAGCCACGGTGCGTTGGCTTTGGCAGCCATAGCTGCAGCTGCAGCAGTTCCTGGGCTGCTAATTGCAGTTTACGCGCCGCCAGAGCTAATGGAGACGAATGCGTCGGCCGCAGCGAGAGTGTGGCCTCCCTCCCTCGGCTGTACCCACGCGGACTACAGCGGTGTCGCGTTTTTCTCGTGACCCCAATACGCTGTGCTCTGCTGTGGCGCCGGAGCGCCTCACGCAGTCGGGAGATGGCGACTGCGCTGAGAAGCCTCCAAACTACTCCATCGTGACGACGGAGCCTCTCATAGTTTCATCTCGAGACTTTATTACACTGCGACGTTTTACGGCTGCTCAAGTTTCGATATTCCCCTTCACGGTACCGTATTGTCTTTCACACAAAATTTCGTAAGTTGTTCGCATGAGAAACACACACACACACACACACACACACACACACACACACGCTCACGCACACACGCAGACGTGAGGGGTTTTCTGGCTCACAAGAAAATAGCAAACATACGACGGCATAGGTTCTAGAACTTGTACATGGGAGATGCTACTGTGAAGCCTTTGTTAGATTCCGGCTTCTTCCATAACGATAATCGTCACTTCATATTCGCATACACCGATCAGTACTTCCTAATGACATCAGCTGATTGTTACAGTACGAAGGCTCCTTTTACTGACAATAAAGCTAGGCAGGGAGTAAAGGGTACTTACAACTGGTACAGAAACTACACGCCATTTATAAGAGTCGAGTGGCATGAAAGGGAAGCATGGTTGAGAAGGTAGTGAGACAGAGTTGTAACGTGTCCCGGATGTTATTCCATCCGTACATTGTGCAAGCAGTAAAGCAAACCAAAGAGAAAATCGGAGTAGGAATCAAAGTTCTGTGTAAAAAAATGAAAGCTTTGAGATTCGCCGATGACATTATATTTCTGTCAGAGGCTGCAGAGGACTTGGAATGGCAGGTCGCTGGAAAGCAGGATATCAGATGAACCTAAGAAAAAAAACACAAGGATAATGGAATGTAGTCAGTGTAAATCAGGTGTTGTTGAGCGAATTAGGAAACGACACATTTAAAGTAGTAGGTGAGTTTTTGTATTTGGGCAGGAAAACAAGTGATGTTGGCCGAACTAGAGAGGATACAAAATGTAGACTGGCAACTGCGACACAATCGTTTGTAATGAAGAGAAATTTGTTAACATCAAGTATAGACTTAAGTATTAGGAAGTCTTTTCTTAAAGTATTTGTCTGAAGCGTATTCATGTGTGAAAATGAAACATCAATCACAAACAGTTTAGGCAAGAAGAGGATAGAAGCCTTTGAAATGTGGTGCTACACATGAGCGCTGAAGATCAGATGCGTAGGTCACGTATATATTGAACATTTACTGAATAAAACTGTAGCACAATTTGGGTAAAAGAAAGGATCGTTTGATAGGACACATTCTCAATATCAAGCAATCACCTGTTTAATACGCGAGGAAAGGCATAAAAATCGTGTAGGGATACCAAGAGATGGATAGAGTAATCGGATTCAAAAGGATGTACCTTGCAATTGTTATTTGGAGATAATGAGGCTTGAAATTGGTTTGAGACGCATGGAGAGCTGCAACTGACAAGTCTTCGGAATGAAGACCAAAATAGCAGCAATAGCACCAAAGTTAGCATGGTCACTGACGTAATCGAGGTATTTCCGTAAGTGTTAAGAGTCTCTCATCATTGTGGTCATGAGAAAGTGCTAATAAAAAAATTAACAACAACCTTTGAAATTAAGAGAAGTTATGAAGAGTCAGAATCATTTTGGGCGTTCTCGTGTTGTCACAAGCGATGCCCCACAAGTGTAACCTAAGCTGGCTGTGCGTAGAGCTCTAGGCATGCCGGCAGGCAGTGGAGTTGCGTATTGGCAGAACTGGCGATTAGACTTCAAATACAATCACAAGCCTGTATTTTGTGCAGCAGATCTTTTCCAAAATTATTCAAATGTCTCTGAGCACTAAGGGACATACCATCTTAGGTCATCAGTCCCCTCGACTTAGAACTACTTAAATCTAACTAACCTAAGGACAGCATACCCATGCATACCCGAGGCAGGATTCGAACTTTCGACCGTAGTAGCAGCGCGGTTTCGGACTGAAGCGCCTAGAACCACTCGGCCTCAAAGGCCGGTCGCAAATCTGTGAGCAGACATATTACATGTTAGGAAACTTTTATGTCTTGGCCGTTTGTTAGGAGAACTATATAAATTACACGTTACATGTGTGCATCATTTTGCGCGTGGATTCATAGAGCACTTTTTGATGTGACGTTTAAAGAACAGGAATGAGGTAGTTACAATCACAGTCAACTCTCCAGGGGGTCCCATGTCATGTCAGAACTCGCCGTCTCCGTATGGCTGTACACTCGACTCTTGAGCGTTTGCCGCTGCCCACTCTTCAGTTACGTCTGTTGCCGGTTAGAAGTGGATTCAGCTCAGAAAGGAGATTAAGTACACAAATTCGTAAGTATAACAGTGGACTGCGGTATTCCCGCTACATACACGACCTTTTTGAAAGAAATTTCCATTAGAGTATAAATTAGCGCTCACATACCAATATAATGACTGATTTGGTAGGGAATATATATATATATATATATATATATATATATATATATATATATATATGTGTGTGTGTGTGTGTGTGTGTGTGTGTGTGTGCGTATCTAAGCATATGTATATATACATCCAAGTACATATGTATATACTATACGTAGGTCTGTGGATACATGCATGTATCTATATGTATAAAACTTTTCCGAAGTAAATTTAGTTTAATATTCAGTACCTATTCTGAGACTCTAACAATTAAATTCAAAAACACACGCTTTCGAAACGTTACCGAGAATTTAACCACACTGCCAGAAACCATGACATGTCGATGAAGTGCACTCTATAAATTGTGACTAGTTATAAAAATAAATTTAGAACAATATATGAAAAATTTACAGAAAGGACTGATAAGGAAAGCTATACAGCTCGCTGTTAGCCTATAAACACAAGTTGACAAGGCCAAGAGAATACAGAAATAGTGCGCTTCTTAGTCGAAGGGATACGTAAGTGAAATTGCTCTGTGTCCTGTTTTCGTTTGATGAGCTCAGACGTTTTCTCCTAGTGGAGATGGAGTAAACAAGAATACAACCATTTATTTTATATTGGACGAAATTTGTGTTCAAATGATTCAAATGGCTCTGACCACTGTGGGACTTAACTTCTGAGGCCATGTCCCCTAGAGCTTAGAACTACTTAAACCTAACTAACCTAAGAACATCACACACATCCATGCCCGAGGCAGGATTCGAAACTGCAAATGTAGTGGTCGCGCGGTTCCCGACTGAAGGGCCTAGAAACGCTCGACCACACTGGCCGGCGAAATTTGTGTGTTTATCGCCTAAAGCGTTGGTTATAGCATGAAACTTATCCCTAACATCACTCTTCTTCGAATGGAAAACAGTATCTACTGTGTACATTGGATCAAATCTTACTCCCTCCACCGGTCTTATAAAAACTTCGTTAGGCCACGTGGTCATGATACTCGGCCATTTCGCCTTGTCAGTGCTACTTCACAGCAGCAAGATCGTGTGCTCATTTTCCATACTAACAATAACATGACTCGTCTTACACTCCTGCATGCTTACGTAAGAGAGAACGAGTAGACGAGTATTAAGCGACCGCAGCGCCATAGCACTCAGACTCGTCACACTGGCGAAACTACATCGGGAACGAAGCAGGAGCATTAGCACTGATGTAAAAGGTGCGCCTTGATTTGTAAAGCATGCAAGCCATAACATTAGACTCGTACCTTTTCTGTTTCTGGTCTCCAGAGGCAGCCACAAGCGGGTACCATGAAAGGCTATACCGAGAATCCATAGAGATTGTAAAACACGCCAGGAATTTCAGTAGGAAGGAGAAGGGCGTGAAACTGAATGACATATGGATTGCTGGAGGTTGTACCCGTGGTCTAGGGGTAGCGTCTTTGATTCATAATCAAAACGTCTTCGGTCCCGGGTCGATCCCCGCCACTGTCTAAATTTTGATAAATAATCAGCATTGGCGGCCGAAGACTTCCGGCATAAGAAGTCAGCCTCATTCTGCCAACGGCCTTGTCAAAGAGGGCGGAGGAGCGGATAGAGCTTCAGGGCACTCCCTTGTCCTAGGGGTGGGAAACTACCCCTAAAGGCGGAAGAATCATCAATGATCAACGACATGAGGATGCAGAAGGCAATGGAAACCACTGCATTAAAGACACGTAACGTGTTTCCACAGGACATGTGGCCTGTAATTGAAGAAGTGTCATGATGATCTCTCCATTGGCAAAAGATTCCGGAATAGTCCCCCATTCGGATCTCCGGGAGGGGACTGCCAAGGGGGAGGTTACCATGAGAAAAAGATTGAATAATGCAGTATGTAAATGGGGACGAAAATCTAATAGTCATGGGCGACTGGAATGCAGTTGTAGGGGAAGGAGTAGAAGAAACGGTTACAGGAGAATATGGGCTTGGGACAAGTAATGAAAGAGGAGAAAGACTAATTGAGTTCTGCAACAAGTTTCAGCTAGTAATAGCGAATACCCTGTTCAAGAATCACAAGAGGAGGAGGTATACTTGGAAAACGCCGGGACATACGGGAAGATTTCAATTAGATTACATCATGGTCAGACAGAGATTCCGAAATCAGATGCTGGATTGTAAGGCGTACCCAGGAGCAGATATAGACACAGATCACAATATAGTAGTGATGAAGAGTAGGCTGAAGTTCAAGACATTAGTCAGGAAGAATCAACACGCAAAGAAGTGGGATACGGAAGTACTAAGGAATGACGAGATACGTTTGAAGTTCTCTAACGCTATAGATACAGCAATAAGGAATAGCGCAACAGGCAGTACAGTTGAAGAGGAATGGACATCTCTAAAAAGGGCCATCACAGAAATTGGGAAGGAAAACATACGTACAAAGAAGGTAGCTGCGAAGAAACCATGGGTAACAAAAGAAATACTTCAGTTGATTGATGAAAGGAGGAAGTACAAACATGTTCCGGGAAAATCAGGAATACAGAAATACAAGTCGCTGAGGAATGAAATAAATAGGAAGTGCAGGGAAGCTAAGACGAAATGGCTGCAGGAAAAATGTGAAGACATCGAAAAAGATATGATTGTCGGAAGGACAGACTCAGCATACAGGAAAGTCAAAACAACCTTTGGTGACATTAAAAGCAACGGAGGTAACATTAAGAGTGCAACGGGAATTCCACTGTTAAATGCAGAGGAGAGAGCAGATAGGTGGAAAGAATACATTGAAGGCCTCTATGAGGGTGAAGATTTGTCTGATGTGATAGAAGAAGAAACAGGAGTTGATTTAGAAGAGATAGGGGATCCAGTATTAGAATCGGAATTTAAAAGAGCTTTGGAGGACTTGCGGTCAAATAAGGCAGAAGGGGTAGATAACATTCCATCAGAGTTTCTAAAATCATTGGGGAAAGTGGCAACAAAACGACTATTCACGTTGGTGTGTAGAATATATGAGTCTGGCGACATACCATCTGACTTTCGGAAAAGCATCATCCACACAATTCCGAAGACGGCAAGAGCTGACAAGTGCGAGAATTGTCGCAGAATCAGCTTAACAGCTCAAGCATCGAAGCTGCTTACAAGAATAATATACAGAAGAATGCAAAAGAAAATTGAGAATGCGCTAGGTGACGATCAGTTTGGCTTTAGGAAAAGTAAGGGACGAGAGAGGCAATTCTGACATTACGCTAATAATGGAAGCAAGGCTAAAGAAAAATCAAGACACTTTCATAGGATTTGTCGACCTGGAAAAAGCGTTTGACAATATAAAGTGGTGCAAGCTGTTCGAGATTCTGAAAAAAGTAGGGGCAAGCTATAGGGAGAGACGGGTCATATAAAATATGTACAACAACCAAGAGGGAATAATAAGAGTGGACGATCAAAAACGAAGTGCTCGTATTAAGAAGGGTGTAAGACCAGGCTGTAGCCTTTCGCCCCTACTCTTCAATCTGTACATCGAGGAAGCAATGATGGAAATAAAAGAAAGGTTCAGGAGTGGAATTAAAATACAAGGTGAAAGGATATCAATGATACGATTCGCTGATGACATTGCTATCCTGAGTGAAAGTGAAGAAGAATTAAATGATCTGCTGAACGGAATGAACGGTCTAATTAGTACACAGTATGGTTTGAGAGTAAATCGGAGAAAGACGAAGGTAATGAGAAGTAGTAGAAATGGGAACAGCGAGAAACTTAACATCAGGATTGATGGTCACGAAGTCAATGAAGTTAAGGAATTCTGCTACCTAGGCAGTAAAATAACCAATGACGGACGGAGCAAGGAGGACATCAAAAGCAGACTCGCTATGGCACAAAAGGCATTTCTGGCCAAGAGAAGTCTACTAATATCAAATACCGGCCTTAATTTGAGGAAGAAATTTCTGAGGATGTACGTCTGGAGTACAGCATTGTATGGTAGTGAAACATGGACTGTGGGAAAACCGGAACAGAAGATAATCGAAGCATTTGAGATGTGGTGCTGTAGACGAATGCTGAAAATTAGGTGGACTGGTACGGTAAGGATTGAGAAGGTTCTACGAAGAATCGGAGAGGAATGGAATATGTCGAAAACACTGATAAGGAGAAGGGGCAGGATGATAGGACATCTGCTAAGACATGAGGGAATGACTTCCATGGTACTAGAGGGAGCTGTAGAGGGCAAAAATTGTAGAGGAAGACAGAGATTGGAATACGTCAAGCAAATAATTGAGGCCGTAGGTTGCAAGTGCTACTCTGAGATGAAGAGGTTAGCACAGGAAAGGAATTCGTGGCGGGCCGCATCAAACCAGTCAGTGGACTGATGACAAAAAAAAAAAAAAAAAAAAAAAAAAAAAAAAAAAAAAAAAATGGATTGCAGCGCCGATAAAATATGTACCAGTCTTTCGCACTGGCGTAATAGCAAAAGCGGACGGCGGCTGTTCTCAATGACCAAGTGAGCTCAGGTACTCAAAACATGTGACATCACGCCACTGCGCAGAAGCACGGGTAAATGGAGTTTTGATGCCGTCAGTAGCGAGCCAAGGTGTGAATCGGACATTCAAAGAAGCTACGATCCCCTCGAAAATTTCCTAATTAGAAGGGGACGAAATACTGGGTTTCATTGCAGATTGCATTCGACCACAGCATAACAGCCCGAAAGTTTTACTAATTGTGATATTTACGGCCTTCAAAGCACACATTTTACAATTAGACATAGTATAGTGAATAAAATATGGTTTTTTAGTATAGAAAATTTTTCAAAAGCTACATTGTATCTCGACAGCTTTTTTAACCAAAGTAAAGGTGCAAACTGCTATAAAGATACAAATTAGGAATCAAGTTGACTAAACTGCTAGGTCATTTCTGGTACATGACGCATTTGTTTGTTCATAACTACCTTCTTCAATACGTCTAATAAAACAATTTTATCAGTAAAGAGTTTATGAAAGTCGCTTTACTACGCTGAACAAAAGACTTTTCCTTATAAAGAAATGCGTAACAGTTTTGCAAATAATGCAGTGGAAGAGGACGCTGGGTGCCTCTAGGATACACTGTAGTAGTAGTAGTAGTAGTAGTAGTAGTAGTAGTAGCAGTAGCAGTAGTAGCTTTATTCATCCGTAGATTTCCTTTTACAAGGATATAGGACATGTCAAAGTATTTTCAAGTTTAGATCAGTTTAAAATAAGCTAAGTCGTATATACATATGTTTATAGACTCCTAGTTAGAGACAATCATTACACTTACACCTGGTATACAATACTTTTTTTACAAATAACTTATTAAATAATGTAATGCCACACTGTTCACTCATATCTCACTATCAGTCACTACATACACTATATAAACATTGTTTCATAACGCTTCACTCACTACACTGAGGCAAATAGTCTACTAACATGCACGGTTTTTTGATATCTTGCAGAATATAAAGTAATATCATTAGTAAAAGTTCATACATACCATTATATCATACACACAAAAAACAGAAATATCATTTGAGGCATTTAGCGTTTAATTCTGAAGAATGGGCGGCGTCCTTGCACAGTCATTACCGCCAGTGGGAACAAAGGCGTAAACGCCACACAGGAAATTTAGTCTGAGTAAGTGCAGTAGTGGAACTCCATACACCTGTGTGATTGATAGTATATGGCGACCATTCAGACTGTCTCTCCTTAACCCCTATCAACATTTTAACAATAGCACCATCCGGAATTAAAATAAAAACCTGTGCAGTATTTATACTAATGATACTTTGGCTATTGTGTAACCTTATATAACTTGTTTCCATATTTCAGATTACTTTAGTCTCATCCATGTGCTTTGGCAGTTTTTGAATGTCTGCATGTTAATTTAGTATTTGCTAGACACAGTTCTCGGATTTTCGTTTGTGTCTGAAAGTAACTAGTTTAGTGACATTTTACAAGCTCCTAACAAAGAACGAATTATGTAGTCCCACCTGTGTGCTCCTGTAGTTTAGTGTTTTCTAATTCAGCACGTTAATATAATTTACTTGGCATAGGTATTGTGTCTTTGTCAGCTTATATAACAGAATTTTGTGAAGTGTGTCGATAGTCGTTTGTTTCGGAGGCTAGTGGTCATCATAGGCAGCAATCCGGTCACATGGGCAGCAGCAGCCGTAGGAGCAACGCCACAAACAGGAAAGTAACCAATTTTCCGACATTTTGCGAGATCCGAGATGGAAGCAAATTATTTAGTCTCATGCATGTGCTTTAGTCGTTTAGTTTTAGGACTGCTACGTGTTTATCTAATTTACTAGTCACACTCATTGCTTTTCCAACTGTGTCTACAGTAGAGTTCTGCAGAGCATGTGGATAGTCGTTTCTATGTGTAATGTAGTTTTCTCCAGTTTTCAGTATGAACAGGGACTGTGACTGCTGTGTGCAGATAAGAGCTGAGTTTGTGACGCTTTGCTGTCTGCTCCAGGCTGTGTTGGCTTCGGTTACACAGCTCGAGGCTGCAGTGAATGGGCATCACTGCTATGGACCGGCCTGGTTTCAAGCAGCTATCTGGAATGGTAAGGACTGCTTCTTGCTTGTGAGATGAAACGAGAGCTCACCATTTGCAGCGTGGATGAAACGACCGATTGTGGACCTCTGGTACAGTGCTGTGTGGAGGGTCTGAATCGGAGGCTCAGACGGTTCCGCTACCATGCAGCCTGCAGATTCCTGAACTTGCGCCATTGCGTGGTGTGGTTCCAGGTTCTGCTAAATAGACACGCAGGAGTCTAAATGGGTGGCGGAGGCTGTGGAGCATAGACTGGGTCGTTTCTTAGATTAGACGCTCTCAGGGAAACACGAGAAGGATTTCAGTCTCAAAGTGTGCATGTCCAACATAGAAAGAATGTAGATCTAGGAACCATCGGTACAGCAGTTGTAAATTGTAGCTGTGTTCGGAAAGTACGAGAACTTCAAGCGCTAATAGACAGCACTGAAGCCGTTATACACACTGAAAGCTGGCTAAGGCAAGACATAAGTTCAACTGAAATTTTTGCGAAGGACCTAACGGTGTTCAGGAAGGATAGGCTAAATACAGTTGAACAAGAAACGAGCACCAAAACGGATACAAGGATTAGTGAACACTGGGTAGTCATAATGAGACTGAACATCGTAACTCCCAAATCCACCAAAGATAAAAGGGAAATATTTCTACTCGAAAAAGCAGATAAAAATTCGCTTCACGCCTTTTTTTAGAGACAAACTCTACTGCGTCCAAATCGACAATGTAATTGCAGACTAGATGTGGCTTGAATTCAAAGGAATAGTATTGACAGAAACTGAAAGATTTATACTAAATACACTAACAAACGACGGAGCTGATCCCTCATTGTACACAAAACGGGTCCGAACAGTGTTGCAGAAACAACGAAGAAAGCATGCCAAACTTAAACGAATCCAAAATCGTCTGGCGATATTTTACAGCAGCTCGAAATTTACGGCGAACTTAAGTGCGAGGTGCTTATAACAGTTTTCACAATGGAACCTGATCTCGAAATCTGGCAGAAAATTCAAAGGGATACTGGTCGTGTGTAAAATATTCTTTCAGCAAGACATAATCAGTGCCTTCTCTCCTCGATACGAATGGGGATACTATCGATGACAGTGTTACTAAAGCAAAGCTACTAAACACAACGTTCGGAATTTCCTTCAGCGATGAAAAAATTATAAGTATTTCAGAATACGAATCAAGAACAGCTGCAACATGAGTAACTCAGACGTACCGTACATATCCTCGGAGCAGTGAAGCAACTTACATCACTTAATAAAAGAAAGTCTTGCGGTCCAGATTGTACTCCGGTTACGTTTATTTCAGAATATTCTGCTGCAATACCTCCATATTTAACACATACAAACACTCATTCGGCAAAAGATGCTAACCCAAAGACGGAAAGTAGCACAGGTCACAGAAATATTCAAGAAAGTCAGTATGGTAATCTACAAAATTACAGGTTTATATCATTAAAGTCAATATTAAGCAGGATTCTGGAATATTTACTGTGTTCGAACATTGTGAATTACCTCGAAGGAAACGGGCTATTGACACACAGTCATCACGGGTTTAGAAAACACAACTAGCTAGTTGTACACATGAAGTGTTGAGTAGCATCGACTATGGATTTCAAATTGATTCCGTACTTTTACATTTCCAGAAGGCTTTTAACATCTTACCTCACAAGTTTCTCGTAATAAAATTGCGCGCTGATGGAATATCTTCTCCGTTAAATGAAACTGGATTCGTGATTTCCTGTCAGAAAGGTCACAGTTCGTAGTAATTGACGGAAAGTCGTCAAGTGGAACAGAAGTAATTTCTGGCGTTCCCCAAGGTAGTGTTATATAATCTCTGCAGTTCCTAATCTTTATAAGCGATTTAGGAAACAATCTGAGCAGCCGTCTTAGGTTGTTTGCAAATGGTGCTCTCGTTTATCGTCTAAAAATGTCATCAGAAGGTCAAACCCAATATGCAAAAACGATTTAGGTAAGATATCTGTATGGTCCTAAAATTCACAGTTGACCATAAATAACGGAAAGTGTGAGGTCATCCATATGAGTGCTAAAAGGAATCCGCTGAACTTCAGTTCCACAATAAATAAATCAAGTCAGAAGCCGTAAATTCAAGTGAATAACTTTGAATTATAATCATGAACAATTTAAATTGGAAATATCACGTAGAAAATGTTGTGGATAAGGAGAACAGAAGACTGAGTATTATTGCAGAACACTTAGAAGATGCAACAGATCACCTAAAGAGATTGCCTGTACTACGCCTGTCCGTCCTCTTTTGAGGTACTGCCTCGCCGTGTGATATCCTTACCCCATAGCAGTAACGCAGTTCACCGAGAAAATTCAAAGAAGGTGAGTACATTTTGTGTTATCTAGAAATAGAGGAGGGAGGTTGTCACTGATATGATACAGGATTTTGGAGGAAATCATTAAAACAAAGACGGGAAATTCTCACAAAATTTCAGACATCTACTATCTCCTCCGAATGGGAAAATATTTTGTTGATGCAGACCTAGACAGGGAGAACCGATCATCATAATAAATTAAGGGAAATCGGAGCTCGCACCGAAAGGTATATGTGTTGTTCTTTCCACGCGCTTTTCAAGAGTGGGTAATGGAAAATTATTGTGAAGATAGTTTCGATGAAACCTCTGCCAGGCACTTAAGTGTGATTTGCAGAGTAACGATGTAGCTGTAGATGTATATATATATTGAAATTTTTTCCTAGGAATCCGAGATACCTCTCACGGAAATAGCTACTATGGGCGACCAAGTCATCTGAAACTCATTAAAGTGCATCAGACGGCCGCTTCATCTCGTAAACGTTTCATAGAAAATCCAATTTATTTGCTATTGTAATTCTTATTTAGTTTCTCGTATTACTTCTATACCTTCCGCAAATACATTACCCTCGGCTATCTAACTGAGTTTCTCGTTAACCTCTGAGTTCTGTCTCAATTGCGTTATTCAGTTGTTTCTTCATGGAAAGACATACAGTAGAGCGTCGATTATGCGAACGTCGGTCAGCCGAACGACCGCTTAACCGAACTGTGTACTCGCTCACACCTGTTACTCGCCCACTCTACCGTCCATCATCCCCCTCACTCCAAAACCAAGTTTCCCACAGCAGTCGCCGCACTGCGCCACCGCTTGCGGAAAATTGCTTCTAATGGGGCCTTCACAAGGCGTTGCTAGCCGGCCAAGCTGTTTCAACAATCAGCACACTTCCGTCGGCTTGGCACTGGCAGTAGATGTTGCGGCAGTATGAAAGCTGTTGACAGCAACAGTTGCACCAGCTTAGAGTTGAGGCATGCCGCTCCGCGCAGTTTAGATTGCGCGCCACCAAGAAGAGCTTCTCACGGTGCAAACAGTCACCTTCTGACGAGTTCATAAAAGGTAATATTTCTTCCACCTAACGTAACCTCATTATTACATCCCATGGATCGAGGCGTTATTGAGACTTTGAAACGATATTACAGGAAAGAATTGTTGCCTAAGTTATTGTTAGAAAGAGAAGAGGATGGAGAAGAAAGTCTCCTAAGAAATCATAAGAATATTGACTTGAAAGACGCGTCCTGCATGATCAGCGCAGCATGGAATAGTGTAAAGGAAGAGAATTTGAAGAAAACCTGGAATAAAATTTTGGACACAGAAGAAAATTCACAAGGTATGATTGAAAATGACGAACAGAATGGCATGTCCGAAGTTCTCGGTATGCTAAACGAAACAGATTGCCACGAATGTGATGAAGAAGACGTTCATGAATGGATGAATATCGATGATGCAGATCCAGGACACCAAATCATGCAGGACACCGAAATTGTAAACGTCGTCACTGATGAAGATGACGCCGCCAGCATCTCATCAATCAGTGCTCTAGAAAGTGAAGATGAAAGTATACCAACAGCTTCTGAGGTGTTCACTTGTTTAGATACTGCCTTGCGATAGTTTGAAGCTCAAGATGAAAGTGACCAGTTTCAGACATCTGTAATGAAAAAAGGTCATGAATAAGCTACTCGTGAGCGTGTAGGCTTGCTTAGACAGACCAAAACAAAGGATTTTTTAAACGTTAATTTTGTATACTGTGTATGTAATATGTATGTATTTTTGTTTAATAAATTGTGCCACATACTATATATTCCTACTGAAGTTGCCTTTGTATGTTACTTTTTAATACTAAAAGAGATGCCCGTTTTTATGAATAAATTTACTGTACAGTACTTCTTTTTGGCAAATAAACATGTACAGTTCGATTATCCGAACAAACCAGTTATCCGAACACCCATGTCCCCCAATTACTTCGGATAATCGACGCTCTACTGTATATATTCATCTTATTAGGAACGCTTCCATTTCTAACCAAATCTCCGCACAACAAGATACTTCATTCGAAATGAGAACGTTGATAATTATTTGAATGTATCGGGTATTTATGACGAAATAACTCAATACAAAGATACGAGGAAACAATAAACGAACAGAACGCGAAGTGGAAGACTTTCCAGGAAGCAATTCGAAAGAACTGACATGCCCGACCAAGGAGACTCTGGCTATAAATTTTCTGAGGAAAGAACCGGCAAGTACCTAATCAGTTTATGCAAGGCGATAACGACAAATTTATGCTAACAAATACAGCTCTTATAAAAAATATTACCTTACCTGGATACTCATATAACTGGGTACCTTAAACATTCTGGGTTAACATTGTACTTACTAGCAGAGTGTTGTCAGAGACTTGTCGTGGTTCTGTTGATCGTGTCATGTGACGCTGTGAGTAATAGTGGGTGGCAACACCGGTGGTGGACATATTATACTGTACAACATAAAGTGTGTGCAGGAGGCTAGTAATAATAAACGAACATCATTTAAAGCTTTTGTTTCTCAATTCTCAGTATTCTGTCAAACACCAAATAAAGTAGTGCACCTGCAACTCTGGACAACACACACAAGATAAGAATAAGCACGTGGTAAATATGGAGATAAAATAGCTTCACTTTCATTTCTCCGGATCACGACCTGTTTAGAGCAAACATATGCCCATCATCAGGTGCAGGCAAGTGATTAACCTAAGGAAAAGTTTTCACAATTCTTGTAAACATAAGACAATGGATATTAATCAGAGCTATCTTCTCCATCTGCACGATTACTCCACAAATCGCAATTAAATCCCTGGCAAAGGGTTCGTCAAACCACCTTTGGGCTTTTTCTCTACGATTGTACTCTAGAAAAGCGCGTGGGATAACCGATCTCTTAAGTCTTTCCATGTGAACTCTGATTTCTCTTATTTTATGATGATGATCAGTTCTCCGTAAGTAGATGGGCGTCAACAAAATATATTCACTCTCTGAAGGCAAAGACGATGTCTGAAATCTTATGAGAAGCTCCTGCCGCACGATAAATCTCGGTTGTTTCAAGGATTGCCATCGAAATTTGCGTATCATATTCGTGGTACTCTTTCCCCAATCTTGTGATTATACAAAACGAGCTTTCCTTCTTTAAACTATCTCTATGTCCTCTGTCGGTCCTATCCAATCCGGATTCCACACATTACAGCAATACTTCAGGAGAATATGAACAAGAACCTTGTAAGCAGTCTCTTTAATAGGCCTACTGCATTTTGTAAGTGTTCTAGCAATAAATCAGAATGTACAATTTTTTCCCTACAAAATAATCTGTGTATCATTCTAATTTTGGTTATTTATAATTGTAGTCCCTAAGTATTTAGTTGGTTTTACAGCCTTAGATTTGTGTGATTTGTCGTATAACCGAACTCCACCGAATTTATTTTAGTACTCTAGTGGATGATTTCGCATTTTGCATGATTTAGAATCAGTTGCAACATATTGTACCTTAGAGATATCTTGTCTAAATCATTTTGCAGTTTTTTGATCATCTGATGATTTTACAAAACCATCAAATTGTTTGTAAAGATCAGCAACAGCTGATGGCCTATAACACTTCCCCGATGACTTTTTCAGTTACGAAACCAACCGCGCCACTGAGATGATATTTCATACTCACGCAATTTGATTAGAAGTCTCTCGTGAGGCACGGTGTGAAGAGCCGTGTGGAATTCTGAAAATGTGGGATCAATTTGATATCCCAGAGCGGCACTACTCGAGAGCACTTCGTGAGAATAAAGAGCTGTTATTGATACTGTTCAGATTATAATGTCTGATGTTTCTAAAATAATTACAGTTGGCAGAATAAATGCAATTTCTACACCAAATATTTGAAAAATTACAGCAATTAGAAAAAATCGGAGGGAAAATGGTATTCTGTTTTGCAAGGAAGGTATATCCTTAATCCTTGTTGGCTGTCAATAATTCATTTTCTTAGAGGTAATTCATAATGTTCGTACACAGTAAATGTTACAAAATCCTTTGAATTAGCAGCATGGGGCTATAGTTCAGCGGATTGCTCGTATCTCCTGTCTTCGGAATTTGTGTTACTTGTGCAGCTTTCAGTCTTTAGGTACTGACAAAATTGACAGGAATCTGTCTGGTATATAATCTGGATTATGTAATTTGAGCTGCTTCGGTACACCGAAGATATCTACATCTAACTTATTCGTGCTGGCAGTTGATTTTGATTCGAATGACGGAATATGTACTTAGAATTCTTTAGTGAACGAAAACTGAGTTTAGTAACTCTGGTTTAGTGGCATTTGCATCAGTAACAAAAACACGGTTGTTGCGTGAAGGTATTGATTGTTTCTGGCTTTTTGCATAAATTACATACGACCAGTACCTAAGCTAAAATTCTATTTGAGATAGGGCGGATTGCGGTGAAAAACATAAGAAACATCAGAGAACAGTGTAGATTGGTGAACTATGAATCGCACATTGTATACAGATGCAAAAGTGCAATATAGAGTAACAGGATGAAACCGACGTCGAGTGTTGCCACCCGACCGCCACGGGGCTGGGTATTGCAGGAGCGATCACCACATGCAAAGGGGGGCAACAGTAGTGCACACACACGGAGCAGAAGTAAACAGGTAGGGTATTAAATTGGTGGGGAGACGCTATATGACTGGGAAGTTAATGTGGAAGATTGGCCTTTCACGCGAAATTCAGCCTTAAGTACATGGTGAGGAAGTGTAGTATAAAGTGATAGACACATCGCCAAAGCCACATCAAATACGAAGTAGTGTGGTAAGGCAACGCCGAGCACGTTTTCTTGGACGACCATTAAGTACTCGTAAGTAACGTATACTGAGAAACGTTTCTCATTTGGTGACACATGAACAGCGTATTGGTTTACATCAAATTTGAGCGGAATTAGATGCGCACTTAATCAGAAAGTTCTGCTTTCAAATGCCTTTGCAGCAACTGGGGGAATATTACTCGTATAAGGACCGAATTCAGCGGCAGATCGTTGATGGATCGCTGTTTACTGGGCTGGATCTTTTTTGCTTGTGTTGTATGTAGTTCACCACTGTCAGTTTTCACTACTAATCGCGATTCACTTTGTGTTTAACTTTGACCTATATATATATACGGAAACCACGTACATACGGCCTCAAATACAACAAATGCATCGAGTAGTATCAGGAGCTGCTATTCTGATACACGCATTGGATGCATTACTACTCCTCTCTCGGGTTTAGGTTTGTACAGGGCGAATCATTAAGAAACTCTTGAAATGTGGGGATACAGAAGAACGGAGTAAACTCGGTAGAGTGAATAACTAATGAGGCAGAATAGAGTTTTATAGTACCATTTGAATAAAACAATAACACGCTCTAAGGCACCAAGGATAATTAATTTTCTTACGGACGCATTTTTTTTTTTTTGTTTTTTTGTGTGGGGAAAAGATAAATTTGCAGTTGACCTTTCTGCAGTGCGACTTACATAATACTAAGTACTACAGGAAGGAGGGAGAGGGTTGAAGAGAGGAACGATGTAACAATCTGAAAATGACTGAGAACTCGCAAAGCCGTCACCGAGGAATAGGACTGTTATTGAATGTTTTACATACAGCTCAATAAAGTAGAGTGTTACCCAGTTGGATTTCATGATCCAATAACGGAATGTTGGTCCAGCTATAAAAATTAATTTTTTTTACGTTTATTAAACTAACTTTTATTTATCAACGAACGACAGAACAAGATTACAACAGTAAAAGCAATTAATTGTTGTTAAATTCAATATTTTCCTTAGCAAATATCAAAAATATAAAATTAAGTTGATCAAGAATTCAACATCTGCATCAGATCGCAAGTCATTTCATCTATGGTTTAGAAGTTCAGTTGTCGCCTAATGGTAGGCACAAAAACTGTTAACCGGTTTCTGAGGAAATAAATAATGATTGCCATAAAGTAATACACTACTGGCCATTAAAATTGCTACACCAAGAAGAAATGCAGATGATAAACGGGTATTCATTGCACAAATATATTATACTAGAACTGACTTGTGATTACATTTTCACGCAATTTGGGTGCATAGATCCAGAGAAATCAGTACCCAGAACAACCACCTCTGGCCGTAATAACGGGCTTGATACTCCTGGGTATTGAGTCAAACAGAGCTAGGATGGCGTCTACAAGTACAGCTGCCCATGCAGCTTCAACACGATACCACAGTTCATCTGGAGTAGTGACTGGTGTATGTTACGAGCCACTTGCTCGGCCACCATTGTCCAGTTTTTTTCGATTGGTGAGAGATCTGAAAAATGTGTTGGCCAGTGCAGCAGTCGAACATTTTCTGTATCCAGAAAGGCCCGTAAAGGACCTGCAACATGCAGTCGTGCATTATCCTGCTGAAATGTAGCGTTTCGCAGGGATCGAATGAAGGGTGCAGCCACGGGTCGTAACACATCTCAAATGTAACGTCCACTGTTCAAAGTGCCGTCAATGCGAGCAGGAGGTTACCGAGACGTGTAACCAATGGCACGCCATACCATTAAGACAGGTGATATGCCAGAATGGCGATGACGAATACACGCTTCCAATGTGCGTTCACCACGATGTAGCCAAACACGGATGCGATCATCATGATGCTGTAAACAGAACCTGGATTCATCCGAAAAAAATGACGTGTTGCCATTCGTGCATCCGGGTTCGTCGTTGAGAACACCATCGCAGGCGCTACTGTCTGTGATACAGCGTCAAGGGTAACCGGAGCCATGGTCTCCGAGCTGATAGTCCATGCTGCTGTAATCGTCGTCCAACTGTTCGTGCAGATGGTTGTTGTCTTGCAAACGTCCCCATCTGTTGACTCAGAAATCGAGACGTGGCTGCACGATCCGTTACAGCCATGCGGATAAGATGCCAGTCATCTCGACTGCTAGTGATACGAGGCCGTTGGCATCCAGCACGGCGTTCCGTATTACCCTCCTGAACACACCGATTCCATATTCTGCTAACAGTCATTGGATCTCGACCAACGCGAGCAGCAATGTCGCGATACGATAAACTGCAATCGCAATAGGCTACAATCCGACCTTTATCAAAGTCGGAAACGTGATGGTAGCATTTCTCCTCCTTACACGAGGCATCACAACAACGTTTCACCAGGCAACGCCGGTCAACTGATGTTTGTGTATGAGAAATCGGTTGGAAACTTTCCTCATGTCAGCACGTTGTAGGTGTCGCCACCGGCGCCAACCTTGTGTGAATGCTCTGAAAAGCTAATCATTTGCATATGACAGCATCTTCTTCCTGTCGGTTAAATTTCGCGTCTTTAGCACGTCATCCTCGTGGTGTAGCAATTTTAATGGCCAGTAGTGAACTTAAAAGGCTGACGTCGATTCGCATTCTTAATGTAGAATGCCAGGTCACATCAATGTGACAACCTGTCGAAAGCCTGAATAATCAGCTTACTCAGTGCGGACCCTGTGAGACGTGCAGGAATGTGTCACTGCGTTTCAGGAAGGCATCTACAAGGAGGTGGAGTCTTGTCCAAATGGTTCAACTGGCTCTGAGCACTATGGGACTTAACATCTTAGGTCATCAGTCCCCTAGAACTCGGAACTACTTAAACCTAACTAACCTAAGGACATTACACACATCCATGCCCGAGGCAGGGTTCGAACCTGCGACCGTAGCAGTCCCGCAGTTCCAGACTGCAGCGCCTATAACCGCACGGCCACCGCGGCCGGCTGGAGTCTTGTCAACTTCAGTACCGTGAGCAGCTGCACTACGTTTCTCAGTTGACGATCCATGTTATAAACAGTCAGATCGAGGTGGTACCACGGATTTTTTATTGTGTTTAGTTCTCGGGAGTTTGATAGGCACAGGAGTACGTTAGACTCATCCTGGCGCTCTGTAAGCCACTCACATACACTCGAGCTGTGTGACATTTTGCAATGTTCTGCTGGTAGATGGCACTAAGCTGGGAGGCGTGGATGGGGTGGGGTGAGGGGGAGGGGGAGGGGAGAGGTGGAGGGGGAATGGGCGTGGGAGAGGGGGCGAGGGAGAGGGGGGAAGCAGCAAATAGGAGTGGGCATGGTGCCCAAGGATAGACGCGTACTGGTCTTGGTCCATTCTGCCCTCCGAAATGACGATATCACCCAGGAAAAACCACGAACACCTTCCTGTCAATAACGCTGCCTCCTACGACCTAGATTCTTTTGATGACAGTTGCAGGGTGTTCGCTTTTAGACGATTCACGGTGCACTCGCCAATGCTCATCAATCCGATGAAACACAAAATGTGATACGCTTGAAAAGGCCGTAAGTCGCCACTCAGTGGACGTCGTTGTGGCACTGCTGTGCGAATTCCAGCCTTCGCCGTCGATCAACAGTAGGACGCATGAAACCGGTGCATGCTGCTGAGGCCCATACGCAATGTCAGCTGAACGATGGTGAGGGGAGACGGTTGGTAGCTCATGGGTTCATCTGGATGGCCGGTTGCTCAACGGTTTCACATCTGATCGCCTGTGGACATCTCCGCAGCTGTCGTTCACCTCTGTTATCTATGGTCCGTGGCAAACCACAGTTGCCTCAGCGCACGTTTTGGTTCAAATGGCCCTGAACACTATGGGACTTAACTTCTGAGGTCATCAGTCCCCTAGACTTAGAACTACTTAAACCTCACTAACCTAAGGACATCACACACATCCATGCCCGAGGCAGGATTCTAAGCTGCGACCATAGCGGTCGCGCGGTTTCAAACTGTAGCGCCTAGAGCCAGTTTTGGATAGCGCCAGTTTACCTCGGGCATGGTGACCTTAACCACAGCAGCACATGGACCCTTTTCATACTTAACTGTTTCAGAAACGCTTTAACCATCGGCCCGAAAGCCAATGGTCATCCTCTTTTGGACGTCAGATTAATTGCTCCGTTTCCGCAATACGACAAGCACTATACTTTCTTCTCCATCTCCTCGACACGCGTTATATACCATTCGCTGATAGTACTGCGCGAGTAGTTGCTGCACGTTAAAGTAGAGCATAGGTGGTAGTCACGCTGATGCAACTGTCCTTTTTATAACACACTATAAAACTGCATTGCTATTAGGAATTTTGAACGTGAATGACAACAGTAACTGAGATTTTCTGTGTCAAGTAAACAGTTCTGATATCACTTACGCATATGTAGTAAGTCCAGATGGGTTACTACATGTTTATATTTCTAGTTAACGTAGATACTGGAGGCTCTTAATAACGAAGCAGAAGTAATTATGTTTAAATATTCCAGATGAAGTAACGAGTATTCTGTGTAAATTGCTTCCTCTTACGGAAATGTTGCTACACGGTTAGAGAAAGGAATAAAAAGAGGAAGTAATAGAGTGCTTGGACGAAGACAGAAGTAAAGAGAACTTTACTTCGAGCGGATGGGTGTTAGTGACGAATTTGTTTACTAAATAAATCTGCTAAAAACGTTTTCAAGCAGTTTATCAACTGTCGTCCATGAGGAAGCAGCAATTACCTCGGAGTGCTAGCAATCGAAAATGCTTATTCGTCGTTTGACAAATTTAACATCATCACGTTTTCATGAACATAAGTACGATTTTATCAAAAACTATGAAGATCTAGAGATTAAGTGACAATCAGTCCAAGGGAAGACTACATAATCACCACGATTAAATAAGAAATTAAATTTGAAAAAAAGTGGAAATAGCATTGGTGGGATTTCAGCCACAGAGTGGGTAATCTACAATGAATATGTTGTACATGCTACCACATTTAAGCACGATGATCGCCATCATGTGGTAAGACCATGGACATGCTGTGAAAGAAAAAAAGACATGGTTCTCATTCACGCATAGTTGAGTATCAGGCAGTTTTTAGTTATAACTACTGTGGGAACTGATTCACGTTACCCTTGCCTCTGTATCTGTCCCTCTTTCGTTTTTTTCTGTTCTAGGCAGCAAAAATAATTACAACACCGAAAATACTTCAGGACATGAAAGATACGGTACAAAACTTTCTGGAGTCACCACACTGCCACTTTCAAGATCTTAAGAAATGTATACATAAATTAGTGAAATGTCGGACTAAGTCACGTCTGTGCACATTATTTCGAAAGTGATGAAATAACTTAAATCGGGCGAACCTTCCCTTTATTTCATAACAAATGGTACACTTTTCTTTAGTAAATACTAACTGGAGGCCATGGCTTCTGCACTCTCATTCTCCATTGATAACGAGTAAGTCGAAAAAAGTGCAAAGGATCAAATACACTTTAGACACCTCTGTCATTTGAATCCTTGTAAGCAGTTTGATTTTTAATGATTATTTACAGTAACATATAACACTGCAGACAGAGAAGTATTGCATTCCTTTCCACATGAAATTTGAGTATGTTACTCTGTAGCGTAATTTTTTTCGGTGCTAATCATTTTTATTAATGTGTGTGATTTGTGACACTCAAATGACACATTTATTTCCGATCACTGTATCCAGCACATACCATTAAATCAGTGCCCATGAAATAAACAATATTAATAATATCGTGCAAATGTTCCGTGAAGGCCGGCCTCGGTGGCCTTGCGGTTCTAGGCACTTCAGTCCGGAACCGCGTGACTGCTACGGTCGCAGGTTCGAATCCTGCCTCGGGCATGGATGTGTGTGATGTGCATAGGTCAGTTAGATTTAAGGAGTTCTAAGTTCTAGGGGACTGATGACTGATGACCTCAGATGTTGTCCCATAGCGCTCAGAGCCATTTGAACCATTTTTTTGTTCCGTGAAATTACTAGTTACATATTGTCCAACTCTCCTACACGGAATTGTGTATATCTAGCAATCGGAAAAGAGTTTGAGTACCTTAAATTTCCATGAATAAAACAATGAGGTATCTTAGATGGTGAATGTTAGTTATTACTTTACTGACGTTATTGGAGAATGCTGACCAAGCGGCTTCATATTTGGCGAGACTGTGACGTATGTTGACTTATTTCCTCGGACACTGAAAAATTAGGGCAGTAAATGTTTTACTAAACTTAACTTACAGGATTAGCCACTTTTCTGCATCTGAAGACATATTTAGGTAGTAAATGGCAAGCGTAATCAAAATTGCTGATTTCTGGGTACTGAAAGTGTTTAGTAAATGACAAACACTGCAGAAGGGATGGAAGCGGCATAATCTTTAAGGCACCAAACACTGAGGCAACTATCCATCACACCCCTCACTAATTTATAGTCTTAATAATGATATTGTTATTGATGTCACTTCACGAAAATCTTCAACCTGGCTTTAGATGTTATTACATAAATAATCATTGGAAACAAGGTCCTTCGAATAAAAGACTCGTACCTGAAATAGATGAATAGTTTAATTCAATACCCTCTAGGTTCTTTCAGCTTTGTGTCTTTTCTTGTGCACTGTGGTAAAACAGGAAAACTTGTCGCAATTCTAATAAAAGTATGGTGACTAAATGCTTACATTGTCATTCATCGTTTAAATGTGAGACAGTTTTTATTTCCAGGCTCTCTTTCAAAATACGAATTGATCCTTCGTTAATATTCATTGCGCCCCATTGACATTGCACCTCACTTTATGCAGTCAGTCGGAAATGAAAACTAAATTACAGGGTACATGTTGGAGGTAAATATGATCAGCATATAGCTGTTGCTATACAGAGAATGGTACATGTGTGACATGCAGCATCACAGCATGTACAAATTCAACGTGCAGTCTCATTCCAATGCTTCGCCGATATTCTGTCTGATCTCCTTCACAGCTTCATTAATTTTCTATTTGGTTAAAGTAATGAATGATATAAACTGTGCGGTCTAGGCTGACTACACGTACATTCTATAGACTACGTACCTAGACTCGGATCAAACGAAAGGAGCAAACGTTAATAAACAGCGTTGTATTTAATTTACCACAGAATTTTACGCTTAGAGTGCAAATGTGGAATAACGATGAAAACAGGCTGTAAATGGACAAAGTAACCATAATTCATATGACAACAGAAGAAGTTATTAAATTTCACTAGCTATGCGCTGAACTACTGAAGCTAATACAGTGAAGCGCCAAAGAAACTAGAATAGGAACGCGTATTCAAATAGAAACAGGCAGAATTCGGCACTGCGGTCAGCAAACCCTATTTAAGACAAGAAGTGTGCGACCCAGTTGTTAGAACGGTTAGAACAATGGGAAGTTATCAAGATTTAAGTGAATTTGAACGTGGTGTTATAGTCAAAGCACAATTAATAGGACACAGCATCTCCGAGGTAACGATGAAGTGTGGATTTTCCGGTACGACCATTTCACGAGTGTACCGTGAATATCAGGAATCCGGTAAAACATCAAACCTCGGTCATCGCTGCGGCTGGAAAGATATCCTGCAAGAACGGCACCAACGACTACTGAGGCTCTGTAATGGTGTGGGGCGTGTGCAGTTGGAGAGATAGGGCCCCCCTGATACGTCCAAGGTACAACTCTGACAGGTGACACGTATCTAAGGATCCTGTATGACCACCTGCATCCATTCATGTCCATTGTGCAATCCAACGGACTTGGGAAATTCCAATAGCACAATGCGACACCCCACATGTCCATAATTGCTACAGAGTTGGTCCAGGAACACTTTCCTGAGATTAAACAAACTCCCCAGATATGAACATTATTGAGTATATCTGGGATGCTTCGTAACATGCTGTTCACAAGAGATCTCCCCCCCTTCGTACTCTTACGGTTTTATGAACAGCGCTGCAAGATTCATAGTGAAGTTAAAATCTTCTGGGTTATTTGGCCGCGTCATGTTTCTTCTAAAATTTTAGAAGAAACATGACGCGGCCTAATAACGCAGAAGATTTTAACTTCAGTGATAACGGTCACGAAAGCCTGCAGACTTACGTAAGATTCAGTGTGTCAATTCCCTCCATCACTACTTCATACATTAGTAGAGTCCATGCCACGTCGTGTTGCGGAACTTCGGCTTACTCGCAAGGCCTTACACGATATTAGGCAAATGTACCAGTCTCTTTGCCTCTTGGGTGTAGATGCGCATAACAAACAATAAGTATCGGATCAAACAACAAGTTTACTGTTAACAGTCACTGGTTATTTATTTTCAAAATGCGTTTCTAAGATATAAACCTCCATTATCAGTTGGAATCTGTGTGTGTTAATACGTCACGCGTGCCTGGCTAGTCAATGGTACTGTCTCCAGTGGTCGCAGGCTCCTTTCTGTGTCGTACAATTTGACATATGAGAAGTCACTCAATGTAAATAAAGATGGTTTCTTAGTTCTTTGAGAATCGAAGCTGCGACCGATCTAGGTGACACAATGGTTAGGACACTGGTCTCGCACTTGGAAGGACGACGGTTCAAGCCTGCGTCCGGTCATCCTGATTTAGGTTCTCGGCGATTTCCCTAAATCGCTTAAGGCAAATGCCGGGATGGTTCCTCCGAAAGAAAGCGGGCGCTTTCGTTCCCCATCCTTCCCCATTCCGAGCTCGTGCTCCGACTCTAATGACCTCGGCGGGACGTTAAACACTAAGCTCCTCCTCCTCCTCGCCCCTCTAAGCGGCGAATCATCTGGGCAGCTAAGGAGTGACATATTAACAGCAAAGGCCAGGGTTAAACCTATTAACAGGCATAGCACCAGTATGAATCATCGTGACAGCACCTAAATACATTCAAAAATACATCCCTAAACTTCCTCCAGAAGTCTTTCCTGAGTCGCCCAACCTGCACGTTTGTGGTCATCAGCAACATGATTCCCCTGATGTCAAAGACATTCACATAATGTGGTTGGTGGAATGGAGAAACGTCTATGTACAGGATCTGATTAGATATTCTTGTGACGTAATAAAAACCGCTCCAATTTCCAACCGAACCAGACTTAAGACAATCCATTTTAAGGGCTTGTATACATGGGTGAACTGTTACCTTAGAATCTGCTACCTGTAGTAACATGTCCTTGCGACAAACATCACGCCTTAAGCATCAGGATTACGAAATGATAATTAAGTCATTTGTAATGACATGGCATTTATTACATGACCGTTTCTGGGCCCAGAAATCACGCCATGGAAGTTAATTACACGACGCGAGATTAACCAGCAATGTAAACCAATTTATCGTTAGCAAGATATTATGAAATAGCATGTCTAACGGTAAATAAGGCCGTCGCACCCATGCTAACACACTTGTCGTAATTGATCCCATTATAAGCGTTCCATTTGTACTTCGAATAACAAACCTCGACAAGATACAATTTTCCTTCCTCATCCCGATTTTCATGCTATGCGAATGTTCACCACTTTGACTTTCCCAGATGATGCTAAGGTCATTTAACTACCATTATTAGAACTGTGAAGGCCTGGCATCACACGAACAGAGGATTAAAGTTTTGTATGTCAAGTGTATTCCAGTTGTCCGAGAAGCACCTAGTTTCCTGTGTCTCAAGAATACATCAAAATATTACAAATTTTCCATCTAACGAAGCAGCCAATGGAATCACAATGTTACAGCAAAACTATAATTAGAAATATTTTTTGGAGCCTAGTGGCTGCAAGCAAACTAAACAACAAATGCACGTGAGAGGAAAAACCGTACGAAAATAGGCCATACGCACCAAAACAATATAATTTACAGCTCATTTGCTGATTAAACAGCGTCATGGAAGCAAAAAGTATATAATTAGGAATGCTGGAAAATTAATAATCCGTTTGCCTCGAGATCATTGTATGTAGACCGTATACATGCTCATATAAGGGTGACAGGGTGAGGAGTAAGTTGCCCATGGCGTTGTTCACGAAAATACAGGAAAAACACGTACATGTACATCTGGAAGAGCGTTTATGAATTTAAAATCTGAGGTTCTGGAATATGTACCCATTTTGACAGCCAGCACACCACAGTAGGCATAACTAGTTTAGAGACTAGTGAGTCTCAGTACTAAATTTAAAATACTGTGATTATATTTTTATTAATGTGACCCCTTGCATCCAACGCTGCAATAAAACAGATAAGTTTAGACAGCATACATGAGGGCTGTTGAATTTTACTCCATGGAACTTCAAAATTTCGTTATGTTTTTTCGACTGCTGGTAATTATATTACGTTGTTGAAGTAATTTCGCACACTGCGAAGCGGATATGGTTACCAACACGGTTACGAGGCAACCGGAGAGACTGACGAAGTTTCAGCACTGCAGTTTACGTAACGTGTTTTATGGAAAAGATGCTTTTACCGCATGGCGCACAGGTCACTAGAATCTGGCCGTGCGTCAATTTCCGATAAAATATCTGTGCAGAGCTCCGCATAGACGATTCCGACCCAATCGCAGCTAAAAGGTTCGGTTAATTACTCGTACCTTTATAAACTGTGAATGAATTACCGCACAATGCAGAGCGCTTCCGACTAGAACTGAGCTATTAAATTAATTGATGTAAGGCAGCCTAGTCTGCGCTCGCCTTGGCAATAAGAAAAGTTTTCTCACGGAGACGCTGAGCACTTAATCGTAATTGTAATTAATCTTCCGTGCCGCAGAAGCACGTAATATTTACAACAACATTTACACCACCTCGGGCTGTCCACACAGAAAAGTGGAGCAAAAAAGATAACAAATTATAGGCACGGTGTTTTTTTCAGCCTCTATCTTCCTCTGTTTTTCGCCTCTTTTCTTCCCCAGTGCCACACTATTACCGCACACGTACACACGTACACACATACACGCTGTCTGTCTCTCTCTCTCCTCTCTCTCTTTCTCCTTCTCCCTGTCTCGCACACACACACGCACGCACACACTTACACACACACACACACACACACACACACACACACACACACACACACACACACACACACACTTACCGTAATTCAGTGGTAGACAATCAGGAGTCAAGAAGACTGATGAAAGTGTTTGTCTACTTGCAACAAAAGGCTGCCCCGTTTGATGAATCGTTCCATCGGCTGTTTCCTGAAAGCATCTTTTCATGCGACATCACAAAGACGAAACTACAGTTCCGCAGAATGAGAAAATCGGAGATTGAAAATTTTTCTTGAGACAGCTGCAAGCACCACGCTCCTTTAGAACCAGTAGTCCCTTAACTCTCAGTGACATAAATTTCAAGACATCTATTCATCATTTTCTTTTTGGTTTATTCATTTCACCTGGAAACATTAAGGTCTTCCAGCCCTCTTTTATACAAGGCGTTTCAAGAGGAGTGGTAAATATTTTAGTAGGCGGTTGTATTGACGAATTGCAATAAAAATGACATATAATACGCGTCCAATTTTTATTGAGTACGGAGATACAGCGGAGTTCAATGCATTTTCGTTTCGCGTGTTGGTACACCGGTTGCTTTGGACTGTTATGGGTATATTTATCGAATGTCAGCAGCAGTGTGTTGATGTTCACGCTATGAAGTTTTGCTTCTGTTCACATTGAAGTTTCCATCGTGATTTGTTGGTGAAGTCTCATGTACTATAGTGTGTAAGCATGCCGTAAGTATTTACACATGCTGAGTTTGCCGATATGGTATTTGTGTATAGGTTTTGTAAACGGAAACGCTGCTGCTTCTTGTAAATAATGCGGCATACGGATTTCTAATTGCAGACTACAATAGTGTTTACTTACGTGTTCAAATCACTGCGTGACAGTGGTACAGTGCCCAGCAGACCTACTGCATCTGAACGTGTACGTGAACAGACTGTGGATGAAGTAGAAGGCATTATTCAGTAGACAGAAAGTAGTTCTCCAACAGGTACACGTAGACTATCTGTAGGTATCAGTGTTCCACATACAAGACAGCGACGGAGATTACGGGTTCCATCTGTATTATTTACAGCTCTTTCAATACCTTTGAGCAGGAGATGAAGACAGACAATTTGATTTGACACTGGATGTTTGAAAATCGCCAGGTAAACCCATTTTTATTCTTCACTGATGAAGCCACGTTCACTCGTGACGGCATCAGTAACACTTGTAATTCACATCAGTGGTCTGAAGAAACTCTCATGCCATTGTGGAAATACATCTTCAAGGACGCTTCTCTGAAAATGTATCATATGGTTTGATAAGCCATCAATTTATTTGGCCTGCTGTGTTACCGCATTGTCTTACAGGACCCTGTTGTCTACACTCATCTGAAAACGAGTTTCAAGCACTATTGGAAGAGTTCTTTGGCTATAAGAATGCATATGTTCATCCAGCATGACGGGGTTCCTGCACACTGAATAGTCAGATGATACAACATCTAAACCTAACATTGCCCGGAAGATGGATCGGTAGATATGAGTTCATTTCTTGGCCATTAGGTCCGGAGATCTTACAATTGTGGATTTTTGACCGTGGGCGTGGTTGAAATGCAAAGTACACAAAAGAAAAATAAGCACAAGAGCCGATTTGATCGTTCGGATTGTGGATATTATAGCCCCCATAAAAGAACACAAATACGACCTCATAAGAGCTACACGGGGTGTTATCAAGAGGAGTCAAAAGTGCATCGAAGGTGGAGGTGGAAATTTTGAAAGTCAACTGCGAGCGTCCTCGTTTGGCTTTGATTTGAGTTTGTTTGGGTGAGATACTAACAGCTGTCTCTCTGTACTCAGTAAAAATTAGACACATGGTTCAAAAATGGTTCAAATGGCTCTGAGCACTATGGGGCTTAACTTCTGAGGTCATCAGTCCCCTAGAACTTAGAACTACTTAAACCTAACTAACCTAAGGACATCACACACATCAATCCCCGAGGCAGGATTCGAACCTGCGACCGTAGCGGTCGCGCGGTTCAGACTGTAGCGCCTAGAACCACTCGGCCACTGCGGCTGGCTTAGACACATGTTATACGGCATTTTCATTGCAATTCGTCTCTACTGTCACTGCGTAAAATATTTATTCTTCCTTCTGAAACACACTGTATGCAATCAGATATCCTTGGTGGATCTAGATTATATATAGTTAGAACATGAGCAGAACATAATCGTAACAATGATATTAGTTTGATGCACAAATTTGTAGCGCTTCTGTTTTGCATGTTCATATTCCAGTTGTCATGGGTTTATTTATCGATTATTATTTTCTATTTGTAGTTCGCTGTGGTGTTAGAGATCATATATTGTTGTTTAGTCATTAGGAAGTAGTCAGTGGCGCTGCAGATGCTACAGAATAGAGTGCCAATTGGAGAAGTCGGAACATTTCCGCCGTATTTCTCCGTTAGGGTTCTATAGATGGGTGACAACAGCGGAGGCAGCCGGAATCATTTGCACCATGTATGGGGAAAATGCCACCGGAAAGATGACGGCACGAAAATGGTTTTCTCTTTTTAAGAGTGATCATTTTGACATTAATGACTCTCTACATCCAGGAAGGACGTCGGGGTGTGATGAAGATCGTTTAACTACTACATCCACAATGATCCACATCACTGCACTCGAGAACTGGTATACGTGATTATTCCACCATCGTGAGACACTCGAATCCAAAAGGTTGTTTCAAAAATTGGGTGTATGGGTTCTACATGCTCTAAACCAAAATCACAAAAATTTGCAGGTGGCCATATGTGCATTTCTGCTTGCATTTTATCAACTGGCTCGTGTAAAACATCGATCATTCCCATCCTGTATTATTACTGGTGACGAGAAACCGTGTCTCTATGTTAGCGTAAGAAAAAGAAAGGAATAGCTGATCCCAAACAAAGTAACAACTTCCCATACACAGTCCTGCGTGCATCTAGAAACGATAGTGTGGTGCATCTGGTGGAACAGCTTGTGGTGAGGTACGAATTGCTCCCCATAGATGTAACCATCACTGCTGACATTTACTCTCAACAAAAGAGACATCTTTCAGACTCAGATCCCAGAACAACGACCAGGACGAGTGCATGACAGGATGCAACCACGCATTCTGCTAGACTGACAGAAAACACTATACAGCAGTTGGATTAGAAAGTCATTCCGCTCCCACCTTATTCACCCGACATTGTGTCCTCAGATATCCATCTTCCCTGCTCTCTATCGAAGAACCTTCAACGAACTTCCTTTCCGGATGGGCCGCATCTCGTGGTCGTGCGGTAGCGTTCTCGCTTCCCACGCTCGGGTTCCCGGGTTCGATTCCCGGCGGGGTCAGGGATTTTCTCTGCCTCGTGATGGCTGGGTGTTGTGTGATGTCCTTAGGTTAGTTAGGTTTAAGTAGTTCTAAGTTCTAGGGGACTGATGACCATAGATGTTAAGTCCCATAGTGCTCAGAGCCTTTCCGGATGAAAATGCGTTCTGTACGTGGCTCGGCTAACTCCTCGCCTCAAATCCACGTGATTTCTACAGTCACGGAGTAGGAAATCTACCCCAGCGTTGGGAAACTAGTAAATTGTGAAGGAGAATATATTTTTGACTAAAGTCTTTGTTACTTGTATCTGTTGTGTTTACTAAACTCACGGCATAAAAACAATACCACTTATGCGTCAATCCAATAATAATAATAATAATAATAATAACAACAGGCTGATAACGTGAACTGGGCACAAGAAAAGCTGTATTATTAGGACAGGAAAATAGGGAAACTCACGATAACTCACTAGACACTTCGGGAGGACGACGGTTCAATCCCGCGTCCGGCCATCCTGATTTAGGTTTTCCGTGCTTTCCCTAAATCGCTCCAGGCAAATGCCGGGATGGTTCCTTTCAAAGGGCACGGCCGACTTCCTTCCCCGTCCTTCCCTAACCCGATGAGACCGATGACCTCGCTGTCTGGTCTCCTTCCCCGAAACAACCAACCAACCATTAAAGCAGGCAGTAGATGACTCTTGCAATGAAACTGACGATGGAAGAATTGAAGAACGTATTGCCTCTGTGGAAGATAGCAATTAACCTTCTCTGACTGAAGTCTACAACTGAAAGCTTCCCAAGGAACAGCAAATCA
The DNA here is from genome assembly GCF_023864345.2 of Schistocerca serialis cubense. Taxonomy (NCBI): domain Eukaryota; kingdom Metazoa; phylum Arthropoda; class Insecta; order Orthoptera; family Acrididae; genus Schistocerca; species Schistocerca serialis. The sequence goes on along the minus strand of NC_064645.1, from coordinate 311,887,915 downwards.
AATCAATACCGAAAAGCTGTTCTCCAATGTCTCACTGACAGCGAGCGTAATGAAGCATTCCATTGGCCGGGTTTGGAGAAGATTGTAGACAAAACAGGTGGAGAAAAGACCTGGTCTTCGTTGACCAACGGAACCCGAAAGAAGGAAACTAATTTTTGCTGTACGAAAAAAGCAATTAGGACTAACTTCAGGGAAGTCAGAGTCGGGAATTTAGTCAAAGATCTGAACTGCGAACTCGAAAGAAGCCGACGAAGGAATTCAGCGGTTGTAGCAGGCGGATTTCCAGCCGGGGCATAATGAAGTTTTACGAATGATTCTCTAGACATTATGCCTAACTTACCAGCTGCCAAGTGGAAAGCAACTAGTGGAAAAACAAGGCAGAAAAAGTTGTCCAAAACGAACGTGCCAATATTACTGTGGTACTAGGGAAGAGAGACAGATCGAATGCAGGAACACAGTTGTGGAAGAAATGGAAGTGTGTCTCATTGACTACGCCATTCCAGGGGAAAGCAGAATCTACGGGGTACAACTTGAAAAACATGTCAGATACGAGAATTAGGAAGTCGAACCACAGCAACTCTGGCATAAACCAATGCAATTGGTACCATTGGTTCTCTGTACATGGAGCTGCCTAAAAAGGTCTTAGTGAGCACGTGAAAATCACTGGCATCGATTAAATATCCATCTACCACCTACAAAAAAGCCACTTTATAGAGATCTGCACTAACTACCCACTGATACATCAAGCAGTTTGGACGCTTTTGAAATGTTCGAGTACTGATAAAATAGGAATTTCAGCATAGTGAACTTATTCTGTGTTTATTTTTATGAATAGTAATAATAATAATAATAATAATAATAATAATAATGAATATAATATGTTAAGCTCTTTTGAACTCGTTTTTATGAGTAGGTCGCTTTCTTGTCTGTTTGTTCCGTACAGTCTCTGCAGTTGACTTGAAACTAACTTGCCAATAAGTTAGGGACTTGAAAATATCAGCACAACTCAGAACTGGATGACAAACCATATTAACTCACCTTGTTTCTGGCGTGGAGGATGGTACCTTGTTTACCACTAGTATTTCCCAATGATAATGGAATGTAGTTGAATTAAATTAGATTAGGAAACGAGACACTTAAATTAATGGATGACTTTTGTTATTTAGGCAGTAAAATGACCGATGATGTTCGAAATAGGGACGATATAAAACTTCGACTGGAAAACGCAAGAAGAGCGTTTCTCAAGAAGAGCACTTTCTCAACATCGAATATATATTTAAGTGTTAGGGTGTCTTTACTGAGACCGATGGCCCTTGTAGTCTGGTCCCTTCAATCTCACAAACCAACTTCTCTTTACTGAAAGTATTTCTATAGACTGTAGCCACGCGTGGAAGTGAAACATGGACGATAAAGAGAATAGCAGCTTTTGAGAAGTGGTGTAAGGAAGGAACGCTGATGAGGAGTTACTGAACAGTAGTAGGGAGAAAAGAAATTTGTGACACAACCTGACCAGAAGGAGGGCTCGGTACGCGACACATTCTGAGACATCAATGGGTCACCAATTTAATACAGGTTGGGAAGTGTGGGGTGGGGGAAGGGGGTACGGAAAATTATGGATAGGGGCCCAGATAGGAATAGAGTAAGCACATTCATAAAGATGTACTTTGCAGTACTTATTCGGAGCTGAAAAGGCTTGCACACAATGGAGTGGCAAGGAGAGCTGCATCAAACCGGTCGTCGGACTGATGAAAACAACAACAACAAAATATCCCTATAAGCCAGAGACTTGAAACTTTCAGCATAGCTTAGAACTAAAGAGCAATGCAATATTATCTTGATATATTGTCTGCTGTGTGGCAGAGGGTACTTTGTGTACCACTGATGTTTCAGCCTTTTGCTATTGCGTCGCAAATTTTTAGCAGTAAGAACGATTACTTACAAGCCTCCGTGACAACTCCGATCTCTAAATTTATCCTTCGCGGTCTTCTCACGAAATACGTGTAGGAGGATGCAATGTATTGGTTGACTCAGGTGAAGAGGAACTGAAATAAACCTGAAATTTATCATGTCACTGTTGTAATTTTATCAAAACGCTTGATGTCAATTGAAAAGAATAAAAAATAGAAAATTTTAAAGTTTTTAAAACCGATCAAAAAGTATAAAATAATTTCTACTAGCTCCATATAGATTCTTAACTATATACATGTACTTCTGAAAATTGTGCCTGTGAATTTTTAATAGCAATGGGAATACTTGTAAAATTTAAAATGGAAAACGTGGGTTGCATGCAACAGGTAACTGATGTATGAATAGTTCACCTAACTCACTAACAATGTTAATGCACTGCAAATGATTTTTCTGAGTGACAGCTACACTCTGCACTCCTTAATATTATCTGTTGCTTGTGCCCCTCGTTTTCCGTTTTATACGGGGTGTTACAAAAAGGTACGGCCAAACTTTCAGGAAACATTCCTCACACACAAAGAAAGATAATATGTTATGTGGACATGTGTCCGGAAACGCTTACTTTCCATGTTAGAGCTCATTTTATTACTTCTCTTCAAATCACATTAATCATGGAATGGAAACACACAGCGACAGAACGTACCAGCGTGACTTCAAACACTTGGTTACAGGAAATGTTCAAAATGTCCTCCGTTAGCGAGGATACATGCATTCACCCTCCGTCGCATGGAATCCCTGTTGTGCTGATGCAGCCCTGGAGAATGGCGTATTGTATCACAGCCGTCCACAATACGAGCACGAAGAGTCTCTACATTTGGTACTGGGGTTGCGTAGACAAGAGCTTTCAAATACCCCCATAAATGAAAGTCAAGAGGGTTGAGGTGAGGAGAGCGTGGAGGCCATGGAATTGGTCCGCCTCTACCGATCCATCGGTCACCGAATCTGTTGTTGAGAAGCGTACGAACACTTCGACTGAAATGTGCAGGAGCTCCATCCCGCATGAACCACATGTTGTGTCGTACTTGTAAAGGCACATGTTCTAGCAGCACAGGTAGAGTATCTCGTGTGAAATCATGATAACGTGCTCCATTGAGCGTAGGTGGAAGAAACTAAAATGCGCTCTAATATTGAAATCAAGCGGCTCCGGACACACGTCCACATAACATATTTTCTTTATTTGTGTGTGAGGAATGTTTCCTGAAAGTTTGGCCGTACCATTTTGTAACACCCTGTATATCACAGCTATTATCATAGCTACTAAAAATCCTCAAGTACGGATTATTAGGACTCTCTGGACGGGATCAGGAAATCTGTATGCGACTAGGAGAAATTATTTTATAGTCTTCAGTCCATATTAAACACGTGTTATATAAAAAGTTTTTATTTCAATAATTTTCATTGCTTAGTCGCCAAATGTGAATAATATACATCCAACAGAAATGCGTAACATCACTACAGAGACAGTCAGTGTCGAGAAGAATTTAACTGGCTGTAGACCTAGCGATAAATAATTGGATAACAGTAGTAGGTTATGACATGTAAGGAATAAAATAGAAGCAAATAGGAATAAGGAATGAATGGATACTTTTTCAATGTGATGGAGATACTTACTTATGGTTTGTCGAAGGAAAACAGCCGGGATTTGCTGAGAAGGAAGGTAGGCGCATGGTAGCCCATAAGAGCTTAATTCCGTGTAGAGATTTTTTCGATAAGACGTGGGTTACATATCTATTTGATTCAGAGTGTACGCTATGAAATATACACAAGGATTATTACCAAAAGACTGTCACCAGTTCTATACAAAGCTCGAGAAACACTGTTATCAGGCACCCATCACGGATTCCAGGAAGGGTATGTTATATTCCTAAGGCATTTTCACCATTATAAACAGGCAGAGAAGCGTTGTGAGTTTATATAATCACTGAGACTTTTACAGACACTTTTTGATCTGTTCCCTGGAGATTAGAGCATACCCAGTATCTGGGCTAAGTGTAAGCGGGAGGGAGGTTGAATTTATATTAGTTTCGTGGAAGGGGGACGTTAAGGACAGTTTTAAAGATTTGTGTTTATCAGTCAACAAACTCAATACTACTGCCATTTTGCAATCGGTACCTAGTAGCGACAATGTACTTATTGTTACCGAGGTGGTATTTTTGTATGAAATTTGTACATTCCTTGCTGCCAGGCCGGTAACTTTCAGACACATGCGAATACACCGTATGTTCTCATTTTTGTAATTTTGACATTGTTTGGTAACACGAGGAAAATCATCGCAAATGAAAGGTACAACACAACAGAAATCTAATAGAACTCAGACTCGTCTAGCATTTTCAGCTACAGGATCCACAGTGCCGCACATCGATTTAGTTTTGATATTTCACAACAAATGACTTTGGTTATATTTGCCTCTAGCCAACATCCGTCAAGATTCCTGCTTTCATCGAACTAACACTAAATCGATGCGTCATTCAAATGGTTCAAATGGCTCTGAGCACTATGGGACTCAACTGCTGAGGTCATTAGTCCCCTAGAACTTAGAACTAGTTAAAGTAAACTAACCTAAGGACATCACAAACATCCATGCTCGAGGCAGGATTCGAACCTGCGACCGTAGCGGTCTTGCGGTTCCAGACTGCAGCGCCTTTAACCGCACGGCCACTTCGGCCGGCGATGCGTCATTCTATGCGACGAAGCAGAATGGAAGATTGATTTCCTATGCTTTTTTTTTTTTTCCTTTCCTTCTGTAGACCTGGAGTGGGTTGTAGGAGCTACTGCCCCCTTCCCCCTACAGCCCACCTCCCATCGCTTCGTATAGCCTTGCCTGGAGACACCTTTTCCGGGTTTTTCGGACGACGGAGATTTGATTAATAATCTCACGTTTCGGTACCTTGAGTGGCTGGAGTTCTCAAGCAATTACCCTTCGTTACTCCTGGTCCACGCCTCAAGTCAATACATCGTTAATATAATTCGTCAACCTGCTTAGCTTCTATTGACTACTTTTAAAAGTTCATATTTGCTTTCCCTGTAAGCCACTGGATTAATTTATTACAGTTCATCTGTATCTTCATACAATATTTTCAATAATGAAGTGCATGGCTACACACTTGTCTCTACGGTTGGAATACATGTGCGTGCTGAGAAGTAATGCCTACGAAATTTTTATGTTAAGTCTTAAAGCTAAAAGTCTTGAAGCTTTTTAAATAAAACAAACTTTAATTATATTAAATTTCAGCATCCAGTTGCATAAGGAAAGAAACTTTACCTAGGTTTCGGCTATAATAATGTAACATTCTTCAGAAATGTCACAATATAAAATTAAAATTAAAACATGCCACATATTCGCCTTCTCAAATATAAAATGGTAGTACTACAGTTAGAGATTAGATCAAGACTCCATAACACTATACAACTAATCGGTGAATTTCGTAGGAAGTGGCTTATAAATATGAACCCTAAACCGCCTGTTTTGAGGAGTCAATTTAAGGTTCAACAGATTAATCACCCCATCCGTCCTGTTGTGGATAGTACCAACAGTGAGTATCGTAAATTAGCCAGTTGCTTACATCATAAAATAAAACAGAATTTTGTGTTTAAGGAAAACACTTTACAAAACTCTGAGGACATCGCTAATAAATTGAAAATTTTAACCTGTCTTGATATGTTTAAACTCGTGTCTTTCGCTTTCACAAATGGTTCAAATGGCTCTGAGCACTATGGGACTCAACTGCTGTGGTCATAAGTCCCCTAGAACTTAAAACTACTTAAACCTAACTAACCTAAGGACGTCACACACATCCATGTCCGAGGCAGGATTCGAACCTGCGACGTAGCGGTCGTGCGGTTCCAGACTGTAGCGCCTTTAACCGCTAGGCCACTCCGGCCGGCTTCGCTTTCACATGTTTATACACAAACGTCTCAGTAGACCAAACTTTGGATATATTAGAAACCAATTTTCGTTTCCTCAAAAAATTATCCATTAACGAAACAGATGAATTGGTTCAAATGGCTCTAGGCACTATGGGACTTAACATTGGAGGTCATCAGTCCCCTACTCTTAGAACTACTTAAAACTAAGGACATCACACACATCCATGCTCGAGGCAGGATTCGAACCTGCGACCGTAGCAGCCGCGTGGTTCCGGACTGGAGCGCCTAAAACCGCTCGGCCACCGGGGGCCGCACAGACGAATTAATGACTCTTCTACGCACCATTCTTAAGTACAACTATTTCTCGTGTAATGACAGACTGTACTCACAACCATTTGGTCTAGCCATGGGCAGTCCGTTGGCAGGTATTTTGTCACAAATTTTTGCAAATTGTATGGAGCACACTTTGCTTCAAAATTACCCTGATTTAGCGAGCAGAATACTTTTTTATGCAAGAGACGTATAAGATTTACTTTTTGTAATTGAAGGCGCCCACATTCACATAGATCACATTTTTACCGCGTTTAACAATCTCCACGAGAAAATAAGCTTCACCCAAGAAACTTATACAGCTAATGGAACTTTGAATCACCTTGACCTAACTTTGGAAGTAGTTGACAACAAAGTAAGTTTTAGCATTTTCCGTATAGACACTTTCTCCGATAATATTATTTCTGCTTATTCCACACACCCCATCCGCAGCCCACAAAATGGCCTTTTTCCTCTCAAGTATACACCGAGCACTTATTTCGCTTTCTTCAAACAATTTACAGAATGAATTAAAGACACTTGAATATATTGCACAAAATAATGGTAACAACCTAAATATCGTTAAACAGAGCTATGACAAGAAAACACACAGAAACATTACGACCTTATCTACACTAGGTACCGCTTATAAAGATCACTCCATTAATTTCATTTCTATCCCGTTTATAGGCAAAGCCTCTTACAAAGTAGGGCGCATCTCAGAGAGTCGGCGCTTTAAAGTCGCCTGTTCCACTAGTAATAGCCTTAAAAAGAACCCATTCCACTCTCTAAGTAACACTAACGATAAATTGTCACGATCAGGTCTTCACAAAATTACCTGTAGCGACTGCCCTAGTTATTACATAGGTCAGACAGGAAGAGTTGTATCGGATAGATACAAAGAGCATTTGCCCACAAAAAGTGGAGATGGCACCCGTGGCCCGACATTTGCCGAATAACTAACCGAATGGCCCATGCCGCTAACCCACTTATAAACACAGAGCTCTTAAACCAAGAAGCTAAAGAATGCCGGCTAGATACACCTCCTTTACGATAAAGTCAACTTGCTTAATGACCAACTGCAGTTGAAAAATAACTTCTTAAAAGGATTTCAGCCCTTGCTTCGTATACCATGACGATGCTGGACTTTCTATGTCGCCCGATTCCTGTGACCTCTTATATTTATTTTTACATACGCATTTAACGTAGTCGTCGTTATTTTCTATATGTTAAGGCTTATCCATAATTGACAAACGTCAAATGATGTATCTCTAATTATGAACTTCGTAAATTTTGCACGCACATGACTTCTCATAATTGCCTTTATAATAACTTGTGGCATGGTACGTCCCTAGGTACTACTTATTAACACGTTAAATACAATATTGTATACTGCTTATTACCCACGCCAATACCTGGCTACGACATACAGATTTTTTGTTCTTATTAGTAGTTTCGGGTATTCCCCGATTATACACTGCATATTTAATAGATTAACTTTTGTTCAATGCTGTTTCACAATTTGTTACACATCAAATGTTGTATTTATATTTAAGAGCCCCATAAAGTTTTATTAGAACCAAAAAAATACAAAAGCCCAAAAAATGTCCGACATATGGCGCGCTTCATCTGATCAGAATAGCAATAATTAGCATAACAAAGTAAGACTGAGCAAAGATGATGTTCTTTACAGGAAATGCTCAATATGTCCAACTTCATTCCTCAACAATAGCTGTAGTCAAGGAATAATGTTGTGAACAGCAGTGTAACTCCACTGGCAGTACTGTGTTCATAATGTTTTGTGGCGTTGCACGCACCTGTTATCCTATAAATCCATTACTTTATATGATCTACCTATGTCAGTAGCTGGCTATGACATACAGCCTACTAGTTTTCTTATGTATTAACTGATGGTCACATATTGTACCAGGTGATGAAAAAGTCAGTATAAATTTGAAAACTTAATAAACCACTGAATAATGTAGATAGAGGGGTAAAAATTGAAACAGATGCTTGGAATGACATGGGGTTTTATTAGAACCACCACATGCTGCTAGACGCGTAAAAGATCTCTTGCACGCGTCGTTTGATGATGTCGTGTGCTCAGCCGCCACTTTCGTCATGCTTGGCCTCCCAGGTCCCCAGACCTCAGTCCGTGCGACTATTGGCTTTGGGGTTACCTGAAGTCGCAAGTGTATCGTGATCGGCCGACATCTCTAGGGATGCTGAAAGACGACATCCGACGCCAATGCCTCACCATAAATCCGTACATGCTTTACAGTGCTGTTCACAACATTATTCCACGACTACAGCTATTGTTGAGGAATGATGGTGAGCATATTGAGCATTTCCTGTAAAAAACATGATCTTTGCTCTGTCTTACTTGGTTATGCTACTTATTGCTATTCTGATCAGATGAAGCGCCATCTGTCGGACAATTTTGAACTTTTGTATTTTTTTGGTTCTAATAAAACCCCATGTCATTCCAAGTATGTATGTCAATTTGTACCTCTCCATCTACATTATTCCGTGATTTATTCAGTTTTCAAATTTATACTGACTTTTTGATCAACCGGTATATCTTACATCTAAGCTGCATGAGACAATTGTCCTTATTATCGTTTTCGGGCGTTAATTCTTAGCTAATTTCCACATATTTTAGGCATTGTTAACCTTAACTTATGGACTTTTCTTATTAAAAGGTTACTTTACGTTATATGATGTCATTTGCTTCTCATAGAACTGTACCTTTAGTTATTATGGTTTAATAGCCAGTAACATTTTTACTTGTTGTAACAAATAATGTTATCGATTAATGTTTATTCATACTTATGTACAGTACACTTTTTATATGTCTTTTGATTTTTATGGAACGGTAACTTCAGTACCTTAAGGTTTTAATGGCATTAATAGTCCAAACTATTGTAATAAACTATTTTCTATAATAATCTCAGTTAACATTTTCTGGTTTTAAGTCAGTATTACTCCGCACGCGCATGCGTCGCTGCCTGTGGTGCCCAGTTACGACTCAGCGGCTGCGGCCACTTTTCTGGCCCGTTTGTGTGGCCTATCGGCAAAACATCAGTAGAAGTGACGCAGTCTTATCACTATCTACTGTAGTACTAACATTTTAAGTTTTACAAGATCAAAATCTGGCATGTTTTAATTTTAATTTTATATTGTGACATTTCTGAAGAAAGCTAAATTATTATAGCCGAAACCTGGGTAAAGTTTCTTTGCTTATGCAACTGGAGGCTGAAATTTAAATAAATTATATTTCACTGTTGCTTATTCTGGTGCACCATGCTAAAAATATTCAAAACAAACCTTAATATCATTCTATGTCTTTACTGTTCATGCCTACATACACTCCTGGAAATGGAAAAAAGAACACATTGACACCGGTGTGTCAGACCCACCATACTTGCTCCGGACACTGCGAGAGGGCTGTACAAGCAATGATCACACGCACGGCACAGCGGACACACCAGGAACAGCGGTGTTGGCCGTCGAATGGCGCTAGCTGCGCAGCATTTGTGCACCGCCGCCGTCAGTGTCAGCCAGTTTGCCGTGGCATACGGAGCTCCATCGCAGTCTTTAACACTGGTAGCATGCCACGACAGCGTGGACGTGAACCGTATGTGCAGTTGACGGACTTTGAGCGAGGGCGTATAGTGGGCATGCGGGAGGCCGGGTGGACGTACCGCCGAATTGCTCAACACGTGGGGCGTGAGGTCTCCACAGTACATCGATGTTGTCTTCAGTGGTCGGCGGAAGGTGCACGTGCCCATCGACCTGGGACCGGACCGCAGCGACGCACGGATGCACGCCAAGACCTTAGGATCCTACGCAGTGCCGTAGGGGACCGCACCGCCACTTCCCAGCAAATTAGGGACACTGTTGCTCCTGGGGTATCGGCGAGGACCATTCGCAACCGTCTCCATGAAGCTGGGCTGCGGTCCCGCACACCGTTAGACCGTCTTCCGCTCACGCCCCAACATCGTGCAGCCCGCCTCCAGTGGTGTCGCGACAGGCGTGAATGGAGGGACGAATGGAGACGTGTCGTCTTCAGCGATGAGAGTCGCTTCTGCCTTGGTGCCAATGATGGTCGTATGCGTGTTTGGCGCCGTGCAGGTGAGCGCCACAATCAGGACTTCATACGACCGAGGCACACAGGGCCAACACCCGGCATCATGGTGTGGGGAGCGATCTCCTACACTGGCCGTACACCACTGGTGATCGTCGAGGGGACACTGAATAGTGCACGGTACATCCAAACCGTCATAGAACCCATCGTTCTACCATTCCTGGACCGGCAAGGGAACTTGCTGTTCCAACAGGACAATGCACGTCCGCATGTATCCCGTGCCACCCAACGTGCTCTAGAAGGTGTAAGTCAACTACCTTGGCCAGCAAGATCTCCGGATCTGTCCCCCATCGAGCATGTTTGGGACTGGATGAAGCGTCGTCTCACGTGGTCTGCACGTCCAGCACGAACGCTGGTCCAACTGAGGCGCCAGGTGGAAATGGCATGGCAAGCCGTTCCACAGGACTACATCCAGCATCTCTACGATCGTCTGCATGGGAGAATAGCAGCCTGCATTGCTGCGAAAGGTGGATATACACTGTACTAGTGCCGACATTGTGCATGCTCTGTTGCCTGTGTCTATGTGCCTGTGGTTCTATCAGTGTGATCATGTGATGTATCTGACCCCAGGAATGTGTCAATAAAGTTTCCCCTTCCTGGGACAATGAATTCACGGTGTTCTTATTTCAATTTCCAGGAGTGTATTTCTAAATACAGTCACCCGGGCGACGAACACATTCCTTCCAACGAAAGACCAGGTTGTTGATACCGTAGTAAAGGTAGAATGTTTGATTGTGTCGACGAGGCACAACGCCATCTCTGGTTCCAGCTCTTCATCACCATCAAAGTGATGTCCTCGAAAGTGTTGTTTATGTTTTGAAAACAGATGAAGACCGAATGGGGCCCAGTCGGGACTATATGGAGGATGGTTGACGACAATGAAGCCCAGGCTGTTGAATTGTTGCAAATGTCGCAGCTCTCGTGTGTGGGCTGAGATTGTCACGTTGAAAGAGATGGTGTTCCATATGTGAAAGAACTCTTAGAAGTAGTGAAAGGCAATTATAGCACGCTTTTTCTCACGCACGAACACAGCTAAGCGACTTTTCGGCGTGCCCGCCTATGCGAGTTAAAATATACTTGCATTAGAATTTTGCAGGCACTGAATCAGATTCGAAAAAGACTAAGACTTATCACACCTATACAATTTTGACGTCTCACTACCGCCACCTTCAGTATCGCAGAAAAACAACGGAAACCGCTTGACGCGTGTGCATTTACGTATGATTTCATTTTATTATTACGTAGTAGTTACTTGACAGATTTCATAGATGCCGGCCCTAGTGGCCGAGCGGTTCTAGGCGCTTCAGTCCGGAACCGCCCAGCTGCTACGGTCGCGGGTTCGAATCCTGCCTCGGGCATGGATGTGTGTGATGTCCTTAGGTTAGTTAGGTTTAAGTAACTCTAAGTTCTAGGGGACTGATGACCTCAGATGTTAAGTCCCATAGAGCTCGGAGCCATTTGAACCATTTGAACTTCATAGATTATACAATCCTTGTTTCCTTATTTTTATCTAATTGCAACCCACCACAGGTTGGTTCAAATGGCTCTGAACACTATGGGACTTAACATCTGAGGTCGTCAGTCCCCTAGACTTAGAACTACTTAATCCTAACTAACCTAAGGACATCACACGCATCCATGCCCGAGGCAGGATTCGAACCTGCGACCGTAGCGGTTGCAGGGTTCCAGACTGAAGCGCCTAGAACCGCTCGGCCACCGCGGCATGCCTCACCACTGGCTTTCATCCTTTAACTGAGTGGCAGCCTATGGAGGGTTACGTACTTTCACTAGCAGGAGCTTTTTTGATTATTATTATTTCTTTTGTTCCAACCTGCTATGACGGCATATCCTGTCCACATACGCTCTTATTTTTCTTTGGCGACGTAACCTTCTCTGAATAGTTTTGCCCATTAGTTGAAATTGATTTAGGTCCATATAAATCTTAGGAACAAGTCCTTCACTGATTGAATTTGTTACGGCCGCAACGGATAACGCTGTGGTATTCTATGGAGTAGTCAGAGTAAGCTACGTACAGTTAGCTAAACTTGAACCAAGCACTTTGGATTTCAGGAGCGTAATCATCAATACTACAAATGTGTCACTATTTTCAGATGTATTGAAAATAAATTAACCATCAAGGACATAGCTTCAAGTGATAAAATATTTATTTTTGACTAATATCTCGCATGTTGTATTTAATAGATGGACAAAACATTCCTGGTACATTAAATACGATCCTATGGTTTGCCCTTAGGACAATAACAAACGACGTTGGCCTTAACCTGTAGAGTCCTGTGGGGTGGGAAAATCTGGAGGGCACGTGGTCACTGATCAAGTTTGTAACATAGACATTCACATGCACTAGTTCAAACGGCAAAAAAAATCTCGACAGCGCTTGTTAGTGGGAACGTATGAACACCGTGGCTGGTATCGAGCAGGGTTTTGGTGGCTCTGTATCTTTGCTTGAAGCGCTTGTAATCAAATCGATTCATGTTGCCGAATATACGCTCGGTACAGTTTTATTTATAACTTAAAATGTCCCGCAGAAATAAAATAATATGGCAGACAGTAACTTTTAAGGCTTGGGCTGCGCTTTGAATCTATAGACTGCGTGCTATGCCTAACGAAAATCACACTATTATGACACTGATTAACTTAACCAAAGATTGTAATTATAACCTAAATGGTAATTCAAAAATAGCTAGGAAAAAAATTGTTGAGATTAACAAATTATTACTAACAGATTCAAATACCTTTTGTCCCTTGTTCGACACGGTCGTTCTGAGGCAACGCCTCGTCGCTTACCTGTTTTCAGAAGAACTCAAACTGTAACCGTAGCGCGGAGCTCTCCGATCCGCCCGAGTTGGTGCGGGGGGCCCATGACTAACCTCTGCTAGGAGAACGTTTTGCTTTACTCATCTTTGGCCAAGCCCTCCTGTTCCCGCTCTCTGTCGTCCACCGACACCGTTTAGGTTGGTAGAAGATTAATAAACCCATCACTTCTCTGGTTCGTCTGCTGTTGCATTCAAATTATACACACTTTACCACACACTTTCAGGAAGGATGAAAAATGGAAATCAGGACACAGGGCGTGCACATAAAAATGAAAAAGAAATGTGTGGACCCATTTTGCTTCTACATCTGCATCTACATTCATACTCCGCAAGCCACCCAACGGTGTGTGGCGGAGGGCACTTTACGTGCCACTGTTATTACCTCCCTTTCCTGTTCCACTCGCATATGGTTCGCGGGAAGAACGACTGCCAGAAAGCCTCCGTGCGCGCTCGAATCTCTCTAATTTTACATTCGTGATCTCCTCGGGAGGTATAAGTAGGGGGAAGCAATATATTCGATACCTCATCCAGAAACTTGGACAGCAAGCTACACCACGATGCAGAGCGCCTCTCTCGCAGAGTCTGCCACTTGAGTTTGCTAAACATCTCCGTAATGATATCACGCTTACCAAATAACCCTGTGACGAAACGCGCGGCTTTTATTTGGATCTTCTCCATCTCCTCCGTCAACCCGACCTGGTACGGCTCCCACACTGATGAGCAATATTCAAGTATAGGTCGAACGTTTTGTAAGCCACCTCCTTTGTTGATGGACTACATTTTCTAAGGGCTCTCCCTATGAATCTCAACCTGGCACCCGCCTTACTAACAATTAATTTTATATGATCATTCCACTTCAAATCTTTCCGTACGCATACTCCCAGATATTTTACAGAAGTAACTGCTACCAGTGTTTGTTCCGCTATCATATAATCATACAATAAAGGATCCTTCTTTCTATATATTCGTAATACATTACATTTGTCTATGTTAAGGGTCAGTTGCCACTCCCTGCACCAAGTGCCTATACGCTGCAGATCTTCCTGCATTTCGCTGCGATTTTCTAATGGTGCAACTTCTCTGTATACTACAGCATCATCCGCGAAAAGCCGCATGGAACTTCGGACACTATCTACCAGGTCATTTATATATATTGTGAAAAGCAATGGTCCCATAACACTCCCCTGTAGGGAGAGGCTTGTTTAACGTCTGTAGACGTGTTTCCATTGAGAACAACATGCTGTGTTCTGTTTGCTGAAAACTCTTCAATCCAGCCACGCAGCTGGTCTGATATTCCGTAGGCTCTTACTTTGTTTATCAGGCGACAGTGCGGAACTGTATCGAAAACCTTCCGGAAGTCAAGGAAAATGACATCTACCAGGGAGCCTGTATCTAATATTTTCTGGGTCTCATGAACAAATAAAGCGAGTTGGGTCTCACACGATCGCTGTTTCCGGAATCCATGTTGTTTCCTACAGAGTAGATTCTGGGTTTCCAGATATGACATGATACGCGAGCAAAAAACATTTTCGAAAACTGTACAACAGATCGATTTCAGAGATATAGGTCTATAGTTTTGCGCATCTGCTCGACGACCCTCCTTGAAGACTGGGACTACCTGTGCTCTTTTCCAATCATCTGGAACCTTCCACAGGCATGCGGTTGTTGGGGCTGAGTTTAATTAGTTGCATCAGTTTTATAATCATGTAACGACGCCTATTGTGATGCTACATAATGACTAATGGTTGGTCGAAGTAAAATAGAATCTCTTTTATTTTCGATAATGATGGAAGGTATATTTCACTATTTCTTACGCGAAGTTATGTAAGAAGTTTGTTCCCTTCATAGATACAAACCAGAAGGCTTTTTGAGACACTCCCTTACACTTGCGATTCTACATGGTCCAGTCACGTTAATGTGACCACCGCCCATGTTCGAGATCAACATGCAGTAACCAGTCACAGACGGTGGGTGGCGGCACTAGCAGGGTATTTAAAACAAGTAAGGGGGTCACGGAAAACAATGCAGTCGTTATGCGCAAACATAGCTATCTATTTAACGTCCAAAGGGGCATGAACATTGGATTTCGGGATATGGGTGGAAATATTTACGAATAGGCTTAGTTTATAAACTGTTGGCTTGCTGTCGCGGTTAAAGTGTACCATGCAAGGCAAAATGGCATTATCCAAAACGAGCATTGAGGCAACTGTGGTGCACCACAGACCATAGATGACAGTACTGGACGACGAGAGATGTGTACGGGCCAACTAATGTGCTGCTGTAGAGCTAATGACTGCACAGAGGAACCAAACGGCTACCACCAGTTCAGCTAACTTAGCTCTGCATCGGTCTCCGCAGCAGGCGCGTGGCTCATGCACCCATGCTGACTGCTGTTCATCGTCGATGAAAGCTAGAACTGGCACGCCAATATCGCAACTGGATGTCCACTGAGGCGACAGGTGCCAGTCTACGGAGCATCACTGTTCGTACTCCATCGAACAGATGACAAACACAGTGCGGCAATCGTCAGAAGGGTCCAGGACGGAGTATGGAGCATTACGGTCTGGGGAATGTTTCAAATGGCTCTGAGCACTACGGGATTTAACATCTATGTTCATCAGTTCCCTAGAACTTACAACTACTTAAACCTAACTAACCTAAGGTCATCACACAACACCCAGTCATCACGAGGCAGAGAAAATCTCTGACCCCGTCGGGAATCGAACTCGGGAACCCGGGCGTGGGAAGCGAGAACGCTACCGCACGACCACGAGCTGCGGACGGGGAATGTTTCCGCAGCATCCTTTGCTCATCTCGTCATTATGGAAGGAACAATGGATCAACAGAAGTAGATGATATCTATACTTGGGTAAAGCGTCCAACCCTAAATGCAGTTCGTTTTTCCTCGACACCATGACATCTAAAAGCAAAACACTTCAACGTATCACACAGCTCACAGTGTGCGTGTCTTGTTTCAAGTGCACCAGGATGAGTTACTGTGTTCCCTTGCCCACCAAATTCTCCTTATTTAAGCCCAATCGAGAATAGTTCGTGATCTACGCGCCATGGATCTTCAACCGGAGTACCTAGCGCAGCTGGCCACTGGGCTGGACTCGGCATGGCTTCTCAGCCGTGTCGGTGCCTTTCAGTACACTGACTCTCATGATCAACGTGTCGAATCTGCCTGCGCAGCAGTAGGCCGTTATATAGCCTTTTGACAGGTAGACGCGTTAATCTAACTTGAATTACACAGACTATTTTTAAATCAAACTTCAAGAAGCCCAAGTAAAGAAGCAGGAATACTTCACGCAGATATATAACAATTTTGAGAGAGAAAACTGTTTGGTGAACATGACATCACATTAGGCTAAATTACAAGAATTTCTACAAGGTTTGTAGTTAAAATAACCAAACACGTCCAAGACATGTTGTGAGGATGGGAGACGAGATGGTGCACAAGAGAATAATGAAAGGATCTCTCATTTCACCAGAAGAAGGGCCAACAGAAATAAATTGGTAGGTGGTGTGTAGCCTGATCTTAACCTTTAGAGACATACATGGAGAGATGTGAGGTATAAGACACTCAATATATATATATGTACACCATGTGATCGAAAGTATCCGAACACCCCCAAAAACATACGTTTCTCATATTAGGTGCATTGTGCTGCCACCTACTGCCAGGTAGAGCATATCAGCGACGTCAGTAGTCATTAGTCACGGTGAGAGTGAGCAGATTGGGTGCACCGCAGAACTCACATACTTCGAACGTGGTCAGGTGATTTGGTATCACTTGTGTCATACGTCTGTACACGAGATTTCCACACTTCTAAACATCTCTAGGTCCACTGTTTTCGATGTGATAGTGAAGTAGTAACGTCAAGGGACACGTACAGCACAAAAACGTACAGGCTGACCTCGTCTGTTGACTGACAGAGACCGTCGACAATTGAAGAGGGTCGAATGTGTAACAGGCAGAGATCTATCCAGTCCATCACATTCCAACCTGCATCAGGATACATTGCAAGTACTATGACGGGAGGTGACAAACCTTGGATATCAGGGTCGAGCGGCTGTTCATAAGCCACACATCACGCCGGTAAATGACAAACGACGCCTCGCTTGGTGTAATGAGCGTCAACATTGGACGATTGAACAGTGGAAAAACGTTGTGTGGAGTGACAATTCACAGTACACTATGTGGCGATCCGATGGCAGGGTGTGGGTATGGCGAATGCCCAGTGAACGTCATATGCCAGCGTGTGTAGTGCCAATAGTAAAATTCGGAGTCGGTGGTGTTATGGTGTGGTCGTGTTTTTCATGGAGGGTGGCAGCACACCTTGCTGTTTTTCTTGGCAGTATCACAGCACAGGCCTACACTGATGTTTTAAGCACCTTCTTTGTCTCCACTGATGGGGAGCAATTGGGGAATGGCGATTGCATCTTTCAACACGATCGAACACCTGCTCATTATGCACGGCGTGTGACGGAGTGGGTACACGACCATAACGTCCCTGGACTGGCCTGCACAGAGTCCTGACCTTAGTTCTGTAGAACCCCTTTGGGATGATTTGGTACGCCGACTTCGTGCCAGGCCTCAGGAAACGACATCGATAATTCTCCTCAGTGTAGCAATCCATGAAGTATGAGCTGCCATTCCACAAGAAACCTTCCAGCACCTGACTGAACGTATGCCTGCGATAGTGGAAGCTGTGATCAAGGCTAAGGGTGGTCCAACACCATATTGAATTCCAACATTACCGGTATCTCCTCTCCATTCTCTCTGTCCATCTCTTTTTAACCCTCTCTCTGTCCATATCACTCTCTTTTCCTTGTATGTCCATTTCCTCCACCTGCCCCCTCTGTACATTTCGTCCTCTGCCGCGCGGAATGGCCGCGCGGCATGGCCGCGAGGGTTTAGGCGCCATCCATGCATGGCGCGGCCCCTCCCAGCGGAGGTTCGAGTCCTCTCTCGGGCATGGGTGTGTGTATTGTCCTTGGCGTAAGTTAGTTTAAGTAGTGTGTAAGTGTAGGGACCGATGACCTCAGCAGTTTGGTCCCTTAGGAATTCGAACACACTTCGTCCTCCACCTGTCTGGATCCATTTCCTTTGGATTCTCTCCGCTAAAACTCAAGTATGCGCTTTTAATCTACAAAACAAAGACGCCAGCAGAAAATTAAAAGTCGTATGGTATGGCTTCGAGTTGTAGCACTGTCACAACCCAAAATATCTAGGCATTATGCTGGACAGCGCGCTGACATTTAGGAAGCATTACCTAAACACCCACAGCGCGTTGCAAGGCATCCCAGATATGGTCAATCACGTTCATGTCTCGGGAGAATGATGGCCAGCAGAAATGTTTAAACTCAGAAGAGTGTTCCTGGAGCCACTCTATAGCAATTCTCGGCGTGTGGGGTGTCTCATTGTTCTGCTGGCAATGCCCAAGACCATCGGAATGCACAATGGACATGAATGGATGCAGGTGATCAGTCAGGATACTTACGTACGTGTCACCAGCCAGAGTCGTATCTAGAAGTGTCAGGGGTCCCATATCACTCCAAGTGCACACCCTAACATACCATAACACAGCCTCCACCAGCTTGGACAGTCCCTGCAGATATGCATGGTCCATGGATGGATTCATGAGGTTGTCTCCATACTTGTAAACGTCCATCTGCTCGATACAACTTGAAACGAGACTCGTCCGACCAGGCAGCATGTTTCCAAACATTCCAGTGTCAATGTTTCGTTGAATTGTTTGTACGCTGACACTTGTTAATGGCTTGATGGCCCACCATTGAAATCTGCAGCTATTTGCGGAAGAGTTGCACTTCTGTCACTCTGTATGATTATCATCAGTGGTCGTTGGTAACGTTCTTGCCGGATTTTTTTCCAGCTTCACCGATGGCGGAGATTTGGGTATTCCTGATGTTCACTGTACGCTCGTGAAATGGTCGTACAAGAAAATCCCCACTTCATCGCTACCTCGGAGATTCTGTGTCCCATCGCTCGTGCGCCGACTATAACACCACGTTGAAACTTATTTACATCTTGATAGCCTGCCATTGTAGCAAGAGTATCCAATCTAACAACTACGCCAGACACTTGCCTTATATAGCCGTTGCCGACTACAGCGCCGTATTCTCCCTGTTGACATATCTCTGTATTTGAACACGCATGTCTATAGCAATTTCTCTGGCGCATTAGTGAATATAGTGTTTGTTATCGGTTTATATATAACTACTATTGTATGCACTGTTTACCTCACATTGTATCTATGTTCTCTTTCTATATATTAATTTTAATATATTTAATCTGCTTTTTCCATTCTGTCTTTTATCGAACGCTTTTTAGACGAATAAATAAATGCTGTCTGCAAAACTTGTTGCAGACAGTTGTAGTAAAGACCTAATAAATTAAAACGTGAAACATGATACGGCATTTTTTTTACGCATCTCAGTGTTTAAGGCGTCATAGCTCTTGAAGTATGTGTCGTATAATGATATATTTGTGCAATTACATTCAGCGGCATATGTGGATACTGTCTGCCGAATATATTGTGAATAGATTTCAAGGGCAAAGAAGTAATAAATTTAAACGTCATGTATGATGCGGCAGTTCTTCACTCAGCTCAGTGTTTATGATGTATTTCTTGATCTGTGTGTCATACAATGATATAATTTTGCAGGTACGTTCAGCAGCATATGTAAATACGACCTGAAAAGTGTGTTGCGAATATAGCTCGCATCAAAACCACGTCTTGCACATATATGGCAGATTTTTACGCTTTTCAGTGTGTATGACGTCATATCTCCCGAATAGCTCATACATTCAAGCTGTTGACAAGAATAATATACAGAGGGATGGAAAAGAAAATTGAGCATGTGTTATAAGACGATCATTTTGGCTCTGTGATAGCCAACGACATCAGAGAGGCAGTTCTGTCAGAGAAAGTTATACAGTATAAAATGGTGCAAGATATCCGAACTTCTGAGAATAATTAGGGTAAGCTGCAGCGGGAGTCGGGTAGTATACGATACGTACAAGAGCCAAGATGGAATAAATATGGGTGGAAGGCATTCCAGAGGAAAACCATGGAAAACGTCGGAACATAGACCCGCAACTTTGATCTATTCGAGATATATAGATAAGGTGGTTACTGAAATTTTGAAAACTATACACAGAAAAGAGAAGAATAATATAGCATGTAAAAATCACGTTGGATGTTTTAAAACGCTTACCAATTTCGTATGGTTCATTGTTTGAATGTCCAGGTTACTAATAGGGGATAAACTACAGTCTGTGTGATAAAATAGTTCGGTGAACAACAATAATGATCGGCTAACTTGAATAGATGAATGAACGAAACACTTATATTAAAAAGCGTGTAAGATATGGATGTGGTCTTTCATCCCTACTCTTCAATTTACAAATCTAAGAGGCAATGACTAAAATAAAACAAAGATTCAACAGTGGAATTAAATGTCAAGTTGGAAGGATATCGATGATGGTGTTCGCTGATGACATTGCTGTCCTCAGTGTAAGTGAATAAGAATTACTGGATCTTCTGAATGGAATGAACAGTCAAATGCGTACAGAGTAAATCAACACAAGACGAAAGTAAAGGGAAGTAGCAGACATGTGAACAGCGAGAAACTTATCATGAGGGTTGGTGATCAGCAAATAGATGAAATTAAGGAATTTTGCTACATAGGCAGCAAAATAACCATGACGGACGAACCAAGGAGAACACTGAAAGCAGATTAGCAGTACGAAAAGAGCATTCCTGGCCAAGAGAAATCTACCAGTATCAACCGTAGGCTGTGATTGAAGGAAGAATGTATGTTTCGAGCACAGCATTGAATGGTAGTGGAACATGTTCTGTGTGAAAACTGGTAGAGAACTGAAGCTGTTGTGCTACAGAGGAATGTTGAAAATTGGGCGGACTGATAAGTTAAGGAATGAGGAGGTTCTGCGGAGAATCAGACAGGGAAGAAATATATGGAAAAACTAGAAAGAAGAAGGGACAATATGGTAGGACAACTGTTAAGACATCAAGGGATACCTTCCATGGTAATAGACAGAGCTGTAGAGGATAGAAGCTGTAGATGAAGAGAGAGATTGGAATACATGTAGCAAAAAACTAAGGGTGTTAAAGGAGAGGAGTTTTCGGCGGGCCATATCAAACTACACACAAGACTGAAGTCTCCAAAACAAAAACTCCTGAATTATTACTTGTCCATGATATCATTTTGTAGGATGCTTTCAGCGACATATGTGAATATGTCTGCAAATTTTGTTCCGAGTAATGTCAGTAGGACAGAAGTAAGAAATTTAAACCTCAGCCATGATGCCGCAGTATTTCACCCATCTCATTCTCTATGACGTCATAACTGCTGAAGTGTAATATGGAAGTTATTCTTCTCCTACAGGGATTGTGAAGTTATATGCGCACCAAGTTTGTTTGAGTAGTTTAGGTGATGTGGAATATACACACAAGCATCTTTATACATAAAAGTATTTGTAACTTAGTTATAGGAAAATAAATTTTATTTGTGAAAAATGTATGTTGTATATCTTCAAGTTTATTTTACAAGTGTTCAATGTGGCTACATTTCGTTACACGACAAAAGTCCCATCTGTAATCAATTTCCTGCCAAATTCTATGAAGCAAGTGCTTGAATTACGCATTGCCGCAGCTCGTCGTCGTTTCCCGGAAGCGGAGGAGTAAATTCTGTGTCTTTAATGTAACAACATACGAAGAAGTCCATTGAGATTAAATTAGGTTATGGTGGTGGCCTGGGTATTGTTCCACCACGCCCTGTCCAAGTCGTCAAATTTTACGGAGATACGAGATCGATTCACGACAACAACGTGGTTGTACACCTTATTGCTGGCAAATAAATTCGGTGTCTATTTTCTGTTGTAATTGAATCAATAGATAAAACTGAAGCATGTCAAGGTACAATATGCCAAGTACATAGGACTTGGTAAAAATGAAAGGACCGTAAATCTTCTTACGGCTTACAGCGAAAAATACATTTACCTTAGGTGAGTTCCGTACATATTTCATTACGTGACGAGGTTTTTGCTCATCCCATAAGTACGAATATTATGTCGATACACTTTACCGCAAGTGTGGAAGGTGGCTTCATTACAGAATTCAATTTAATTAAGAAAGTCATATTCAGCCTGCATCTTGTTAAACATTTCCACACAACACTCAGCTTGTTTTCCTTTGACAGTTGCTCTTGAAGTTTGCAATAGCTCCAGTTTGTATGGTTTACATGACGGGCATTTCTGTAATACCTTCCGCACACTAACACTAGGCATATTCAATTCTGCGCTGGTGCGCCTCTTTGATTTACCCGGACTATGAATGTAAGACGGCTGAACTTGTTAAATTGCTGCGTCAGAAACTCCTAGCCAACCCTGATCTGGCATTGTATGTGACACACAACAAGTTTCTGTGAATCGATTGTACTACTTAGTAACAGATTGCCTTTGAATTGCGATATTTTGTCCTTAATTATCTATGAAGTGCAGTAGCCGATTTGGATAGGTGAAAGCACAGACAACACTGCTCACGTTCTGAACCGTTATAGGTCTCTATGATGCCTGTTGGATTACTCATGCGCGCATGCCCCCTAGCGGGAACGTTGAGAATTAATGGTATTAGGCGTGAATAAATCTTGAAGATATATTTTTTCAGGGTATATGGAAAATTTCTGTAAGTATTTTCCCTTTTTCTCAATTAATGGTTCCTTTTGTATAACTAATTTATAGACAACATATATATATATATATATATATATATATATATATATATATATATATATGTATATATATATATTGTCCGATCTCATTAACTACTCCACCTGTGAAGAGGATGAAAATCTACCTTCTGCAGTGCGGACCGCTGTGAACATGCGGGCAGAGAGTAAATGATGTTTCTGAGGCTACTGACGTTTGGAGCCATCTCAGCTCCCGTGCTGTGGACAGCTGCGTTAGATTTCACGGCTCAGATTCCATGGCGACCGATCGACGTAGTCTCACAGATTCTCGATTGGGTATAAATCCAGGCAGTTTGGTGGCCAGGGGAGTAGGGTAAACTGATCCTGTAGGTTCTCGAAATACACATGCAAACTGCGAGCTGTGCAACACGTTGCATGGATTTGCTGGTAGATGCCATCACCCCGAGGAAACTCAAATGCATGAGCGTGTTCCCCTAAGACAGATGAACACTTGTGTTGAGCCACTCTGCCATCCAGAACGACGAAATCAGCTAGGGAGTGCCTCAGCCTGTTACAGGGTGTTTGCTTTCAGACTATTCACGCCGTCCGAAGGGGTAAAAAAAGTAATTTCTCTACGAAGGCCATCTGTCGATCTGTCGCCACTCAGGGGCCCTATTCTGTATCGTTCATACCGATCGGTGTAGTAGGTTTGTCTCAATAGTGACGTCATTTTCGGTTCTTTACCGAAATATCCTATTCAGTAAGCTTCTCGGACCTGTTACCGAACGACCCTCCCACCAAATTTACGACAATTGTACCGAGAGGTTTTGGATTTCGGTGTGCCCTGTCGATCGGTGAGCTGTGGCTTATGTGCACCTATGATTTGTTATTTTAAACATATTTAGCGGTCTTAGCTTTGGATTTACTGATTGTGTCTCTAAATAATCACCAGAGGACGCATCTGGTTGGAAAGTGAGTTCATAATAATTTTCCTTTGTTAGAAATATGGTTAGGTTAGGTTTTTACTGTGAATGATTACATCAACAAAAAAAAGTTCTCTGTGAATATTCTCTCGAAATACGTGATATTTTTATACAAATAAGAATTTAAAGATCGTTAAATATAAAGACATCGGCTCTGCTTACGTATATTACATGAGTGTGAACTGACGTTACTATTGACTTTGTGTACTTTTTTCCACAAATGGTTTAGTTAGTAACTATCGAAACGTCCTTACAACTTTCAAGTAACAATGGAAAGCAATCATGTGAAGTTTGATATTGGAAACCTTCCAAACCATCACGCATTTATGACTTACGCAACACCGTTTGGCAACGAATTCAGCCTACATTCCTCTCTGTTATAGTACAAGAATTGAGCATTACTTCCCCATTGTTTAGCGTGGCGAAGTGGTTAGCGTGTGGGAATGCAAAATGTAAGGATATGGGTTCGCGCATGGATGGGTGCAAAAGTTTTTCGTTTTTTTTTTTGTTTTTTTTTTTTCCTCTTCATATATGCAACACGTTCTGAGATATTATTATTCGTGTAAGTTAAAATTTTTCTGCAATATTTGTTATTACTTGCATGTAAGTAATGATTTCGTGATTTCTGTGTGTTTAAAAAACGAAATATGTAATTGCTGGAGATGGAATTGCTGTGTGTGAAACAACCGACAGTGACCTTTACATTTTTTCTTCTCACAAATAATTCACCATTATTTCTGAATATGTAGCGATTTCCGAGTATACGGTTAGACAGGAATCTAAGAGCACAACTTAAATTACGGGGAATGTAACTAGCACCAGTCGTCTTCATAATCTTGCTTGTCACAACTATTTATCTGCGATCGAATCCTCAACAACAGAGATGAAAGATCTCCGCCATAATAATTTTAGACTGTAGCACCATATACGAAACATTTTTATTCATGAGATGCATGTTACAAACTTCGACGAACTGCACGAACTCTCGAAAATGTGTTTTTTCAATTTTGTTTTTAAGGCCCAAATCGTTGACGTATCATATAGGGAAGTGGGCTACTTAATCATTTGGATCTGTAGGAGCGAGTTATAACCACATTCTGTTGATCTTCTTAGTCTTTGAAACTCTCGGAATCAATTTTTTCGGGTGTTTTTATAGATATATTAGTAAAAAATGGTTCAAATGGCTCTGAGCACTATGGGGACTCAACTGCTGAGGTCATTAGTCCCCTAGAACTTAGAACTAGTTGAACCTAACTAACCTAAGGACAACACACACATCCATGCCCGAGGCAGGATTCGAACCTGCGACCGTAGCGGTCTCGCGGTTCCAGACTGCAGCGCCAGAACCGCGCGGCCACTTCGGCCGGCTATATTAGTACAATGCGGTACCACACACTCTTCCTAACTCATTTTCAGAAACGTAAATCCAAAACACGATGTCAGTGTGAATGAGAATAAGATGACACAACGCGGCATTTACGACAATCTGCAGAATTCAGTCAAATACGCTGTCGTTATTATGCATGCATGGAAACATGCGGTCCGGGAAACTGTAAAAATGTCTATGCATTTTGATGTGTCGACAGAAGTGCCGACACAGTGTGATTTGAGGGGACTGCAATGCACGCTATAAACACACGAAGGATGGCGTGAGGTCTGAAACAGGATACGTAATGAATGCTATAAAGAAAAGTACGTAGCTTTTGGAATACTTAACTTTAATCCATCCTTGTTGTATACATCGTTCTTGATGAGACATGCTTTATACGATAAGTATCAATTGCTATATAAGGCTAATGGCGCCTTGGTAGGTCGTAGCCATGGACTTAGCTGAAGGCTATTCTAACTATCTGCTCAGCAAAGGAGCGAGGCTTCGTCAATGTAGTCGCTAGCAAAGTCGTCCGAACAACTGGGGCGAGTGCTAGTCCGTCTCTCGAGACCTGCCGTGTGGTGGCGCTCGGTCTGCGATCACTAACAGTGGCGACACGGGGGTCCGACATGTACTAATGGACCGCGACCGATTTAAAACTACCACCTAGCAAGTGTGGTGTCTGGCGGTGACACCACACATTTCAGCTGAGAATCATGGAAATGGATATACTGCGCCTGATACTGTTAAGGAGGAGGCAAGAGCGATGAAGGCTGGCACGTCAGCTCGATGGACTGCGGCGTCATGCGTTATGGCAACGTAAACGCTATTTTCGGTACTTGGAAGAATACCGCGCCTGTGTCGTCTGCTGGCCGCTTTGTGTTCGTGGCGCTGTGCGCGCTGCAGTACACATGCACGGACCTGCGGCCGCTTGCTTTTGACTGGCTTGCGCGACGCGAACCGACAACAGCGCTTTGGTTCTCTACACCCGAACGGTATCGCTTCCGAAATGCATACTGAATAACGCAGGGGCTCTAATCCGAGTACTAGACCGTTTGGTGCTCTTGAGTACCGAAACTATCGGCACAGCGGGGGAAAGATACAGAATACGCACCCTGAGGTTGTTCAGTTGTGGTACTGGAAAACATATTCCGGCCTTCGTCGCCGATGAAGAGCAGCCAACATGGGTGTGTGAACCAGGCGCCTGCTGCGGACGCTGTAGGCAGCAACGTTCGCTGAAAAGTCGCTGAGATGATACTCTTGATAGCCACATTGTTCACCTGTGTGGTCAGCTGCTGAACAGTTGCACGTCTATTTCCCCGTAGATGTCTCTACAGCCGCTGGCCATTCATGTCATCTATGGCTCATAGTAAAGTACAACTGCCTCGACAAAGCTTTTCGATAGAGCCACTTTGTGCTGCATGGAGAATAAAACGTGATTTATCTAAAAATGTCACATGTCGCCACTCAGAGGAAGTATAAGACAATGGACTCGCATTTATGATGTGTAACACCTCGTCTCGTCGTCATGATTTACCATACATGGTTCTATTAAATCACTTAGGGCGAACCATGTATGATTTCTTTGAAAATATAGATATATTTCGTCATCGTGCATCATCAGTATCTATAATGATATCGCAGTCTACGGGACACTAAGCCTCAGTCACCCAGTTTCTTTCAGGTATACTATGTGACTGCTTTGAAAAAGAAAAAAGAACCCTCTGCCTAACATCTAGACAGTGAGTGGTCCCTAACTTAAAGAGACCGTAAGTATTATCCTGGTGGTCACCTGTTTGCGAGTTATTCCAGGTTGTGACGTACATGCGATAAACGTGCGTTACAGGATTAGAATGTACTTCTTTAGTTCACTCACACTTTTACTCGGCTTTTTGTTTTTCTAAATGTTAGCGAGCCTCTAGATAGATTCAGCAGTGCCTAATTATTCCGATTCATCTGTAACAAAGACATGTCACTTCCATTATACAGGAAAAACATTATTTAGGAGTTTCAGAACAAGGACCATAGAACGTATGGGAACTCTGATGCTTGACAGCTCATACACTACAGCGATCAGAAAACAATTTACCAAAGGCAAAGATAGCAAGGGTCTTTAAGAAACCTGATGTTAAAACAATCCTCCAATCGCCCCAAAGGCTTAAAGATCTAGTTGGCTAGGCGAATTATCCAGTGATATTGCGTATGCCAGACATGAGTGTGGGCTGCTGTCCGTTAAGCAGATAATCGTGAGATGTCCTTAGGTTAGTTAGGTTTAAGTAGTTTTAAGTTCTAAGGGACTGATGACTTCAGATGTTATGTCCCATAGTTCTCAGAACCATTTGAACCATTTGTTTCCGGAGTTACGTGGCAACATTTTACACCCTGGCAAGTCAGCGACAGAACTCAATAGTGCAATACTTGAGAAAAATGGACAAAAAGAAGTATATACAAATATCTGTATTGAAATGTTATAAGCTTCCTCTAGATTTCAAGTAAGTATTTTGGACTGTAAATTCCATTTTATTTTAGGCATCAGAGATATGGACACTTAGCTTTGTTTTGTTCGGATGTGAGGTGTCGTCAGATAATTATTAATTAGTTCCTTGTGTTGTGTCTTTTTTTCGCTTTTCTAAAGACTATATTTTGGTTACGATCCCCCATATAATACTTTTGCCACTTTTATACCCTACATAAATTACATCATTTGCTTGCTGCAGTATAATACGACATTCGGGCATACATTAGACAAATTTCTACTTCAGTTACATTAAAAAATGTAAAAAATAGAAATTATTTTATTAGGAACATACGAAGCGATAAATAATAATTTATAAAAAAAAAAACAATTTAAGTAACACAGTTTTCAAAAACATAGAATCATTAACTGGCTTATGTGGTGTAGGAATAATTTTCGCCGAGAAAAGAGATTCAGTGAATGTGGACTTACTTTAGAACAGAAATTTCCATTCTTTCTCGTGGGCTGTAACACACGAGGACTCGTAATATTCATAACAGCTCTAATCGTCGAAAAAGTGTCTGTCCTTCAGACATGCATGTATGACTGAAGGAGACTGTAATGTAAGGTACAGACACTCAGTAAACGCACATCTAGTAATAACCAATGATGTCAAAACTTACGTTCGGTTTACCTTATATATGAAAAGTGTCACAGCTCAGATTGTGTTGCTCTTCTTGAGTGAAATATGGACAGCTGTCAGTGGCAACATTGAGGCGACACTGTTCTTGCCGCGGGCAACATGAAGTAGACTACAATAAAATTAACACAACTGTCCTGAAGTGGACAAATTGTGAGAGAGACATGTCGTTTTTCGTTCACGTTGTGGCACATTATACGTATTTCTCAGTGGCATACACTAAAAACTGCCTTTTTACTACTTGCGTCACTTTTCTAGCTGGCGTGCGATGTGTGCACCTACAGCTCGCCCAACTCCCGTAAAATACGGGCCGGTCGTCGTCTATGATTGCAGTACTGTGATCCGGTAGTGTGCGCATTATGTTCCATGGGATTCAGATCAGGTGAATTCGTTAGCCAAGAAATCACCTTCAGCACTCTGTCAGTCTCCTCAAGCCACTGGCCTTGTCAGACGAACAGTTACTCTGTTGGAAGATGCTATCGCTACCGGAAGAGGCTTCAAGCATGATGGGATACGGGTGATCCGCAACAATGATCACATAATCTGCAGCTATCATGTTGCCTCCCATTACTACCACTAGTTGCACGCATGCCCAGGAGAATTTCAGCCGTAGCAGAAACCTGACCCCACCAACTTGTGTTCGTGAAGTGTTGCATGTTTCGAGTAGCCTATCGTTGGATGACGGTCTAAACGGAGACGACCAGCGACCTGGTGCAACAAGAACCGTGATTCATCCGATTAAACGTCACGCTTCCATTTCTCCAAGCTTTATCATCCATCTAGCGGAATGGAATCATAATTGACGATGTCATTGAACAAACTTGGAAAATCTTTGGGGGTCTTTGCTACAGATCTATATGTTCAACAATGGACGCTGGATGTTATGGTGTGCAACACTTGTGCTTGTACCAAAATAGATCTCTGACCACAAAACTACCACTGATCGACGCGTATTTTTCCTAATTAATAAAGAGGGCAAATCTCCAGCTTCTACGTTCTGGAAAAAGGCATCGTCTTCCAATATCTTGTGGCATAACTTTGGTTTCACCGTTCTTCAACCAGTTTCCATAGGAGCTCTAGACAGTTGCACGCCAACAGCTATCCAGCAGGATGTTCATTCTCAGGCTGCAATCCATATTAATTGGCTCTTTCCCAACCCAGCTTACGTTACTGTACTTCCCTATCTACGGCCGTTATCACTAGAGATCTTCCCCATTTGTCTATGTTCCACTTATATACTTTCCCTACCACATCACGTGTCCGCACCGTCACCAAACGATTATCCGTCTCACGGTGGTCAGAGGTCCTAATGTTTCTGCTATAATTGTTGGTCATGGGAAGTTTTTCTGTTTTTTAGTGCGGTGTATATTTCCGTAAAGTCCTACAGTCAAAGCAGAGGAGAACGCTATCAGAATATTAATGAAACACAGTCTCTAAAATTTTCTTTAGAAGCGTGGTGTAAACGCATGGTTCGAGGCGCCATGTCACGTATTGCGCGGCCCCTTGTTCCGGAGGCTCCTAGGGCGTTGATGTATGTTGTTCTTAGCGTAAGTTGCTTTAAGTAGTATGTAAGTCTAGGGACCGATGAACTTGCCCGCGAAAGGCAAAGGTCCCGAGTTCGAGTCTCGGTCGGGCACACAGTTTTAATCTGCCACGAAGTTTCATATCAGCGCACACTCCGCTGCAGAGTGAAAATCTCATTCTGGAAACATCCCCCAGGCTGTGGCTAAGCCGTGTCTCCGCAGTATCCTTTCTTTCAGGAGTGCTAGTTCTGCAAGGTTCGCAGGAGAGCTTCTGTAAAGTTTGGAAGGTAGGAGACGAGGTACTGGCAGAAGTAAAGCTGTGAGTACCGGGCGTGAGTCGTGCTTCGGTAGCTCAGATGGTAGAGCACTTTCCCGCGAAAGGCAAAGGTCCCGAGTTCGAGTCTCGGTCGGGCACACAGTTTTAATCTGCCAGGAAGTTTCATTTTTACGTATTACCTGCTAAATTATTTTTCAAAACATTGCTTGAAAAAAGGCAACGACCAAAACAGAATATGTGAAACAGCAATAACACTCTGTGCTTGCATTCGTACCAGATATGTTCCCCCTTAAAAAGCCTACCAAAAGTTCTATGTAACATACCGATCTGGCAACAAATAGGATTATGTCTCCTCATAAGGCGTTCAAATGAAGACTGCTGAAGTATGTGGCTTCCGATGGTTAATTTTAACTACATACGAATTACCAAATCTAACATGTACTTCGGGCTTGGATTATTACGGGTTAACAATTGTATACAATCTGCTTTTAAGAGATATAAGATCTGATATCTGGGATCTCAAATCTCCCAAGCCGCGTTACAGGCCATGTTGTGTTTTTCATCATCAAAGTAAACTATTTAGGAGACAATCCGAGATTGTGGTCGTTTACCATCTAGCTAAGCCCTTATAGAATTACAAATGTTTTAGACCGGAAAGTGACGAATGACTCGAAAGAATACAAAGTGTGAATACACGAGTAGTACAAGTGGTAATCAAACTGAAGCAAGACAGACTATACAGCGAGCTTGCTGCGGACGTTGGTAATGCAGATAGGTGTGTGTAGAGAAGTACCCTCTAGTGGGAAATGGGATGGGACTGCGCGAGCGTTCACCGCTGTGGCAGTCGCCTGTTACACGCGTTCAATGTGAGGTCAGCAATGCAGATCGTAAACGGTGAGAGTACAAGCCTATTACACATTACGACCCTGTTCAACTGTTGGCGGTCTCTGTCAGTCAACAGACGAGGCCGACCTGTACGCTTTTGTGCTGTACGTGTCACTTCACGTTTCCAATTCACTATCACATCAAAAACAGTGGACCTTGGGATGTTTAGAAATGTGGAAATGTCGCGTACAGACGTATGACACAAATGACACCCAATCAGCTGACCACGTCCGTAGTTCGTGGATTCCGCGGAGCGACCCATTCTGCTCTCTCGATATGTCTAATGACTACTGAGGTCGAAGATATGGAGTACCTGGCAGTAGGTGGCTGCACAATGCACCTAAAATGAAAAACGTCTGTTTTTGGGGATTTCCGGATACTTTTGATCACATAGTATAGCTGGGACGCCGCGTGTGAGTGGTTATACTATCTAACTTGCGTACCGCAGTTGCGGAGCGAAACTAGTTCACTTGTGCCTGGCAATATACTCAAGTGGCGACTGCATTGCGGCAGAGACTCGAGAGTCGCGTATATAGGCACACGGAGACGGCGAGTTCGGAGATGACTTCTGTGCGCCAGAGTTCTCTTTGGCGGCTGGGAACAAGGATCTACGAGGTGTAGTGCGGTTTGTGACTGCGGAAGGTGTGCCATGAAGTGAAACTGAAGCCTAAACTGTGTATTGCGAGCACAGCATGGCAAATGATCGTGTCTTTGTTTGCCTGCTGCCTTCAGAAATGACCGAGAGCGAACGGTGGAAGACATACGGCTCTTGTTGGGCGTAAGCCAGGGTCTTCTTCGCGCCATCGTGAAAGGGGATATGAGGTTCCGGAAATCTATGCGCAGTAGGTTCCCAACATTATGACGGGGGAGAAGTTGTTGAACTGTCGACATCACCGCAGCACCCGGAGTGGTATCATGATGAAGAGTATAGTTTCCTGTCGCTTGTTGTCGCGGGAAGTGGAATACTGTGTTGGTATTTTGAGCCGAACAGCAGGAGTCGGAGCCAGCAATGGAAGCACATGGCTTCACACCAAGCTACAAAATCCAAAGCCGGTCACGCCGGCTTCGGGTAAGTCATAATGATCTGTTTCTTTAACTGCAAGAGCCCGCTACTCATTGACTTTATGGAACACGGTGCCACAATTAACGAAGAGCGGTATGTGGACACTTTCGAAACTGAAGCCCGCCATCAAGTCCAAACGCTCAGGAATATTGAAGGGCGGAATCATTCTTTTGCTGGATAATGCCATCTATATTTTGCCTAGTTTGTTTGGACAGCTCTACATAATTATGAAATGGAACTACAACATGCGCTCAGTTTAGGTAAAGCAGTTGGGAGACTATGGTTCATTGGTAGAACTCAAGGAAATGTAATCATTCTACAAGGGAGTCATCTGCCACATCCTTCATTATTGCTCTTTTATGTGGGACCCGTACAAAATAGGACTAACAAGGATACTGAACGTATGGAGAGAAGGACAGTGCGAATTGTCACAGTTTCGTTTCGCCCTGTGAAGAGTGTCTCGGAGATGCTGAAAAAGTGAAACGGCAGACGCTTAAAAATAGACACGAAGTATTCCGAGATTCTCTACTTCAAACTTTCAAGAAACTGTTTAAAATGATGAATCTAGGAACATACTACAACCACCTACGTATCGCACGCGATCGTTCACGTAGGTTTTACATTGAACAAGATCAAGATTATTTATAGCTCGCTTGGAAGTGCCCTCTGCCATACACTTCACAGTGATTTGCGAACTATAGAGACATTTGTAGAAAACCACGGCAAAATTGTAACGGTATCTATCCCTGAGATTAACTTGTAAAGAGGTGATAATAATTACAATGTTAAAATGCAGCTGCATAATCAGAAAAGTTTGTAGATGGTTCTGAATCGATAGTGGCATGTCACAATCAGTCCTAGCCCTCGAACATCGATGGTTGTCTGTAGTATTCGGAACTGAAAGCCCTTGTTCCGGCACGAGGCATTGCCTTGCTATTCCGTTCAATAATGCCCAAGCATCCCTTTGGAAAGATGAGAGCAGTCGTTGTTCAGATTTAGCGTTCGACTGTCGTACGCTGTCGAGTCGTACCAAAACATCATAAACAGTTGGCCGATGTTGATAAAAAGGGTGTGAAATTTTCCGACGAATGATAGGTTAACAACGACTATTTAATCGGTTTACTGGCAGCGGGTCCACATAGCTACGTCTGAAATCAGTGAACTTCGACATTCTTCGCCAGTAGCATTCTTTGGCGGGCTATATTTTTATTTTAACAAAAATTATTAACTCTACCCTGAAATTTTATAACATGTTACTTGTAGCAAAGGCAAGAGCTCCCATACTATAAACTACAAGGGGGACGGGCCAATACCAGGGGGAATGGAGTACTTTTAATGGCTTGGAAGACGAATTGCGACTTGCAAGTCACTATTAAAAAGGTCCAGTTAGGTACCTGTTATATACCTGCATAATATCGACTTTTCAATTATTTGTTGAAAGAGAAACACCTTGTTGCACTAAATTTTTTTTCTTTCAATGAAAGCTGATCGGTTGGGGGGGGGGGGGGGGGCGGATTGTCCCGGGGCCAACAGTTGGCCTGTGATGATGGCAGTCCTGAGTTTGCAGCAGATTTGTCCGCTGTAGGGTCTAGCCATTCTTAGGAGCTGTGTTCTTTACAAACTCAGCAAACGAAATAAATGGTAGGAACTGTAACCCTTTCGAAAAAACCAGTTCACTTAAACTGAAGAAGTGAGTACTTCCATATTCGTTAGGCCACACAGTCAAGGTTTCTCACGAAGATTTTTCTTTCCGACACCACCCTTCCCCATGTCCGACTGCCGCAAAGAAAACTGTTTCGCTTAAAAATCAGCAGAACATAGCACGAGAGAAGTTACATGCTTCATTGCACAGTTAACTCAATTCTTCTTTTGTAGTACAAAAAACACTAGTGAATTATCATTTACAGAAGTCATAAGGCAACTTGCTTTATACTATCACCAAAAATGTTACAGAGAATAGACTGTTTCCACAAAGAATTTTTTCACTCTGAAGCTGAGTTTGTTGTTTTGAAACATCCTGGTGGGTTAAACTCTGCTCTACAACGAGATTTGATTACTGAAGCTTTCCTTTTATGGTCATGTCTGTTACCGGCTGAGCTACCTTTTTTTACAAAGCAGGGAAAAGTCAGGCAGGAGGAAATCAAGCATGCTAAAATATGTAAGTAGTCTGTAGAAAGATGAGTAGGTCGCAAGGTAATAAGTCATTAATTGAATGCAAAATAACTATATTGATCCAAAATGACGCGATTCAGCGTATGCAATCATCAGATAATCCTCGCACTGAAGGTGGACCTTATAGCTACATTATATTAATGTAAACAATATGAACAAATCCAGTCATGTAACTATCATGTCCACTGTTACCTTCAGTGCCAACATTATACGATGATGCCGTACGCCGAAAGACGCCATTTTCGATTAATAAAGTCATTTAGTATTCAGTTGCTGATTTATTGCCTGGCGACCTACTCACCTTTTTACAGATTACATATACATTTTCCTTAAACGAAACTTGTTTTGGGGGGGGGGGGGGGGGCTGACACATAATGAATTACAATATTGTACAAATGTAACACAAAGTTTAATCATGATCAATGTGCCAGAATGAGATTTTCACTCTGCAGCGGAGTGTGCGCTGATGGGAAACTTCCTGGCAGATTAAAACTGTGTCCCGGACCGAGACTCGAACTCGGGATCTTTGCCTTTCGCGGGCACGGGCTCTACCAACTGAGCTGCCCAAGCACGACTCACGCCCCGTCCTCACAGCTTTACTTCCGCCAGTACCTCGTCTCCTACCTTCAAAACTTTACAGAAGCTCTCCTGCGAATCTTGCAGGACTAGCACTCCTGAAAGAAAGGATACTGCGGAGACATGGCTTAGCCACAGCCTGGGGATGTTTCCAAAATGAGATTTTCACTTTGCAGCGGAGTGTGCGCTGATATGAAACTTCCTGGCAGATTAAAACTGTGTGCCGGACCGAGACTCGAACTCGGGACCTTTGCCTGTCACGGGCAAGTGAATGAGCACTTTCCCGCGAAAGGCAAAGGTCCTGAGTTCGAATCTTGGTGCGGCACACAGTTTTAATCTGGCAGGAAGTTTCATGATCAATGTGTCCAAATAATTAACGTTAAGCAATGTAATAAAAAAATAAAACGAAGGTGACAGTACCAATGTAGATTTGGTAACCACAAAAGTAAGTTTTTCAAGGCATAAACTGATCTTTGGAGAAAATTATCCCTGTGCTATATTGATACATTTTAACTATGTTTTACATGTAAAAACGTTATAAAATTGATGAGTACAATTGTCAAAGAAGACATGTTATCTTGAAATAAGAATTTCACGTGCTGTAGGAGAAAATTAGCGTTTGATATTTATGTTAATGATATGAATGATCTGTTCAAAATTTTGTTACTTAAATTATATACATAATTAAGACATGAAATTCTTCACACATTATTCTTCCTTCGCCTTCATTAAATGAAGTTCCTGTGTTACACAATGAATTAATTTATTGTCTAAGGCATTCTTGTCCAGGCAGGAGAGACATACCAGTAAGATGAAATATTTTGTGTACTTTCATTGAGTAATGTCTTATGGAGTAATGTGTTTGGGTAACTCATATTCAAGCAAAGAAAGTCTCCACTGCTTAGAAATGTACTGTAAGAATAATATTTGACGCTCATCTACGATCGTCTTCTAGACATCATTTTAATTAGTTTTGAAATTATACTACTGCCTCTCGGTATATTTATTTCCCAAGGAATCT
Organism: Schistocerca serialis cubense; assembly: GCF_023864345.2. Taxonomy (NCBI): domain Eukaryota; kingdom Metazoa; phylum Arthropoda; class Insecta; order Orthoptera; family Acrididae; genus Schistocerca; species Schistocerca serialis. The sequence goes on along the minus strand of NC_064645.1, from coordinate 311,852,034 downwards.
TAGTGCAAAGATCCCTCTGCAGTTTATAAGGAAGAATGATGTACATAATTATAATATAAGAAGACAGAAATACATTCGTTACTTCTCATTAAGATTGTCTTTATGTGCACAAAAAAGGGTGCACAAAGCCGCAACCACATTTTTTGGTCATTTAGCAAGTAATATAAAATGGCTGAAGGACAGCAAAGCTAAACTTGAAAACAAATTGAAACAGTTTCACCTCGACAATTCCTTTTAGTCCGTAAAGGAATTTTTATTTTTTTAATCTGTAAAAGGAGACGGGGAAGAGTTACTAATCGATCCCTGCTTAAAACTACATAAAAAATTTAAAAAAAGACCTGTAAGTGATTGATGGAGCATTTAACTAACTCACGACCCATACTTACAGCCAGAAAGGCAAGGATCCTTGTTTTGATTTGCAGTCATACAGTTTTAATCTGCCAGGTAGCTTCAAGAATATACAATGCCACATACATAGGCCTACGTGTACGCGGAGTTGTTATGTTACACCTTGATAGGATTAGACAGGGTATTTAGAACATAGATGGTTTAACAGTAAGATACGTAGAGACGAAGCTTATGAACAGTACAAGAAAAGAATGTGAGTTGCATAACATTAACATTGGGGACGATGCAGTTGGGGAAGAAGTGAAGTTTCCTAACTAGCAAATTAAGAATACATAGGAAGGTCAAAGCAAGGAATGTACCAGATGTAGATTTCCACAGGTGAAGAGAGCAAGAAAGAGCTGATATTGAAGTGAGGAAGACGCCCCTTAAGGTGTATCTCTTGAGCAAAGCTTGGCATGGAAGTGAAATATGGTCTGGCGGAAGTAGTATCAGAAGAATCTAGAATCATCTGAGTGCTAGAGCTACCGTCGTGTGAAACCTAGATCGCTCTGTTCGTCCACGAAAGCCGTAATGCAGTAGATACCGGAGACCATCTCTTGAATTACACGAAATGTTCGATACGGTTCGGCAGAGCAGCCTATTGAGCAAAATTCGTGTTCTGAATATCAAAACCGTTTGGAGCGTTACTACCAAATAGGACGTAGCACTTCATACTTAATGGACAGAAGTCCTCAAACGTAGCTTCGGATGGACCTCAAGGAAGTGTTATAAGGTTATTACTGTTCACAATGTATTTTATACATGTCCCAGTGGATAATGCCAGTAGTTGTTGTAAATGATGCTGCTGTTTAACGCTAGAAATTTGTAGTCGGGTGTAAGGAGACTGCTTAAGACCGTGACTAACTCACTACATTTCAAATGTAACGTACGCTGAGCTGACAGCGGTCTTGCGGTACCTCTTAATATTGCTTCGTACAGCCTTTTTCCTGGCGTGGACTTAACAAGTCTTTGGAAGATTCCTGCAGAAATACTGGGTCTTGCTGCCTCTATAGCCGTCCCTAATGGCGGAAGAGATGCCGGTGGAGGATTTTTCCCATGAACTGACCTCTCGATTATGTCCCATATAAAATCGATGGGATTAATGTCAGGTGACCTAGGGTGGCCAAATTATTCTCTCGAATAGTCCAGAATTTTCTTCAAACCAATCGCTAACAACAGTGGCCGGATGAACTGTTTGGGAACATGAAGTCCATCAATTGTTGCAGTAGCCGAACACTACCGTTTCCAGTCAATGATGAGATCAGATGGACTAGAGGACGCAGTCCGCCCCATACAAATACAGCGCACCCCAATATGGAACCACATCTTGCACATTGTCTTTCTGGTGAGGTGGGTTCATGGCTCCGTGGGGTTTGCGCCATATTCTAACCCTACCACAAGCTCTTCCTGAAATCTGAACTCATCTCATGAGGCCGCGGATTTCCAGTCGTCTAGAATCCAACCGATACGGTCACGAGCACAGGGCAGACGCTGCACGTGATGTCACGATGTCACCAAGGGCAATTATGTCGGTCGTGTTCATCCATAGCAATTTACAACCAAATTTGGCCGCACTGTACTAACGGATAAATTCCTCGGAAGTTCCACATTGATTTCTGCTGTTATTTGAAGCAATACTGATTGACTGTTGGCTCTGAGAACTCTATACTAACGCCGCTGTTCTCGGTCGTTAACTGAAGGCCGTTGGGACTACGTTGGTATTTTTTGCATACCCTTGACACCTTCGATCTCTGATTGTTAAATTCTCTAACTACACTCCTGGAAATGGAAAAAAGAACACATTGACACCGGTGTGTCAGACCCACCATACTTGCTCCGGACACTGCGAGAGGGCTGTACAAGCAATGATCACACGCACGGCACAGCGGACACACAAGGAACCGCGGTGTTGGCCGTCGAATGGCGCTAGCTGCGCAGCATTTGTGCACCGCCGCCGTCAGTGTCAGCCAGTTTGCCGTGGCATACGGAGCTCCATCGCAGTCTTTAACACTAGTAGCATGCCGCGACAGCGTGGACGTGAACCGTATGTGCAGTTGACGGACTTTGAGCGAGGGCGTATAGTGGGCATGCGGGAGGCCGGGTGGACGTACTGCCGAATTGCTCAACACGTGGGGCGTGAGGTCTCCACAGTACATCGATGTTGTCGCCAGTGGTCGGCGGAAGGTGCACGTGCCCGTCGACCTGGGACCGGACCGCAGCGACGCACGGATGCACGCCAAGACCGTAGGATCCTACGCAGTGCCGTAGGGGGCCGCACCGCCACTTCCCAGCAAATTAGGGACACTGTTGCTCCTGGAGTATCGGCGAGGACCATTCGCAACCGTCTCCATGAAGCTGGGCTACGGTCCCGCACACCGTTAGGCCGTCTTCCGCTCACGCCCCAACATCGTGCAGCCCGCCTCCAGTGGTGTCGCGACAGGCGTGAATGGAGGGACGAATGGAGACGTGTTGTCTTCAGCGATGAGAGTCGCTTCTGCCTTGGTGCCAATGATGGTCGTATGCGTGTTTGGCGCCGTGCAGGTGAGCGCCACAATCAGGACTGCATACGACCGAGGCACACAGGGCCAACACCCGGCATCATGGTCTGGGGGGCGATCTCATACACTGGCCGTACACCACTGGTGATCGTCGAGGGGACACTGAATAGTGCACGGTACATCCAAACCGTCATCGAACCCATCGTTCTACCATTCCTAGACCGGCAAGGGAACATGCTGTTCCAACAGGACAATGCACGTCCGCATGTATCCCGTGCCACCCAACGTGCTCTAGAAGGTGTAAGTCAACTACCCTGGCCAGCAAGATCTCCGGATCTGTCCCCCATTGAGCATGTTTGGGACTGGATGAAGCGTCGTCTCACGCGGTCTGCACGTCCAGCACGAACGCTGGTCCAAATGAGGCGCCAGGTGGAAATGGCATGGCAAGCCGTTCCACAGGACTACATCCAGCATCTCTACGATCGTCTCCATGGGAGAATAGCAGCCTGCATTGCTGCGAAAGGTGGATATACACTGTACTAGTGCCGACATTGCGCATGCTATGTTGCCTGTGTCTATGTGCCTGTGGTTCTGTCAGTGTGATCATGTGATGTATCTGACCCCAGGAATGTGTCAATAAAGTTTCCCCTTCCTGGGACAAAGAATTCACGGTGTTCTTATTTCAATTTCCAGGAGTGTATTTCCACAACTGAATGTCCCACACTTCTAGCTCCAATACGTCTAGCATCAACTACCATTCTGCGTTCAAAGTCTCTTAATTTCCGTCGTGAGGCCGTAATCACGTCGGAAACCTTTTCACATGAAACAACTGAGTACATATGACATGTCTCCCAATGCAGTATCCTTATATACCTTGTGTGCGCGACACTGCAATCTTTATATGTGCATGTTGTTGTGCCATGACTTTTTTCTCCTCTGTGTGTAGCGCATAAAAAGACAGAAGGACCCTTTAGTCAATGACGAACAAGCAACGAAAGTACTCACATTTGAAAATATGTAGAAGCATGAGTGTGGAAAGATTTAGAGCGAAATGATGACACAAAACAATTCGCATGAAAAGGCAATATTGGGGTTCTTTGGAAGGTGTTTCCCCTCATGAAGGAGAAATAGAAAACGTTTGCTCGACAAAAACTTGAATATTGCTCTTTAGTATGTGATCCATTGTAGAAAAGATCGAGAGCGGTAATAAGACAACATCTCAAAGACTGGGACGTTTCGTCACAGGTTCATATGGCTAACGTGAAAGCGTTACGGAGGTAGTCAGTTATTGTAGTGACATGTGTTACAAGAGAAGAGCTGTGTGACATGGTAATGTTAACTGATAAAATTCCATGAGCGTACTTTGCTACAAGAGACACCCAATATAAGGGTGTCCCAAAAAATTCTGACACGGTTCCGCGAGTTGTAGAGGTTGTCATGAGGAACAAACTGAGAACAGGAACCAGTGTCTGGTTCAAAATGGCTCTGAGCACTATGGGACTCAACTGCTGTGGTCATAAGTCCCCTAGAACTTAGAACTACTTAAACCTAACTAACCTAAGGACATCACACACATCCATGCCCGAGGCAGGATTCGAACCTGCGACTGTAGCGGTCGTGCGGTTCCAGACTGTAGCGCCTTTAACCGCTCGGCCACGAACCAGTGTCTGTAAACGTCATCCAACGACGATACAGAGATTCGAAATCACAGGGGCCATTGCCAGCAGCTATGCCACTCCTCTGGCAGCACACGTGACAGTCTATGCTGACAGACCATAAAGCAGAATCTCTCGCAATATTTTCATTGTTATTCAGTGATCGCGACAGAGCCCACGATCGCCGTTAGAGAAGATGGGGCCAGTTGTTGCATTGACAGGCCTTTTCTCCTAGGAATGCGTTAATATGTTGGCTGGGTAGATGATGCACAGTTTGTTTTTATTCTGTATATCGAAAATCCTTGGAGATTTTAGAGGGCATCATGAGTAAATCAAACTGCCGATGGAAACATGTGTCCAAAAGCGTCACCCACTGATGATCTCCATCTTCTCCACCGGTGGTCGTGGCAATCAGTGGCAATCACTGAGAAAAAAACAGCAGTGCGAGACGTTCCGCCTCCAGTGCGTCAGTGTACACAGTCACGTTTGTTGCCCTATGGGTGGCCTGGTGGTAGGAGCTGGCACCTATAACTTCGACGTTCTTTACTGCACGTTCTGGATGTTGTTTCCCGATATTGCTTCATATCCTCATTTGTTCTTCAAGACACCCTGTACAATACATAGAAGTATCTTTCTGTAACGCCCTTTGGTGCATCTGCTAGGTATAAGCCGCAGAAAGACGAAGATAACCGACATCACACGAATTCATACCAACATTCAGTTTTCCCACGTACCATTTGCGACTGCAGCAGGAAAAGGGAAGTGACAGATGTGTACAAAGCACCCTCCTCCACACACCTTAAGTAGTCTTCAGCAGTGTATAAGTAGATTCAGCATGTGAGTGGATATACAAGGTGCCAAGAGATGAAATGCTAAAAAGAATGGCCAAGGAAATGACTCTGGACGTGACATGTTGCTATGACATCTGTTGCTGCATCCAGGAAAAGTTAAGATGGCAGCTGAAAGAAGTAGTAGTGGGCAGAGGGGAGGTAATAGCAGCAATAGACAAAGATTGGAATATGTCGAAAGGTAAATACAGGATGCTGATTTCAGTAATTGCTTGAAGAATGTCAGCACTAGACAGGGAGTGACAGCAGATGCAGTTCAAACCAGTCGAAAGACAGATACCTTAAATCAGAAATAACTATGAAACTGCCACAGTTGTGAAGCATAGAAACGTGGGCCGAACTTATTTTCATAAGTGCAGCCATCATGTACACAGCATCTATATTATTAGACGTCTACACTCATCTCCCACTCACCCAACTTCAGCTGCAGGTTGCCTGTTTGACGGCATCCAGGGAGTAGGAAAATTTGATTTTTATTACTTCACTTTTAAAAACCCATCTGTTGTCCTAATCCTGTCAATAAGAGCATCACGTGAAAGGTTAATAAAGCATGTCATGTATTAAAGTTACGAAATGCGTATACTGGATGTGGAGCTAAGACAGGCCACCTCAAATATACCCAGAATGAGAAATTACGACACCGACTTTGTATTTCTGTAATGGAGCTGTATATTTTCTTCTGTGGCATTTGAGAGAAACTTCTAAGGGAAATTAAGTGACAAAAAACGCATGGGACACGATCAAATAGCAACCACATGACAACACCGCAAACCACTACCCCACCGTCACGAGAAAAGGTTCCACAAACGTATAACTTGTTATACAATACGTAAGAAAAACTTGTACCTCAGGAACAGTTCGTCTGCTTATTATCACGGCTGTCACATCAAGTGCTCAAAACATTGACCATGTGCATTGACACATAATATAAGGTGATTCTGGAGAAACACTAATGCACTTTGAATTTCCCCTGGAGTTAATGCCATCGCAGACCTATGTTATAAAGCATTTCATACCTTCAGGGGACGTCATTGTTTACTAATATACTTAATTTTCACCGCAGAAGAAAGTTTAGAGGTATTAAGTTTGGTGAGTGTGCATACCGTTTTGCGTTTACCGAAAGATCGTTTCAGTGCTCTCTAAACGTCTGTCATGACTTACGTGGAACTGGGGAGGCGTCATCCATCACGTTGTTACCACAGTGACTGTGTTATGTCCAGTGAGATGTTCTCAAGTGTCTGTGGCAGCAGTGTATCTTAGGAACTTGAGATACTGGAGTGTATTTAGATTCCCATCTAGAGATAATGGACCAATAATGCGGGGCTTGAAAAACGCGAACCAAACGGTAGACAAGGAACGTTATTTTTATCCACTTATTTGAGGCAGCATGAATTTTCAGTTGAGGATTAGTGCACACTGTGAGGATACAGCTGCCCATGGTTAGTAGACTGTGGTTCTTCTTCAAACAAAATTTTGCATGGATTTGCCTCTTCTTTTTGAACTTTCCGTAGACAGCATTCAAGGAACTGTAAAGAACTTTGGAACCCGCTGCTACGAAACTGTAGATGCAGCAAGGTAAAGAGGATGAAATGCGGTGCAATTTAGAGTTCGCTGAACATTTTTTGGTTGATCGCTGTAGTACTTCCGAGATGCCGTTTAGTGACATTTGTATTGTGTTACTTCTGCTAAAATGTTAGTTTCATTTCTTTCATTGCTGCTGTTTTACTTTGCATATTTTTTCCTCCACACTTACAATTTCAGTAACTATTTTTATAATATCTGCAAAGACACAGGATGAACGCTTGGTACGATCCAGATACGCTTCAGCATACAACCACATCGCTGGTCTCATAATTGGGCGACATTTACCGTAAACGATATTCACTTCCTCGCTGTCGCGTGCATTTTGAACGTCTTAATAGCTTTAAAGCAAGTTATCTACATTTCTACAACAGCAGAACACAAAGTTTACTGAAGTTCTTCTGCAAACCTTGCAGAACTACCACTCCTGAAAGAAAGGATACTGCGGAGACATGCCTTAGCCACAGCCTGGGGATGTTTCCAAAATGAGATTTTCACTCTTCAGCGGAGTGTGCGCTGATATGAAACTTCCTGGCAGATTAAAACTGTGTGCCGGACCGAGACTCGAACTCGGTACCTTTGTCTTTCGCGGGCAAGTGCTCTACCAACAGAGCTACCCAAGCACGGCTCACGCCCCGTCCTCATGGTTCGCAGGAGAGCTTCTGTAAAGTTTGGAAGCTAGGAGACGAAGTACTGGCAAAAGTAAAGCTGTGAGGACGGGGCGTGAATCGTGTTTGGGTAGCTCTGTTGGTACAGCACTTGCCCGCGAAAGGCAGAGGTCCCGAGTTCGGGTCTCGGTCCGGCACACAGTTTCAATCTGCCAGGAAGTTTCAATATTTGCATATGTCAAGAGATACGCCACACTTCCCGCAGTAAATTGGTGAAAACATTACCTCGATTCATTTATTCATTCTAGGTAGTCAAATATTTGCGGTGGTCTTAGCTGGCTTACTTGGCAACGCAACCCACGGCTGGCGGATTACTTGGACTATATTCATCCAGTATATGGGAAAGCACTTCGCGACTTCCAACAAACTTCACATAGAATTTGAAACCTTTTCGTAACGTATTCTCTTTGAAACACCCCATGCAATAATGAGAGACGAAAGCTTGTTCAGCAAAAGGCGTGACGTTTTAATATATTACTTCTGTACCACTATGTCTATTCCCACCATATTTTGCAGAGAGTACGTAGGTACACCACGCAATACAGCTGCAAAATTATATCATTGCATGAGACATAATTCAAGAACGAAAACTACCTTGACTATTATACTCACCCAGTATTTGAACTTGTTCTTTACACAGGAGTTCCACCCTTTGTAAGGAAAACGGATGTGGTAGGGGTTACTGGTATATCACAAAAAAGAACGAAAATCCGCAAATAAAACCACGAAGATGTAATATTTCGAAGTTTATGTTCGCCGAAAGTTGTTTCTGATATAAATACACTGGCAAAAATTATATGGTGGTGTAAAAAATTTTTGATAATCAAGTAGTCACCTTTCTTGTAGGACAAGTATTGAGCACCAAACCGTCTAGCACGAGATTCTGAGGATGTTTTAAGAAAAAATTAAAATACCTAATCAGTTCTGGTAAATACTTTCATCCCGCGCACTCATTAGCAATGCTGAATTTCATGTAAGAAGAATTAGATTGTTCAGTTATCAGTAAATATATTTTTAAGTAAACCCTTTATAAATTTCCTCCTCGTGGAGGAACTGTGGCAAGAAGTGCTCGAAACATACCTCACGCGTGGGTGTTTACGACGAGTAACGTCCGGATCCTACCTTGGGGATTTCCCGCACGCCAATGTATCAGAGCGTTCTCCGACTGCGTTCGCCCACCCCATTAATCTTTATGTCTGGTCCACGATCTATTCCCCCCCTAGAGCAGGAAAAATATGATCGTGCATCCCGGCACCGTGGAGTGAGATTATGGTTCCTGGGTGCAATATGAGACTTGCTGCGTATCAGATCGACACTGCTGGATAGCGAACCCGGTAGGAATGTATTAGCATGTTGGCCTATGGACATTCCGTAGCTTAAGCCCTACGCTTTACTATCTGTCGTCATCAACAATATACGAATTAGTGGAATTTGTCTAACTACGGTTAGCACTACTCTATTCGTAAGTAATAATACTATGCAGCTAAACAGATAGTTCAAAACTTATTGAGAATGTCACAAAATATTGTAGTACGTATTCCATTATTAAAAGAGTTTTTTCCTAAAACCATTGAAAACACGTATCACAGTTTTCTGTACTTGTAGTTCTCCTTTTCTTCATCTACATCTACCTACAAACTCCACAAGCTACAGCAGAGTGCCTGGGGCAGGGTACGCTGTATTACTATTAGTCCTTTCCTTTCCTGTTCCACTCGCAAACAGTGTGTGGGAGAAACAATTGTCTAGTACTTTACAGATAATAAGACGCTACTGACTAAGAAACGCACCTCAATTTTCAAGGAATTTACAAAAGTAAAACTTTTACCGTTTTTATTATTATGCTGCAAAGTCAGACTAAAAAAGTAGCTTAATTTATAAAACCGAACTAATCTTTAAAAATGCCTGAAAATCGTCATCTAAACTTCATTATTATTATTCTTCTTCATCTTCGTAGTCATCGTTGTCCTCTTCATATATAAGACGGACTTCATTGCCATCGAGAGTTAATTCGTCGCACTTCTTGAAAGATTTAACGATCATGTCTCCTCTAATTCTACACCACGACTGTTTTATCCACAGGCACCCTTGTTTGATTGCAGGTCGTTTTAAAGCTCCCTTCGGCCTAATTCGTGCTGAGTTACTGCCATCATTACATTTTTTACATTACTCTCTCACGTTTTTAGATCGAGATATCAAGTAGTTGCAGCTGTGAAGTAAGCCCTCCGGGATGAGAAACAAGCTATGTATTTCCTTGTCAGTTTCTCTTTAATAGAATTTTTCAAATGCTAAACTGATGTAGCTCAAGAAAAGAACTCTTCTTCAATAAAACACTTTACCTTCTCCCCCACACGCTGGCAATCCATAATTTCATACCAGCCTTCCCTATCCAATCATTGTCATGTGCGGGAACACCACCACCTGGCGATATTTCAGGAGGTTTTGCTCTTGAAAATGATCATTGGATTAAAAATGGCTCTGAACTCTATGGGACTTAACATCTGAAGTCATCAGTTCCCTAGAACTTAGAACTACTTAAACCTAACTAGGACATCACACACATGCATGTCCGAGGGAGGATTAGAACCTGCGACCTTAGCAGTCGCGCTGATCATTGGATTACCTTTAGTATAGTCAGGACAACATGAAAGGACTACAGTGTAGTTCGTTTTCTTCATGTCCACTTGCTTTTATAGTTAGTTTCAGAACCTCTCATAACAACAGTTCTGTTACTCGGCACATCAAATGTGAGAGGGGTTTCCTCCACATTCGTTATTTGGCTTAGATACACACTGGCTTCTTTCAATGTTGAATAAAATAGTGATGGAAAGATATTTTACATACTCCTGTTGCATTTTGTGAGGTATTTTGATTTTTGTTTTCATGGTAATTCGATGACACTTCATAAACCTCTAGCACCAATCCACACCACACTTAAGGACTAAGTTCCCCTATGGTACTATCTTCCGAGCGTATATTTGGAACATTTTTATATTAACTGCAATACCATTTTCCTTGAATCCATTTCAATACGCAATCTTCTAGTTTTTGTCATTTTGTATTCAGTCCCCCGTTTCCACAAGTAGTCTTCCTTATTTGTTTTTCAGTTCTTCTTTGCTAGCCAATCAATCATGAAATTTTTTTTCTGTTGGTGGAGGGCCGAAATGCCGCTCAGCAGTTTCCAGGTTATTCTGCGTATGCAACGATGTGGCGTCATTGAAACCATTCCTTCCCTTGGGACAATGATTCCAACACGTTTCTCGGCAGAGAACGGCAGTTCGCAGTGCAGTGCGGTAAGCAAAAGGCTGACTTTGTCGACCACCTTTGATACTGCTGACAACCCCCGTCCCTCGGATCATTAATCCCTTCTCTAAGTTCGTAGTGGGTTTGCAACACCACTGAATGTGATCGCAGCACCCCCCCCCCCCCCCCCCACACACACACACACACTGATTGTAGCGCAACCGCAATTTTTCCTCTTGTGTGCAATGTTTCCTCTGGGTGTACGGTGAAGCCAATAGGGACTGTTGAAAACCATTCGAGGAAATTTGAAAGTTATCCGAAGCAGAAAAGCGTGGATATGCTTTTTAAGATCGTCTGCTTGGCAACCTCCTCTGGCGTCAACATAAGGAGGGGGGGGATGCTTCATTGACACACACACGAATAAAACGGGAAAGACCTCCAGATTGGCAACATCCTCGGTGTAACTTACGCACCTTTGTTGATCACTTTAAATAAGTACCTGTACAGAAACGGTTAGTCATAGATTTCTAGCCGCCGGTGTGACAGGCAACCATTGCGACACACTGATCCCAGTTGTTAGAAGAAATCATAGGTCACACCCGCTAAAAAGAAGGGTAGTCGATGTGGTCCAAAAACTACCGTCCATTAACTGTTGACATCGATTTATTGTAGACTCTTAGAAGATGTTCTTACCTCAAAAATAATGAGGTATCTGGAACGGAATGTCGTCCTCCATACTAATCGGCATTGATTCCGGAAGCAGAGACCATGCGAAACTCAACTCGCACTACAGAAAGGAGGATCAAAAGAGACAGGTAGACTGGTATATCTTGTCTTTCGAAAAGTATTTAATTAGGTCCCCCATCTGCGTCTACTGTCGAAAGTACAATCATATAGAGTTTCAGCGAAGTTTATGACTGAACTAATAATATTTTACTACGGAGGAGGCAGCATGTTATTTTGGATGGAGAGACATCTTTACGCTCAGAAGTAAGATCGGGTGTGTCCCGAGGAGGTGTGTTGAAGCCGTTTCTGTTAATGTTGTATATTACTGATTCTGCGGTCAATATTAATGGTAACATCAGGATTTTAGCATCCGATTCAGTTATCTATAATTAAGTAGTGTCTGAAAGAAGCAGTACAAATAATCAATCATATATCGATTAGATTTCTAAGTAGTGCAATGATTGGAAACTTCCTTTAATGGTTATAAATATAAAACTATGCACTTTACAAAAAACATATTATCCTATGAGCATAATATCTACGAGTTAGTGTTGGAATCGATCAACTCCAACAAATACCTGTGTGTAACTCATTGTAAGGTTACGGAATGGCATGATAACATGGGCTCAGTCGTGGGTAAAGCAGGTGATAGTCCTCGTTTTATTGGTACAATACTGAAGGAAGACAATCAGGTTGCAAATAACAGTCTTACAAATCACTCGTATGACGCATTCTAGAATACTGCTCAAGTGTGAGGGACACTTAACGCGGGATATAGAGAATAGCTGCAGGAGTGACCACAGGTTTAACTGACCCATGTGAGAGTATCACAGATATATTGAACAATTTGAATTGGCAGACTCCTGAAATACGTAAACTATCGCGAGAAAGCTTACTTACAAAGTTTCAAGAACCGGCTTTTAAGTGATGAGTCTTGGAACATAGTATAACAGCCTATGTGTCGCTCACACTGGAATCGTGAGGACACGATTAATTTGATTACAGCAAGCGCAGATGTATTTAAATGTCTTTTTTCCCGCGCTTCGTAGGTGAATTGAAAGGGAAGAAACCCTAATAACTGGCGCAATGCCCTTCACAGTAGTTTGCAGTGTGTAGATGTAGATACTATTATTCTCTCAGAATAGCGATACGTCATTTGTAAGATGAGTAACAAAGCCACTGTTCTATGAAGTTCCACGAAAATGTGTAGATACATGGCTGATGGCATTTTCTCTTCGCCGTTATTCATTTCTGTCCGCACGGGGGAATTCGCTTCGTAAATAAATACGAGCCTCCTCGTAGCTGTTACGGACTTTCAAAGTGGATGGAGGCAGAGTCAAACAACTCTAGACTTAAACGGAAACTCCTATAGTTACAGCTCAGTGAAATTCACTCGTGTTCGTAGAGTGGACAGGAATAAAAATTACCGTCAATTAAAAGCAGCCTCTAAATAACAGTATGCTATTAATAATCCTATACAGAGACTGGAAATTAAGTGGTATTTATGCTATGTACAGTTAGTGGCAGATATTACAGAAGCGATGTCTGGGCAAAATAAAATCAACGACAACGTTGTTTTTGTGTCATATATACAGATGCGCCAGAACATTACAGCCACTGACCACCGTGAGACAGAATGACACCTGCTGACCGTTCGACTACGGCATCCGGTAGCAAAAATATACACGCCCAGGTGACGAAATCATGGGGGAAGGATATGCTCATATACAGATGACGGTAGTACCGCGTGCACAAGGTATAAAAGAGCAGTGCATTTGCGAACCTGTCATTTGCACTCACGTGATTCATGTGAAAAGTTTTCCGACGTCATTATGTCCTCACGAGGGTAGTTAACAGTGTTTGAACGCGGAGTGGTTGTTGGAGATAGATGCATGGGAAATTCCATTTCGAAATCGTTTGGGAGCTCAATCTTCCGAGGTCCATAGGGTCAAGAGGTGCCTGAAGTACCAAATTTCAGGCATTACCTCTCACTAAGGCCAACACAGTGGTGAAGGCTTTCACTTAACGATCGAGAGCAGCGGCGTTTGCTTGGAGCTGTCAGAGCTAACAGACACGCAAGATTGCGTGAAATAACACCAGCAACAGAACACATCTGTTAGAACAATGCAGCGAAATTTGGCGCTAATGAGCCATGACAGCAGACGACCGACGTAAGTGGCGTTGCTAACAGCACGACATCACCTGTAGAGCTTCTCCTGGGCTTATAGCCACATCGGAAGGGCTCTAGACGAGTGGAAAAACGCGGCCTGGTCAGGTGAGCCCGGTTTCAGGTGATGAGAGCTGATGGTAGGATTCGAGTGTTGCGCGGACTCCACGAGGCCATGCACCCAAATGGTCACCAATGCACTGTGCAAGCTGGTCTTGGCTCCATAGTTGTGTGGGAAGTGTTTACGTAGAATGGATTGGGAATTCTGGTCCACGTGAACCGATTATTGACGGTAAATCTTTATGTTCGGCTACCTGCAGACTATTTGCAGCAAGTCATGGACTTCACTTTTCCTTATAACAGTGGAATTTTTATGGATGACAATGCACCATGTCACCAGGCCACAACTACTCGCCATGGGTTTGAAGAACGTTCCGGACAATTAAAGCGAATGATTTGGCCACCTAGATTGCTCGACATGAATACTGTTTAACATTTATGGGACAGAATCGAAACGTCAGTTCGTGCTGAAAATCCTGCACCAAGGAAACATTCTCAACCATGGACGACTGTAGAGACAGGATGGCTCAATTTTTCTGCAGGGGATATCCAGCGGCTTGTTGAGTGCATGTCACGTCCAGTTGCGCCATTGTCCTAGGCAAAATACATTAGGAGGTATCCCATGACTTTTGTCAGCTGAGTGCATGTGATAGAGAGGCAAATGGAGAAGATTCTAGTGTCGTTACGCCCCACAAATGAAACCATCTACTGACAAAAACGACTGTCACAAATTGTAGCCTGCCACAGCCGGCACTTGGGAACGAGTACATCGGAAATGGCGAAACTGCTGCTGTTGTATGCATTTGTGGAAAGTTGTTGGAGGACGATGAAACCATAATTAGGCCGCAAGACGTTCTTATACAAGGGAAATTAAGACATTAGTTTCCACTGGGCATTGAGATAGATCACTGGAAAAGGTTTAATATTTGTACTGCATTAATACTGGAACTCGAATTTTTCCATTACTCGTGAAGTGTCTTCTTGACGACCTGGGCCATCTGGACACGGTTCACTGACCAGCACAAATTTCCAACTTGTCCGCACAGTACTGACGTAGTGCGTGCTCTTGCCCATTATCCTTATTACTCAGAGCTTTAAGCTGGCTCTCCAAAGATTTCCGACATATTTTGCATCGCCACTGAAGGGATATTTGGCCGTCTCGCTCGAGTTACTTATGTGCTGTGTGTGTCTTTTCAATGATGTCCAGAAGAACAGGCACCATATATATAACTCGGGCGAGACGGTCCGATGATCGGTTCAGTGCATATCCACAAACATGCTCAGGCCCTACATGAGTAGTGAGTTGGAACCTGAGTCGGTCGCCGAACGTGTCCGGATGGCGGAAGCGATCAAAGCTACCTTTCACGAAAAACGGAAAAATCGGGATTCGAGTCCAGGGCTGGGACAAATTTCCAACTTCCTCTTTGGTGTATTCGCTGCCCAGCGGCAGCTAATGCTTTACCTCCTTTGTATAATGTTCATATATGATCGCAGTATCAAAAGAAAGGAGAAACATCGCATCAGAAAAGTCTCTGTATGACCTTCTTTTCTGAGGTGGTTGCGGGACGCGGCTGTTCGCTACAGGATGTCGAATCAAACATATTCCAGCCGTCTAATTTCCAACCTCTTGAAATTAGAAGGCTGAAAGGTTTTACACTAATCGGAAAAGTTGTTGGATGTCTACGCCTCATCTCAGACAGGCGAGGACGGAGGTCAGCCCGCTCTGTATATCAGAATAGTCGGTGGTCTGTAGCAGATCGCATGACCAAACTTCCAGCTCACAATATTGAAATTGAGACCCTGCAGGAGATGGCTCGGGCGTGTTACCACAGTGACCCAACGACAACGTCGACTGAAATTGCCGTGTTAATGGGATTGTCGGGACTGGGCTGTCTATCGGTGGAACGGCTTCGAATGGTCGCATGAGTAATGCATGAACACGTAACTACGTAACTTTACAATGAGGGCAGCCACAGCCAAAATTCTGCGTGTTGACTAAAAAGGCTTGTGATTACTGTTAAACCCCTTTATTGAACGGTCTCGGCAGTGTTGGATAAAGCCTCTTCTAGACTATTTCATGCATAAGCTTTTCTTTCTCTCTCCTCCCCCCTCCTCTCGTTTCTCTTTTTGTCTTTTTTTTCCTTTTTTTTTTTTTTGACTTATCAGTCTTCAGACTGGTTTGATGTGACCAACTACGAATTCCTCTTCGTCGCCAACTTCGTCATTTCAGAGTAAAACAGGCACTCCACAACCTCAGCTGCTGAAGGTATTCCAGTTTCTGTCTCCCCCTACAGTTCTTGCCCTCTACAGCTCCCTCTAGTAACATGAAGGTTATTTCATGATGTCTGACCACTATTTTGTCCCGCTCTTTTGTTAGTGTTTTCCTAATGTTTCTTTCTAAACCAATTCTCCTAAGAACCTCACCTAATTTTCAACGTTTTTCTGTATTTTTTCGAAATCCTTTCACCCAGTTCCCGTTAAGTTGTCTCAATTGTATAATTTACATACGCGAAAGAAGCGAAGAACTTTCGTATTCCCCCAGCAACAGTCATACTCCCAAAATTAGGTATGTTTGTCACCGGGGAATGTTCCCGACCGTGATTTGTACGTACTTGTCCAAATTCAGTCTCCAGATCGCGTTTCTTTCACTTCCAAAAGTCCGGGTTTGGGACAGCTGCCTATGTTCAAATCTATTACAAAAAATTTTAAACTACAAATGGGTCAAACTATAGATGGCTTAAGATTTTTATTTAGAAATCCTCACAATTCTTTAAAAAATATTTACAATATGATCGTTGTGTAACGTACCATTTGTTACAGAGTAACCTGTCGAATGTGACAGTCGTAACAAGCCATACACCAGCTTGCTGCGGTTTTATTCAGCGCTGGAAAGCGCTGACTATCTGTAAAGTGTGGACTGATGTCATTCATGAAAATCCTTACAATGAATAAATTAAATATTTTTTTGGTTGTTTAACATTGTTGTTTTAAGAAATTGTAATGCTAGTAAATCTTAAATCAGTGTTTCATGACATCCCAAATCACTGTTTCATGGTATACTTAGGAGTATTTTCATGAAACTTTGTAAAAATTTTTAATATATTATTTTCCTCTTAGATGAGGAGTTTCTATTGCGCCAGGCTAAAACCCTGCCACGCTGAAAACTTCCTATGCCGTGTCTACTTATCACTGTGCAGCAATGAAAACGTAAATCGAATGAAAATAGTCAGTCCTATCAATTGTAATGTGCTGATCGCGAATATCACAAAGACAATTCAAAATTAGCTCTAGTTTTCATTTTACACTGTTTTATTACGGTGAGATAGTCGTGTGGCATGTGTAAACATAAATGGTCTAATGAAGGCTCTCAGAATTAATTACTACCCTGAAGAGTGGACACTCTTTATTGATTCGTCGAAGTTGAGCTTAAGGGCAGTGCTTTTACATGTTGGTAATGAGTTCCTTCTATTCCAGTTGGGCATAGTGTGCATATGAAAGAGTCATACCAAAATATGAAAATTTTACAAGAAGCCATCAAGTATAATGACTGTCAATGGCAGATTTGTGATGACTTGAACGTTGTTGCACTGCCATTAGGTATGCAGTTAGGGTATACTAAATATTGCTGCTTACTCTGTGAATAGGATAGCCGAGCTCGTGCATCTCATTACAGAAAACATGAAAGGCACACCAGAACATCTCTTCAACCAGGTATAAAGAACACTAAGAGTGAACCTCTAGCAGACTCTGAAAAGATTCTGCTCTCCCCCTTGCACACCAAGTTGGGTGTCATGAAAGACTTGGTTAAGGCAAACATTCGCTTAGTTAAGTGATGCCAAAGTAAAGGAGAGCATCTTTGTAGGCCCACAGATTCGAGAATTTTTTGGAGACCATATTTTGATGGAATCATACAAGGTGATGAGATGCATGTATGGAAATATCTTAAGACAGACTGTTTACAGTTCTTAAGGAACAAACGAGCAATAAATTGCAATGAGATAGTAGGTAACACGTTGTCATGAATAACTTAGGTACATAGTTATTTTGAGTTGTTTCCCAAAGATTGTGGTGCAGTAAGTGATGAACATGGGGAGCGATTTCATCAAGATATTGACCCATTTGAGAAAAGGTGCGCCGGAAAGTGGAGCCCTACTATTTTAGCAAGCTACTGCTGGACTCTCACAAGGGATTTTCCCAAGTATGTGCATAAACGTGGAGCCAAGCGAAAACGGCCATCTTCTGAATTTATCGCTGAAAAAATAAATAATTGTGTATACTGTACTTACGGACATTTCACATTTGTAATCTTTTATATACATTTGTGACCAGTTAATTTATATATTTTCTTTTGTGCTTTACATAGTTCTGGCACAAAGTAGACTTACAAGGTTTTTTTCATTCACGTAATATTATCTTCGTTTTTTCTTAATATTTTTCTTTTGTACTTCCAGAGTGGCACTGAAATTTATCAATGCATAACACATAACATAAATCAAGTAATTGTTTGCTTAAAATTTGTTATGCTGAATCTTGGAACATGAATTCATATTCAGTTAGTGAGTTATTTAAACAAAACTGTAGATTACTTGTTTTTTAAAAAAAATTAGAACTAAATATTAATGAAGATGATTATTTTGTATAATTTTATAATGAAATAAACATAAATAACTAAAAATCATGCAATTTACACATATTCGCTTCAAATTTGTTGTTCACTGATATTTGTCGCAACCAGTATGCCGAGAGCCGCTGCCGCTAATATTTGGCAGTGTGTCTTACACCATACCAGTGTCAGACAACAACCTGTCCTTAATAAGTTCGTGATAATTACTATTCACGAAAACACTTTGCTCATTAAATAGTTTCTCTCGGTCTTTCATTTGGTGAGCACATTCAAATAATAACTTTTCAAAGATCTGGCTGGCACTTCCATTTGTTCGCTTACTGTGTTAACCTCGCGTTTGCTATCTTTAACATGACGTGCAAATTGTGTCTGATTACTGTGACTACTGTGCTTTTTGTATTGGAATTCCAAAGTTCACCCCGTTTGTTCTGTGCAATGCATATCAAAGTCTGTGCATTTAATCTTGTGCAGCCATGAGTTGCTGTATTTATTTTGCTTTCTCGGTGTTGGTTTATGCGTTAATCTATGTGACACTTATCCTCCATTTTTAAATGCCACGGACATGTTTTCTGGAAAGAGTTCTGAAAATTTCTCATATAAATGCCCTTTTGATGTCAAAGTGACGAATTACTTCGTAAATAGTCTTTTGTTATTCTCGACACTTATACCGACAAACTGGTTTTTATTTTAGTAATCATCCGCCTGACATCTCATGTCCATATACATTAGCTGTAGCTTATTGCTTACTAATAGCTAGTTCTCTTTGTAATTCCTCTTCCATGATGGGTAAAATCCAACAGAGCCCTCAGCATACCTCTCAAAGAAGAGAAGTAAAAAAAACGTTACAAACTCGACACCAGTTACGACCCTTATGACAGAAAAATTAACTTTCTGTAATTGTTTTATAAAGTTCTTCTAAAATATTTTAATGCTACTAAACCCAAAATCAGTGTTTCATGCAATACTAAGGAGCATTTTCGTGAATATCATTATTCCATTCTCCACAGATCGAGGGCGATTTTTAGCACTGTAGGTGTTACATCAATCAGATATTTCTTTAAATTTCTGAGCACCAGCAGGCCAGTGTAAGGCTAGTTAGAATGGCGAGCTTTCAATTATATATTCGTCAGGTGGCTCTGTAACTGGAACAAATGGTATGTTGCACAACTTTCATATAGTAACTAAGTTCTTTGGAATTTGGAGGCTTTCTAAACATAAATCTTTAACCATTTGGAAAGTGAACTAACTGTAATTTATAGTTTCTTGTAATAGATCTCAAGATGCGCAGTTGACGAGAAACCGATTGCGTGAAAATAGAGAAAGCGATCTAGGGACTGAATCTGGACAGTTTTATACTGTCATACCACCACCTCCCAATCCAGTTTGTTTACTGATGGATCTGATACCGTTTTGCTCTTTCTCTCCTAGTAATTCCCACAGCACGTCCCTACATTGCCTTCAGAGTGACCCTCAGATTTTGAATTTTTTTGCTTTGAAAGTCATGACTCATTACCATGAATTAGAGCTGGCAGTACATAGTGACAATAAACCTTTCCTTTCACACACACAGCATACCTAGTTTTTAAAACCGTATTTAGTTAACGAAAGGCAATGTAACCCATGTTTATTTCTGCTGCTATCCACTCAACCAGAGCCCTACATACAGAAGCTCATCAATTGTTTCCATGGGTTAGTTGTTAATTTTGAAAGCCTCTGATTCTACCTTTCCTTCAACAGTTGAATTTGTAAGATAATATGGCTCTGGTTTTTATTCTACTATTGTCCATCTTAAGAAGTGGAGATAGCGATTGTAAAGATAATCTTTGTAAATACGAGGGTCGTCCACAAAGTAAGTTCCGTTTCTATTTCTATCCGCGGTAGCGCTACGATCTCAGTTCCGGGCATACTTCGCAGTTACTCTGACTCAAAGAGAAGACATGTACGCCATTTTCAGTCCGCTGCTATCGACGTGTGCTTTGTAGTGCTTCTTTATAATGTCAGCCGTAATTGAAAATGCCACCGCGCGTGAAGTCGGATGTGTGATCCGTTTCCTAAATGCAAAGAAAGTTAAACAAAAGGAAGTTCGTCGTAAAATCTCCGAGGTTTACGGAGAAAATGCTATGAGTGATTCAATGGTTAAAAGATGGGCAGGCTGTTCAATGAAGGACGTGATAAAATGCACGATGAAGAATGAAGTGGACGCCCGTCTGTGCTTACTGATGAACTGGTTCACACAATTGAAGAGACGATTAAGCACAAACGTAATTTTGCTATTGGAGCCCTTGCTATGGAAGTTCCGCAAATCTCATGATAACTAATTCATGGAATTGTTACTGAAAAACTGAAATTTTGGAAACTTTTGGTGATGTTGGGAACCCAACATTCCTACTGAACAACACAAAAAACAACGGATGGGCAGTGCACTTCATTTTTTTGCACGCTACAATGAATAAGGCGATGGTTTTCTTTCTCGAATAATCACCGGGGATGAATCTAGGGTATCGTAAGACACCCCTAAAACAGAACGGCAATCAATGGAATGGAGGTACACTTCATCCCCAACAAAGGTTAAGCCTAAGCAAATCTTGACATCTCGAATAGCCATGTGCACCGTTTTTTGGGACAGAAACGGAATTCTGCTTATAGATTTCTTACCACGAGGTCAAACAATCAGTGCACATTGTCACTGCGAGACCATTAAGAAATTGCGCCGCGCAATGCAGAACAGGAGCCGAGGAGTACTGTCAAAAAGTGTGTTTTTTTTCCACGACTATGCCCGACCTCGCACGGCGAATGTGACCAAACAACTCTTGCGGGAATTTCACCAGGACGCGTTTGATCGTCCTCCGTACAGGCCGGACCTCGCTCCTAGCGACTTTCATCTCTTCTTACACCTCAAACCTGTCCTTGATGGTCAAAACTTCAACGATGATGACGAGCTGAAAGAACATGTTACCACATGATTGAATACACAGGCCACGCTATGACAAGTGCCAACAAAATTTCGGAAGTTATGTAGAAAAGTATTTTTAACAGTTTTAGATTTTTGTACAATAAATATTTTTTCTGTATCTTTACACGTTTGTTTTATATAATCGAACAGTAGATAGTCTGTGGACATACATCGTATTTCAGCAGACGGCCATTAATATTAGGAACATGATCCACAGCTAGGGATTTTGGGAGTCGGTCTCCCATCATGTCGCTGCTCCTAAATAAAATGTACTTTAAAGGTTTTCAGTGTCACAACATATATTATGAAAATTACTGTGATATGAAGTTCTTGCCTTCTGCCCCGCTTATGCATGTTGCCACACCTGCTTCAGAGAGTTTCTCCCATAAAGTGGGAATCACTGGTCACATGAGCTTCCACTCCGTGCACCGCTAGTTCGTAAACATGTTTGTTCCCCTCACAGGCTGCGGTGAGCCATCAGCCGTTCCCTAACATTCCAACCACGTAACAAAGGGTATGGAGAGACACTATACCAACAGGTACCTGTGCCAAATCGTTCACTCTTATCGTAATAACGCCAGCTTCAAACGTACCTAAAACACCATTGGAGCAGACATGGCCTTCGTCGCCAGTTCGTACATTAAAGTACATCATCAAACTTGAACTAGTGGGTCACTATTTCAAGACGGAGTCCTGCTTAGAAACTGAGGCATCTTCTCAACCGCTTCGTTAAAGGACATCATGTGTTTGGTAATGGCTACTATGTAAGCGGTAGTGTGGCCTTAATTAGATATCAGTGAATCATTCAGACTAGTCTCCCTGTAAATTAAAAACGTGTAATTTCACATTCTGGCGGATGAGGCGATGGGGAAAAATGGCGTTTATCAGTCAACTAAGAGAAGACGGAAATTAGAATTGTCACTGGAGGCACTATACACCTACTAACCATACATGTCAAGGAATTTAATCTTATTCACTGCGCAACAGAATTAAAGGGCCACTTTCTCGAAACCCCATAATTGTCTCCCAATGCGACGCAGAAGTTTGAAATTTATCTCAAAGATGCTTACAACATTCCTCAATAATTGTGCAAAAGCGTGGTGTTGTGCGATGCCACCCTTGGGCTGGGCGACGCTTCTAGCAGAAATATGTCGGCACACACGAAAAAGTGGCCAGCATGCTCATAGCATTGGTTCATTTGTGTCTCAGAGTGGATGAACTACGATAGTGTGTAGATGCCCAGCGAGGCTGCGTTGTCGAGAGCTTCATCGTACACGTGGCCTGTGCTCGGCTGCACAGGAAATGGAAGTGCACCCTAAGATCATCAACTGACACTTGCGGAGTAGTACATAGCCACATTTCGCCACTGTTCTCTTTGGATATCTTTCCATTACAAAAAACCTCGATTGTTGAATACAATACTTTTATTACAAATAACGCACAGTTGATCAGAAAATTCATGGTCAGATCGATATGGTATACACCGCACACAAACGATAGATGCAATTACAGCAGCTCACATGTCGTTATGCCTTTAGTGTTTTATTGCTATTGTGAATGTTTCATTCTTTCATTTATTATTTATCTTCTCATATTATAGATGGGTAGATCACATAACTAATGAGGAGGTGTTGAACAGAATTGGAGAGAAGAGAAATTTGAGGCATAACTTGACTAGAAGAAGGGATCGGTTGGTAGGGCATATTCAGAGGCATCAAGGGATCACCAATTTAGTATTGGAGGGCAGCGTGGAGGATAAAAATCGTAGAGGGAGACCAAGAGATGAATACACTAAACACATTCAGAAGGATGTACGTTGCAGTAGGTACTGGGAGATGATGAAGCTTGCACAGGATAGAGTAGCATGGAGAGCTGCATCAAACCAGTCTCTGGACTGATGACCACAACAACACATTCTGCATTTTATAATTCTTCTTTTTTATGTATGAGCCTCTGTGGACTACGTATATTTCATCTCTTTCTTCTGTCTTTCCTTCCACACTTCAGTCGTCGTTTGTAGATGTTCCTCTCTGCTTTCTTCTATCTAGGTGGCTCCAGTTTTCTTCCTGGGCTTTTGCTGGGAACCTTCAAAATCTTCTACTTTCTTGCTTTCACGCTACTTTTACTTTTTTATATATTTTACATTGTGACTTTTTAAGTATGAAAAAACACTCTCTATATTGTGGACAATATTATCATTTCTCGCCATAATATGCGTCCACTAAAAAGTAACACTGATCTTTACTTTTCGTATTCGACACCCCTGCTTTCCTAAGCGAGCTTGATCACTCCACACTAGCGGTAAAGATTCTGCCCACGTTTGAAAATTGTATTTTATGCCATTCATTTTTAAACAGAGAGAAAATATTTGGTAAATATTTCGTAAAGAATAATACTTTGTATTTATATTGTGATTTTTTTCTTATCGTTATGTGATCTCTTGACGGTATTTGGTACCAAAACTGTTTGTAGGTACACAAATAAATGTGGAAATACAGACTAAAGATAATAATCTTTTCTAATAGTGTTCTTCGCAGTTCCAACCAAGAGTATGTCATGAGTGTACAATTTTAGAGGTCACATTTAATGAGCTACATTCCGCAGGATTACTTTTTCGATGCTTGTCAGCATGGATCCAGAAAGCAATAGTCAAGCGAAACGTAACTCGGGCTTTCCCTGCTCTACATACTAAAAATCATGGATGAAGCCAACTGAACAGTCACCTGTATACAGTATTTCTTGACTTCGGAAAAGCATTTGACACAGTGCACACAATCAACTTCTAATTAAGTATTATGATAAGGGATATGAAACGAAATTTATGGCTGGATTGAGGATGCCTTGAGATATAACAGTTAAAACGCTGTCTAGGATGGAGAATAAGAGCCATATATGGCCTAGTGATGTGTGTTGGGATCCTTGATGTTCACATTGTATGTTAATAACCATGCAATCCTACCTCTTGATTATTTCTTTAGTTGGAACTGTGGTGGATGAGTGGATGCAACTCCTAATGAGCAAGTTTGCTTCTAATTTCTGTGATTTTAAGTACCCTGTTACTGCTTGCTACGGCTCTTGATGCTAGTAAAATTTAATTAAAACTGTCCAGATTTGAACTAATTCATTACCGATACAAAATGAGTTTCATAATTTCGGTTAATTAAATACGCGAGAGGTAACGCTCTCTGAAGTAATAATCAACCAGCACAATCAGTACGGAGGGGCAGGAGCTTGCTCGTATCCAGAAACTAACCACTAACAACTCTTGTCCCATATCAGTCTGAATCGGGTGTCTTTAACATGCTAAACAGTTATTAATTACTGAAAATTTATGCACTGACAGGGAATAGGGAGAGATTATTCTACCTTTCCAAATGCAGCATTTGATTATTTAGCCGCAAAAAATTTTATTACTCCATTACGAATTCCAATATCAGGTTAATTTGCATCCTCTGATGAGCCACATAAATCTGCATTATTGCTGTTACTGATTCCCAGTTGGGCTTATATTTTGTCTCCCACTATATAGTAAAATTGTGTCAAACTATGAGTTAGCAGGAAAGTTTTTTTGCATATAATTTCATGTCAACAAGCAAAATCGCATTCACACTAGCATGACAAAAATAAACACTGATTATCATAAATATTGATTTTATGAACGCTCCATCGCATCTTGTGGCAAATACAGGGGTTGTATCAACTATTCACTGATAGGAGTCTATCAAAACTTTTATAATACTGAACAGCTACTGCTGCAGTTATCATTCAAACACAGAAAGGATAGGAGGCGTCATTCATTACAAAACTAATGGGCATTAAGGGACACCTGAATGAATGTAGTCTCCAACAAACACGTGAAACATTTACATACGTAGTGTGGCTATAAGATTAGTTTCGTGCAGTATGTTCATTTGTTCACTACTATTGATTAAAGTTACCAAAACTATTACATTAAATGCGGCTGATGTCAACTAAGAATATACTGTGACTTTCTATTAAATTCATTAGGACAAAATCGTCTATCAGCTGAAATCAAGTAAAATGCCACTGCATAAATATTTTACTGAGGTTCGCACCAATTAAAATGAAGGGAAATTCCTAACACAAAACTGAATTCGTAGCCAGTTCTAGCATCTCCACAGTTCATTCACTCAGTTTAACACATTCTAGAGCCTCTCAGGGATTTAAAAGGGAATCCTATTCACACGTTGTAGGTAATATGGTTTCACAACAGTCGCAAACATATCGACTAAAATATTCATTATAAATCAACAAAGTTACGGTCACTGAGGAGCTATTTTCCTTGACAATTGCTTAAGAAAACAGACACGAAACCATGATTAATAATCTCTATGTGCCGCTACAGAAAATTGGCGCGTCACATGTTCCCCATTAACCTTAAAGGTATTTTGCAATACTACAATTACCTACTAGGAAGCATTGTCCTAAAGAAAGAAGCTGCAAACATGTTCAGTAATTTCTTAATAAAATCTAAAGTAGTCTAAAGTTTGGAAGCTTGATTTGAATTTTCATAAATGTAAAAGTAAGCAATTAATGAAACGCAGATAGGTGACATCGCGTGACTGCGATATCAGTCAGCTACAACTGGAAAGAACCAACTCATTCAAATATCTCCATGCAAAACTTTATGGGTATATGAATTAGACATATCTCCCGGGTCCAGTAATAGGTAGAACAAGAGACAGACCGGTTCACCTGTAGGTTGCTGAGAAACGTAATTAGTCTACTAAGGAGACTGACATATCGTAGAATACTGCTTAAGTGTGTGGGATCTACGTTCCAGGAAAATGAGAAACGAACGCATTGACACAATTGAGTAAGACCCGCCATAGCTGCACTGGACCCTACGAGAGAGCGCTCCATGCGATGATCAAACGCACAGCGCTACAGACAAATCAGGAACCGTGTTATCGGCCGTGGAATGTTGCTACACTGTTTGATCAAAAGTATCCGGACACACCCACAAAACATACAATTTGGACGACTGGACAGTGAAAAAACGTTGTTCGGAATGACGATCACTGTACACAATGTGGCGATCCGATGACAGGGAGTGGGTATGGCGAATACCCGGTGAACGTCATCTGACAGCGTGTGTAGTGCCCACAAAAAAATTCTGAGGCGGTGGTGTTATAGTTTGGTGGTGTTTTTCATGGATGGGACATGCACCACTTGTTGTTTTGCGTGCCACTATCACAGCACTGGCCCACATTAATGTTTTGACCACCTTCTTGCTTCCCACTGTTGAAGAGGAATTCGAGGATGGAAACTGCATCTTTCAACATGATCAAGCACCTGTTCCTAAAACACGGCCTGTGGCGGAGTGGTTACACGACAATGACATACCTGTAATGGACTGGCGTGCACAGAGTCCTGACCTGAATTACACTATTAGCCATTAAAATTGCTACACCACGAAGATCACGTGCTACAGACGCGACATTTAACCGACAGGAAGAAGATGTTGTGATATGCAAATGATTAGATATCAGAGCATTCACGCAAAGTTGGCGCCGGTGGTGACACCTACAAGGTGCTGACAGGAGGAAAGTTTCCAACCGATTTCTCATAAACAAACAGCATGTTGTGACATAAAAGGCAATCAATAGTAACTGATTACAGCTCCGTCCGCAATCGTAACCGAATCCTGCCTTCCCTTGACTACCAGGTCTCAATCACATCGAAGTGTCACGGAAATACAGAAAAAGCTGAACTGGCCGAACACAGACACTATAGTTATCCTGCAAAAGCCTATTTACGAAGTTTTCAAGAACTCTTGTAAGTGAAGAACATAGAGATGTATTCCATGCCCGACGTTTCACTGCCGCACGGACTAGTTACCGTGGGCACGGAGGCATTAAAGCAGTCATTCTATGCACGCTCCATACTCGTATAAACTGGGAAGAAAACCTAATAGTTGTTACAAGAGAAAGCTCTGTCTATCACGCACTGCACAGTGATTTACAGAGCATACAGTGTTGGACAAAAATACGGAAACACAACAAGAAATGGATGCTTGTACTCAAACGCAAATGCTAGCCTAGCCTGCACGTTTCTCTGTTGTATTTGACCACTAACGGTGCCTTGCAGTGTCCTCCATACGCTGAAAGTGTCAGTCATGGCCAGAACAGGGTTCAGTAGAATCTTGAGTGCATTACTTCGAATGTGAGCGAATTACTGGTTCTCGCACGGTGGGTGCTTCTGTTATCAGAAGAGCCGAAGTGCTTTGCGTTCCAAGAGGGCATATGTCGAAGAGGATACCACATACAGAGAAAGCGGAAAAATATTATCCGCAAAATCTCAGCGTGGACAAAAGTGTGTTTTGAGTTATAGTAACGGACGGTCATTGAAGACAGTTGTGACGAAAGATAAAGGAACGATGGCTGCAGCAGATATTGCGAAACTGAATGTCGTATTCGCGAACCCTGTCAGCAACAAAATAATACTAAGGTCGGTTCATAAGCTGGGAACTGCAGATTGAGCTGGAATTTCAAAACCCACTCATCAGCGATGCAACTGCCTTTAGCACGAAAACGCAGTGCTGAAGCAATAAAACGTGGACTGTGGAGCAATGCAGGAAAGTCATTTCGTCACACGAGCCTTGCTGCACATTGTATCATATTTCTTTGCATCTCAAGAGTGAAGCACGATAATGGCTGCCTCATAGGTATCCTGCAAGGTCGCGTTGCTACCAACGATTATATGACCCACAGTAAGAGAGCGTCTGTATCTGACAGTGTCTGTATAGGTCGATGCAATGGTCATTTGGACATGTATGCACGTGCGAAGGTAGAGAAGCTACTGACGATCGTATTTAATTATGAAATTTACTCGAAAATTGTGAATACAATTGTGCACCGCTTGTACGTTTTACTAGTAGCATATGAACATTTGTGTCAGACCTGGACTGGATACCGGCTTCCCCGCTTAAGGGGAGGTTTACTATCTTTGGCCCGGTGAAAGCATGTTCTTTGAGAATATTTTTCTCGGGATGTGTTATAGATATCGATGTCAAATTTGGTCAAAATGTTTATTCATATTTCCTCTACAAACTGGACCGTAAATGTCGGAGCAATTGCGGAAGTGCCGTCGGAACGAAACAAAATTTCGATGTAGACCTCCACGCGCGGTAGGTCATAGGTTAGGCGGCTCGTCTGAAATCAAAATTGAATGGACGTTAGCGAAGTATATAAGATTCTTTAGGAGTTGTACCTCGCTTAAGTTACTGGAACCATAAGAAACGAAATGGCGGCCATTTGAAAAAAATTGGGGTTTTTCATGGATTTTTCGAATTCGTAGCCCAAATACAAATATTTATAGTTGATGGATCGGAATAAAAGTGATACGACTCCTAGACAATTTAGGTGGCTTAGTTGGAAACAAAGAACCATGCCAATCGGTTCAACAGATATGAAGTTACCATACCACGCGATAAAAAAAAGTCATTTCGAGAAAAACGCATTTGAAGTTTTGATACATACGAATGCAATAATATGCAACTTACGTTCAATCTGCTACTCCGGGGTCCGCAGATCGTGGTCGTGCGGTAGAGTTATCGCTTCCCGCGCCCGGGTTCCCGGGTTCGATTCCCGGAGGGGTCAGGGATTTTCTCTGTCTCGTGATGACTGGGTGTTGTGTGATGTCCTTAGGTTGGTTAGGTTTAAGTAGTTCTAAGTTCTAGGGGACTGATGACCATAGATGTTAAGTCCCATAGTGCTCAGAGCCATTTGAACCATTTTTTTTGCTATTTTTGGTCCAGAAACCAGTGCTTCCTTTCCCTCATAAAGGGCGTTCTGCTCGATCAGGGCCATCCTGCGCTGCTCCAGGGCCACTCGTACGGCCGGTGACATGCGGTTTTCGGCCGCTTGAATCCAATGGTCGTCCGAATGCTTCGCTAACTGCGTCGGATAGTCCCAGGGCGACGTCCATCGTTGTCATGGTCTTCAAAATTGCAGAAAACCCTTCGTTGAAGCTGCTCAGTGCCAGGAATGTCGCAATCTCTACAGTCTTCGCACCAGAATGCAAATGGTTGGGGGCCAACTTCCAAACACGCGCGTTCAAACTTTCGTTTGAATTTTGTGTGTTTCCTCCCAAGCACCGGTACAATAACTCGTCCTCCGAAAGAAAAAAAAAAACTTGGGCGTTAAAAATGCCGATGTAAGGCAGGTCCACTGTTTTGTTCAATCGCGAATAAGGAATATTTCCCTTCCACATTCGGAAAAACCGTTTCAAGTGTGTATTCTAAACACTTTTATGGATCCAAAAATGTAATTTAAAGAAATCGATTTTTTTGAACCAAACGATAGTAAACCTCGCCTGAAGGTGAACTGTTGCTTTAATCGCTATGGCTATCTGTGCACGACTGACAGCCAGACCCAAAATTCCATATGTCCTGGTGTCTAGGACCCCTAGTGCTCGCATAAGTACAAATCGTATGATTCCTGTACAGGGAGAGAGATTGTTTTCGCTTGTCACATTGCATGCATGCCCGAAAGAACATTACATCGAACTATACAGACACTGTCAAATGAAGACACCGTCTTACCGTATTTCATGCCGAAGCTCGGCGATCTGACTAGCAAAAACAATGTCTCTCCTTGTGCGGGAATCGTACGATTTGAGTACGAGCACTATGGGATACGCACTAGTATATATGGAAGTTGGCGTCTGGTCGTAAGCCGTGCATGGGTAACTAAACGGTTAAGGCGACAACTCGCGTAAAGATGGAAATTAGGGTTCGAGTACCGGTTCGGCATAGATTTTCGTAATTCACTGGTAAATCGTATACCCGGTGTACACTCATTCTCAATTTGCGATTACGTTTCATAAGTTATGTCACCATTTGGTCTGATTTGATCCATCCCATGGTACAATGTTCCTCATTGACGATATATTCCAAGACAAAGGCATCACTGATCGTACAGCTCGACTCCTTCTGGACTGACTTTGTGACGAGGATGAATTGCAGCATCTCCCCTGGCCACCAGAGTTACCAGATCAAAATATTATTGAGCCTTTGTGGTCTACTTTGGAGAGAAGTGTGCATGATCGCTATCAGTCAACATTACCTGAAATTGGTACTATTTTGCAAGAGGAAAGGCATACGATTACCTCGAAAACTATACAGGACCTACATGTATCTATTCGGAGACTACTGGAAGCTATCTTATTTCCACAGGATTTCCCACCGTGTTGGGCAGGGTAATGTATTGTGTTTCAGGTGTTCCACAGTTTTGTCCACCCTCAGTCGATGTAGATCAATTGTAAGACGTAGCTGAGCGTTGCACGCGTTTTGTCGTTGACGAACTACTTCAAAGCGGAACAATAGGAATACTAGACCCGAGCAATCCCGAAAACAGGACGAAGATTTCGGAGATCGCTGGCAATGGCTAGTGCATAACAGTAACGTACGCAGATGGCTCGACACGTTCCTGAGCGGCGCAACGTGTTGCACAAAGCGAAAACCATGTCATCTCTGGCCCTGAAAACGTGGAACCACACACACACTCTGCGGTTTGAATGTGACATGTGGCATTTTAACCTTTTCCAATCTGCATGCAAAGCACATCCCTCGGGCAAAGTGGACATGCAAAATGTGTTAACACCCAACAGTTGCCCCTTGACACACGTCCCGACACCAAATTACACTCTGCCACCAAGGCAAAAATATCACGCCGGATGCCGCAGTTCTGTAGTAATAGAAAAAAGCTGTCACCTGCATAAGCGTCCCCTTGGGGTATCGTGCAGCGCATATGAAAAAAAGGTACAGCTTCAGCTGTAAAAGCTCATCGAATGTAGAGCGGTTTATAACGGTCTCGCATCGAAAATATCGAACCAGACAAAACAGCAATTTGCTCCTACTTGTTGGTGTCTTAAAAAGTTTCCAAGATAATGGGCCACGAATTTCTATAATTTAACATTTGCGGCAAAGGACATACAATGTCCCCTTGATTATCTTCCACAGAGTTTCAGCACCGACTGATATGTTTTAAGTGGAACATAATTTTTTCTATCAAGTGACTGAGATATGTAAACCAATTTAAATCAAATTCTTGGCATTTGACGAGCATCGCAAATTTCTGAATGTACTTGTCGAAATTCCATGTTAATTCTACGCCACTATCAGTGGCAGCTGTAGCCTCGTTCTCTAGAGCCTTCCGACCTGCCTACTAGATGGCAGTGTGCGGATACGTTCTTCAAGCTAACTGAACCTGACTTTAGAGAACACATCGAAGACACAGAGCGCCTCATGACACCAGCTACTTCACGTCTCATTCGTAGGTCTTTGAAAGGTGTATTGAGCGTCCCGGAAAACAGGACTCGACTGAACATTCTACCTCCAGAACATCCATTTTAACCCAGTCATCACAGCATCTAGCACACAGCCCCAAAATTTTGAATGTTTCTTGATCCCCAATTAAAATTGATAGAAATTTGATTAAAACAAATGGTTTAAGTACCTCATCTACATGATACAAAATATTAATTTCCAATTTTACAAAATTATTACTTTCTCCTGCAACTCTCTGGAAATTAACTGTGTTCACAACGGTGGAGAAAGACTAAGGATTTTTACGTTTACCTATATAGATAAATATTCACATCAATTATTGTCTTGTAGGTTATAGAAAAAAATATATTATTTTGTTCATAGCTGTTATTTGCTCAGAAACTGTAGTATACATGTTGGGGGATATAAAACTGTTTGTCGGAATACTTGGCAAAATACACAACGGATTAAAAAAAGTGGTAATAAACATCCATTAACATGACACTCGACCCTCCTGCACCAGAGGCGGGAGGGGTGGCTGACTTTTAAATCTTGTTGTTGTTGTTGTTGTGGTCTTCAGTCCTGAGACTGGTTTGATGCAGCTCTCCATGCTACTCTATCCTGTGCAAGCTTCTTCATCTCCCAGTACCTACTGCAACCTACGTCCTTCTGAATCTGCTTAGTGTATTGATCTCTTGGTCTCCCTCTACGATTTTTACCCTCCACGCTGCACTCCAATGCTAAATTTGTGATACCTTGATGCCTCAAAACATGTCCTACCAACCGATCCCTTCTTCTAGTCAAGTTGTGCCACAAACTTCTCTTCTCCCCAATCCTATTCAATACCTCCTCATTAGTTACGTGATCTACCCACCTTATCTTCAACATTCTTCTGTAGCACCACATTTCGGAAGCTTCTATTCTCTTCTTGTCCAAACTGGTTATCGTCCGTGTTTCACTTCCACACATGGCTACACTCCATACAAATACTTTCAGAAACGACTTCCTGACACTTAAATCTACACCCGATGTTAACAAATTTCTCTTCTTCAGAAACGATTTCCTTGTCATTGCCAGTCTACATTTTATATCCTCTCTACCTCGACCATCATCAGTTATTTTACTCCCCAAATAGCAAAACTCCTTTACTACTTTAAGTGTCTCATTTCCTAATCTAATCCCCTCAGCATCACCCGATTTAATTTGACTACATTCCATTATCCTCGTTTTGCTTTTGTTGATGTTCATCTTATATCCTCCTTTCAAGACACTGTTAATTCCGTTCAACTGCTCTTCCAAGTCCTTTGCTGTCTCTGACAGAATTACAATGTCATCGGCGAACCTCAAAGTTTTTATTTCTTCTCCATGGATTTTAATACCTACTCCGAATTTTTCTTTTGTTTACTTCACTGCTTGCTCAATATACAGATTGAATAACACCGGGGAGAGGCTACAACCCTGTCTCACTCCTTTCCCAACCACTGCTTCCCTTTCATGTCCCTCGACTCTTATAACTGCCATCTGGTTTCTGTACAAATTGTAAATAGCCTTTCGCTCCTTGTATTTTACCCCTGCCACCTTCAGAATTTGAAAGAGAGTATTCCAGTTAACGTTGTCAAAAGCTTTCTCTGTGAGGTTAGTATTGCCTCACGTGTTCCAACATTTCTACGGAATCCAAACTGATCTTCCCCGAGGTCCGCTTCTACCAGTATTTCCATTCGTCTGTAAAGAATTCGCTTTAGTATTTTGCAGCTGTGACTTATTAAACTGATAGTTCGATAATTTTCACATCTGTCAACACCTGCTTTCTTTGGGATTGGAATTATTATATTCTTCTTGAAGTCTGTGGGTATTTCGCCTGTCTCATTCATCTTGCTCACCAGATGGTAGAGTTTTGTCATGACTGGCTCTCCCAAGGCCGTCAGTAGTTCTCATGGAATGTTGTCTACTCCCGGGGCCTTGTTTCGACTCAGGTCTTTCAGTGGTATGTCAAACTCTTCACGCAGTATCGTATCTCCCATTTCATCTTCATCTACATCCTCTTCCATTTCCATAATATTGTCCTCAAGTACATCGCCCTTGTATAAACCCTCTATATACTCCTTCCACCTTTCTGTCTTCCCTTCTTTGCTTAGAACTGGGTTGCCATCTGAGCTCTTGATATTGATACAAGTGGTTCTCTTCTCTCCAAAGGTCTCTTTAATTTTCCTGTAGGCAGTATCTATCTTACCCCTAGTGAGACAAGCCTCTACATCCTTACGTTTGTCCTCTAGTCATCCCTGCTTAGCCATTTTGCACTTCCTGTCGATATCATTTTTGAGACGTTTGTATTCCTTTTTGCCTGCTTCATTTACTGCATTTTTATATTTTCTCCTTTCATCAATTAAATTCAATATTTCTTCTGTTACCCAAGGATTTCTATTAGCCCTCGTCTTTTTACCTCCTTGATCCTCTGCTGCCTTCACTACTTCATCCCTCAGAGCTACCCATTCGTCTTCTACTGTATTTCTTTCCCCCATTCCTGTCAATTGTTCCCTTATGCTCTCCCTGAAACTCTGTACAACCTCTGGTTCTTTCCGTTTATCCAGGTCCCATCTCCTTAAATTCCCACCTTTTTGCAGTTTCTTTAGTTTCAATCTGCAGTTCATAACCAATAGATTGTGGTCAGAATCCACATCTGCACCTGGAAATGTCTTACAATTTAAAACCTGGTTCCTAAATCTCTGTCTTACCATTATATAATCTATCTGATACCTTTTAGTATCTCTAGGGTTCTTCCAGGTATACAACCTTCTTTTATGATTCTTGAACCAAATGTTATCTATGATTAAGTTATGCTCTGTGCAAAATTCTAGAAGGCGGCTTCCTCATTCATTTCTTCCCCCCAATCCATATTCACCTAGTATGTTTCCTTCTCTCCCTTATCCTACTGACGATTTCCAGTCACCTATGACTATTAAATTTTCGTCTCCGTTCACTACCTGAATAATTTCTTTTCTCTCGTCATACATTTCATCAATTTCTTCATCATCTGCAGAACTAGTAGGCATATAAACTTGTACTACTGTAGTAGGCATGGGCTTTGTGTCTATCTTGGCCACAATAATGCGTTCACTATGCTGTTTGTAGTAGCTTACCCGCACTCCTATTTTTTTATTCATTATTAAACCTACTCCTGCATTACCCCTATCTGATTTTGTATTTATAGCCCTGTATTCACCTGACCAAAAGTCTTGTTCTTCCTGCCACCGAACTTCACTAATTCCCACTATATCTAACTTCAACCTATCCATTTCCCTTTTTAAATTTTCTAACCTACCTGCCCGATTAAGGGATCTGACATTCCACGCTCCGATCCGTAGAATGCCAGTTTTCTTTCTCCTGATAACGACGTCCTCTTGAGTAGTCCCCGCCCGGAGATCCGAATGGGGGACTATTTTACCTCCGGAATATTTTACCCAAGAGGACGCCATCATCATTTAATCATACAGTAAAGCTGCAAGTCCTCGGGAAAAATTACGGCTGTAGTTTCCCCTTGCTTTCAGCAATTTAAATCTTAAATAGAAATATTTTTTATTGCCGATTTGGGTTTTCCGTGAAAAAATGTGTAACTTCTGTATGAAACCTTTCTTTCGTTTCACGATAGATGGCGCTGTAATCAGCGCACACGAAAATGGGGTGACAATTGTTGAAAAATAATAAGATATGACAAAAATACGCATTCGATTATGAAAACCAAAGTACATTATTTGATATTTCGGAAAATGCTATCATGTTACCCCGTCTATCGTCCCGAAATGCATTTTTAGACTACCCAGGAGCAACGACGTGTACGCAGTAGTTATATGTTCCATTCGGGGTGCCTCTCACTATCTCGGGCCCTCCCGTCGGAGGTTCGAGTCCTCCCTCGGGCATGGCTGTGTGTGTCGTCCTCAGCGTAAGTTAGTTGAAGTTACAGGAAATAGTGTGTAAGCTTAGGGACCGATGACCTCAGCAATTTGGCCCCTTCATACCTTACCACAAATAGCAATTTTCAACTATCTCGGGGCGCTTGATTACCGTGAGCCCACTTGTCTCTCACAAGTGTTTCAGTGCAGCAAATGTTTGAAATGTCCGTTTTCTCTAACGCACATTGCAACTCTGTGTCTGAACGACAATCCGACATATATTAGTATCTCTTCACTAATTTTTGCACATTCATTGCAAATTCTCTGCCGCATATCTTGCGCAGTTGTTGGTACATCCATCCAAATTCTCTCTTTTAGCCGTCTCTGCAGGGGAATAATCGGCAGTAGTCAAATCGGGTAAACGAGCGGGCCACGTTTGAGGACTTCTTCGTCCAATCCTACGACCCGGAATGTTTATTGAATAGTGCGCTCGGCATCCATCGTGCTGAAACGAGATATCCAATCTTGTTTGAAGTGGAACATAGTCCATTAGCCACCATGTTGCTGCACATCTGAGGATTCAGGTTACCTTCTATGAAGTATGGGCCAATTACCTGCGTTTTAAAAATACCGCACCAAACGTTGACACTCCTTGGGGGTTGATGTTCAACTTGCCTTACCCAGTGGGAATTCTCCGCTGACCAATAACGCATATTACGTCAATTCACTTGACGACGATTTTTAAAATTTGACTCTTCCGAGAAAAGTATCTGTGAAATGAAATTACCATTTACAGAAGCCACAGAGACAACGTCACGGAATTCTACTACAGAAGTCGTAACCGTGCGCTCAGGTTCACAGCTTTGGTGAACAGGTGGAATATTCTCTAGCAATGTCAACAAACGGCTGTTAACAGCCCGGACGACAGTTTCGTAATCGAAATCAAGTAGTATGATCGGGACTTTGGGTTATCTTTCGAGTTAGAACGACTTTGCCAGCCTTGAAGGGGTCAGGAACCAAATACCCCTAGATCACCCAATTTACCGGAGACGTAATGGTATCAGCTATGAGAGGCTAAAATGAACATAAAATTTCTTAGGAATAACGTCGAGTCCCGGGAATATTTTTTTTTTGTAATAGTGAATCAACATTAAGGCAATATATATCATCCCAAATAAAGTCACTTAGGAAGTCATAATTTAATGCGGGAGTAACCGCGCAATCCAGAAGATGAGTAAATCCATCAGGTACAACAATAAGGTCATTAAGGTAATTATAGATCGCTCTGGAACAGTCATGTTGGGATGTTAGTACGTAATAATCGGTGTGAGCAAGCTACGTGACATATGTGGGTTTTCGACGCGCTCGCGCAAGGATAACGTGATACAAAAGGCTCAGTTCATCCTGTAGGAAGGAATGGGAATTTGATTCCAACGTGAGTCATTGCAGTTGTTGCCTCTTTAATTGAGGAAACTTCGTCTTAACATGAGGGACATTCATAATACGTAAGAGAGCTTGTTTGGCACGGTCATAAAGTTGACGCAAGACAGAATAACAAAATTCCTGCGTCCGACGGAGATCTCTCAGCCTCTCAGTGCCGTAACGTATCAACACTTTCCAGAGCAAAGGTTTGTCATGCCCTAATCACCATTCTATAAGAGAAGGGTAACGATCCTGCGAACGCAAGCTACGGACTCTAACCTCTCGAACGATAATCTCGAGAGAACGATTCTTTGAGGCGGATGCGTTAAACATTCAGAGGAGGCGATACGGCTTTCCTGATTGCGGCACAAGATTTAAAGCTACAGCTACGGCATAGTGACAAGTGAAACAAGCGGGTATCACGTCTATCGCAAACAGCGCTGCACATAAAGAGTCAGAAACATAAACGCGATCGAGTAGGCTGCTGTAAGTAGCTGTGAAACGCGCATACCTTAGAAGAGTGAGATACTGACAGATCGACGCATCTCCTATTTGCGAAGAACGCACCAGATCTTCTAAATCCCTAATGAAATTAAAATTAAAAGGTCTGATCCACAGGACGCAAACCACAATTAAAATCTCCACCTAACAGATGCTTCAGTTGAGTTTACGAAATAAAGAAACTATATCCTCTCTACAGAAACGTGCACGATTTGTGGGACGGCCAGATCCTAAATGGGCATCAAGAAGAATTAAAGTACGCTCACAAAAAGTGAAGCCTATTGCTCAGCCGTTATTGAGAACTTCGAAATCTGTCAACAGTATTCCCTCTATAAAATAACGCAGTACCAGAAGATAGTTCAGGATCCACATAAAAGAAAGAAAAACAGGGAACATAAAAAACTGTCAAATAACACTTCTTGCAAAAATATCACGTTTGCACTTGAATCGTAAACAAATTGTCGCAACGCCACAAGTCAAAGCTCGGAACTTGTTTTGTTCACATTCTGGCTAAGAAACTTATGGTCTGCATCCATTTATTACTTGCAGTTGACCATTAAAAGTCCATTGCGGAATTAACGGTTGAATTTGAATGTAAAATGATGGATCCCTCTCTTTCACCCACTTCCTGTTTTTCTCTTTTTTCATGACGCTACGCGCTCAGCTTGAAAACGCTGTTTGTTGCGGCTGTGAGGGAAGGCGACTGCGCATGAGAGATCTTGGGGGGGGGGGGGGAGGGGGGGGGAAGGAGGAAGAGGAAGAGGTTCTACGGAAATTCAGTATAGGGTAAAAAGGATACATCCCATTCTTCCACAGGTGGGCATGCGACTCCTGGGAATCAACGGAAACGAAAACTTTCGTTGCGTCTTTTATCGTTACCATTTGTTCCGCTAGCACGCTTGAGAGATCTAGTTCTGATCAGGAGTGGCTTGAGGCAAGCTTTCCACATCCGGGGAACGCAGAAGAAGGAGAGGAATACGTTACAGACTCAGGGGTGTCTGGCAAGTTCGTAGATATACTACGGAGCTCCGGAACAGGTCTACCCTCATGCTGCGTCTTGAATAAGTACAGGCATGGATTTGGGAAATTCTTGTAAATTTCACGCAGTTATGGTTGGAAGATGATAGTTAAGGGACTGATTGGTACATCGGATGGCAGGTGCGGGCGACGTTGATATCTTGCAAACGAGTCTGCGAGGCAAGTTTACGACATCGCTCGCGGAATAGAAGGGATGGCCCGGTGGATACTGTATATAAATGTGAAGTAATCAGGCAGGACAGGGGACTGACGTGCTATGAAGAACCTATACGTTGCAGTTACAAAAGCGCCTACGTGTAGGGGCCGAATCGGGCTGAGGAAATCTGACGTAATTATCAAATAGCACTCCACTGTCCTTTCCAGAGGGACTACGTCAGAGGCGTAGGGAAAATAAGCGGCCTCGGCGGCTCGCAGCGAGCACTCGTGTCTTCATTCTGACCGTCTAGAACCGCAGAGAATGACGATTGTACAAGTTGTAGGGAAATCACGACGACATTCTGGTGATCGGCGGCCAGCTCGCCCTAGGAAGCTACCTCCAATCTCCGCCACACGGATGCGTCATAAATTGGGCGTGGCGCGCCGCACCTTAAGGGGACTCGTACCGTCCAAAATGACAAATTTTGACATTTTTCCTTTTATGAAAATATGGATGTTTATGCTTAATTTGGTGTTGGTTTTATTGAAATATTCGATTATTTACTAATTTAAACAAATATTTGAAAATAATCATGTAATGACATTTCCGAGAATTTTTTTTCCCATCATTTCGCATATTGGCATTTTTCTCTGGAACTATATGGTCTACAAGGCTGTGGTTTCTTTTTTTTTTTTTTTTTTTGTAGAGAGCTGTCCATTTCACAAGTTTCCTACATTGAGCAGAGGCGAGGTCGGGGCTACAACTCGCGGCCTCCCGAATGCAGAGCTGCCTGCGGACACAGCGTGAATTGTCCCGGGTCGACGACCGGAGCTGCTAAGTTCACTACAGCGACGGCGGTCGGCTGCTTCCGTTTGGCGCTCCAGATGAGGTCTACGAGTCACGCTTCAGGGTGCAGTCAGGGGTGTTCCTGGCCACTGGCGCAGTTATCGCACGCGGCGGCCGCTTAGCCGTGTCGCGAGTGGATTGCTACGTGCCCAAGTCTCGGCAACTGGACGCCGACTCTGCAGATTCTGGCGTTCGCACGGTGCGTGTCGCCATCAACAAGTTCAGCAGAAAGCCCACTGTGTCACGTGCCTGTGTTTCTCTGCACGTTTCGGCGTGAGTCATCCCTTTCTCCCAAACCATACCTCCCGGCCCTTCTGACATATTACAATTGAGCTGTCGGGCGGTTGTAACACACATGTGATTCCTAAGAGGTGGCCTCGGTCTCAGGAGCCAGGTCGGAGGGAGTTCTGGACGCTTGCGAATCTTGGACAGTAACCGACATGTTATCATCGGGTCTAAATTCAGGGAAGGGGGATGCCTCGTCCACCGGAATCCTTCTAGTAGAGCGGACAAGCGAAGGGGAATCGTCTGACTCCTCAGCATCTTGCGTTAGTCTACGCACTTCAAAGTAGAGTTGATGGCGACGCGGAAGCTACTATTCTAATCTTCGTTGATCCATAATGGATCGTGGGACGACGGCTGGCATGAACTTCTTGCTGCAATAATTTACCAACAACCGTATGATTTGTAGCAGTTTATTTTATTTTATGAACTTGTGCTACCAGTTTCGGCATTACATTGATGCCATCTTCAGGCCCCACCCGTCATAGTCGTAAAATCGCTATACACGGAAGGAGCCATATAACTGGATCCGTAAATCAATCGTCCTGCAACAGCTCTTGGTGGCCAGCTACTATGTCGAAGTCCCTACGCCATGTTAACGGCAGAAATGTGCTAGGACCATCACGCAATGACCCGCCTTGCCACTCAGAAACTTGTTTAGGCACATTGGATCTTATTTAGGAAACCATATCCGCTAAAGTTTTACGTTGTTCATAAGTGGATTTTAAGACCGTGCCACGATGCGTGCAATTTGAACGGCGGTGTCTACTCTCATTACATATAAAACAGCTCCCTTCTTGTCATGTGTAAATTTTGTGTAAATTATATGCATCCGATATCCACGTACCTGCAAATGAGAGCGGATATTACATTTGATCACCGTGTCCATGGATTAAATTCCATTATAAATTCGTAAAGGATGTAGAGCGAGCCATAGATCCCGCCTTATGTTTCGTATGTCCAAAATGGGAATGGTCATGAAGAAACTGTCATCAACGTCGAGCGGAAGGTTAAACACCATAACGTTCGTACATTCTACCTCGGTGTTGTTGTCCGTGCCGCAAAAGGGGCCTGTAAATCTGAAGCGGGTCGAAAAGCTTGATATAAAACACATACGATCCAGAATCGCAGCCAGCCGTGTTAACCTGTTCTGAACTGACCCTGATCGTATCTACGAGCCAATCATCAGTTTGTAACGAAATGGCCTGCACACGCCGCGTAAACTAGTCAAAACTATAAATGACGGTACCTGTGCGTGGAATGTTCCTGGGACCCATGGATGACATGGCGGCACAAGACCACGTCGGTTAAAATGGAATCACCAACACGAGACGCCGAGAGATAAACAAATATGTGGCGCACACAACGATTCACACTACTCTGAGGACAAACAACGAAATTCTTGCAGCGCTACGATATAGGCGGGAAAAGGCAGAACCTTCTCATCCGGCGTTCGAAGCGGAAATACGCCACCCCGAGACAGTGTATATCGCCACTGCTTACTAGGCAGGGATGCTAGCTATTACACCACCCACAGCCTTATAACTGCACGTTCTAGCCTATCCCAACACCATCCCTGACACAAACTTCAAATCAAATCTTCAGCTTGGTTTTCATTTCTTAAAAAGTCACTATGACCAAGGCTCTCCGGTACAGGAGAAGCACCCCAGCGTTGGCGTTGTACATACTGGGGAAATCCTGGTTGTACCTCAGGCGTACGTGACCTATAGATCTGACGATGTAAGGACTGGATAATAAGCTGAAGATGTTAACTGAAGCTTGTGTTAGGGAGGGCTTTGGGCTAGGGTAGAGCGTGCAGCTATGCTAGCTATGATGCTGTGGCGGTATAATGGCTAGTTTACTTGCCTCGCAAGCAAGGAGACGCGTTTTCAACTCCTTTCCATGGCACTACTTTTAATTCACTGCTTCCATAACTATCGTAGATTTAGAAGTGCTCGTGAGAATAAATATATGAGACCAGGCTTATGAACTGCAAGTGAGTTGAGTCTGGAACCGCGCGACTGCTACGGTCGCAGGTTCGAATCCTGCCTCGGGCATGGATGTGTGTGATGTCCTTAGGTTAGTTAGGTTTAAGTAGTTCTAAGTTCTAGGGGACTGATGACCAAAGAAGTTAAGTCCCATAGTGCTCAGAGCCATTTTTATTTTTTTTATTATTTTTTTATTTTTATTATTTTTTTTTTTTTCAAGTGAGATGGACGTTACCGATTTTCAGGCTTCTTCGACCTAGTTAAACAAGCTCGGATTTTTCTACGAAAAAGGAGTCGCAAACGTACGTAATTTACTTCAAGGAAACGTGTAGAGATGTCATTAACAGGTAGTTCTATAGACAAATTCATAGCGTTCTGTTGTCCTCTAAAATGCTGTACGAAGCCAGTCAGTCAGGTTTCGTCGAAGAACTGCTAGCAAACAACACTTTATCATTTCGACCGAAAAAAGACATTGTCAGTTCTGCAAGCGATGAATCCTTATACGAAAACGCCAATGATAAGCATTTATGGATTACTGTTTCCGCAGCCTTATATCTACCTTCAGGAACCGCAGAGCCAAAAATTTTAAAAATGGTCCGTTTAGTTTCAAAAATCTTTATCGTTGTGGAAAAGTGGCAGAGAACAACCGTCAATACTACATGCAAAGCGTGTTCTCATCAGTTTCAAAAATAATTCATTGCGTTTTTTGGACTCTTGGTCTGGACGTAACGACACCTCTGACTGCAGGACGACGACGAAAAGATTCTTAGTATAATTCGGATTCCACTGGAAACTAATAGTATGATAGAGCCCCTCAATACAGGAATTTTTAAATATTTTTTCAAAAAATTGTTTGACAATATAACTTCTGTTAGCTCTTTCTCATTTCAGGTTTCTCATTGTAAAATTAATGATCAATTCCAGTTATTTGTGCATTGCTAGTTTCAATTATCAAATTTTACTCATTTGATGAACTATCGCATGCAGCACATCATATTGAACAATGGCCATTCCTTGGACATAAAACTAGTATTTACTATTAAGTGTTTGAGTGAATTAGTGTTTATCCTTCCTTCTGTATTCTTCAACATATACTTCACGTTTTTGTGTCGACTGTAGTGAATAAACAAGGAACTGCTTCATTGTTAGCAAAACACACATTTAAAAATTATCATAAGATCTGTGCTAACGGAGTTTTTATATAGTGTTAAACGCGAAGTATGTACGCTATCAGGGTAGAAAAGCCGAAAACTAAAGTCGGAAACAATTTATTGGACTCTCCAAAACGAAAGAATAATACTATCTCCTAAAGAACAACAGACTAGATGCCAACTGCGGATCGTCAGAAATATAAAGTAACATATAATAATAGAAAAGATTCGTGTCTTCACGCGGATAGATCAC
Source organism: Schistocerca serialis cubense (assembly GCF_023864345.2). Classification (NCBI taxonomy): domain Eukaryota; kingdom Metazoa; phylum Arthropoda; class Insecta; order Orthoptera; family Acrididae; genus Schistocerca; species Schistocerca serialis. Next base: position 311,808,832 of record NC_064645.1, on the reverse strand, counting down.
AATAAAGCAATTCTACAATGTCAAGACGTTTGTCGACTAGACCAACTCCATCTGCATAAGATCGGCCAGCTAGAAGAGGCGTCTGGCCGTGACTGGCGGGTTGGCACGTTGGCGTACTTCCAAGCGGGGTGTCGTACTGCCCTTTGCCTGGAGTGCGCCGCCCTATAAAGCCCGTTTGGCATGTGTCTGCCAGAACCATTTGCGATCACGTGCCTGGCGTATCAAAGTAGTTGCTGGCGTAGCAGAGACCTCTGTGAAGCTGTTCTGCAGGCTCCACGAACGCGTAGCATCCCTGGTGGCCTTCGGCGGAGACCTGGTGCTGTGTTGTGTTGTGTTGAAGCCGCCGGTAAATATTTGTGTTGGCAACACAGACGACGTAGGTTTTCAATGTGAGTATACGCCCTGTGATGCCGACATCCCGCGTTGGTTGGGCGTGAAATGGGATGCCGATGCAGTAGACGCTCCGATGTATGAATTGGGCAGCCACAGCAAAATGTCAAACTCACCACTGGCGGAAGTTCAAATGGCTCTGAGCACTATGGGACTCAACTGCTGAGGTCATTAGTCCCCTAGAACTTAGAACTAGTTAAACCTAACTAACCTAAGGACATCACAAACATCCATGCCCGAGGCAGGATTCGAACCTGCGACCGTAGCGGTCTTGCGGTTACAGACTGCAGCGCCTTTAACCGCACGGCCACTTCGGCCGGCTGGCGGAAGTCATCTGTAATGTAACATAATGCAGTGCCTCTATCAGTCACTTGTGTGACAATTAAATCTGCAACAATTTAGCTGTAAATATGACCTGTAGGCTATTCAAAAATTAACGATCTCAGACACTCTTGGTACGGTGTAAGTGTCTAAAATTCGCTTGTGTGCACTTTGGACTTTGCACTTTGCTGCGATACGTTCTCTTGTTACGGCTGTGTCTGCTTATTCACGGACCGCTCGATAGGCAGGAATGGCTGTACAAACCGCAGTTATAAGCGTTCCTCACGCGGCAAAACTCAGTAACTTTAAATTTCTTAATACGAGGGTTGTCCAGAAAGTAAGTCGCGATCGGTCGCGAAATGGAAACCACTGTGAAAACCCGGTAAAGCTTTGCATAGATGTTTTGGGCAGTGTCTGTAGTATGCCCGTCGACCGTGTCGCGTCACTCTTCTCAGTTTTGAGTGAGTAGTGAGCATGTAAAGATGCGTAGGGAATAGAGTCTCCTGGCAAGTATGAGGGCCTGGTAATCTCATACCAACCTGTGTCATGCAGCCCACATAACACAACTGTCGAGCAGTTCCTTCTTCATGCCAATTCTCGGCCGCACACTGCAGGGGCAATGAAGACACTCCTGCAGCATTTCTGATTAGAGGTGTTTGATCACCCACGATACAGTCCGTAATTGACTCTCCCTGAGCCTCATGTCTGCTCACAAGAACCGCTGGCTATGAACACAGAATTGTTCCACAGACAACGAGCTGCAGAAGAGTGCAGATAACTTGCCGAAAGCACAGGCGGCTGCTTTCTATGACGAGGATATTGGAAAGTTGGTACAACACTACGAGAAGACTCGAAGTTGGAGCGGCGACTAGGTAGAGAAGTAGGTGGAAGGTGCACCTAAATGTTGCAAATGAAACATTTCTTGTTTCCACTGTGGTTTTCATTTCGCGAACGATCTGGACAACCCTCGTACTTTCAATGCGCCTTAGCAAATGAAATTTTAACAATGCATTTCATTGGATGAATTCCTCCTATGTGATAAATTTCAGGGTAGGTTTGGACATGTCAGACAGCACTATTTCTTTGTGAGTGTGGCGTTTTCAATTATACTTGCTGAACAACCGAAGACAACATACAGGGTGATCGTAACAGTGTGAAAATTTTGTGGGGTTATTTCAGGGTAGGCTGTACTGAGAAATAACGGTTAACAAAAGAAATTCGTTACATTGCACCGTTACCGAGTGAAGTAGCATTCAACTTAGTCCATCAGACCGTTGTAAGCACAAATTAAAGCTACCCACCAGAGACGTCGTCGTCAAACGTCTCCTTCGTTGGATTTCCTAAACCCAAACAAGAGAGTGGTACGTGAACTGGACGTGCAACGATAGTAAGGATTGCACGCAAGTGAAAGGCTGTCTCGCGAGCTATCATCTACGGTATGAGAAGAAATGGCACTAATTGTATCCGGCGAGCCCCTTGAATCTGCGTGCGTAACTGCCTGATTGGCTAACGTCAGTGCTAATCAGTAATAAATGTGTGGTGTCTGATGTTCCAAAAGGTACAAACAACATGCATTCATATAATTATATGCCTTGATGGGCTGTGAATACACAGTCACCAGTGCTGATGTACATTTACTTTCGACCTTCAGTGGGAATCTAAAATTTGTGAACATGGAACACATGGACGGAGAAAGCGGATAAATGGTGGGTCCAGATGGGATTGCGAGTCGATTAAGGAACATGGTGTGATAATCAACGCATTTGCGGTTAACGCTGTGTCCGGGTGGCGCTCTGGTTCATGCAACTGTCTTGTAAGAAGGAGATCCCGGGTTCGAATTTCAGTCCAGCACGCATTTTCACTCGTCGGCGCTGATTCCGAATAACTGAAATGAACAGTTCAGTTCCTACCCTTTCATTTCCTTTCTCCCTCGTCCAACTTCAATTTACATAAGAGTGCTACTTAATTCCGAGACAGCGCGACGTATCGTCTTCTTCCTTAATACAATCTACCTTGAAACCAGCAAACAAGGTTTACAGACTGTTTCTGACCATCCTGTATAGAAGAAAGTTGTCTTCAGTGCTGTCTTTTGCATTATTATAACATGAATTACCGTTCCTAGATGGCGCCTATTTTGACGCATAGGTGACTGCTTGACTGTTTTCGTAGTCCTAGTATGTTGACCCTAGGTCCAATGGACCCGGAGAGAAAAAAAAAATGGTTCAAATGGCTCCGAGCACTATGGGACTTAACATCTGAGGTCATCAGTCCCCTAGAACTTAGAACTAATTAAAACTAACCAACCTAACGACAGCACACACATCCATGCTCAAGGCAGGATTCGAACCTGCGACCGTAGCGGTCGCGCGGTTCCGGACTGAAGCGTCTAGAACCGCTCGGCCACCGCGGCCGGCGGACCAGGAGAGAGTTTTAACTTTTAATTGCTATACGAAAGACTTAAAACTGATACTCAAATCATCACGTAAGCTTTCTTCCAATGTTCAATAACACATTAAATGTACTATTTCCTATATTTATCATTAGTTTTAAATGAAAATTGCATTTTCTTGCCAACACCATACGTTCACATATCTTGGGTCGAGTATGTTATGAAATTAGATAAAGTTGTAACCAATTACTTTTCGTTAGATGTCAGAGAACTCATTATTGTCACACATACGGATTGTTGTGACTGCAGAAATGCATTACTGTAACTCGCAATTCCGTTACCTGTCGCAAAGCATACTCCTGTGTTGTGAAAGAGGGTGAAATATTGCACTAGATGGTTACAAGTGTGTGGAGCACTATAGAAGTGTTGTAGGACTTTGCGATAGAACAGTGTTATGTTTGATTTTCGGTGCTCATTTGGAAGGAAGGTAAATGTCATTTGTAACATTAAACAAAATCATTAACAACAGCCAATAAGGGAAAAGAGTACTTGTATTATTTCTTCATATTATTCTCCTTCACAAAGAATGACAAAAACTACATCTAAAAAAAGGGAGCGAAGAGATGACAGCATACATTTCCAAAGGGTTTGTTCTTTGTCACACCATAAACATGAATCTATGAACAGTTTCTGATAAATAGTAGTGGATGCCTATGTTTCACTTTTCATAATGTAGTTTATTTAAATAACATTACCCAGGATTAAACGATATACGCTTATTAACGTAATAAAACTATTAAAATCATCTCACCTATATAATATTAGACTGATAACCCGTAAAACAAAATATTTATGCATGCTAATATCCGAAAGATACTTGTTTTCATATAAAATCTCGTATTAGATGTAACAGGTCCAGAGTACACAGGATACGTAAATTGGCGAACAATACAGGTCAAGCATAGAAGGGTTAATCTGCGTTTGTTACTCTCAAAGCATACTATCACTTGACGATAGTGAAGTAGAATTTTCCAATCGGATTAACAGTCCAGAGACAGACGAGACAGCTTAAAATGAAATGGACGAAAAGTGTTTACAGCCAAAATATTACGACCGCACAGTGACTAGTGAATTCTTTGAAACGAGAGACAGAAAGAGGGAGGGAGAGAGAGAGAGAGAGAGAGAGAGAGAGAGAGAGAGAGAGAGAGAGAGAGATAACCGGAAGGAGCCGAGCTACGCATCGTAGCCATTGCTTGGAACATTGGACGAAGCACAAATAATACGTGATTCTCAAACTATGCGGCTCACAGCAGGATAGTATGGACATTCTGTAATGCTTTGTTTACTAAACACAGGATGCGCCGGATAATCAGAAGTGGGACCTTTCATTTGACTTTTATATTTCATAATTGCACCTGAATATTACAGGATGTGCTCACCGAAGTATGAGCATAGCTGCACACTCGCCTTCACACCACTCTGTGCGACCTGTCGAATCTATACCGAACAAACCGTGAAGGTAATTCACTGCGCTCAGTAAATACACGCGTAGAACTTAAGATACCTCAAAGAAGAAGCCATTTCCGTGGAAGGCTGGTCCGGCCTCAATCTTACAAACTGGGTGATATTTTAAGAACATTTTTGGAAGTTCGTTCGGCTATTATTACGGGAAAAAGGCTACGTCTCCATGCAGATTGCAAAGAATATCCGTGAGCTCGTTGCCTTAACAATATAACAAATGTGGAGGCATTTTACATAGTAACTCGTAGATTCAACCAAGACTGCCTGGCGAATAATTTCTGCAGAGTTTGCGGTCTTGATGCATTCCACACCAATTCCTTAAAACTGGAAGAAAGAAAAGAAAAAAATAACGGCGGCGGCGCTACACAGAACACTTACCACTCACTGTCAGTGCAAACACTATTCCTTTTTTCGATAGTGCTATAGTTGCAGAGGATAGCATTCAGCCATTATCTCAGCTCCCATTGACGTTTCAACAATGGCGGAAAACGGTCGTCCACGTAACACACATCCTTTTATTAGCAGACATCCAGTCTGCACTGATATTAAAATCTGTGGCACATTATCGTGCTGGTCATTACTAACAGTCTAATGTTCCGTTTTGTGCTTCTGTAAGACGTAACATAGTCATTAGCCTTAACTTACCTGTTACTACTTGTTACCTTATTTTCTCATTTTATTTACGTTAGTAACGTGGGTAAATCTTTAATACATTCAATAATTTGGATAAAGGATGAAACACAACATACAGTTTCACTAGAAACTGCTGCATGGGTACTACACGATACAGTACGCTGATGCTGAGTAAGCGTTTAAGGAGATCAAAGAGCTAAGGTCATCTGTCTCCTATACACACACCCCTCCCCCCGGGAAGAAGCAGTGTACCCAGTTTGTTCGCCTGTAGAGTGTGTTGTGTATGCAACTGTGACAAAGTGTTTTAAATGTTGCGTGGCATATATCTGAGGCAGAACATGGGAACCAGCACGGTATTCACATATTAGGATGTGGGAGACAACGTGGAAACCATATACACGCTGGCTGGCCCATATCCTCCGGGAAGATTCGTTCGGGGACGGCATACTTTCCCGTCTGGGAAGCGACGGCGTCAACATGCTCTGCTATCCTGGCGGACAGAGATACTCTAATGCATCTCCCTGTTCGTAAGACAGCCATCGGTTACATGCCCAGAAGAGATAACCTAAATTCTAAGTACTGTGAAGCCTCCGGATAAGGTAATCGGATTCTGGAAAGTGAAGCGCCTTTGAATAGGTCTTTTTTAAATCACAAATGCAAGCAGCAGAAATTATTACTGTTGCATTTGGAAACGCGAAATCGGTACCAACATCTCTGTAAGTAATATAACTGTGAAAAGAGACTGTAAGTCATCTAGTGAGTACCTCCTCAAAGTTCATCTGGATAAAACCAGAAAGCCCATCTCAAAATATTCAGCTTAGTAAACTTTTAATCTGTTACAAGTATCATAAATTATATCATGAATGTTCGACTGATTACCTTGTGTCGCTTAACCGGCGAATCATGAGAATTAAAACATGATTACTTTCCATACAAATGCATGTTATGTGTTAAATGAGTTTGGCACGCAGAGAAATACTAAATTTTGAAGCCTGAGGTATATGCACTTCGCCTCTTCTGAGATACGACAGTCACATTTTGTCTAGTGTTACAGGAGATATGTGCAGTTTATTTATTGAGTTGTGTAGCTGGGGTCAGTTCAAATAAGCAGTGCTCATCAAGCCCAGTATCGATGGAAAGCGTCGCGTATTTCCCCGTAGTAAACAAAAGAGTTTTTTAAAACGGAGCCGGCCGAAGTGGCAGCGCGGTTCTGGCGCTGCAGTCTGGACCCGCGAGACCGCTACGGTCGCAGGTTCGAATCCTGCCTCGGGCATGGATGTGTGTGATGTCCTTAGGTTAGTTAGGTAACTAGTTCTAAATTCTAGGGGACTAATGACTTCAGCAGTTGAGTCCCATAGTGCTCAGAGCCATTTGAACCATTTAAAACGGAATTTTACGTGCCCATTCCCACAGAGCGCTCCACTATTATTCTAGTGCGGTTTTCATTTTACCGATATGTACTAAAAGGGAGAGTAAAACTCGAAGAGTTACCAGTACTCGAGCAGCGACTGCTACCGCCAACCATGGAGCACTTCTACGTTAATGTTCATTTTTCGTGTTTCATTGTGCACGTTAATACATATCGATAGAAGAAATATCGGACTAGACAAATTTGGGACCTCTTTGTTGGATGCGAATGTAAGTCTCTGTGGGAAGATACATCACGACCTGTACAAAATTTCCAGTTGATTTGATGAATGGCAGCTAGCCCTAATTGTGGCAAAATGTAAATAAATAGTACCGGGTGATCAAAAAGTCAGTATAAATTTGAAAACTGAATAAATCACTGAATAATGCAGATAGAGAGGTACAAATTGACGCACATGTTTAGAATGACACGGGGTTTTATTAGAACCAAAAAAATACAAAAGTTCAAAAACGTCTGACAGATGGCGCTTCATCTGATCAGAATAACAATAATTAGCATAACAAAGTAAGACAAAGCAAAGATGATGTTATTTACGGGAATTGCTCAATATGTCCATCATTCCTCAACAATAGCTGTAGTCGAGGAATAATGTTGTGAACAGCACTGTGAAGTAAGTCCGGAGTTATGGTGAGGTAATGGCGTCGGATGTTGTCTTTCAGCATCCCTATGAGATGTCGGTCGATGACGATACACCTGCGACTTCAGGTAACCCCAAAGCGAATAATCGCTCGGACTGAGGACTGGGGACCTGGGAGGCCACGCATGACCGAAGTGGCGGCTGTTCACACGATCATCACCAAACGACGCGCGCAAGACATCTTTCACGCGTCTGGAAATACTTTTTTTTTGTTCTAATGAAACCTCATGTCATTTCAAACATGTGTGTCAATTTTTACATCTCTATCTACATTATTCCGTGGTTTATTAAGTTTTCAAATTTATACTGACTTTTTGATCACCCGGTGTTATTAGTGTTCTGCTTGACATAGTCAAGTCGTTTAAAAATCTGGGTGTAACTTTGTAAAGCGACATGAAATGCAACGGGCATGTGAGGACCGTGGTATGGAAGGCGAATGGTCGACTTCGGTCTACTGGGAGAATTTAAGGAAAGAGTGGTTCAGTTGTAATGGAGGCCGCACATAGGATGCTGGTGCTCGAGTGTTTGGGATCCGTAAGAGGTCAGATTTAAGGAAGACATCGAAGCAATCCAGAGGCGACCTGCTAGGTGTGTTACCGGTAGGTTTTTGACAGCACGTAAGTTTTACGGAGATGCTTCGGGAACTCGGATGGGAATCGCTGGAGGAAAGGTGACGTTCTTTCCGAGAAACACTACTGAGAAAATTTAGAGAACGAGCATTTTCACCTGACTGCCGAAAGATTCTATTGCCGCTAACATACAATGCGAGTAAGGACTGCGAAGATAAGATACGAGAACTTAGGACTCATACTGGGGCATATAGCAGACGATTTACCCTCGCTCTATTTGAGTAGTAGTGGCAGGGTATTCTTCGCCACGCATCGTACGGTCGTTTGCGGAGTATCGATGTAGATGATGAAATACCTATTTGAACAGGACTTCGTTTGTAATGGGAATGGAACCGACGCTTTCTGGGCGTCACATTAAAGACATGACGAGGAGGAATTGTTTCGACTGACTCCAGTTACACAATGCACAAACGAAATTCCAAATATGTGCCGAAACAATAGAGAAAATGCTCCTGACGTCTTTTAGGGGAGACACCTGATATATGCTCCAAGAGATTTGATTCTTCTTCGTTATATATCGTGGTCGAATGCCTTCGACCCATATGTCTGTATGGATGTCAATAGAAGAGTGGAATAGAGAAATTTATACAAACGTTTTGTAATAATGTAGCATCGAAATGTAAATTAAATTTCTGATTCCTTCCGTAGCTGGAGACGCGGTCGTAAAAAGATTGTACCAGTTAATATTTGTAATCATTGTATCAATGTTGTCCTGTACAGATGTTCTTCTAGTAATGTTACTTTTAAATAGTGGTGAAGAAAAGTTGGACGCGAACGTGTCGGTGTCGAGACTAACAGAAACTACGGATAACTAGTAATTTGTGCACGGCTCTACAGAAGCCGCTTGGTGATCGCCAGATATCAGGTAGGATTATTGTCGAAAACCTACCATTCCTGATTGAGCCGGAAATTGGATCTAGTTCATCAGTTCTTTGGCACGCTAATTCGTTTTCTGGTAAGGAAGTAGTGTACTATTGTTATAAACCAGCTGCCTGAAAGTGAAGGAAAGGATATATTCATCATGCCTATATGTTTTGATGAAACCAGGATTATGAATATTCATATCAGAGCCAAATACCTCGCAATTTCCACAAGACATTTTATCTCATTCTTCATGACCATGAATACCACATGGTACATTATGACTATTATTATGTCCAACATGTTCCTAAATCTGGACACACGGCATCGCTAACTGTTGACATCAGTCTGTTGAAATAATACCTTCAGTAAACTTATTTACATTCGTGATAAGTTTTGGCCAAGCCCGTTAGTAATTCACTACTGGTAATAAAATAGGTGCCAGTCTCATCGTAAAAGAAAAATGTCCTTGTTAGGCGGCTCAAGCTCCTAGTATCAAATATATTATGTAAGTGATTCTGCATTATCCACAAAATCACACCCTGATCACATAAGGTGCAGGGGTTCATTGAGAAACTTATTTCACGAAATTAGATCGCTTTTATACACTTTGTACCATCACATTCCAAATATCCAGCTGATAAAAATTAGTTGCGTCACAGATATTCGATATTTTTAATAGGATACTTTGTAGACCTACTGCAGTTGGGCTGCAGTGACCACATTAATGTCGTCTCGTCTCACATTATTATAAAGTCGGTAAATATAACACGGAGTAATAGCGCGCTGTCAAGGTACAACTTTCTAGTGACAAGGCATTCTCTTCACGCTACAGTTTTCAGTCATCAGGAGGACTGCTCTTAGCGTGATTCTTATCAATCTTCGTTCTTGTCAGTTCTCAAGACCAACTTGGGTGTTTTGCCGTTCGTGTCATGAATTATTAATAGGCAATCAGCAGCCTCATCTGAGAACGGAATGGACTTATGAGAGCTACGCCGAAATGACGCCAGTGCGGCGACCGTTTTCAGCAATAAACGTGTGAGGATCGGACGGCAACATGAGTCAGACATAAAACTACTCTGCCTACACCGTAAAACTTAGACATCGAACTTGGATGGAAAACGTTTACACAAACATGAATATACAGCATGTTTTTGCACCATCAAATAAAAATTTATGCTTTGTGCGATCTGCGGCGCATTTTTCTCCTATCCGTCCAAGCGACTGTGATTACGGCGGGCAGGCCGAGAGGAAATGGGCTAGCAACTTCCCGTGCTCAGTAGATTAAGCCTCGTGGATAAACCCAAGTACACGTAACTTTAGTATTCGCTGTGGTCTGATCCAATGTTAAAGAATAACTTCAGTAAAAGCCTAAAACATATAACAGTAGCATGTGTACCAAGAACAGGATGGAGTCATAAAACAATTATAAATAAAGAAGTCAATGATAATTTGAAATAACTGTTTACATCTACGAGGCAAAAATGGATCTTTAACACCAATAAATAGGAAACGATACGAGATATAAGTAACTGAAATGTAAAGCCATAGCTTAGATAAGTTTTAAAATGTGAATTTATCATGTCAGGGTTAAAAATGTTCATATCTGTGTTCTGTTGTCAAAACTGGTAAATGCTCTCCCTCTCTGTCACTCCTGTTTTATATTTAGAAACCAGCATAAACTACGAACTGCAAGAATTATAAAAGTTTTGGTACATTTTACAACGTATATTTAATATATAGCGTGAAAAAGCACTAGCCTTACCTACCGCTGAGTTATCAGTTAATAGGTTGTGATCGGAAGAAAGATTCGTTTTGCTGTTTTCATTTGATACCATCGTCAATAGTTTCATAGTTGTTCATACATGAATAAGGCATGACTTGGTGCAATGTAGACAAATGGCACTGCAAATATGTCTAATCAGCCTGAGAAGTATGTGCCTGAGGTAAGATCTAAAATACGAGCGTTACGTGAGATCGATGAATAAAGAGGCGGACGAAATATATTTGAAAACTATGGAGGGATAAGATTAATCCAGACGACATGTAAGCTTCACACTAGAACTTTAAACACGAGACTGAAGAAAAATAACAGAATGTTTGCATGTGAAAGAAAAGTTCGGAATTATAAAGGAACGATCAACGAAAGATGTAGTTTTTATTTTACGTCGTATTATTTTGAAGATTTTGAAAAGGCTTTCGATAATGTGGTTAGAAAAAATTATGGGGAGTAAAGGAACGCTATTAACATTAACTATCAAAAATTTATATAAAAAACGTCAGTAATCTTAAGTGTAAAAGGTATACAAGTAAATGACGGAGTGCGACAAGACCATAGTTTACATCCTACACTCCTCAGTACGTTGACAATGAGCTTCGTAGACGGAATTCTGTTATAAACACTGGGATAAAACTAAGCAATTCGATAAACTGAAGTAATACCCATATGTAGGCTATCTACAAAAGAGCGATTAACAAAAAGGAATTTATCAACTAAATGAAATATGTGCAGGATAATATTAAATCTAGTACATTGAGGTGAGTAGCATGCAGTGGAAAACATTTAGTGAATACTAAGATTACACCTATTGGACAGGTAAAATACTTTAACTAACATGGCTGTAAAACATCGTATGAATACTAAGAAGATATGCAGATTAAATTAAATAGATTTATAAGTATCTGTGGAACAGCAATGGAGTTTTAAGTCACATCATACTGAGAGAACACGATTTAAATTTTATAAAACAGTCGTTTTGTAACACTATTCCATCGAACGGAATCGTGGATATTGAATGAAAAACAAGAAAAGCGAATAAGAGGAATGGAAATGAGATTTCTGAGAGCAGCGAATGCATGTTACAGAGCAGATAAAATGCGAAATGAAGATATTCGCAGGAGTTGAAAATTTGGAGTACAAAAGAAAGACTGGTTGGAAACAAGAAGAAATGTAACCAACATTTACAGCGAATGGATCCAGGGAATTTACCACTCATATACAGAATTTTTAACAGAAAGAAAAGCAGGAAACAGACAGAAAAAAATCATTGGACCCATAGCAGGGGACAATGTTAACGAAGTAATGAAACTGATTTTTCAGGACAGTATCAGAAGGGTTGACACTATGTCAGTAAACGGGAAAGCTGGAGTCTGGCCTGGGAAATCATGCTGGATATCTTCTAAAACTAAGGCCACGTATTGAGGTCGGATTTAAACAAGATATTTGGATTGGCCTTCGTCAGCCTGACAGACGTATATCACACACTTACCCATAGAAAGCTGTCGATTGAAGTTGATCATCTAACGTAAGAGCACCGTCTGACCGCTACGATGATGATGATGATGATTGGTTTGTGGGGCGCTCAATTGGGCTGTCCTCAGCGTCCGAACACATTCCCAATCTGTACACAGTCAAATCTAGCCACTTTCAAGAATGATGATGGAATGATGAGGACAAAACAGGCACCCAGTCCCTCGGCAGAGAAAATGCCCAACAAGCCGGTAATCGAACCCGCAACCCCGTGATTCAGTGGTAGTGACCGCTTCGGTTACCACTGTAGTGACAAGAGGAGATTCTACTTTAGCCTTACTGGCAAGGACAGTACGTGCATGACACAAAACAATAGCTTACCTCAAGGAAGCTTCCTGACACCCCTACTATATGATATACGGGGTGGTCCATTGATAGTGACCGGGCCAAGTATCTCACGAAATAAACACCAAACGAAAAAACTACAAAGAACGAAAGCACATGGTATCACGTAACATTCCGCCAGTGCGGACAGTATTTGCTTCGTGGTACAGTACCCGTGTTAAAATGGACCGTTTATCAATTGCGGAAAAGGTCGATATCGTGTTGATGTATGGTTATTGTGATCAAAATGCCCAACAGGCATGTGCTATGTATGCTGCTCCGTATCCTGGACGACATCATCCAACTTTCCGGACAGTTCGCCGGATATTTACGTTGTTTAAGTAAACAGGAAGTGTTAAGCCACATGTGAAACGTCAATCACGACATGCAACAAATAATGATGCCCAAAGTAGGTGTTTTAGCTGCTGTCCGCACATCAGAGGGGTTTGAACGAGAATCTCTTAGCACGACTACCTCACACTGTATCAACTCACCCATGCGAGATCTCAAAAACTATCACTCACAGATGCACCTATCCCATGCTCCGCAGTTCTGGTGTTATTTCAAATTACCGTTTACGCATGTTCTACTTCGGCAACAACACATGGCACGAACCTAATTCGATGTTTTGGTTGATACTCTATTTACGTACAACGTTTGGCACGGATCTGAGTGTCTGACATCTGGAGGTTTGGGGGTCACCACAGTATTGTCAATTACTGAGTCACAGGACACTGCCGATGTAACTGAGGGCAGACCCTCAGCTCCTCCGGCCCCCAGCCCCTCCTCCCTCCGGTCAGGTCAAGCGCCAGCGGACGTCTGGGTTATGTGCAAACCAATCGCACCGTCAGACCACGACGGAGCCCGCACAATCAGGGAAGTACCTCGAGCGAGGCGGTGCATTGGTTAGCGGCACACTGGACTGTCATTCGGCAGGACGGCGGTTCAAACACGAGTCCGGCCATCCTGATTTAGGTTTTCCGTGATTTCTCTAATTCTTCAATAATCCGACGAGGCCGACGACCTCGCTGTTTAGTCCTCTCCACTGAATCAGCCAACCATCAGGGAAGTTTTGCAAGCGTCGATTTCAAACACACGACAGGGTTCATTGCCCGTGCCGCAAAGCCAAATGTTTCGCATGTGGCAAACATATACATTGATCAGTCAGAACATTGACAAACTGCCTATTGGCTTCTGTCTCGGGTTCTTCGGCTGTCGTTCATCTCATGATTTTTCTGACGTTTCGCCAGCACGAGCGGCTGGCATTGTCAAAGCTTCACCCTCCATTGCCGGTGGTGAACTGGAGGCGAACTCGCAGGCGCAGACAATATGTACCTGGCGCCCCAACGTCCGAGGGCTTCTCCGCGGTCATTTCCGGTGCGGTTCTCCTCTTGCTACCTGCGACGGTCCTTCGCTGCAGTATGGGAAGCCAGGATCCGTTTACCTTAAGGCTTTCCTCTTTCTTGTTGAAACTGTTCGCGTGTTTTTGGATTTCTACGGCTTCTCTGAACAAGCGCGTGTGATAGTGTTTCTCTACAGCCAGAACTTCCGTATCGGCGAAATTTATCACGTGGTCGGTCTCATTCAGTGCGTGCTCTGCGACGGCCGATTTCTCCACCTGCCCCAACCTGCAATGTCGCTTATGCTCTTTGATCCTGGTGTTAATTGATCGTCCAGTCATTCCGACATAAACTTTTCCGCATGTGCATGGTATACGGTATATTCCCGACATTGCAAGTGGGTCTCTTTTCTCCTTCGCCGATCTAAGACACTCTTTGATCTTCCTTGTCGGTTTGAAAATCGTCTTTACGCCGTGTTTGCGCAATATACGGCCGATTCTGTCCGTCACTCTGGGAATGTATGGCAGAAAGGCCGTACCCGACATTTCTTTTCTGGTTCCTTACTTCGCAGAGTGTTTGGCTCTGTTACACTTCTAATGTAATTTGTGAGGTACCTATTGCTCCTCAGAACAGTTTCCAAGTGTTGCATTTCTCGTTTGAGGTGTTGAGGCTCACATATTCGTCCTGCTCTCGTTACGAGCGTACTAATCACGCCTCTTTTCTGGCTCGGGTGGTGATTTGACAGTTTGCGCAGGTATCGGTCCGTGTGTGTCGGTTTTCGATACACGCTGTGTCCCAGGTTTTCGCCGTCCCTTGTGACCAGCACATCTAGAAATGGCAATTTCTTGTCCTTTTCTACTTCCATGGTAAATGTTATGTTGGCATGGAGGCTGTTCAAGTGTCTCAGAAATTCACCGAGCTGTTCTTCACCATGGCTCCACACAACGAAAGTATCGTCGACGTACCTGTACCACACCTTAGGTTTGCAAGTCGCCGAGTCCACTGCCTGTGCTTCGAATTGTTCCATGAAGATGTTGGCCACCACTGGACTGAGAGGACTACCCATGGCGACGCCTTCCAGCTGTTCGTAGAAATCGCCATTCCACGTGAAATAGCTCGTGGTGAGGCAAGCATGGAAGAGCTTTTTGATGTCTTGCGGGAACATGTAACCGATGTGCTCCAGAGCGTCACTGAGTGGCACTTTCGTAAATAATGAAACAACATCAAAGCTGACCAAGATGTCGCTTGGTGCAAGTTTCAGTTTCTTAAGCTTCTCAATGAAATGTCCTGAGTCCTTAATGTATGTGTCGGTCTTCCCCACGTGTGGCTGGAGCAGAGGGGCCAAGGGTTTCGCCAGTTTATACGTCGGTGAGCCAGGAGCGCTAACGATCGGTCTCAGTGGAACGTTGTTCTTATGGATCTTGGGTAATCCATACAGCCGAGGTGATAGGGCTTCTGTGTTCCACAGGTTTCTCTGTATGTCCACCGGCAGAGAAGACGCCTTGATTAATCGATTCGTATTCCGAGTGATACGCTTCGTCGGATCTGCGCTTAGTTTTCGATACGTCTTCGGATCTAATAGGTCTCGGACCTTTTGCTCATCTTTGGTCTTCATTACGACGGTCGCATTCCCCTTATCGGCAGGCAGTACCAATATACTCTTGTCAGCGTTTAGATTCTTAATGGCTTGTACCTCTTCTTTCTTCAGGTTGCAAGCTGGTGATTTTGCTCGGCGCAGTATCCTGGCTGTTTCAGTGCGTATTTCCTCTGCCCTTTCACAAGGAAGGGTCCGAATGGCTGCTTCGGTGTTGGCAGTGATGTCCTCCATAGGTATAGTTCCCGGGATGATAGCGAAATTCCCTCCTTTTTGAAGAACAGACACTTCCTCTTCGGTCAATTGTCGTTCAGTGAGGTTGACCACTGTGTGTGACATGTCGGGAATCGCCTTGTCGGTCTGCTTCCGGCATCTTTCAAACTTTTTCTTTTGCCGCTCGGTGTAGCACTCGAGTTCGTTCTGCATGCTCCTGTGAGTGATGCTGTCGATCTTGTCCCAGTCGTCTCGATGCATTCTGCTACTTAGTTGATAGAAAATGTCCAGAAGTTCCTGATCCGTTCTTGCCAAGTCTCTCCGTGTTGTATGTATTCGCTCACGAAGAAAAGCTCGTTCCATTCTGTCGTAGATACGATGTGCTTGGGCGGTGGTGAATAGGCGCTTGCATCTCAAGAACTTCGGTGTAGCACATTCATCTCGGCACCGAGACAGAAAGGCGAGAGAGGACATCAGTCGCGCTTTCTTCTTCGGTCGTTGGTGAAGGCGTCGGTACAATCTGCAGATCTCCTCCCCGTAGAGGCGTAATACAAAATTGTTAAGGCTTTCGTGGCCACTTGTTGACAAACTGCCTATTGGCTTCTGTCTCGAGTTCTTCGGCCGACGTTCATCTAATGATTTTTCTGACGTTTCGCCAGCACGAGTGGCTGGCATTGTCAAAGCTTGTCAAGTCGTAATAAAGACCGAAGATTACGAGCAAAAGATCCGAGACCTATTAGATCCGACGACGTACCGAAAACTAAGCGCAGATCCGACGTAGCGTATCACTCGGAATACGAATCGATTAATCAAGGCGTCTTCTCTGCCGGCGGACATACAGAGAAACCTGTGCAACACAGAAGCCCTATCACCTCGGCTGTATGGATTACCCAAGATCCATAAGAACAACGTTCCACTGAGACCGATCGTTAGCGCTCCTGGCTCACCGACGTATAAACTGGCGAAACACTTGGCCTCTCTGCTCCAGCCACACGTGGGGAAGACCGACACATACATTAAGGACTCAGGACATTTCATTGAGAAGCTGAAGAAACAAACTTGCACCAAACGACATCTTGGTCAGCTTTGATGTTGTTTCGTTATTTACGAAAGTGCCACTCAGTGACGCTCTGGAGCACATCGGTTACATGTTCCCGCAAGACATCAAAAAGCTCTTCCATGCTTGTCTCACCACGAGCTATTTCACGTGGAATGGCGATTTCTACGAACAGCTGGAAGGCGTCGCCATGGGTAGTCCTCTCAGTCCAGTGGTGGCCAACTTCTTCATGGAACAATTCGAAGCACAGGCACTGGACTCGGCGACTTGCAAACCTAAGGTGTGGTACAGGTACGTCGATGATACTTTCGTGGTGTGGAGCCATGGTGAAGAACAGCTCGGTGAATTTCTGAGACACTTGAACAGCCTCCATACCAACGTAACATTTACCATGGAAGTAGAAAAGGACAAGAAATTGCCATTTCTAGATGTGCTGGTCACAAGGGACGGCGAAAACCTGGGACACAGCGTGTATCGAAAACCTACACACACGGACCGATACCTGCATAAACTGTCAAACCACCACCCGAGCCAGAAAAGAGGCATGATTAGTACGCTAGTAACGAGAGCAGGACGAATATGTGAGCCTCAACACCTCAAACGAGAAATGCAACACTTGGAAACTGTTCTGAGGAGCAATGGGTACTCCACAAATTTCATTAGAAGTGTAACAGAGCCATACACTAGGCGAAGTAAGGAACCAGAAAAGAAATGTCGGGTACGGCCTTTCTGCCATACATTCCCAGAGTGACGGGCAGAATCGGCCGTATATTGCGCAAACACTGCGTAAAGACGATTTTCAAACCGACAAGGAAGATCAAAGAGTGTGTCAGATCAGCGAAGGAGAAAAGAGACTCACTTGCAATGTCGGGAATATACCGTATATCATGCACATGAGGAAAAGTTTATGTCGGAATGACTGGACGATCAATTAACACCAGGATCAAAGAGCATAAGCGACATTGCAGGTTGGGGCAGGTGGAGAAATCGGCCGTGGCAGAGCACGCTCTGAATGAGACCGACCACGTAATAAAATTCGCCGATACGGAAGTTCTGGCTGTAGAGAAACATTATCACACGCGCTTGTTCAGAGAAGCCGTAGAAATCCAAAAACACGCGAACAGTTTCAACAAGAAAGACGAAAGCCTTAAGGTAAACGGATCCTGGCTTCCCGTACTGCAGCGAAGGACCGTCGCAGGTAGCAAGATGAGAACCGCACCGGAAATGACCGCGGAGAAGCCCTCGGACGTTGGCGCGCCAGGTACATATAGTCTGCGGCCGCGAGCTCGCCTCCAGTTCACCACCGGCAATGGCGGGTGAAGCTTTGACAATGCCAGCCACTCGTGCTGGCGATACGCCAGAAAAATCGTTAGATGAACGTCGGCCGAAGAACCCGAGAGAGAAGCCAATAGGAAGTTTGTCAACAAGTGGCCACGAAAGCCTTAACAATTTTGAGTCAGAACATTATTATCATCGACCTATTAGCGACATAAACCGATCCACATGATAGCAGCGTCACCTGGCGCGGAATATCTGCCAGTCAGACACCCGCACGGTGCATGCAGTATCAGTGAACGTGTTGCCCGTGTGCAGAATGGGGAACGCCCAATCTATCTGTCTGCGACCGAGGGTAGATTGTGATGGCCCACGGGCTCAGTACGAGTGTTTTGGAGACTGCACGACTTGTGGATGCTCTAGGAGTTGCTGTGGTGAATGTCTTCAACACGTGGTGAAACCAATGTGAAACTAATTCCAGACGTTGTGGGGTTGGGCAGCTACCCCTCATCACAGATGTCGGACGTCGTAGGCTGGGCAGATTAGTAAAACAGGACAGTGGATGAACTGTGGCGGAACTAACATTAGACTTCAGTGCTGGGCAGAGTACCTACGCGTCTGAACACACAGTGCAGTCATGCATATGTCCAAGTTAACGCCACGGCGTCGGCTACAACGATGTATCGGCATGTGACCATCTGTACTGATCCTTGACGCAGTGCAGAGCGTTACATTATATCAAGAATCCCGATACCTTCTTCATCATGCCGATAAGAGGGCGCGAATCTGTCGTCTTTTAGGGGAACAGCTCATTGACACCTGCACTGCGGGACACAGACAAATTAGCGGCGGCTCCATTATGTTCTGGAGAGCATTCACGTGGGCGTCCATGGTTCCCGTGGAGCTCGTGCAAGGAACCATGGCTACCGAGGAATATCGTACGCAGGTTGCGGACGACGTGAAACAGTCCATGATGATTATGTTTCCCGAAGGCAGTGGCATTTTTCAACAAGATAATGGGCCATGTCGGAAGGCGACCCCAACTCACTAAACCTAAGCCCTATCGAACACATCTGGGATGTGACTGAATGTGGCGTCAGAGTCCACCTCTCCCTCTCCCTCCAGCGATCCATCAAGGCCTCAATGCTTCCATCCCACGACGCGAAGACGCTTTTATCGGTGACAAAAGTGGATATACTGGCTATTAGGTACGCGGTCATAGTGTTCTGGCTGATCAGTGTGCAGTCGGTATGTTATGCCATAGATGGTGGTAGGTAGCTTTCACGTTCCATGTCACACAGTGATTCTGATGAGGTGTACGTTTTTGTCTGCGGCGCAGAGGTATGTCAATGATGTTGCCGCCCGATACAACACCAGCAGTATAGGACGTATCTTTGACAATACGAGTCCGTCGTTCTGGCGAAAGTAAGTATTGTGGCACCCTGAAGGAATGACATGTTATGTCATAGGAACGATGTTTTGGTGAACTGTGATGTACAAAGTAATTTTAATTTTGACGTGCTAACATATCACTCATTGCATGTTTTATGTACCTGGAAAATCAATGCAAAGGTTTTTTGTATACATGGCACAAGATGTGTGTAATAACCTTGATGAAGCTCTGAAGTTGGTAACTTAGTTTTACTGAAACCAGTTATCTACAGTAAAGATTTTTTATAGTGATCTCGCATGAGAAGTTATTGTTCTCCTAAGAAAGACAGGAAAATCGTTACACCCAAACGTCGACCGAAGGTCGGGAGACATAAGCCAACTAGCAATGTGCCAGCAAGTGGCCACGAAGGACTTAACAATTTTTTCATGAACCTTAGTGTTATTTTACCAATAAATATCACCTTCGCGAATTAAAAGAGATTCAGAGTCAGTCCACTAATACATACAATGGCATTGGGGAATACTTTTTTCTAATTCTTATACTGTTCAGTGATTTTTAGATGTCCACAAAGTGATCTCACATTTTACCCTATTCCAGTTACCTCCAGTTGTTTGGACCACTGCTTAATCATAATTAGGTAGACAACCTCCCAAAAAAATGAGTTGCCACTGAAGCGTTAAATACGTTTCGCCA
The DNA here is from genome assembly GCF_023864345.2 of Schistocerca serialis cubense. Lineage (NCBI taxonomy): Eukaryota > Metazoa > Arthropoda > Insecta > Orthoptera > Acrididae > Schistocerca > Schistocerca serialis. Next base: position 311,788,823 of record NC_064645.1, on the reverse strand, counting down.
TTTTTACGAGCTACCCGGATGAATTACTGCCGACCGGCCTGCATTCATTTTTCCCTCTTTTATCCCTACTGTCCGTGGCTGGCGGGGCGTCGATGATCAATCACACACAGGTTTCCGCTCGTGTCAGCGCTGGTTCTGCAGCCACGGAATTACCTAGCACGTAGCCATAACTCTCCGCCCACTTTTTTTCTCACAGCATGCTCTCGCTCCTTCATAAATTCAGGTACAGTAATTAGTCGTAAGCTGTGTGTTGTGCGTCTACCTGAGTTTTACGTTCTCAACCCGAGAACACCTCGCCGAATATATTTCCTTCCGCTTATTAGATATACTTCTGTAACTATAACGACTTTTGCTCTTATATTTCTGTATTTTTCGAAATTTATGTTTTCACTACATAGCGTACACAAAAATGTGTTTAAAAAGATGCCTCTTGAGTGGAGTGATATGCGTGAACAGGATGGAGAAACCAATGTATCATGGTGTTAAGAAGTTAAAACTCACGTATTAAGACGATTTACTGCTGATGATGGACCAACAGGGTTCGAAATGCATAGTGTATTTAATAAAACTCGAATGTGACTGAATACGTTTTTTAATTTACACTCCCAGTATATTTCTAAGTGTTTGGTCGTGGACTTGCGAGATTAGCGTATGTCAATGGTGTGTATTCTAAAATATTTTCAACATGTAGGCTTTGAATATTTGAAGTTAGTGACCTAGTCTAACCTAAAAATCTTTTCTGAAGGTAGTTTTGAGAGTGATCTGCGAATGGTACTTCTTTAAATATAAGCATAGGCTTCCGAGGTCACTGTCACGTTTAATAAAGTATTTCTGGGTTAGTGACCGCATTGTCAATATGTATAAAACTACCGACGTTTCGGTCCTTGTTGCAAGGTGCCTTCTTTGTTCATTGTAGACAAAAACACCATTCAGAAGGTACCTTGCAACAAGGACCTAAACGTCGATAGTTTTATACATATTGACAATGCGGTCACTAACCCAGAAATACTTTATTGAAAGTATTCGTTTAGTTAGCAATTACGCAACTTTACCTTTAGACTTGTGCTAAAGGAATTTTAACTACTTTTCTTAAATCTTCGGAAGTTTTCACAAACATATGAAGCTGTTCGGTTAAATAAGTCCTCACTCAGACTGTTAATACTGCAGTAATAAATGATTAATAATGTGATAAGTGGCACTTTACCTTTTTAGTTAGAGTCCGTTTGTTAAAATAAACGAATAAAATTAAACCAAGATAAAAAAGGAAACAAAAGTGTGGGTAGTGAACTTTATTTCACGACAAATTCCTGCTTACATTTATTGAACTTGTGGCTGCATTTCTGTAGATTTAATACGATAGATCAACTGAGTGGTCTCTGGACTGCATTATAGCCAACATATAAGAAATCCAACACCGCATTGCCGAGGCGCTGTAAACTGTGTTTTTGTTCCATTACAATTTATTATACGTGTTGGTGCACGTAGGGGCTAACGAGTCATTGTTTGATTAATTGTTTTGCAGAAGAATATGTTTTAGGTTGTCCATTCACAATTCGTTACTCATTTAAACGTCAAGCAACATTTGTGCGTTTCGAGGGATCAGTGAAGAAAACAGTTCATTACATTAGTTTCAGTCCGAATAGCTGCATATGGACGTCCCATTTCCCAAAGCTGTATATTACTTTAATACAATACTTGACTCCAATCAACGATGAAAGGGTTAAGCTAACTTTTTCCACGAAATTTCGGCCGAAATGGCCTTGTTGGTAATTTTAGAAAGAACTTCCGGTGTGTGAAAGGCTCATGCAGCAGACGGCTCTGCACCACGTGACGGTGACTTTGCAGCTCGCCGCATTGGCACAGACCGTGTGCTTCATTCGGGAGGAGGGGAGACACCGTTTCTACATTTTGGTATTCCAGCACTGCACTCTCAGCCTCATCTTGGTCAAAGTTCGCCACTCAGACTAGAGCAGCTCACTGCTACAGGAATCCCCTTCTCCAGTACTTTTCTCCATCTTTCCACCTGTTGCTCTGATGAAACTACACCAGGAACTGCGTCCTTTGTCTGAAGCTTTTCCTCCATCTCAAACATCTCCTGATGGGCCACGACCCTCACAATGGGTGGCGGGAGTCAGTTCCCATCTTCATCCTCTCAGCACATGACGAAATGGACCGGTGCACGTTAGGTGGCGTAGGTGGGGTTGGATGCATTACCTGAGATGGTATAGAGTTCCTGTACTAGTGCTGGCCTCAGGTAATCCATTACAGCACGAGCCGACTCGTTACCTGCGATGTCCATCTTATTTAGGTGTGCAGATACTCTCGACACATAAACAGCATTTTTGGCAATAGATGCACCCACAGTGCCATAAGAGTAATAAGCAACACTCTTGGATCGACACCCCATTTATATTTTACTCTTCACTGACCTGAAAATATTGATCGTTGGTGGCCATGGTCTGCCTCTGTTGCAGAATGGTAACCGTGACTGTATGCCATACGGAGGATCCGGATTCAATTACCGGTATTGCCAGAAAATATTTTCCTTGGTGGGAAGACTGGCAGGCGTGCACTCAGTTTAATGATGAACAGAAGAGATACGAGGGATGTTCGTGTATTAAGTATTTTATTTGCAGTTGGCTAAGCTTTCCAGCTAGTTCTCTACGTGGTCGCCACTCAGTCTTAGACATGTCTGGTAGCGTTGTGCCTACTTTCCAATACCCTTGTCATAGAAAGCAGCCGCATGCGCTTTTCGCCAATTTTATGCACTGATCTGCATATCTCTGCCAAAATGTTGTCTTTTTAGCCAGCGGTTCAAGTGAACGCGGCCAAATTAGGGTCGCATAGGTTGCGGTCAAACACTTCCCATCGAAAACAGTGCAAGACCATTTTGATTGCCTCTGCAATGTGTGGGTGAAGAAAGCATGAAGGCCGACCGCAGTGGCCGAGCGGTTCTAGACGCTTCAGTCTGGAACCGAGCGACCGCTACGGTCGCAGGTTCGAATCCTGCCTCGGGCATGGATGTGTGTGATGTCCTTACGTTAGCTAGGTTTAAGTAGTTCTAAGTTCTAAGGGACTGATGACCTCAGAAGTTAAGTCCCATAGTACTCAGAGCCATTTGAACCATTTGAAAGTCATGAAGAAAGGAAATGCTTGAGAGTTGAGTGACGTGAGCTGCATGAAATCAGGCGAAATCTCTCAGCAGGCACTCATAAATGGTGGGAGACTCCATTTTCTAGCCATCTCTACGACTGTATTGTACGTTTAGATATGAAAAGAGCGACTAGACGCGATCGAGAGGCGTACTAAAGACGTTGTTCAATGCGTCTTTGCAAAGCGTCGTGGGATTTTCACTCTTGTTTTTCAAAGACACATCTGCGGCAAAAGTAGAATTTACATACGATTCTAGAAGTTGTAAATAAATAATGAATTAATTAAAAATTAAGTATTATGAACGTTTGTATCAACTTTAGGATACAATCCCAGAAACAAAAGTTGAATTACGTTGCTCAGCTGTTTTTGTGAAGGGGACGACACTTTTCTGTTTTAGGAGCGAGCGAAGACGGACGTTCTTCTGTGATTACGGCAGATTTATACGGCTCACCTCCACTATTACTCATATAAGGCGCAATCACATTGGGCGCACTGGCATGCTGTTGCATAAAGCAATTGATGTAATTTATTGTTTATGAGTGATAATTGAGTGTAGTGATGTTACTTGATGTTTGTTACATTATATGTTAAAATTCATCCTTAGCAATACTGCATATTGAAACGGCGTAAAGTTCTGTGTTCATTAAATTCACATAAATGGTCCATTAAGAGCCATTTGTTCGATGAGTAAATGTTTTCCAAGAAAGATAAACGAAGTTTTCATTTGAAGAGCTATCCACAGTCGGGTAAAAGACTCAGAGCGGACCTAATACAGAAGACATTGTCAAGAGCGCCTAAAAAGTTAATGTTTTTATAAAAATTATTTATTTAAGAAATTGCTTAATTATTTTAATAAGTTGGCTAACTCCCTAGCACTTACCCATACGCGTTCCCGTCAGAATTAATAATGAAAGGAAATCTTAAGGTTTCCATTTCGAGACCGATCGGACATTAATAAAGGAATAGCCGTCGAACTTACCATGTAATATCGGCAGCAGGTCTGCTAATTCGACAACGGCCGGAAGTGTAGTGCGCCGACCCCACCCCACCACACTGCATCCGAATGATGCCATTGTCAGAGGATGACACGCAGGTCGGTCGGTCCTCAATGCCAGTCTGTGGCCTGACTGACGATGTTTGGTGGCTTTGATCACGAAAGATTGATACATTTCGCAATAATCCTTAGATTGTTATTATCTATGTGCTGGCGAAAAGTCAGGTAAATCATTAAGCGAAGATCAGTCAAAGATCCCGAGACAGAAGCTAAGGATAGTTGACGGCCTCTCTATGTTCATATAATTCCGTCAGAACTGTTCGATGCTTCGTTCACGTCCCCTTTCTTAATGTTATAAGAATTACAAATAATTAATTTTAATACCTAAATCACTATTTTTTCCCCACAACCTACTATTGTGCCACAACACACTTAAATTTTTCTCGGCCTTTCGTTAAATGGAATTTCAGTTTTAAATTCCATTAAATAAAAAAGTCCTTAATTGATATTAGATATCATGTACTTTGCAAACTTAAGAAAGTGAAGACTAAATACGTACTTCTTCTCAACGGAAGTGGCTTACTGGAAAGGAAAGGGAGGGGGTTATATACACTACTGGCCATTAAAATTGCTACACCACGAAGATGACGTCTTACAAACGCGAAATCTAACCGACAGGAAGAAGATGCTGTGATAGGTAAATGATTAGCTTTACAGAGCATTCACACAAGGTTGGCGCCGGTGGCGACACCTGCAACGTGCTGACATGAGGAAAGTTTCCAACCGATTTCTCATACACAAACAGCAGTTGACCGGCGTTGCCTAGTGAAACGTTGTTGTGATGCCTCATGTAAGGAGGAGAAATGCGTACCATCACGTTTCCGACTTTGATAAAGGTCGGATTGTAGCCTATCGCGATTGCGGTTTATCGTATCGCGACATTGCTGCTCGCTTCGGTCGAGATTCAATGACTGTTAGCAGAACATGGAATCGGTGGGTTCAGGAGGGTAATACGGAACGCCGTACTGGATCCAAACGGCTTCGTAGTACTAGCAGTCGAGATGACAGGGATCTTATCCGCATGGCTGTAACGGATCGTGCAGCCACGTTTCGATCCCTGAGTCGACAGATTGCGACGTTTGCAAGACAACAACCATCTGCACGAACAGTTCGACGACGTTCGCAGCAGGATGGACTATCAGCTCGGAAACCATGGCTGCGGCTACCCTTGACGCTCCATCACAGACAGAAGCGCCTGCGATGGTGTACTCAACGATGAACCTGGGTGCACGAATGGCAAAACGTCATCTTTCCGGATGAATCCAGGTTCTGTTTACAACATCATGATGGTCGCATCCGTGGTTGGCGACATCGCGGTGAACGCACGTTGGAAGCATGTATTCATCATCGCCATACTGGCGTATCAGCCGGCGTGATGGTATGGGGTGCCATTGGTTACACGTCTCGGTTACCTCTTGTTCCCATTGACTGCACTTTGAACAGTGGGCGTTACATTTCAGATGTGTTACGACCCGTGGCTCTACCCTTCACTGGATCCCTGCAAAACCCTACATGTCAGCAGGATAATGCACGACCGCATGTTGCAGGTTCTGTACGGGCCTTTCTGTATACAGAAAATGTTCGACTGCTGCTCTGTCCAGCACATTCTTCAGATCCCTCACCAATTGAAAACGTCTGGTTAATGGTGGACGACCAACTGGCTCGTCACAATACGCCAGTCACTACTCTTGATGAACTGTGGTCCCGTGTTGAAGCTTCAAGGGCAGCTGTACCTGTACACGCCATCCAAACTCTGTTTGACTCAATGCCCAGGCCTATCAAGGCCGTTATTAAAGCCTGAGGTGGTTGATCTGTGTACTGATTTCCCAGGATCTATGGACCCAAATTGCGTGAAAATGTAATCACATGTCAAAATATATTTGTCAAAATATATTTGTTTAATGAGTACCCGTTCATCACCTGCATTTCTTCTTGGTGTAGCGATTTTAATGGCCAGTAGTGTATGTTAACAGTTCGTGTCCACTGCCGTTAAATATTACGCTGTAACAGCTGCATTCCATATAGCCATCCATTACGCCAATATATTTACGCGCAGAAGACATGAGTAGGTCAATATTTATGAACCACATGTCCAAATAGAACATCAAGTTACAATAGGAACTCAGATCACAGTTCACTAGGGAAGAACACAAACTAAAACTTAGAAGAATGGAAAAGTAGAATACGTAGGGGTACGATACAGAATAGTAAAGTGAGCAAGAAGTAAAGTGGAAATTCTATCAGACTATCTGATTTAGCATAAATTGTATATTTAAGGGGACTTCATTAGAGTAGAGGCTTAAGTAAATCAAAACAAGGAATCAAATACTATCTGAAGTGTACCAAACCCATACCCTATGTTGAGAAACACTTCTAAATTTAGATGGAAGATTGAAATAATTGAATAAGAAAGAATGTGAAGGAAGCCAGAAGCACAGACCAAACAAACAACATAGGATCTGATGACGATTCAGAATGAAATGCATACGCATCTCTGAAGACGGGGTGGTAAAGGAATCTCATTATTTACTAAATACAATTTATGGTTCACGAAAACAGATATCAGTGATTACAGGGCCAATAGTCTGGATGAGTAACTGGTCTGGTCTTGTACCATCAGCCAATACGCTCTTGCTACATTAGTACTGCGGACGGCAGCAAAGGGAAAGTACACGTATTAGAAACATGTTGCTCAAAAAATTTTTCACCCTCACGAGACTTCGTGATACCGTGTAACATCGCGTCCGACATCGACCACATAATTAGTTTGGTATGGAAGGGAACCACAATGTTATTCAGGTACGCCATATCCAACAGACGTCACTAATAGATTATTATATTCGTTGATGCTATCCGACTGCGAGGATGTTGACTCATACGTTTCACGCGCTTTTCCAAATACTTCCAGAAATTTTGTATGAGTTTAAGATCTGGTGATTTGGCGGAACAATTCCAGGTACAGTGGGGTTTATTGGTGTTCGTCAAACTAGGAACGTAAGCGTACAACCCTTTAAAAACAGCTCATCCCATCTTAGAAATTGTGTGTATCCAAAGCACACTCATCGTAAAGATGTATAAGAAAGGGCAAGGGCAACACTTGATCGCCGAGAGTGTTGAAATAATCATCCTGTTTCATGTTCACATGACAGAGACCAGAGCCATCTATGGGCGATACTGAACATACACACGATGTGGGTTAAACGCCTCGATACGACGTAGGATTACTCGACGCCTTGAAGCATTCGAAAAATAGACAAAATCGTAACTCGTCGGATGGCACTATAAACCTCTTCTCAGCTGGTGTAAAATTCCTGTGTTGTTTCTCCCACTGAAGACGTTCTGCAGTAAGCAATAACCTGCGAAGTACCCAGAGCTAGATGTCCATTGCATACCAAAGTCGCTCGGAAAGTTGTTGAGATGGACTTACATTTACTGACAGTGAAAATCCTGCCAGGTTAAAAATCTATTGTTTTTGACAAGTCATGACATTTTTTTGTAGAAAAGTGGGAAAGTCCACGTTGACAAGATGCCACTGGGGTTGAGGCTATACTTAAAAAAAAAAAAAATGAGCCTATGAGACGCTACGAGAATTCCCTCATTATGTGCAAGTCTCCCAACTACGAATCAAATGCATGGTGATGATATATGTCCAAGGAAACGGAATGAATGGTTGGCCCCGACAGAAGCGTAACTGCGGGTCTTGCATTAAATCAATTAACTAGAAAGTAATGCAGTGGAACGATGGCTACTGAAACGAAACAGAAATTTAGAACCACTATCATCTGTTGATAAGGTAATCAAATGTAAATTATCATCAGGCAAAAAAGCAAGCAATATCTCTCTCTTATAAGAAATGAGTGTGGAACCTGAGTTCATGGAAATAATCATGTTAAACTGTCAGGATTGGTGGTGTAATTCATTTACGAATTGAAACTACTGTAGTAACAAACTTTATGAAGAATCTAGTGGAATTTACACGTGAGGTCCTTCTGGTCATGACGGTTGAACTGATTTCGATAATTGAGGTGGATAAGTATGCATGAAAAACCAACAATAAAGTCTTGGCCAAGAGATGAAACACATAGGAACGCCGACTAATATTAAGTACGATCAGTTAGCAACTACTGGCTCGCTCTCCATATTGCTGCATAAACTTACATTAAACTGAGACGAGGTGAGCTGAAGTTGCAGCAGATCATGGACTGCTAAGTACCACATCACATCGGCTTCTGTCCTTTGCTCTTTGCTCCCCGAGTGTCCCCGAAATGTCCGCACTCCAAGTGTGTCCAAAGATGGCTCTTTCACCTCTCTGTGTCTTAATAACCTCGCGCTCTGCTACTTTTACTCTAGCACTGCCACCAGAACTGCATGTAAGGCAATCTAAATGATCATATCTCTCTCTCTCTCTGCCAAGGGAAACTCCCGTCTCAGATATGGCTCGCTCATTACGCAAAATAGTCTGATAATTTTCGGTTATCCACCAACCTCATAGCTTGCGAACGCTGACCAGTCGTAACCCAGCCTCAATTTTTCGCCTATACTCCAAGCGGACTGTGTTCATAACGGCGACGTGAGAAAGGTGGCGTTATGCCGGATCCTAATGGTGGGGTTTTGCTCCAACCACGTTACGAAACGAGCTTCTCTTGCCGCCTGGAGTTGCACGCTTTCCACAGACAGACGTCCGGGCAACCTCGCCCAATTTACTGGCAGTTTGAAGTCGCTCTGTAGAATATATCGCAGCTTCGCAAATGAACTGCAGAGGGTCGGAGGAAACATTAATCACCTCAAACACAAGCTGCAGGCCAATGAGAAGATTCAGTATGGCAATATAAAGTCAGGAACGGGTAATCACAGCAATCTCCACTCACGTCTTTTGGGAATCAAGCCCTCCATTTCGCTTACATTACTCGAGAGCTACCTATCATGTCATTAACTCAGTCAATATGCTTAATCAGAATGTAATACGCGGCTGGCTACAGCCTGAAGAGTTCCACATAAATATAAAATTAGGTAACTTCTAACATGAACACGTCCAAATATGGTAGCTCCGTTCTGCCATTCTGTCTCGTCTCCTCAGCCGCACGGGGTAGCCGTGCGGTCTTAGGCGCGTTGTCACTGTTCGCGTGGCTCCCCCTGTCGGAGGTTCGAGTCCTCCCTCGGGCTTGGGTGTCTGTGTTGTATTTAGTGTAAATTAGTTTAAGTTAGATTAAGTTTGGTCATACAGGACCTACCACAAATTTAATTTCTCTCGTCTCCACTTCGACCGACTTTATGTGACGATTCCGTAGAATACAGTGGCAGATGCACATCACTTCACTGCCATTAGTTACATCAGAAGCAGAGAGTCACATGAGAAATTGTTGCAAGTTCTGCGCCATCTGGAAGGCTCCCTGTGCCGTTTGAGGCGTCAGTTCAGATATCACAGTGATCGGTGAGAGAGCGAGAAGGGGCAGAGGTGTTTTCGTCACGGAAAAGAATCTTGCATTTTGCATAATATCTAGGGGTAACGCAAAAGTGGGTCTAATGACCAATAAAATGGGGAATTCAACTATGAACGCTTCAGTGAGGGCATCACTGCTGCTACTCTGTCCCGTTACATTAATGTGGTCACTTCACAAGTGCTGACAGGTGCAAGACGTCTAGGAAGCAAGCCAGTGGGTTTCTGGAAGGTACGGACATAGACGTAAAGCTATGCTGAGTCCTTGAGCAACTGGTTTTCTTGGTTGAGGTACCATGGCACGAAAAGCTCAATCAAGGTGGTTCCACAGGTTCCAGACGGGTTTTAAATCCTGGGAGTTTGGTGGCTAGGGGAGTACGGTAAACGCTTCCTGGAGCGCTTCGAACCACGCACGTTTGCTCTGAGCTGTGTGATAGATTGCATTATCCTGCTGGTAGATGTGATCGTGCGAGGAAAGTGGTGGATATGGTCCCCAAAAGTGCCCACTTGTGTATCTCAAGATTCTGTCTATGGTTCTTCATCTACTGTTCTTAATGTTCTTTTTATGTAGTCATTCCACTCAAGTTCGCTCCTAGATAATTCACCCTGAATACTATTTCCATCAGTTTATTAGTAGTATGTTTGTCGAAGCTGCTATTTCATTAGGATTTCGAGATATTTAGAACTGGAAGACGATTCAGGAAAGCAATTTCCATGCCACCAACCTATTCTCTTTAACCCTGGAGGTAGTTTCCAAACTCTTAATCTGAAAAAAAACAGGCTTGTGAAAGCTTCGTTTTGCTTATGACGTTATAAATGTTAGTTATAATCCAGATAAATTTCAGCAATAGGGAAAGTTTGTCACTAAAATTATTATGATTTATAATATCAGTAAAGGTATTCAGAATAATTTCATTGGAAGCGAATGTTACAAACGTCGACTGCTTTTTTTTTATTCAGTTGTAGGCGGTAACGGGAAGAATAACACAGCAGGATTAGACGGATCTGAAAGGTTTCTAGTTAACAAAACATAGTTTCTAAACTAAGTTTGAAATGGCAAAGTTTGCATTCACTGTGCAAATCTAATGTGGACTCGTTTTCGTGGGACATCAACGCGTAAACAATTCAAATATGAAAGATTGCTTAGTGGAGAGCGAATGATGTGAGTTGCAAAGAGAAATCGGGAAAGCGTGTGGATAGATCAGGGAACAAACTGGAAAGAGAAAATAGATTAAAACTATAAATAAAATGAAATGTAGTTAATCAGGACATGAAGGCAATGATTTGTTTAGTTCCAGAAGATGAGAGAATAGCGAGAATACGACTCCTGGGAATGTGGGTTGATGAGACATCCAACCACCCACAGATGTCAAATGACGATGACGATCTCAGTGATGATAGTTCTGTCAGATACAAGTTGGCGTCTTGGGGTGACTTAAATTTTATCTGAACGCTTCTTGTCATATAGGTGGCAAAGTGACTTGCATTGGAGAGGATCGGAGTCTATGCCCCAGGTCGACCATGTGTTTTTGATTTCTCCTAGATATCGGGAAAAGACTTCAGGAAAGGGCGTACATGATACCTTCCAGAAAGAGGCGTTATTCTTGGCAAATCACTCAGTAGCTCGCACAGTTGAGTATTACTCCACGTGCTATTGGTATCGCACTCTTGTGATGCAATTATGATGAAGTTGTGTCAGTACATCTATTGTGTACGATGTAACGTATGTTATTTAGGTACGTGTGGTAGCTAAGTCACAGTAGCGATGGATCTGCCACTCTCTCAACGAAATCTACTTTTACTGAATCTTCCAAATATACGATTGCCTTTCTTCAGCGTTTTTGTGGTCCTGGGTAAACCATCCCACAGTCATGCACAAACTTCTCCTTTCTAATGATTTTGTGTCCTTTCGGGGTGTTTCTGTAAGACAGTATTAACTATTCTGAGCTACTAAATGAGTTCGACTGCTCCCTAAAAACTGCTCAGTAATACACAGCTCCCAGATAAGATAACTCAAAAATAGTTTTACAATCCAACATTCGACTCTAATTCTATTGCTCGGTGCCCCTGTTGACATTTTCAGAGGCTCTCTCACTCCTATGGGGTCGTGACATAACCAAGTCGTGACGGCAAAGCACAAATGGGTCCTTCTTGCAAGTGAATTCTTCTACTTAACGTCACGGCTCGCCACTACCCTTTTTCGCTGCTGCTCACTCGCCATCTACACTCGCCATAGATCGGAGAGTGCACAATAGATGCTACTCTCTTTGATACTACTTAATAATTCATTAAACGACATGGTCATCTTTAGCTGTCCTGAGGGCTAATAGTGAAACAGAGTGTTGCTAAGAACGCCATATCACAGTACAGAGGGTACCGATTAACTCCTTAAAAATGCAACTGATAGTGACCTGCCGATATAGCGACAGCATCCGTCTCGAAAACGAATCAATGCTTTTGGTACGCCTATCTTAGATAGCATGCGCGAGCATGCCACTGTGAGCACTGTCTTTACTCTGTCTGAGGTGTCTACCGTGGTAGATTTATAGGCTTTTGAATTTCATACTCTGTGTTGCAATGGTAAGTGTCAAGAGAAAATAATGAGTTGCATTTGGATTTATGACACAGTAACTTTAACACGGCTTCTCCATTCGCATTCATTTCCACTCGCTACTGGGAAACAATGACCCCAAAATATGAAGCTACTGCACGTTAATCGTAAAACTGTTAATCAATGTGGAATTTTATTCCGATATAGAAATGCTGCTTCTCCTGTCCATACCAGCAGCGTATGAATCCTGTAGAGTTAATGTAAAGTCTCGGAACGGAATAAAACAAGGCATGTCACAACGTTTAAAATGATTAATACGAAGGTAAAAGTGAGAAACTCTGCGCTTTTTATGCGGAACCCAGAAATGAACACTGAACAAATAGGCTTGCTGAGAAAGTGCATACATATGGCAAAGAAAGGAGGAACAAAACAACAAGTAAAGCACAATTCAAGAAAGATATACTAGTAATTTCTGACTTACCCAAGAGGAATCCTGCTGCTACTATATCGTTGTTTTGAGAACACTGTGCTTACCTGAAAAGAGATAAAGAATAAATTTTCAACTTTCCTCGGTCAGCAGTGATTAACGTACGCTTACTATTACGAAGCTTAACTGGAATTAATTACTTGTTCTGAAAGCTGTTGCAAACTTAACTTGATTAGCAAGAGAGAGAATTAATGGAGAAGTTTTATATTTAAGCTTTAACCATTTCTTTAAGCACCTTAAGGTAGAGCTCTGTAAAGGAGTTGACAGACAACTTACCAGCAACAGCAATATGCCAGAATGACGCTTTAATTAAACTTGCAACTCTGAGACATAAACTACGGCAGCCTAAATAAACGCTGAGATGAAATTCGTTGAAAGGAGGACAAACGCTGTACATTTATAGGAACAGTGTAGCTACAAAATGAGAAATATGGTAAATTTGTTATTGAGAGCGAGATTTGAGATCAAGAACTGTATCCTTCACACAGTTATCACAAACAGGAGCATCATTACTTATTCAATAAATTATTATAAATGGTTTCAGTACATGGACGCCAATGATTCCTTTCTATCTAATACTTCGATAAATTTTCAACGAGATTGCACAGGACTTTTAGGGGAACAATGAGCTTGAAACCTCCATTCGGAAATTCAGATTTCACTTCATTTTCCAAAGTCGATCAACATGGATGCCGGTGAAGTTCCTTTTAAAACGGTCCTTATTCAACCTGAGCTGTTCATAATGGGATGTATTCTACTAATGGTGTGGTTCTGTGTGTTCAGCCGCGTGGTTGATTTACCCTTATCTCCCTCATGCTGGTCTATTACACCGAAAGATCGGCAGACTCATGCGAAGGAATGCGATCCAATGTATGTTGCACCAGTCAAAAAAGATAAGAAGTTTCCTTTTAATGTTTAAGACGAGTGAGTGTCCGAAAGAATTGAGCGTACCCTATTCCGTGCGACTTTGTCATATGTTACGCCGGAAAAACTATTAGAAAGAGGAATATAATCATGAAATGAAATACGACGACACCAGTATCGTGTTGCAAACACTTAGTTTCTGACACTTCATAATTAAGGAAACTATGGCAATAAAGTAGGAAAAACTAAGAACTCGGTATAGCAGAACAATGTAAGTAGCGCTTTGGGGTCGGAAATTCCTATATTAAGATCTCAGCGATCATGTTACCCGCTACAGCTGGGAAATGCAGAGAATAAACATATCAGCAAAACACACTGTTCTTTAAGAACACAACTGGATGCGTCGTCGAAAAATTGTGCATAAAATACAATAGCAAGCGTAGACTTTGTTAATGACGTCAAAGCCAGCCGGTTTGGCCGAGCGGTTCTAGGCGCAATCCGGAACCGCGCTGCTGCTACGGTCGCAGGTTAGAATGCTGCCTCCGGCATGGATGTGTGTGATACCCTTAGGTTCGTTAGGGTTAAGTAGTTCTAAGTCTAGGGGACTGATGACCTCAGATGCTAAGTCCCATAGTGCTTAGAGCCATTTTAACCATTTTTGAACGACGCCAAGAAACCTTGAGAGCTGTGGATGTAGCGTGTATTTGAGAAAATATGGCAAAGATCATTTAATTTATTATTTTTAGATGCATAACAACTATGATAAAAGCTACAGAAAAGAATAATGTACAAATAAATTGATGTACGTATTTGTATGTATGTACTGTACGTTCGTATGTTCCACATCTCGTGAACCACTAGCCCGATTTCAATGAAATTTAAAAGAATCACTGTTAGTAAATGCACCACCAACACATTAAAGGGGTGGTGTTACTGAAGACGCTTGAACATCCATGTTTTAGTCATCTAGTACTTGAGAGTGAGAGTACTTTAGAACCTTGCAACAAACATTACAGATAATTTCAAACTTTTACGAAACTTTTTCTCGCTGGTGATGTCCACAAAATGATGAAAGGGAAAAGGCTTATCACTTATTGCTTTCTCGCTGTTCACTCAGTGAAACTGCCGCTTGAAGCACGAGTTTTAAATTTATTACTTCTTCACTACTAACTGTATTCGCGACATATTTTGCAGACAGTAGTCAATATACCATTGAAATGCCAGAAAAATTATATCATTGTGCGACACATACTTCAGGAGACATGATGTCAAAAAGAAGTAGAGGTATATAAAACGGAAGCATTATGTAAGGCGATTAAATTCATTACTTCTTTGCTGCTGACGTAATTCGCAACGCTTTTGCAGACAGTATCGACGTCTGCCGCTGAATGTACTTATGACGTCAAACACAGAGATGCTTGGAGAAACGCATGACATTTTAATTTGTTTCTTCTATTCCTAACACATTTAGCATATAGCTGCCGTATACCAAGGCATGTTGAAACCCTCCCGACTGATTTGGGTATTACGAATCACCGAGCATCAGCCTGATAAATGAGTTACATTGACTATGTTTATAGGGTAGGGGGCTGACCGGCTAATACTGCTGTGGGAGTAGTTTCGTACCCGTGTTTTGGCTGCTGAATAATGGTTATCGCAATCAATAAGGTACTGCAGCAATATCAATCACTATGGCCTTCCGCTGTAACTAAGAGTTATGTTCTTAATTTTACATAAATGTGTGGCAGTTACTCCCTTCGCCTTACAGTTTAATGATGGTTGTTCCCATGACAGGTCACTCTTTGATATCTTCACACCGTATGGCTTTAATTGCTCTAATTAGCATAACCACACCACAGTACTCACTGCAGTCCAATTATCGGTGGCGGCTGCGGTCACGACTGGTAAATTGCTGAGGACAAATACGACGTCATAAACATTCAGTTGCTCTAAAATGAAACTGCGGGTGTGGTGGTGGGGGGGGGGGGGGGGGAATTCGCCAAAGATACGGATGAAAAGTGTGTACAAGTACGTGTGAAATATTTTAAATAGATGAGAAATATATCTCACATGCGCGTACATGGGCATGCTTACAGGTAAAGAGCTCATCCAAAATGCCTGGAAAGATTACAACCATATTTGGTACACATATTAGTTGCAATCTTGAAAGAAATACTGTGGGGGTAAAAGTCACCGCCTTTCCGTTGGGTAGAGCGTAAAAAAGTTGGGAGAAGGAGATGGACACAGAGTTGTGGTGGTGTGCTGGGGCAGTGGTAGGGGGGAGGGGCGTTGTTGGACGATATGATCAGAGAGAGAGAGAGAGAGAGAGAGAGAGAGAGAGAGAGAGAGAGAGGTGGGTAGAGGAGTTGGACAGAGAGGAAGTGAAAAGGAGCAATAGATAAAGAAAGAGGGTGAAAATAAACACATAAACACATACCTGGGTAGCGCTGGGTCCTCAGCTAGTGTATATACACTGCTGGAAAGGAAACCACAACAACCAAACGCAATTAAGGCAGAGTGATGAAATCTCTGGAATGTATTCAGTTTGTGGGGGAAGTTCCATGCTTGCGTCAATAGAGGAACGGATAATGTTTATCCACAGTCAGACGATGTCTGCTCTTCCGTGATGCTTCATCTTCTTTGGACTTTGTCATTTCACAGTCGTGTTTAACGCCGACGTTGATGCCAATACTTCCTCCCTTCTCAGCAACTCGTCCAATGTCTGATGGTGCAGTACAAACAACAATGTACAGCTGAAATTTGGGTGTTTCCCTCAAGCATCCTGTTATGATATGGCATGATTCGTAAAGAGGAGTGACATCGCTTGGCGTGTTTTATGCGATGTCTGATACGAAAACTTGTAGTGCAGGATCTGGGTAGAGATGGGTTCATGCTGGGTCCTGTTGATGTGGTCTTCATTACGAATTCTAGTCTGATGCAGCTCTCCATGCTACCCTATCCTGTGCAAGCCACTTGGCCTCCGAATAACTACTGGAACTTATATCTTTCTGCATCTGCTTCCTGTATTCATCTCTCGGCCAGGTTCTAAAAGTTTTTATCTCACACGCTTCCCTCCAGTAAACTGATGAATCCTTGATGTCTCAGAATGTGTCTCATCATTCGATCCCTTCTTCTTCTCAAGTTGTGCCACATATTTCTTTTCTCCCCAGTTCGGTTCAGTACCTCATCATAAGTTACGTTAGTACCCTACTATTTCTGTCCAAACTGTTTATCGTCCATTTCTCACTTCCATGCACGGCTACACTTCAGAAAATTACTTTCCGAAGAGATATCCTTACATATAAATCCTATATCTGACGTTAAGAAATTTCTCTTCTTCAGAAGCGCTTTCTGGCCACTGCCAGTGTACATAGTATATCCTCTCTACTTTGGCTATCATCAATTATTTTGCTGCCTATATAACAAAATTCATCTGTTACTGTTAGTGTCTCGTTTCTTGATCTAGTTCCCTCAATATCACCTGATTTAATTCGACGACATTCCATTATCCTTGTCTTTCTTTTGATGATGTTCATCTTATATCCTCCTTTCGAGGCGCTATTCATTCCGTTCAACTGCTCTTCGAAGTACTTTGCCGTAAACTGTATCGGCAAACCTCGAAGTCTTTATTCCTTATCCCTGAACTTTAATTCCTGCTCCTAACTTTTCTCTGGCTTCCTATGCTGCTAGCTCAAAGTACAGATTGAATAACAGTGCGGATAGCTTACAACACAGTCTCACTCACTTCTCAATCACTGCTTCCTTTTTATGCCCCTCGACTCATAACTGCCGTCTGGTTTCTGTACGAGTTGTAAATAGCCTTCCGCTCTCTGTATTTCATCCCTGTTACCTTAAGAATTTCCGATAAACTGCATGTCTCAACGACCCATCGACCTTCCTCCTAACCAAAACGTCAGGAAAGGGAAGGCAACCATCGTCTTCTACCTCTATCTTAAAACGAATGTTCGGGTGGATCGAGTTCAGATGTTCTAAAAAGGCATTCACATTCTCGATACCATGAGGTCAGACACAAAACACAAAAGTAGCATCAACATATCTGAAGAAACAGGCAGGTTTCAAGGGTACCGATCCCAATGCACGTTCCTCGAAGTCTTCCATAAACAAACTTGCAATCACATGATGTAACGGGCTACCCATCACAACTCCATCTGTCTGCTCGTAATAATGGTCATTGATTATAAAGTAAGTGGATGTCAGCACACGTCGGAAGAGATTGGGTAATTCAACACCAAACCTAACCTCAATTAATCGCAACGAATCAGACAGAGAAACACGAGTGAAAAGAAAGACCACATCAAAACTTACTAAACTATAATAATCATTCAAGCATATACCCTCCAAACGACTTAAGAAATCAGCTAAGTTCCTGATATGATGTTCACACCGACCAACTTGTGGACTTAACAGAGAAGCAAGATGATTGTCCACACGATATATCGGGGCGCCGATACTGCTCACTATAGGACGAAAAGGAACTCCTTGCTTGTGTACCTTCGGAAGGCCATATAACCTAGGGGGAACAGCACCGTAGGTGTCAAGACTCTTGACAGTGTCCTTCAGCAGCCACTTTTCTTCAGCAGGTTGTTGGTCTTTCTCTCAACACTTTTCGTGGGATCAGCATCGCTGAGTCAGATATTAAATATTTCATCTTTTGTACATAATCTTATGTCTATTGCCCTTGTCTGCAGGTAAAGTAACAATTTCAGGATCAAACTTGTGAGAGCATAATGCAGCAATCTCTGCTGCTATTACCTTACTCTTGGGTTTACAAGCTACAGTCAACAAACGACATGCATCCCTCCTAACCTCCTCTGCAGCGTCAAGAGGTAGTTTGCAAACTTCCTGTTCAATTGAACTAATGAAATCAACTACCGACAAACTCTTTGGTGCGGCTGCCAAATTTAAACCCTTCCCTGCATCGTTAGGTCTCACAATGTATAAATAAGTTTGTGTATATGAGAGTAATAAAATATATATTGTTATAAGCAGGTTGTTTGCGTTGTTGCCCCCGGATGATAATTGAATGCAATATTTGTCAGGATTTGTAAGCAGTGGGTCCTTGAGGTACAGAAATACGCGAGCACAGAGAAGTAAGTTTAAACAGTTTACTAACAAACGGCTGATTGTAAAACAGGCACGCTATGCGCAGCCATCATCCTGTGTCTGACATCCTAACACCGGCTAGTCATGGTCATATCGAAAGGCTCCATGGTGAGCTAAGAAAAGAGACATATTCGCAC
Source organism: Schistocerca serialis cubense (assembly GCF_023864345.2). Lineage (NCBI taxonomy): Eukaryota > Metazoa > Arthropoda > Insecta > Orthoptera > Acrididae > Schistocerca > Schistocerca serialis. The sequence continues at coordinate 311,770,016 of NC_064645.1, read as the reverse complement.
CCGAGTCTGCGCTAGTTACAAGGTGCGCTGCCGACGGCGGCCAGTCGCTTACTCTCTTGTCGCGCACTGCGGCCGCACACATGTCTACTGACCAAGCAAATTGTCAGCATTCCAAGATAGGTCGGCTGGCGAGCGCGTGTTACGTACTGTACGGCTACGTGCAAGCCGTAGACCCTTACATCACTCTCCCCCGATAAAAAGAGCAACCATAGGTGGCTCAAAACAACCTCCTGGGAATTATGAATGTATTTCGCCATTTGTGGCATCAGAAGACATTGCAACATGTATTTCATTTGCAGACACAGTAAAGTTTGGTACAGAGAAGTGAGCCTTCAGACAAATTAATAAAAGCAATAAAAGCACAATACTGACAATCAAGTATGCATTCACATTACTCGATGAATCTAAGGACATAATTCTATTTGCTGCTTCAGTGAAGTTTAACTCATTATTGGAAGAAATTGCATTTTCATGGATATGCTTAATTAAACCATTGTCTTTAGGAAAACTTGATAAGGAACACTTCCCATATGTTAATATGTATTAATCATTGCAATAAACAGACAACATTCTCATTAATGGTAATTGTTCAGTTGCATGAAATGGAGTTGGCAATACACTAGGCATATCAAGTAGCTCACATGATAAATCACAATATGTGGCATCCAAGATTAATCCACTACCACTCAATTTGAGTGGAAAGGGTAGCTCAGTTGTATCATAATTTTTACATGTAAATGTGACATCGAGGGTGAAGTTAAATGAGATAATTATACCTTCAGAACATCGTTTAAGAAACAGATGTAAAGATGTGTTACAATTCTGGGCAATCATCTCTTGGGAAATGATTCATAAACAACTCTTTCTCACAGCTGTCCACTCTACTGTCTAAGAATATTGCCGATTCAGAACAAATTAACTTATGAATACGTTTACACATATGCAAATCGTTTTCAGTTAGAGACACGAAATAACTTCGATCCTTGCTGATCAATAGATAATCATTTAGTACATACTTAACTTGGATATCTGCCTGTCTCTATTTCACAGGGTAAGTAAAAATCTTATATATTTGAAAATTATGCTTTGATCTAGCAATGGGTGTAGAAACAATAACAGTTAATTCATCTTAAGTCATTAAAGAGCTTGTGGTGGTTTACTTGTAGTAAACATATAAACTTTAAGAGCTAACACGGTAAATCATTATATATGTAGCATCTAGCTTTCGTTTAATTGATAGTAGAATCTGTAAAAATTGTACTGGATAAAGTAGATAGATTTCATTAGAAATGATACTTGAATTTATACTGGACTGTTGTTCAAGAGCTAATATTTTGCCTTCTACTTCCAGTAGATCTCGACTAATTAAAGTACCAAATACAGTACGAAGGATACACCCTCAAAAATCAAACGAGGCATGTTTATGCCTAATTAAAGATTTATGTTTCAAAAGCTTTAAAAAACAGTAAATCTCTTGTTCATAATTACCAAATGTAGACTCTACTTCCATTTTGGCTGTGATCCAGTTATTATACCTAGTTGTACCCATTTCCAAAACTGTATCATTACCCTTAACAGAATGAATTAGATCAAATTATTCTTCACAGAATTGAACTGTTGCTGGATTTCACCGAGATTGTACTCGAGTACGTTTGCACTACTTGTTGAAACTACCATGTGTTATTGTTCAAAAAAGGTCTCTGAATACTATGGGACTTAACATCTGAGGTCATCAGACCCCTAGAACTTAGAACTACTTAAACATAACTAACCTAAGGACATCACACACATCCATACCCGAGGCAGGATTCAACCTGCGACCGTAGCAGCAGCGCTGTTCTGGACTGAAGAGCATGGACCCGCTCGGCCACAGAGGCCGGAAAACGTCGAATCACCAGATCAATGTACAAATTTGCGGTCAATGTGCATGAAATAACCATGAGAGTAATCCTGCTGTCATACGAAATCGCACCCTAGACGATAACTCCAGGTCTTAGTTCCGTGTAACTAACAAACGGATTGGTTGCAGCCTTCAGCGGGCATCATTTTAAACAACAAACGGCCATCAGTGGCAAGCAGAACCAGCTGGCACCGGAAAACACGACCAACCTCCACCCTGCCCTTCAATGAGCTCTCGCTTGACACCACCGAAGTTGCAAACGACGGTGGTTTATCGTTAGTGGAATGCACACTCAAGGACGTCTAGTTCGGAGCTATCATCGACGTAACCGATTTGCAACAGTTCGTTGTGTCGCTGTGGTGCCAACTGATCCTCAAATTGCTGCTGCAGACGCAGTACGATGCGCAAGAGCCGTACACCGATCTAATTAATCTTCCATATGGATAGTCCCCTTTGCATTCCCAAATCTTTCTGCAGTATCGCAGAAGAAACATCCACCTTCTCGTAGCCCTCCTACACAACCATGTTCAAACTGAGCGATGTGTTGATAATGGCGTATTTGTTGTCTTACACGCGTTCTTGACTAACGTCGACTAACCACATTCAGTCTCAAAGGTAAGTAAGGCTCACGACTGTTAAAGCGTTTATATTTAAAGCATTTGAATCCTTATAGTGACGCTACTAGCGCCCCTCTTATGATATAGTAACACGACTACCAATTTTCGGTACGTTTCATAACTTTTTCCTGGTGTTGCAATTCTTTCCTTCAATGTATTGCTGGATGTATTACAATATCTGTCTTCCTCTACAGTCTGAACGCTATACTGATTCCTCCAGTACCATGGAAGTCATTCCATTATGTCTTTAGAGATGACCTACCAGCCTGGCCAATCTTCTTGCCAGTGCTCTACATATAATGCTTTCCTCGCCAATTCTGCAGAGAACCTCCTCGTTCCTTACCTTATTAGTTCACCTAATTTTCAACATACTTCTGCAGCAGCTCATCTCAAATTCTTCGATTCTCTTCTTTTCCGGTTTTCCCACAGTCCATTTTCACTACCATACAGTGCTGTGCTCCAAACGTAATCTCTCAAAAACTTATTCCTCAAATTATTTGATAGTGGTACTCACTCACTCACTCTTAATACCCTTCTTGTTAATCTGGAATTTGGATCCTTTAAGCTCAACAACCATTTACTGCAGCATGATCTGTAATAACTGTAAATTCTCTTCCTGTAAAGAAACATCTGTTATGTGTTATACCAAAAACCAAACCACAAAGTTCCTTCTCAGTAGTAGTATGGTTACATTCTGCTTTGTTTAATTGTCTCTAATGAAATGAAGTTGGAGGTTCATGACCATCAGCTTCTTGAGACAAGATTGCACCTATGGCAAAATTAGATGCATCTGTCAAAAGAATAAAAGGTTTACTGAAATCCGGATAGGCTAATACTGGGGCTGTGGTTAGAGTTCTTCCATTGCCTTTTTGCATTCTGTTGAACAATTAAATGTGGCTCCTTTCTTCAGTAGCTGTGTCACTGGATTTGCTATACTCGCATAACCAGCAATAAATCGTCTGTCGAAATTTGACAATCCCAAGAATGATTGTAGTCCTTTAAAACTCTGTAGCTCAGGAAAATTCTTTATATCTTCAATTAATTTTGGATCAGGTTGACCACCTTCACTGGTTATAACATGATCAAGTTAGTTAACTTTGTGCAAAATGAAATTTATCTAGGGTTAAAGAAAGGTTTGCTCTTCTTGTACGCTCAAAAACAGCATGCAGTCTCTCACTATGCTGCTTCATATTTTCACCAAAAGTTATTACATCATCAAGGTAAACAAGTGCTTGTGTTGCGGTGAGGCCTAATAAAAAAATCCATCAGGCGCTGCAATGTAGCTGGAGCGTTAAGAAGTCCAGTGTACAAAGATACTTGTATACTCAAGTTGCAGTTACAAATGAAGGTTTTGCTTGATCATCTGGATGCAACTTGTGATAACCACTTGTTAAACGACATACTGAAAAAATTCGACGTCTGCCAGAGTTATCCAAGGTTTTCACTAAATTTGGTAAGGAGTAATGTCGGGTGTGGTCACAGCATTCAAAGATCGATAATGAACACAAAAACGGAACTGTGGTTCTCCAGAAACTGATTTCTTCTTTACAATTACAACAGACGAACACCATGGTGGGTCTGAAGGGTCTCTTGGCTGTATAATTCCGGCTTCTAACTGTTCTTTAACCATGTCTTCTACCAACTCTCTTTGACTGAACGGTATTTGGTAAGATTTCTGTTTGACTGGGGCTGCATTCCTTGTATGAATACAATGCTGAACTAAATGAGTAACAGGTAAATTTACACGTTCTCGGAATAAATCTGCATACTCCAACATAAAAGGCGCTAAGATCTTCTGCTCATCCCAAATCTTCCACTTCAGTTCATTATTAACTTCGTCTCCTTGTTTCAATTTTGCAGTACTGTTACCAAAATCTATGTTTATAACTGCAGCGTTTGTTACCTCATCTGGAATTTGTATGAGGTCACTTTTACTTACGCTCGACACTTCAGCAACCTTCGTTCCTCATGGAAAAACAACGCCCTTATTGCTAATATTCGTTATTGTAACCGGGACTTTTACGACATTCTGTCTCATCAGTGTAGCGACAACTACACTTCTAGCAACATAACAATGCAATGTATCCAGTAACTCACTTTTCTCGGATTGCTCAGTTAATAACAAAGTTCCTTCCTTGCATCGGGGTGGTTTAACTTCAACGTAGATTGTCTTTCCCGCTCCCTTGAGAATTTTCTGAGGCTGATTAGTTTGAACATCGACTCGGACGGTTTAAACTTATGCAACGTTTGGGCGGTCCATTCCGACGACGTCAGTATTTCTGCTCCTTTGTGTACGATCTGAAGAACGATTCCTAGGTTATAGCCGTTATGGCCTAGACTGATCTTTCTTTCTGGGAAAAATACACTCCTGGAAATGGAAAAAAGAACACATTGACACCGGTGTGTCAGACCCACCATACTTGCTCCGGACACTGCGAGAGGGCTGTACAAGCAATGATCACACGCACGGCACAGCGGACACACCAGGAAACGCGGTGTTGGCCATCGAATGGCGCTAGCTGCGCAGCATTTGTGCACCGCCGCCGTTAGTGTCAGCCAGTTTGCCGTGGCATACGGAGCTCCATCGCAGTCTTTAACACTGGTAGCATGCCACGACAGCGTGGACGTGAACCGTATGTGCAGTTGACGGACTTTGAGCGAGGGCGTATAGTGGGCATGCGGGAGGCCGGGTGGACGTACCGCCGAATTGCTCAACACGTGGGGCGTGAGGTCTCCACAGTACATCGATGTTGTCTTCAGTGGTCGGCGGAAGGTGCACGTGCCCATCGACCTGGGACCGGACCGCAGCGACGCACGGATGCACGCCAAGACCTTAGGATCCTACGCAGTGCCGTAGGGGACCGCACCGCCACTTCCCAGCAAATTAGGGACACTGTTGCTCCTGGGGTATCGGCGAGGACCATTCGCAACCGTCTCCATGAAGCTGGGCTACGGTCCCGCACACCGTTAGGCCGTCTTCCGCTCACGCCCCAACATCGTGCAGCCCGCCTCCAGTGATGTCGCGACAGGCGTGAATGGAGGGACGAATGGAGACGTGTCGTCTTCAGCGATGAGAGTCGCCTCTGCCTTGGTGCCAATGATGGTCGTATGCGTGTTTGGCGCCGTGCAGGTGAGCGCCACAATCAGGACTGCATACGACCGGGGCACACAGGGCCAACACCCGGCATCATGGTGTGGGGAGCGATCTCCTACACTGGCCGTACACCACTGGTGATCGTCGATGGGACACTGAATAGTGCACGGTACATCCAAACCGTCATCGAACCCATAGTTCTACCATTCCTAGACCGGCAAGGGAACTTGCTGTTCCAACAGGACTATGCACGTCCGCATGTATCCCGTGCCACCCAACGTGCTCTAGAAGGTGTACGTCAACTACCCTGGCCAGCAAGATCCCCGGATCTGTCCCCCATTGAGCATGTTTGGGACTGGATGAAGCGTCGTCTCACGCGGTCTGCACGTCCAGCACGAACGCTGGTCCAACTGAGGCGCCAGGTGGAAATGGCATGGCAAGCCGTTCCACAGGACTACATCCAGCATCTCTACGATCGTCTCCATGGGAGAATAGCAGCCTGCATTGCTGCGAAAGGTGGATATACACTGTACTAGTGCCGACATTGTGCATGTTCTGTTGCCTGTGTCTATGTGCCTGTGGTTCTGTCAGTGTGATCCTGTGATGTATCTGACCCCAGGAATGTGTCAATAAGGTTTCTCCTTCCTGGGACAATGAATTCACGGTGTTCTTATTTCAATTTCCAGGAGTGTATATCTGCCTCGTTAGCGGACAAGAAATCAAATCCGCGTATACCGTCATAACACGTTTCGTTATTTGAAAGTACTTGCACCCTTGCTGTGTATTTATCTGTATTTTCACTTTCATCTTGGCTTTGGCCAAGAATTAATTCTACGCCCACCTTCCCATAGTTACGTAACTTTCCTCCGTTTAACCATCGCACTTTTAATAGCGGTGGTTTCAGTTTACCTCGTTTACCTATGCAAAACCACATTAATTAGATCTGTGCTCCTTTGTCAATAAGTAGTTTAATGTTTCTCCCACGATATACATCACCCATCACGAAGCCATTTTAGGTCTGATTTTGGCTGTAACTAACAGGAATTACTGTGTCTGGCAGGGAGCGGACGAAATGGTGGCCCCTACATCCCCGTACGTGTTGAAAGATCTGGCAGATTGTCTGTTGTTCACATTACCTTTGTCTTTGTTGCGACCATCTCTCGAAACATGATCCTGCATCACGCAATGATAGCAGATTCGATTCTTTTTACAATCCTTACGCTTGTGACTCAGCTTCTTGCATCTGTAGCAGTGTACTATTATGTTGAAAACTCTGAGTTTTTGTTTATGCATTTCATTCGGTCGTCTTAGCGCTTCAACGAAACTAACAGCTGATTCTACTGCTTCCTGAAATGTTTTACATCTTGCCAATCTAACAGCTTTGCTTACTTCCTCTCCGTACAACCTATGAATAAATGCGTCCAAGGCTCTCTGGTCTGCTTTGAACAACTGAATGCGATTTTCATTTCCATCTTTTACTAACTCGTACGTATGAGCGTTGACGTTTCGAATTCGGTCAGGAAACTGCTCGATAGATTCGCAAACTATAAAGCTGCACTCAGTAAAATCTGATAGAGTATTTACGTTTAAATCTCTGAGCAACAATCCTTCTAAACCAACAAAGTCTTCTGTTTTCACTTAGACTCCACGCTAATGAAATCTTGTGCTGCTCCCTGAATTCTTAATTTGGCAACCACTAGCTTATCGGAATCTGTCCATGATCCTAATAGGGCGGCACCTTCAAGTTTAGGAAAAAACACTTACATGATCTTCAGGTTTCCCACTAAACACTGGTACTGATGGCAATAATGAAAAATTCTATTGTAGTTGTACTTTTACTGCGTGAACTATCATTTGACCAGTCATTCGGAATGTTACACTCTCTTCTTTCTCCTTCAGACTCCCCAATCTCTTCTTGCCGTTCATTAATACCAGTTTGTAGATCGACAAAGTTACTCTGACTGGATTGCAGCATTTCGTCTATTTTAACGCTAATGAGTCACTCAAGTGTAGAATAAGCGTTACTCGGGCACCATGAAGTAAGTTTAAACAATTTATTAACAAAATGGTGAGTGTAAAACACGCACGATAAGTGCACCTCTCATCACTGTGTCTGACATCCTAACACTGGCTAATTACGGTCGTATCGAAAGGCTCCATGGTGAGATAAGAAAAGAGACATATTCACGCCCGAGCCCGCGCTATTTATTCGGCGCGTTGCCGACGGCGGCGCACTGCGGCCGGACGCACGTCTACTGACCAAGAAAAATGTCAGCATTGCAAGATGTGTGGCTGCCGAGCGCTGGTTACGTACTGTACGGCTACGTACAAACCCATGGACCCTTACATTGTTTTAAAAAAAATACAGTGTTTAATTTCCAACCAGGCATACTTCTGTACTTATATGTATTACTTTTTTACATGAGAGGTAACTCCCCATCATTATTACAGCATGAGATGGTCCTGCCCAAAATGCTTAAATGTTCTATACTGCGGGGGATCAAGCGATGTTTCTGGCCAAGGCAGGATTTGGGAAGCACAAAGACAAGCAGCAGAAACTCTCCCCACGTCTGGTCACGTATTATCTTGCTGAAACGTAAGCCCAGGAGAAGTTACCATAACGGGCAACAAAACAGAGCGTTGAACATCGTCGACATTCCGCTGTGATTCAAGGGCGCCTTGAATAGCAACTAAATGAGTCCTGATATGAATAGAAACTGAACCCAGGGCCATCACTGTTAGTTGTCAACCTGTATGGCGGGCAACAGGCAGGTTGGTATTCCACTACTGTTCGGGACGGCTCCCGACACTCTTCACTGGTCGTCGGGGCCCACTTCGAAGAGGGAAACATCTGCTCTAGTCAATGAGACTACAGTCCCAATACGTGTGTGGAGACGCCACGGAGCGGTGGGATACCAACCCAATCGTCGCTCGCCGTAAGGCCCGACAAACAGCAATGATGACCTGGGGGAGCCACTTCTTTTCATAGCAGAACCCCTTTGGGTGTCGTGCACGGCAACCGTACAGCGCAGTTGTATGCCGATGATGTTCTACGCCTCGTTTTGTTGTCCTTCACGTCGACCTGCCCTGGGCTTACATTACAGGAAAATAATATATTCCAACAATTGGCGAAAGTTTCTACTTTTTATCTTCGTGATTCCCAAACCCTATCTTGGCCAGCAAGGTCACTGGACCTTTTCCCAGTTGAGAACATTTGCAGCATTTCCGGCAGGGTCTTCCAACCAGCTAGGCATTTTGACCATCTAACATCTCAATTGGACAAAATTTGGCACGATATCCCTCAAGAGGGCTACCAACAACACTCTCAAACAATCCCAGTTCAGATAACTGCTAGCATAAAGGTCAGAGGTGGACCAACGCATTATTCGCTTGCTGAGTTTATGGAGCTCTTTCGCTTGAATAGATAACCCACCTTTACTGAAATTGTAATCATTTGTTTTTCTTTACACGTACATCACATCTACCAATTTCCATCCCTTTGGAATAATTCTTCAGTGGTGCGTATTTTCTTCTACTTTTGTGTTACATTGTACATCCGCAGTCTTCAGGCGGAAAAGGCTACTGAAGTTGTAGTATTCGCTGTTATATATTTTAGCACACAAACGTATCTTCTGAATGGAAAGCCGTGATCACATGGTTGGTTTTCACCTTCAGTGGAGAACCGATACAACAATTACAGCCCACATTCCAGGACTGAATGTCATTTTCATGTTATTGTCTGCTCTTTTCGAAACAGATATTATTGTTAATTCACAGTGAATGCATTAGATATAATTTACTACTGGTGCGGTGGCATATGGGACAGGACAGATACACGGTACGGAAAGAGCATATGTTATATATATTAAAACGAGTCGGTGGTTTGCCCCGTTTCATTGAGATATTAACATGGTGCTACCCGGCTGTGTTCATAGTCACGCACGTATACATGCAAGTATTGATGTTGCACTATATTGTGTGTTTCTTCGAAATCACAGGTCGTCAAACGACTCACATGTCTCACTGCATGCTCTTTGGTTTCGGCGACCAATCACATGCTGTCGGCTAGAGTTCATTTTTACTGCAGCTGAACTTCGTTAAGCTGTGATTTATGCACTCTGGGGGCCTTCCAAGTTCTGATGGGCTACATGTTCATCGGTCGTCGGCCGTTGTACCTTCTTCACTTCCTGCTGTTACCAGTCTGTTGTTGAGATCGCTACATGCTTGTGGCTTAAGCGGCACACTGCAATTTCATTGGGCTGCGTTCATATATGACGAATTTTTCCTATGTCGCAGTTATGTGCATCATATCTTTTACTTTTCGCTGTCATTCTGATTAAAAATGTAACTTATTCCTTAGTTCTCTGTGGATATGTCTGAGTCGTGTGCCCATGTGGACCAGGATATCCATGCGTTCTACTGAGATTCATGCATTTACCAAGTACTAACACCTCCCCCTCCTTCAGCCTCTCATACAATGGAAATTTAGTCCTACTCTTTGACACGATTAATTTACGTGTCCTGTACTAAGATTGAATTTCGATGTTTCCCGGTGACATTCAACGTACATGTGCTTGTTCTGTAAAAGTGTAGTTTTTCTAGTAAAGTAAATTATTAGCAAACATGGTATCCATGCTACAAACCAGATCTCCCGTAATGCTCATATAAAACTTCGTTTTACATTGAGGGATTGTTCTTTATGTACCTTGGCAATGTTCAGAGGTGTGATAGATTATACAGACGGAGCAATAATATTGAAGGCAGACACGGTTTTCTATAAGAGGGTCTTTTTGCACGAAGAGTTTTAATTTGTGATATCTCTCGTTCATTTAATTTTTTTTATATAGAACTGAGTGATCATTATCCCGTTCAATTATTTCCTTCGATTAATCAACAGCTTGTTTTCCATTGCGCTTGCAAAGGTTAACTGTTCTCGCCTCATTAATACTAGTGAGATGTGTTTTTACATTGGCTAGCATAGAAAACTGCCATAAACAACTAGCAAATACTTATAATTTAGGATGAGGTTTTAAATTTAAGTTGAGACTATACTTGGGATACTGTATATGAAATGTCAACCAAATGACGATTTAAATTACACGAATTAGTTTTCAATTTGATGCCTTATCCGTCTTTCCTGTTTCTTATGTCACACATTTGTAATTAATTATGTCTAACGCAATCAACGTGTATTATCTGGTTGACATATCATTTGCATCGTAATATTATCAGTATCGTTGTTTCTTGAAAGGGCAGTACCTTAATAACAGGTATCTGAACATATGAAAACAATATAAATTTATATCACATATTAGCTCTCTAAGAATATATCTATTCACCAAAGTAACTGGTTCTGCAATATAGGCGTGAAACGGGTGCACGATGGACACGGAGGACGTAAATCGATTGACAGCACTTTAGCTGAAGAATCCCGTTTGTACTACATACTGTAGCGCTTATGTACCTTACATTGTTCTAAGACGTGTATTTTAGGTCGCTTTCTTGTCTGTTTGTTCGGTACAGATTTTTCAGTTGATTTTAGTCTAGCTTGTCTATGAGCTAGCGATCTGAAACTTCCAACATTGCTCAGAAATCAATGACAATGAAATATTAACCTGCTTTCGCGTTTGGTGTGTGGTGGAGGGCAGCTTGTGTACCACTTCTATTTACTCATATTTCTGTTCCCATTGCGAATGTTTCGTGCTAAGAAAAGTTTCTGGTAAGTTCCCGCATGAGCTCTATTCTCTCAATTTTATCTTCAAGTTCTTTTCCTGATATAGTCGTAGGAGGAAGCAATGTGCTGGTTTAATAAGGTGGAGAAAAATTGAAATAATCGTGCAATTTACTACATGTGTCTCTTGTAATCTCCTCATAATGTTTGAATTCGAGCCTAAAAAATTGGCGCACACAATATGAAAAGCTGAAAAAGGTATACTAAATTTTTTAATAAACATGTTTCTAAAACGGACTAAAAGTATAAAATAATTGCTGCTAGCACCACACAGATTCGTAACCCCATACACGTTCCTGAAAATCTGTGGCTGTGAGTCTTTAATATCTATCAAAATACATGTTGAATTTAAAAGAGAATACCTGGCTCGCATGCAGTACATAAAAGATGCTTGAGTAGTTCACGTCCTTCCTACTATCTATTGTATGCGTGCCATGTTTTCCGTTTTACATTCTACTAGTATTTTTATAGCTCTTAAAACTTCATACGCACAAATTTCAGGACACTCTGTATGGGGCTGGGGATCCGCGTGGCCTAGTACACATTTTTTTGGCTGTTTTAAAGAGTGTTGTATCAAAAAGCGCATTTATTTAAATTTTTTTACACCCACATAATATTTCAAAAGTGAACGAATTTCTGAGCTCGGTACATGACCTGAGGAAGACGTAATCTTGACCACATCTCCCGATTGTTCTTAGTCATAAATAGATGGAAAAATTTGAGACAGACAATCATTATTTTTCATTTTTTACTTTCACATTCATGTTCGTAGAAATTATGGCGAGATGTACTGAGGCAGCTCTACCAGCTGCTGCAGGCGCGTTTTGCGCTATGAATGAGAAACCACTTCCTTCTGTGACCCCATTTCCTTTCTGCTGTCACGATTACGAGTCTCGGCTTCTATTCTTGAAGAAGAGCTCGGCGTATTTGAATATAATGAAAAAGCGCAACACAGCACGACGAGTAGCAGGCGAGCCAATTTAGGGGACCATGGCGATGCGACGGCATTCACTGGAGGATGTATGGAGGCAATACTGCAGAAATATACCGCCGAGTACTCCCTTTGTGAATGGTTTTCCTGATGATAAAGTACTGCGGAGTCCGGGATGAGGCACAATCAATTGCAACCGAAGAAAACACTCTGTCCACACAGAAATTCACAGCCGATCTTCTGGAAGAAACTTCTGCCCTACGCGGGCGTCATCATGGTAACGCGATCATATTGATTCACTTGTTCCTCATCATCTTTACCTAATTTTGTGATAATCTGTATGTACTTGCAGATTCATTGACATCCTGTCACAGAATTGAAGCTATGAAAACCTGATCAACAGACGGATGCTTGTAAAACTTAGGTCTCATAGTATGTTATAAAAATGATGTAAGTTGCAGGACTGCCCTGCGTTCCGTAGCTCCCACTACTTTGATAAAGTGTCCCAAAATTACAGGGATGGAATAAAACAGATGGCTAATGGTAAATACCGGAATATTTCACATGATGAACTTATATACGCTAGTGAATATTTTTGTTTTTTATTGGTTTAAACGTGAAACACGTACAACAGCAGTTTACACTTATAGGATCTGTTCAATGTACTGATTTCCAGTCACAATGTCTATGTTATAACGGCACATATAATTTTACACCTCAGATATATCTTTGGTCTGAAAGTCAGCGAGAGACGCAGCTAACACCCTACCGAAAGAATTCTCCATTAGTTAATACTGAGACCTCGTTCACCATTTAAATGATGTAGCCACACAGGAAAAAATTCCATATGTGTGAGGTTCAACAAGCTGGTCGTGGGACAGGACTAGAATACTCTATTCCCGACGATTGTTTCCTTGTCTCAGAATTTCTATCTGTGAGTTTAGACACACCATTGACCACTCCATTTTTTTCGTCAAATATTTGAAACGTGTATGAACGGCAACGTACTAACCTTACGCTAATCATACAAGGGATGATGCCATGATATTTGACTTGTAAGTGACTATGATGCAATGAAGTGATAGTGATTTCAATTCCAACGTCTTCGTGTTACTAACTGACATGGAAATATGCAGAAATAATTTATTAGGCGCGGTCATCGAGGAAGAAATGGTTCAAATGGCTCTGAGCACGATGGGACTTAACTTCTCAGGTCATCAATCCCCTATAACTTAGAACTACTTAAACCTAACTAACCTAAGGACATTACACACATCCATGCCCGAGGCAGGATTCGAACCTGCGACCGTAGCGGTCGCGCGGTTCCAGACTGAAGCGCCTGGAACCGCTCGGCCACCAGCGGCCGGCCATCTAGGAAGAGCAGGTAATGTTGTCGAAAGTCAAGCCATCATAAGGAAAACAGTGCTACTACAGTAAATTGGCAACACAGAACAGTGTTTGCCTGGGCTTTTTTGGCACTTGACTTTACTTGGGCAGCAACTGCTTCAGCAGTCGGGCCAAGATCGTCTGCATGGCAATGTAGTTCCGGAGATTGAGTTTGTGTAACTCCCACGCTGTTCTGTCCTGCGGACTCGTCTTCATCACTGTGTGACTTTTATACATACAAATTAAACGATTTAAGCAGCACAGGCCACTTGCCGGCCTACGACAGTGCCTATAAAGACGCGAGTGGACTGCCCGACCGCTACCTACTAACAATGCCAGCTGCGCATCAAAGGATCGACCCAGCCGTTCATTTGTCGGGAGGGCGGTTGTGCCAATCCGCCGAGAGTGTTAAATCCCTACATCAATTTCTGAGAGTAGACTTCAAATACGGACATAAAAACGCCGCGGGGGCTGTAATTCGTCATAGTTCAGCCCATCATCACGGTCATCATCATCAGCCAATTCCATCATTAAATGATGTGGCTTCTTCGAGTCGTGGGTTCAGGTAGGCTTTCAGCAGTCTTCTCCAAGTGCGACGGTCTTGGACAGTTCTCTGCCAGGTGTTACTAGCGATCTTCTTGATGTCTTTGTCCCATCTGTCTGGTGGTCTTCCTCTAGGCCTCCGGTGCTCTCTCGGACTCCCCTCCAGTACCAGCTTCATCCATCTGTTGTCTTTTCTTCTAGCGACGTGGTCAGCCCACTACCATTTCAAGAAACCTACTGTCTCTAAGATGTCCTTAACCTTCGTCACAGACCGGATGTCATCTGCCCTTTTCCTATCCTTTCTTGTATAGCCCAGCATTGATCTCTCCATGGCTCTCTGTGCTGTCCTAAGTTTCCCTTTTGTAAATGAGTTCAGTGTCCATGTCTCGCAGCCATACGTCATCACAGGAAGTATGCATTGATCAAATAATGCTTTCTTCAGAGTTACTGGCATTCTTGATTTGAATACTGTTTAATTCTTCCCAAATGCTTGCCAGCCAAGCTTGGTGCGTCGATAGATTTCTGGCCTTATGTCTCCCTTCATATTTATAATCTGGCCAAGGTAGACATATTCACTGGCCTCTTCTAATAGACTGTCCTTGACTTTCACATCTCCAGCTGGGACCCATTTGTTGGACATTACTTTTGTTTTGAAAGGTTCATGTTGAAGCCAACCAGCTGACATTCCGATGGAAGATCTGTAACAAAGTTCTGGAGCTCTGCGAAGTCTTTGGCCAGTAAGGCAATATCATCAGCAAATCTCAAGCTGGTAAGTCTTCTTCCATTAATTATAATTCCCTTACCTTGCCAGCTCGGCTTCGACATAGTCATTTCCAATACAGAAATTATACGTACGAACCTTCCTCGTTGATCAAGGAACGTATTACTGAAAACTTTATCATTAACCCTATAGTAGTTCCTGAGACTAGCCTTCATACATATGCAGGTAGGTATAGAAGGAGAATGTACGTGTAGATCATGGTAAAAACTATTTCGTGTGGCCGAGTGTCCAAGTCTTTCAAACGGACGTCAATTCGGCGTTTTCCGTCTCCCTAGTCATTTATGCAACTGGGGAAACGCGACGTACAAATTAACGTGGCATCTGAAACACTTCTACTGCTGGCGAATCCTCACATTATGGGGAGGTGACGCCTAGGTTAAAATAAATCTTTCGGTTACTAAATACGCGGTTTGCCACTAGACTACCAACCCCCGACTTTGGCCTTATTTTTGGAAAATTAGACTCTATGGGAAAATGACAGGTTGACATGCAATCCGAACCGTCTTTCACTTATACCGAAGGTCTATATCAACGACATCTGATGCTAGTGAAAAATCTGTGATCTGACCAGAATTCGATGGTTCAATCTTCGGGCTTTCAGGCAAGCACTTTACAGATGTTCCACTGAGGCCGGCGCAGTTTCTGCTCATTCTTCGGTCTTATCGGAATTTGCAGCGGCTGTACTGCTAGATGGCGATG
The DNA here is from genome assembly GCF_023864345.2 of Schistocerca serialis cubense. Lineage (NCBI taxonomy): Eukaryota > Metazoa > Arthropoda > Insecta > Orthoptera > Acrididae > Schistocerca > Schistocerca serialis. The sequence continues at coordinate 311,754,334 of NC_064645.1, read as the reverse complement.
ACAGCGTCTTCACAGGGAGGGTGGACTATAATTCATAATAATGTAACTAATTTACAACAAATATTTATAAATTACTCACACGAGCCTTCCTCTTGAATTAGTCCAACTGTTACTCTAAAGTGGGTCAAAATCCCTACAGTATTTTATGATATTATCCCGAATGTACAGGCAGAAACGAGCAGGGAACTTCAGTTTACATACATATTATGGGAATTATGGATAATTGACTTTTAGTGACACACATTTCACCAAACGGGTTAACAAGTACACTTTTCATCAACTTCTGCACGAAAAACATCTGGTCCCTTGGAAAAAGTTACTCTTACTGTATATCGACAACAGTTATGGCTTACGCACCATTGTTGTTGCGTTCTACCAAAACTACTGAACCGTAATATAACGTAATATATGGTAGGACTACCGATAGTAATGATACCACATATATGGAAAGAAACAAAAACGAATGTGTAAGACAGAAACCAGTAGCCAACAACTACTCTTCGGGTTTTTTCGTTGTTGTTTGTTTTGCAGACAATTAGAACTTCATTTAGTGTTAGTTCATTGTGTATTTCATATCCTTATGGAATATAAATTGCATTTTATAATTAATAAAACTTAGTTTATTGCGTGATTTCTGCGTTTTTATGTAACTAAAGCAATTCGTTTTGATGTAAAAAATGTATGCCGCATAAATATTGCTGTTATTTTGGACTCAACAGTACGTTCATCATCAAAGTCAAAAGCAAAAGTTTCCTATCTTTACTCATAAATGCGAAAGTTGCTTATGATTAAAAGGAACATGGGTTACATATGTAGACTAAATATTGACGCGATGTTTGATATACATTCGTTTTGCATTTTTTCTATTTCACCTTTGCTGAAGAAACCGTTTTCTAGCGCTATGTGATAAATCTGCATTGTTTTCTTTAGTTTTACAACATCCTTCTTTTTTACGTCACAAATCTACAAATTTTGAACAAAAACTGAATTAATCATTGACAATACAAGTTTTGTTATGAAAACTTCGTATTCTTAAGTAACAGGCAGGTGAATACCCATGTTGAACAATAATATTCCTTAGGTTACTCGGTAACGTTCAATAGGTATGCAACACATGTAACGTACACGTAAGTTAGGTAAAACCTGAACTGACATTACCTATTAGTTAAACTACCTAGTCTGCCCTCACTTATTGTAGATCACGGTAATTTTACGACTCTACGCACCGTAGAGCACAGCCCCAGTTTATCCACTCCGTACGACAGCGCCTTCAGCGAATCTATTGAAGTAGACTGGTCGAGAAGCCCCAACGGCATTATCCCGTTCCTTGAACCGTAATCCCTTACGTTTCTGCCTGAGATAATAATTGAAGAGTGGAATTGCATTCTAAATGTCAAATCTGACTTCTGTCAGGGCAATGAAGAAACAATACATCGATGTTTCTACATAACTGATTCGTCTCCAAAAACTTGAGAGTGTATTGCGACACGACAAATTTTGCTGCTCACCGCCTCACCGAAAAAATAGTGACTGCAATTAGGAAGTAAATACTTTATTAAGTACGTTCTAAGTGTCATAACAAGAAACTGGTTCTAAACGTCGAGAAGAAATTTGTTTGCCTACAACGTTGCACAAAAAAACAGCCAGCAAGTATTGGAAGCAATAACTAAACCATTCAGGGTATTATGAAAGTATATGTATACATATATGTATAAATGTACATCACCTTCTAAACCACTGGATCTATGTAAACCAAACTTGGTACACGTATCATTTACGATCTAGAATGTATCTCTTGGGGGGGGGGGGGGGGGGGGGAGAATCATCTACCAAACAAAGGGGTAGGGGAGGGCGATGAAAAGCAGTGTATTACACATTATTCTAAACCATTACAAAACTGTGTCTCTCTGCCAGTAACTAGAAGACGATAAAAGGATTACTAGATTTTCGCTGTTTTCTCCCGCATGAAGAATGACGTTATAATTTATTGCTTCTTTAGTCGTAACCGTATTCACGACACATTTTGTGGACAGTATTCACATATGGCACTGAATGTACCAGCAAAGTTATTCATTGTACAGCCCGTAGTTCAAGAGATGTTACGTCAAGCACTGAGATGCGTGACGAAATGCCGCATCATCATGCATGATGTCTACATATATTGCATCGTTACGACTAACACCAGTCACAACACGTTACGCAGACAAAAGCCATATATTCTACACCGCCAACAGAAGAAGAAATTATCAAACACGTAAGCAAACTGAAAAATAATAAAGCCTTTGTGGAGGTTGGAATTGTAGCCGAATTTCTCAAAAGTTTAGGGCTTAATTCAAGGAAGGAGCTATTAACAATTATTCAAAATATATGGGTCACCGAAGAAATTCCGGAAGATTGAATGTGTGCCTTAATATACCCATTACATAAGAAAGGGAACAAACAAGATGTGAATAATTACAATGGAATTTACATACTCCTTGTCATACATAAGATACTAACAGTTTGTGTTCTTGAAAAAGCACAAAAACTGCTACAGTCCAAAATCTCAGATTTACGAGTTGGTTTCAGGAGAAACAGATCGTGCCCGGAGCAAATTTTAAACCTAAGATTAATCACAAGATTTGTAGACTTCAAAGCCTATGACTCAGTCCACAGACCCACGCTACTTATGATTCTTGAAATACAAGATTTCCATAGGGCTATGCAGAAAATCAGTCGCAGACATTAACAAATACAACATCCAAAGCGAAATTTATGGGAAAGCTTTCAAAACCGTTCGAGAAAAAAACTAGGGTTCGACAAGGTGATAGATTATCGCCTTTGTTGTTCACTGTAGTTCCAGATAGAGCCATGGGAGAATGAGACAACAAACTTGAAGAGGATAATTACTGGAAACCAATCTCATTAGGAACCAAAAAAATAAATAAATAAATAAAATAAACTACGAATCTGGTACTTAACCTTTGCGGACGATCTCACGATAATGGCAGATTCATGTGAGATGGCTATACAACAGAAACTCTGAAAGAATGCGCAGAGAAAGTCGACCTTCAGATATCATTCGAAAAGACAGTGTTTATAACAATAAATTTCCAGATAGAGCCATGGGAGAATGAGACAACAAACGTGAAGAGGATAATTACTGGAAACCAATCTCATTAGGAACCAAAAAAAAAAAAAAATAAATAAAATAAACTACGAATCTGGTACTTAACCTTTGCGGACGATCTCACAATAATGGCAGATTCATGTGAGATGACTATAAAACAGAAACTCTGAAAGAATGCGCAGAGAAAGTCGACCTTCAGATATCATTCGAAAAGACAGTGTTTATAACAATAAATTTAGAAATTTTCAAATTACAAACCAAATATGGAGAAATTAAGAGAGTATCACACTTTAAATATCTATAAGATATTATCTCTGAAAAATATGCATAACAAGAAAGAACACAGAAAGCTCGTAAAGATTTAGGATTAGTGCAAAACGTCTATTATAAAAAATTCTTATGTTTAATGTCAAAATTAGACATTACAAAACATCAATGTTATATGCCAGCGAAACCTTGAAACTAAACTGTAAAACTGATATAGAAAATCTAAACAAAGAAGAAATAAAAAGATAATGAAAAAATTTTGGGACCACGGTGGACTGAAAATGCTTATAGACTACAGAAAACGTCCAGAACTGAAGAATATTCTAAGATAGAGAGAGACATGAGGAAAAGACGCCTCAAATTCTATGGCCACATAATGAGGCTTCCCGAACATAGGATAACATAGAGAATAGTAAAATACGTAGATTCCCTCGCCAATGGAGGAGAATGGATCGAAAATGTTAAAAAAGACTTGGAATTAGCCAAAATCATCAAAGAAGAAACAGACGTAGGGAACAGTTTTTGAATAAAAGCAGAATAATGGATAGTTAAACCAGTGTGTGTGTGTGTGTGTGTGTGTGTGTGTGTGTGTGTGTGTGCGCGTGTGGGTGTACACTGAAGGGCCAAAGAAACTGATATCGGCATGCGTATTCAAAAACAGATAATTGTAAACATGCAGAATACGGAGCTGCGGCAGACAACGCGTGCGTAAGACAGCAAGTGTCTAGCGCAGTTATTAGATCGGTTACTGCTGCTACAATGGCAGGTTAACAAAATTTCAATGAGTTTGAACGTGGTATTCTGGTCGGCGCACGAGCGATGGGACATAGCATATCTGAAGTAGCGATGAAGTTGAGATTTTCCAATTCGACAATTTCACGAGTGTACCGTGAATATTAGGAATCCGGTAAAACATCAAATCTCCGACATCGCTGAGGCCGGAAAAAGATCCTGCAAGAACGAGACCAACGACGACTGAAGAGAATCGTCCAAAGTGACAGAAGTGTAACCCTCCCGCAAATTGCTGCAGATTTCAATTCTGTGCTATCAAAAAATGTCAGCATGTGAACCATTCAATGAAACATCATCGATACGGGCTTATGGAGCCGAAAGCCCATTCGTGTACCCATGACGACAGCACGTCACAAAGTTGTACGCCTCGCCTGTACCCGTCAACATCGATACTACATTGTTGATGATTGGAAACGTGTTGCCTGGTAGGACGGGTCTGAAGAAAACCTACAGATGAGTATCTCTGAAGGCGTCAAGACACTCATGGTCCACATCTCAACAAGTATTTGTTGCATTTGTTTCCTAACGTATGTTTGCAGGACTTTTCTTCACGTTTGGAAAAGTCGGATTATCGATACGAAAGTGGGAAACTTATTTATTCACCCAATATAACATTTTATAGAAATCTTGAATGCACAGATTTTCCTGTGTTACGTTTCCAGATTATTTAAATGACAGTAAAATTCGTAAATGTTCCGACAGACAATGCTAGATCTCACGATCTTGAGCAGCAGCGAACAGTGAATGCTCTGAGATGGGCAGAAATGATGGCTCATTGACAAAGCTACAAGTTATATCAGGCGATCCATTACACTTACCGAAGTCCCGATTAGTAAGTCACTGTTTCCTCATAGAGCGCATTGCGAATAGTTGACAGAATTCAAAACCATTAATTCGGCGAATCATAATTATTGCAGGCGCGATTTCCTAAGTTCAGGGACTCTGTTTGGTATTTGAGTTCTAGCATATGGGAGCACCATGATAACTAAGGCAGTATAAAGAACATTCTTTGAAATCTCATCGGCCATCGATCTGCGAACGAAGCTGGATAAGCATTAGAAATGGCTTTGGAAGCACTTAGATGGGCCATACATAAGGGGAATATTTGTTGGCAGTAGCATTGCCGTAGACACTGCTGCAATGTGGCTGCAACAGACGGAAATTTTGCTGATGCCTGGGCGATGCTGCTGTGTTGCAGTACGCTGCAGGTACTTTCCGACGTATTGGCGAAGGGTTGCCCCTGTGGTCCACCAAGAATGGTGGAATGGAGAATATCTCGTATGGCAGGACAATATCTGTCTCTGTCCTTATCTGTAAATGCTTCCCTGTCACCCTCACGTTCGTTTCCTGCTTCTCTCGGCGACAGCGGTGCAGTTACATGCTTGAGCGAAAACATTATTGTTTCGCATTTGTTCGAATGTGGTTGTTCATACAGGCAAATGTGATATTGATGTTTACAGCAATGGAATAGTTGACGAACGAGAGAATTATGGATTTTATAAATACGATTCGTCTACGACCAGAGATATGACATGTCGATATTACTGTAACCTGTGCAAAAATCTCAGTTAGAAAAAAATGCAATAAATATTTTTAAGTTGTTGACAACGTGCTCGGAATCACATTTGATGAAACATGCAGAAAGCTCAAATGTCTTAGCACATATGGCAGATACTAAGCAAGAAAGTTCCTTACGATGCATGGAAGTGTAGGTGCCTCTTCACCTATATGGTTTGCATTTGGTGTCATTAGATTTGTGCTAGCTCAAGAAATACACTATGTGATAAAAAGTGTCCGGAAACAAGGCTGAAAATCACTTACAAGTTCGTGGCACCCTCCATTGGTAATGCTCGAATTCAATACGGTGTTGGCCCACCCTTAGTCTTGATGACAGCTTCCACTCTCGCAGGCATACATTAAATCAGGTTGTGGAAGGTTTCTTGGAGAATGGCAGTCCATTTTTCACAATGTGCTGCACTGAGGAGAGGTATGGATGTGGGTCGGTGAGGCATGGCACGAAGGCAGCCTTCCAAAACATCCCAAAGGTGTGCTGTAGGATTTAGGTTAGGGCTTTGTGCAGGCCAATCCATTACAGGGATGTTATTGTTGTATGACCACAGACCGTGCATTATAAACAAGTGCTCGATCGTTTTGAAAGATGCAATCGCCGTTTCCAAATTGCTCTGCAACAGTGGGAAGCAAGAAGGTGCTTAAAACATCAGTGTGGGCCTGTGCTGTGATAGAGTTACCCAAAACAACAAGGGGTGCAAGCCCTCTCCATGGGAAACACGAACACACCATTACAACACCGCCTCCGAATTTGACTTTTGGCACTACACACGCTGGCAGATGACGTTCACCGGGAATTCGCCATACCCACACCCTGCCATCGAGTGGCCATATTTTGTACCATGATTCCTGACTCCAAACCATTATTTTCCACTGTTCAATCGTTCAATGTTTACGCTGCTTACACTAAGGGAGGCGCCGTTTGGCATTTACCGTCGTGACGTGTGGCTTATGAGAAGCCACTCGGCCTTGGAATCTTTCTCACCTCCCGCCTAGGTGCCATAATACTTGCAGAGGATCCTGACGCAATTTGAAACTCCTGTTTGATGCTTTGGATACATGTTTGCCAATTACATATTACGACGCTCTTCAATTGTCGGCTGTCTCTGTCAGTAAACAGACAAGGTCGGCTTGTACGCTTTTGTGCTCTACGTGTCCCTTCACGTTTAAACTTCACTACCGCATCGGAAACAGTGAACCTATAGATGATTAGGAGTGTGAAAATCTCGCGAGCAGACGTATGACACAAGTGACACGCAGTCACCTGACCACTTTCCAAGTCCGTGGAGTTTGGCGGAGCGCCCCATTCTGCTGTCTCACGATGTCTAATGACTACTGACGTTGCTGATATCCAGTACCTGGCAGCAGGTGGATGCAAAATGCACCTTATATAAAAAATGTATGTTTTTGGGCTGTCCGGATCTTTTGATCACATAGTGTACCTAAAACAGAAATTGATACTGTAAATAGTGGTGTGGGCCTGTAAAAATATCCCTTCATTAAATTTTTCAGTCACTCCACAAAAGCCTGGCATATTTATGGCACGATGAAGTTTATTGATGAATAGTGTTGAACAGTCAATTCCGTTTCTTGGCGTGCACATAACTTTTTTAAGTTATTACTTTGGGCAGATCGAAAAGAATGCCCTGTTTCACAGCCAAAATCTGTGGCGCGTCGAGAGTGCAATGTTGGAAGAGATAGGGCTCTACTCGAGATACATTTCCACAACGAGCCGAGTCGTAAATAAAAGGTGCCAATGGCGCTGGATGACAGCACCCTAATGCCTTATTCTACGAGCTTTGCACTACGGAGACATAATACGTGTCATTCGAAATCAGCCACTCCACAGCATCCTACCACTGACGGAAAGTGCGAAGACAAGGGGAACTGACGATAACTGAGACATCACTGTGGCGATAAGTCCGCTCACGTCTATGGATAATGAGAGCAAATGGCTGGATCACCAGTTGCGATGACGTTATATCCAGCATAAATACAACTATTTCCGAAGCCTCATTCTCAATGTCTGGTATGAGAGCCTCGTTGGTTACAGAAAAACTTGTCTGGCGAATGGTGGTGTGCTACCTGCTGTTGGGAGGGACTTAGCCGCAGCAAGCTGCCACATCTGTTTGGACGCCACAGTGTTTGAAGATGATGTGGACGAGCCCGGGCTTATGACTGGTGAAGTGATGAATTAAGCGACTGCTAACTATCGTTTACAGTCTGTTGCGCAAGTCATCTGAGTACCACCTACTGGCTGTACCCAGTACCTCCTCCCTGGCTACATGCAGTGTTGCTGATTTGGGTCCTGGGCTTCCGCCTTCACGAGACGCAGCGGGGGTGATATGCTGTTGGCACGCGCTTAAGTGCACGTTCATATGCGAGAGCGCTGGGTTGCGTCACACCAGCTGCTGATGAGCTGCAGTATGGTCGCGCCTGCACAACACTACAGCTGGAACCAGACTCACAATAGCCGTAGCCGCCTAAGCGCTACGGTCTTGTAGCACGTAAGTGTGCGAATCAGGACGACTTCCGCTCCGTTGGGGCAGCAAATCCGCACTGTTAATTGCTAGGAATAAATCTGATCCCAGACAACGCTGTTTCACTGACGCCGCAAGGTTGCAAATGCACAGGTATAAGGTGTTAATATGACTCACGACTGCTACATTTATAAGCAAATGAATGGACAAGTCAGGAGGTTCACACGGTTGTGCAAGGGTAAATTTCAGATTAAGATTAACGGCCATACGATCAACCATGGCCAATGCATTACAGTTACAAAGTAAACAAAATGCTTTCGTCCACCGCCCTGCATCGTGCCAAATATTGCAAGATGAGTGGCCGGCCGCTGTGGACGAGCGGTTGTAGGCGCTTTAGTCAGGAACCGCGCTGCTGTTACGGTCGCAGGTTTGAATCTTGCCTCGGGCATGGATGTGTGTGATATCCTTAGGTTAGTTAGGTTTGAGTAGTTCTAAGTCTAGGGCATTGATGACCTCCGATGTTAAGTCCCATATTGCTTAGAGCCATTTGAACCATTTGATTTGCTAGATGATCGAGGCTGCTGCTGTGATGACGGCGACGTCAGAAAGTGGAATTTTCCGTAAGTTGATTTCAAACGCAAAGTACTGGGGTTGTGGAAGTAACATAGAGTAAGGTAGATTTGTTATCTGCAATATCTTGTGAAAACCCTGGGTGTGACGTACCTGAAGTGCCAAATGAAGTGAGTGTGTGCTTCACGGAAATGAATTGGTGTGTCACAACATGGGTGATACTGAAATACGAACAGTAGTGTCTGTACCACTGGGTGATAAAAGCTGATGTTTCTAGGCCGTGGAGCCAGGACTAGATGTACAGGAAAGTACAGGTGTCACTGCTTCTTCTGTCGTGCGGAGTGGAACTGCACAAGATGATTTTAACGTAGATACTATTGGGAATGTACAGGCAAATGTTGATGATGTTAGATGTGTTTCGAATGTCGAGGATGGATTTCAGACACTTTCATTAAAAGAGGACGCAGATTTGTCGCCATTTCTGGTGGAAGATCTCTTTCCCAAGAAGAGAGTGGGAACAGAAATCAAGGAAAAATGTTTGTATGGCTAAAGATCTAGCTGACAATATTGAATCCTTTCAGGAATCTGTGCCTCAGTATCAGGGCAAATTTGATGGTACTTGCAATGTTACGGATAATGCGGGTAAGACAAAACGTCGTGTAAGTATTCTTAAAAGTGGAGTGAAATTCGGCGAAATGTTGTTTGAACTGAAGAAGACTGTTACATATTTTACAAAGTTCCAAGGCTCTATATCATGTAAACAAGAACACAGAAACTGCGTACAGCTTCATGAAGATTCAATGCACACGATAAGACAGTTGGATTTGAAAAGGAAAGGCATGAAAAGGCAACGCATTGCAAGGCGAAGTCAGTTTGCAAGTACCATTGGAATAAAAGAGGCAAATAGAATCACCAAACATTTAATGTTTATTGTACGTGGCAGCATTGCGGGCAGTTTTCGTGTAAGCATAATTTTAGGGACGTGTGTTTTAAGAAAACTTAAAGGAAACTTTTGTTTCGAAGGCCAAGTTCCGGATGATGTACCGAAACAGTGAATTAGGAACCCACGTTATAGTGTAAGTAGATACTGTAAATTGGTAATGGCTCATGGTGACTGAAATGGAGAAAGCATACCCGCATTTCTTACAGCAACTTGCACACTGATCAGGCAGAACATTATGACCAACTACCTAATAGCCGGTACGTCCACCTTTGGCACGGATAACAGCGGCAACGCGTCGTGGCGTGGAAGCAATGAGGCCTTGGTAGATCGCTGGAGGGATTTGGCGTGGCATCTGCACACTTAAGTCATCTAAGTACCGAAAGCCGGCCGAGGTGGCCGAGCGGTTCTAGGCGCTACAGTCTGGAACTGCGAGACCGCTACGGTCGCAGGTTCGAATCCTGCCTTGGGTATGGATGTTTCTGATGTCCTTAGGTTAGTTATGTTCAAGTAGTTCTAAGTTCTAGGGGACTGATGACCTTAGAAGTTAAGTTCCATAGTGTTCAGAGCCATTTGAACCACTTGAACCATAAGTCCCGGAAATTTCGGTGACGGAGAGGGGAAAGAGCATCAGCTCTGACGCCACGTTGAGTCTCATCCCAGTGGTGTTCGATCGGGTTCAGATCTGGTGAGGTTGGGTTCAACGCATCAATTAGAACTCTCCACCGTGTTCCTCGAACCGCTTCATCACGCTCCTGGCCTTGTGACATGGTGCATTATCTTGTTGAGAGAGGCCACTGCCGCCGAGGAACAAGATCGTGATGAAGGGGCATACGTGCTCTGCAACCATGTACAATGCACCTTGACACCTCCCATATTGAGTTCAAATGACCCCATTGCAAGTCGCGACGACGTTATGTGATGCTTATATAAGACCGATTCCGAAGTCTCAGTCTCAGTGTCTGGTCATACCACCTGCTTTTCTGATGCAACGGAATGACAGACTCGCTAGTTACAACATAACATGACTGACGAATTGTGATGTGCTTCCTGCTTCAAGAGAAGCCTTCGCCTGTGAGACAACGGCCAGACGTCTGTACTGGGACCTGCCTGCTGCAAGCTCCTACTGCAGTTTGGGTACCGCCTTGAGAATGAGCCTGGGCGATCCCCCGATAAAGGACAAATTACTGCCAACAACATGTTGGGCAAGATGCTTGCGTACCGACTCCCCGGCTGTATGTGGTACCATTTCCCTGACTGTACACAGTATTGCTGATTATGGTCCTGGGTTTTCATTTTCATACCACTGGCTGTCCGTAATATGCTGTTGGATGCCGCTAGACCACATGTTCACCTTTGAGTGTTCTAGTTTGGGCCGCACTAACTGCCGATGAACCGTAATAGACTTGCGCCTGCATACCCATGTACAGGCAATCTGCACCACACTGCCACCACGTCCTGACCTGCTCTACGGTTGTAGCTTCTGAAGCGCTGTGTCCGCATTGCTTGTCACACGTAGGTGTGGGAATCGTCACACCTTCCCCTGCGCCTTTGCCGACAATCCATTGAGTAAATCACAGACAATACCGTTTCAGGGAGCAGTACAGCAGTACAGCACCAGCTCCCAAAGCTCCGCCTTCTGCACCAGTAACGTCACCACCTCAGCTGCTCAGATTTCTCGCCCACTAAAATCCTGACCCGACGAGGACCGCTATAATCTTCCCAGTCATCTGCTAAGCCAGCCTCTTCATCTCAGATTACCACTTGCAGTCTCTATCCTCAGTTATTCGCGGGAGGTATTCTAAGTCCCTTCTTGTCAGTGTTTTCCACATATTGCTTTCCTCTCTGATCTGTGCAGAACCTCCTCATACCTTACCTTATCAGTCCAGGTTCTTCTGTAGCACCACATTTCAAATGCTTAGACTCTCATCTGCTTCGTTTTTCCCACAGTCCAAGTCTCACTATCATTCAAGGCTGTGCTTCAAACGTACATTCTAAGAAATTTATTCCATAAATTAAGGCCTATGTTTGACAGTAGACTTCTCTGGACCAAGAATGATCTTTCCGTCTGTTTTAGTCGGCTTTTAATTGTCCTCCTTGCTATGTCCATCATTCGTTATTTTGCTGACTAGGCAGCAGAATTCCTTAACTTCAACTACTTCGTGACTAGAATATCTGATGTTAAGCATCTCGCTGTTCTAATTTCTACTACTTATCATTACTTTCGTCTTTCTTCGATTTTCCCTCAATCCATATTCTGTACTCATTAGGACCGGCCAGAGTGGCCGTGTGGTTCTAGGCGCTACAGTCTGGAACCGAGCGACCGCTACCGTTAGAGGTTCGAATCCTACCTCGGGCATGGATGTGGGTGATGTCCTTAGGTTAGTTATGTTTAAGTAGTTCTAAGTTCTAGGGGACTGATAACCTCAGAAGTTAAGTCGCATAGTGCTCAGAGCCCTTTGAACCATTTTTGTACTCATTAGGCGGATGCCACAATTCTTCTTCACTTTCACCAGCGAATCGAATCATTGAATCCTTTCCCTATAAATTTTAATTCCACTTCTGAACATTCCTTTTATCTCCATCATTGCTTCTGCGATATATAGATTGAACAGTGCGTAATAAAGATTAAATTCCTGTCCTACTCCCTCTTTGATCCGAGCACTTCGTTCTTGGTCTTCCACTCTTATTATTCCCTATTGGTTGTTACACATGTCGTACTTTATCAGTCTCTCCTGTAGTTTCCCCCTTATTTTTTCAGAATTTTCTACATCTTGCATAATTTGACAATGTCGAAAGCTTTCTCCAGTTTGACAAATCTCATTAATGCGTCTTCACTTTTCTACGTATTGCTTCCATTATCAATAGCAGACTCAGAATGGCCTTTCTGGTGCCTTTAACTTCCATGATACCGAACTGATAATCCTCTAACTCATCCTGAACTTTCTTCTCCATTCCTTTGTATATTATTCTTGTCAGCAATTTGGATGCTCGAACTATTAAGCAGATTCTGCGATAAGTCTCCCACTTGTCACCTCTTGCTACCGTCGGATTTGCGGGGATGACATTTTTCCGAAAGTCAGATGGTATATCACCAGACTCATTCATTTTACATAGCAAGGTGAATGGTCGTTTCGTTGCCACTTCCCCGAATGATTTTAAAAATTCTGCTGGAATATTATCCACCCCTTCTGTCTTAGTCTTCCAAAGCTATTTTACATGAATTAAATTCCGAATTCCCTGGCACATCTATATTGTATCGTCTTTCTTCTTCTATCACATCAGACAATTCGTCCTTCTTATAGAGATCTTCAATATACTCTTTCAACCTATTGCTCTCACCTCTCCTTCTAAGAGTAGAATTGTAGTTGCACTCTTTATGTTACCACAACGCTTTTAATTGCTCCCAAGGTTATTTTGACTTTCCTGCATGCTCAGCCAGTCGTTCCGACAGTTACTTCTTTTTCTATTTCTTCACACGTTTCATGTAGACATTTCATCTTAGCTTCCCTGCACATTCTAATTATTTCATTCCTCAGTGACTTGTATTCCTGTCTTCCTGAATATCCCTAAACACTTTTGTACTTCCTTCTTCCACCTATCAACTGAAATGTTTCTTGTCATACCCATGGTTTGTTTGTCCCTATGCTTCTCTCTCCAACTTCTGTGTTGCCTGTTTTAGAGATTTCCATTTCTCGTCAACGTTGCTGCCTACTGAGCTATTCCGTATTGCAGCAGTTTAGAGAAGTTCAAGCGTATCTGTTCATGACTTGGTAGTTGATTATCCCATTTCATTGCGTATTGGTTCTTCCCAACTAATCTCTTAAACTTCAGCCATTCTTCAACACTATTACATTTTGACCTGCGTATATCCGCACCTGGGTACGCCTTACAAACCAATATCAGATTTCGAAATCTGTGTCCTACTGTGATGTAATCTAACTGAAACCTTCCCGTATCTCCCAGCCCTTCCCTCGTACATCTCCTCCTCTTGCGGTTCTTGAACAAAGTATTCGCTAATACTAGCTGAAATCTATTACAAAACTCTATTGGTTTTTCTCGTCTCTAATTACTAGTACCAAGTCCGTATTCATATTCTCCCGTAAACCTTTGTTCCACTAGTTCCCCTACAACCGCCACCCAGCTCCCGTGATTATTGGATGCCAGCCGGAGCGGCCGAGCGGTTCTAGGCGCTACAGTCTGGAACTGCGCGACCGCTACGCCCGCAGGTTCGAATCCTGCCTCGGGCATGGATGTGTGTGATGCCCTTAGGTTGGTCAGGTTTAAGTAGTTCTATGTTCTAGGGGACTGATGACCTCAGCAGTTAAGTCCCATAGTGCTCAGAACCATTAGAACCATTTTTGATTATTAGCTTTTCGTCTCGCTTCATGTACTGCATTATTCGTTCAGTATCCTCATATACTTCCTGCATCTTTTCATTTTCAGCTTGCGACGTCAGCATATATACCACAAATATCGCTGTCGGTGTTGGTTTGCTGACGATTATGATCAGAACAGCCCTATCACTGAACTGTTCACGGTGGCACACACTGTCCTCTACCATTCTATTCAGAACGAATCCTACTTCCGTTGTACCATTTTCTGGTGATGTTGATATTATTTTTTACTTATCTAACCAGAGATCCTTGTCTTCTTTCCATTTCACTTCACTACCTCTCTATTGTATTTTGTAGATTGAGCCTTTGCATTTCGCTCCTCAGATTTTATTGCCTCCCTACCACGTTCATATTTCTGACATTCGACGATGTGACTCGTAGAACGTTACCTTTTGTTGGTTATTCAATATTTTTTGTCATGTTCGCGTCCCCTCTTTTTCCAACAGAGAGATCTTCAGGAGTCCTTCCCGATTACATAGCACATATCCTGTGGATACACATTATTTGTCTTTAATGCAGTGGTCTCCATAGCCTTCTTCATCGTCATGCCGTTGGTCATTGCTGACTCTTCCGCTTTTAAAGGCAATTTTTCTCTCCAAGGGCAAGAGAGTGCCCTGAATCTCTGCCTGCTCCTCCGCCATCTTTGATAAGGCCGTTGGCAAAATGAGGGTTACTTCTTATGCCCGAAGTCTTCGGCCGACAGTCGCATTTATTATTCAAAATTACGCGGTGGCGGTGTTTGAACAGTGGTCCGAGGACGTTTCGATTATGTTCAAATAGTGAACTTTGAAGATTACATCAAACTTCTTTACAAAACGCCAGTAGCTTAAAGCCGAAGTGTGACAGCCAGTTGGGTTGTAACTGATATGCACTGTCTTATATTTGTCGGGTTTTAGCAATTCTTGGCCAAATTGCTTTTACGAGATATTCGACATCATGTTCCGACGTTGTAGTAAAATTATGGAACAGCTATATATCCAGCATCGGTTCAGTCGTTAACTTCTCTGAAGAGTTCCCGGTTGCTTAAAAAGGAACGCAACGATAGAGCCCCATTTCTCTTGTTCTTTCTAACATGCTACGTTGTAAATGCAGTACATCTGCACGTACTTGCACTAGCTCACTTTCGTTCATTTTGTTGTAACAGTGTGGCTCTTTGTAAAAACTTGTGAGCCGTAAAGTATTGCCACAAACATTTTTGGGCAATAGTGTAGTACGTGAGGTGTAGTTCAGGTGTCTCCTTTGTCTGCACTGATGACAGGCATCAATGTCGGTATACATTGTCTGCGATATGGAATTTTAATGTCCCATGTAAGTTTAGTGCAATACGTAACTGGTGACGGAAGGCTTTATCGACTAACAAATATTTCTAGCAGGAACTTCGTATTTATTTCAACTTAACGAGTAGTCTCTTGTGATCTGTAAAATGACGCAGACGTAGATAAAGTTACAGATAAAATTCGCGCTATTCTGAAAGCTGCCGCTGGCACTTGTACTTGAAATACGAACGTGGTAGTAGCTGTAGAACTGACACGAGAGGTTATCCGAATTAGAGAAACGAATTCGCCCTGAACTGAGTGTACATTCGTATGTCGTACTTTTTTTTTTTTTTTTTTTTTTTACGCCTTTGCAGAGTTGCGAAGGCGCTCGTAACATTTCAAGAGGAAGAAGTTACGAGACTAGCGTCCCAACGTTGTCGAGTGCTCTCTTGAGCAGAGGACGAGATCTGCAAGATAGGGACGGGAAAAGGAAGCATCTGTCCTCTGCTTGAGGAAACGACTGCGCCATTTGCCTGGAGTAATTTAGACGCTGGAGTAAAGTGCGCATATATTAGCGGGGCCTAGGACCGATACGCCGTGTAAACAGCGGAGCGCTTACTGCATTATAGTGTTTTCTCTCGTGATAGAGGCGGCTATAGAAACTTGAGATACAAATGACAAGGCAAAATAAAAATGTTTTTGCAGCTCTATTTAACTTTTTAAAAGATATCATATGCGATCGATTTCAAAGCCAATTCGCTTCATAGCTTGATTTAATCGAGAGCTACATCCAAGAAAATAACAGATCTCAATGGGACAGAGAGTCAGTTGTATTAAGGTCCTGAAGTAAAATATTCTTAGTGGTACATCAACTGAAAAATTATCTATTTCACAGGAGGAAGAAAAATTGTTTTTAACTAACAGCACCACAAAGTGTGACCGCGTCCCAAAGAGCGAGCAAGTGAACACCATTACTCACAGGAACTGACAAAGACTATAAAGTCAGGTACTGAAATAATGATAAGAATACAATTGCTAACCCTGGTGGAAGTAAATGTTCTAAATTTGGTACTGCTTAATTATAAGACAAAGCACAGTCGTACATTTCTTTATGAGAAAGTGCACAAATTTTGGATACCGATCGCAGTACTGACCGTCAAAATCACAGACCGCCAGTTCGCAGATACACTTTCGAAAGACATTTTAGTCCAAAAACGTTACAAGGATTGAAGCTGAGTACAGGAGACGTATTTCCTCTAGGCTGCACAGGTCGATATGGTGCATATGATGTGCTCGTGAATAGAAACACTTAAACTCGAGAATATCGCCCAGGATGTGGTCTAGTTGACGTTTCCGCATTATAGTTTCTCCCCTGGGATTCCATTGCTGCCAGTGAAGCAGCGTTAGGGAAAAGTCTCAGTAAGAAATGGAACGCAAGGCGAGGGATTTACGACAAATTGAAAATATGAGACGATCTGTATGTTGCGCTACTCTAAGGGAAAAAAATAAATAAATAAACACCTTGGTTTGAATCCTGATCAGGTGCAATGATTCATCAAGTCTCTAACAAACTAATTAAATTGAGTGAACCATTAATTTTAATAGTGACCAATATACCTGAACTGCATGCAATCCTTGGCGATCACCTATTTTGTGTATACTCTAAGACAAAAATAAAAAGGCATTCATCACGAAGGAATTATGTGAATGGGATGGAAATCGATGGATATTATGTACATATGCAGACTAACAAATGATAGTTTCAGAAAAAATGGGTTGATTTATTCAAGATACAGAGCTTGACAAATTGAGCAAGTCAGCAACCCGTCAGTTCATCTCCTGTCTCTATGCAAGCAGTTATTCGTGTTAGCACTGTCTTGTTCGATGTCCTCCTGAGGAATATCTTGTATACATCCAATTGGTACGGTAGATCGTCAGTCCGATATGACTGCATGGTCTTGCCATTATGCTGCAAACGTTCTCAACTGGCGACCGTTCAGACCCAGGCAGGGTTTACCAAGAACAATGATAAGCAGTAGAAACAATTGTCGTGTGCGGGAGGGCATTATCTTAATGAAATATAAGCCCAGAATGGGTTGCCATGAAGGGCAATAAAACGGGGCGTAGAATATCGTCGACGCACTGCTGTATTGTGCCACGCTTGACAAATAAAAAGGTCCTGCTTCTTTTTTTGGGTCATCAGTCTTCTAACTCGTTAGATGTGGCCCGCCACGAATTCCTCTCCTCTGCCAGCTGCATCTCAGAGTAGCACTTGCAACCTACGTCCTCAATTATTTGCTTGATGTATTCCAAAGTCTTCCTCCACAGTTTTTTCCCTTTATAGCTCCCTCTAGCACCATGGAAGTCATTCTTGATGTCTTAATAAACGACCAGTTCTCTTGTCCCTTCTCCTTGTCAGAATTTTCCACATATTTCTTTCCTCTCCGATTCTGCCCAGAAATTCCTCACTTCTTACCTTATCAGTCCACCGAATTTTCAACATTTCTGCGTAACACCACGTCTCAGATGCTTTGAATCTCTTTTGTTCCGGTTTTCCCACAGTCCAAGTTTCACTACCATATAATGCTGTGCTCCAAACATACATTTCAGAAACTTCTACCTTAAATTAAGGCATATGTTTGACAGGAACGCTCTTTCTGCCAGGGCTAGTCTGCTTTTGATGTCCTCCTTCCACTGTCCGTCATTGGTTATTTTGCTGTCTACTTAGTACAATTACTTCACTTCATTTGCTCGTGATCATCGATCCTCATAAGCTTCTCAGTGTTCTAATTTCTACTACCTCTCATTACTTTTGTCTTTCTTCGACTTTTTTCTCAGTCCACATTCCTTACTCATTAGATTGTTCATTCCACTCAGCTGATCACGTAGGGCTTCTTGATTTTCACCCAGGATAGCAATGTCATCAGCAAATAATGTCAGTGATATCCTTTTACCTTGAAATTTAGTTCCACTCCTGACCTTTCTTTTATCTCCATCACTGCTTCTTCGATGTGTAGATTGAATAGTAGGGGCGAAAGATTACATCTCTGTCTTACATACTTCTTTAATGCGAGAATTTCGTTCTTGGTCGTGCACTCTATTATTCGCTCCTGTTTCTTGTACACGTTGTGTTACCCGTCTCTACCTGTAGCTTATCCCTTTTTCTCCCACAATTTGAACATCTTGCACCATTTTACATTGTCAAACACTTTTCTCAAGTCGACAGATCCTATGAACGTGTCTAGATATTTCTTTAGTCTTGCTTCCATTATTAGTCGCAACGGCAGAATTGCCTCTATGGTGCCTTTACCTTTTCTTATCTGATCGTCATCAAGCAAACCCATAGGAACTTACCACAAATTTCCAAAAAAAAAAAAAAAAACTTGTTATGCAGGAAATCTTCTGCGCCAGTGCTTATTATTAATCAAAATTGAAGTAGCTGTGGGTTCCAATTTTCTTTTCCATTCTCCTGTATATTATTCTTGTCAGAAACTTGGATGCATGAGGTGTTATGATCGTTGTCCGATAATTGCAGCAGTTGCCAGCCCTAAAAGTCTTTGGAATTGTGTCGATCTAGATTGATCCCTTGCATTTCCCTTTTCAGATTTTCAATTTTCCCTATCACGTTCACGCTTCTGACATTTCTCGCCCCGCCTCGTAGAACGCTGTCCTTTCGTTAATTTTGCAATCTTCTTCTCACGGTCACCCCCCCCCCCCCCCCTTGGGTGTCTCGTCCAGGAGATCCGAATGGGAGCTATTCCGGTATCTTTTGCCAATGGAGAGAAAATGATAATTTTTCAATTAATAGCCACATTTCATGTGGATACAAATCACGTGTCTTTATGGTGCAGTGATTTACATCGCCTTCTGCATCCTCAAGCCGTTGATCATTGCTGATTTTTCCGCCTTTATGGGCAGTTTCCCACCCCTAGGATCAGAGAGTACCCTGAACCTCTGTGAGCTCCTCCGCCATCCTTGACAAGGCCGTTGATGGAATGAGGGTGTCTCCTTATGCGCCGAACGATGTAGCCGCGAGGTCAAGGGCACCTTGCCACGGTTCTCGCGGATCCCCTCGTCGGACGTTCTAGTCCTCCCTAGGGCACTGGTGCGTGTTGTCCTCAGCGTAAGTTACATTAAGTAGTGTGTAAGCCTAGGGTTCAAATGGCTCTATGCACTATGGGACTTAACATCTAAGGTAATCAGTCCCCTAGACTTATAATTATTTAAATCTAACTAACCTACGGACATCACGCACATCCATGTCCGAGGCAGGATTCGAACCTGCGAGCGTAGCAGTTCCGTGGTTCCGTACTGATGCCCCTAGAACCGCTCGGTCACAGCGGCCGGCTAGGGACCGATGAACTCAGAAGTTTGGTCCCATAGGAACTTACCACAAATTTCCAAAAAAAAAAAAAAACCTTCTTATGCAGGAAACCTTCTGCGCCAGTGCTTATTATTAATCAAAATTGAAGTAGCTGTGGGTTTCGAAGGTTGTCGGGCTGTATGCCGGGAAACTGTCAGACTGGTATACCACCGCTATCTGGGGCGCCTCCATACACGTCTTCGGCCTGGGCTGTCACTGACTGTTGTAGTACTGTCGGAGCCCCGATAACCAGCAAGCAGAATAACTTCTTGCATGCGGTGCAGCTGTGGTCCAAAGTGTTACTAACTTTCTCAAGTTGCGAAGCTGTTTCTCTTGGATAAATCATGCAATTTTTCTGAAATTGTAATAGTTAGTTTATCTGCACGTGTACGTCACATAGATCAATTTCCGCCCACTCGGAGGCGTTTTATAGTTTCAATATAGCTATGATTTGCTAGGAATGGTCCTAATGGATGCGGTATTCCCTTAATTTCTTCCAGTTTTCTCCGTAACTTAAGTAGACATGTGCAGGTGGATTTAGTTTACTGTGGACACAGAATCGTGATGCAAAATTGTTTTATTTCGTTATATACAAGTCACTGGACAAATTAAAAGTACAATAACTGGGGGAGACAAAATCGTAGGACGAAATGTGAATTAAACCCAAACATACATCAAAAAAAGTTTTGCATCACCTCAATCTCGGTTCGAAGAGCTCCGGAGCCTGTACTGAAAATTGGAATAGAGATCTCCATAAGCATCATTTCCGCCCTTTTTATTGTTCGTGAAAACCACACATTGCATGTTGTACCACCATACAGCGAGAGCTACAGAGAATGCTGTACACACCAGTACCTATAATACCCAGTAGCACAACCTCTTGCGTTGATGCATGCCTGTAGTCATCGTGGCACACTATCCACCAGTTACTCAAGGGACTGTTGGTCCAGATTGTCCCATTCCTCAACGGCGTTTCGGCGTAGATCCCTCAGAGAGGTTGATGGGTCACGTTGTCCATAAACAGCCCTTTTCAATCTATCCCAGGTATGTTCGATAGTGTTCATGTCCGGAGAACATGTTGGCCACTCTAGTCGAGCGATGTCGTTATCTTGAAGGACGTCATTCATAAGATATGCACGATTAGGGCACGAATTCTCGTCCATGAAGACGATTGCCTTGCCTTCATGATGCCAATATGGTTGCACTTTCGGTCGGGAGATGGCACTCACATATCGTACAACCGTTACGGCGCCTTCCATGATCACCCGCGGCGTACGTCGGCCCACCCTTCATGCCACCCAAAAATACCAGGTAACATCCACCTTGCTGAACTTGCTGGACAGTGTGTCTAAGGCGTTCAGCCTGACCGGGTTGCCTCCAAACACGTCTCCGATGCTTGTCTGGTTGAAGGCATGTGCGACACTCATCGTTGAAGAGAACGTGATGCCAATCCTAAGCGTTTCATTCGGCATGTTGTTGGGCCCATCTGTACCGCGCTGCATGGTGTCCTGGTTGGAAAGATGGACCTCGTCGCGGACGTCGGGAGTGAAGTTGCACGTCATGCAAACTCTTGCGTACGGTCTGAGTCGTGACGCAACGTCCTGTGGCTGCACGGAAAGGATTATTTAACATGGTGGCGTCACTGTCAGGGTTCTTTGGAGCCATAATCCGTAGGCAGCGGTCATCGACTGCAGTACTAGCCCTTGGGCGGCCTGAGAGAGGCACGTCATCAACAGTTCCTCTATCTGTATCTCCTCCATGTCCGAACAACATCGCTTTGGTTCACTCCCAGATGCCTGGACACTTCTTTTGCCGAGAGCCCTTCCTGGCAGAAAGTAACAGTGCCGTCTAGGCATGGTTGAACTACAGACAACACGAGTCGTGTACCTCCTCCCTGGTGGAATGACTGGAACTAATCGGCTGTCGCCGCGCTGGATTAGCCGAGCGGTCTCCGGCGCTACAGTCATGGCTGTGCTGCTGGTCCCGGCGGAGGATCGAGTCCTCCCTCGAGCATGGGTGTGTGTGTGTTTGTCCTTTGGATAATTTAGGTTGAGGAGTGTGTAAGCTTAGGGACTGATGACCTTAGCAGTTAAGTCCCATAAGATTTCACACACATTTGAACGTTTTTTTTTAATCGGCTGTCGGACCCCCTTTGTTTAATAGGCGGTGCTCATGCATGGTTGTTTACATCATTGGGCGAGTTTGGTGACATGTCTGAACAGTCAAAAGGACTGTGTCTGTGATACAATATCCACATCTAGCTTCATGAGTTCTGGGATCCGGGGTGATGCAAAACTTTTTTGAGAAGTGTAGTTTGATTACTGTGTAACTGGAAGTACACGCAAGAAAATAAAAATTGAGGTAATTTTTTCATTTCATGATCTACCTGTAACGGCAGTTTTTAGACAATACTAGTTAATACATTATAACATTAACAGTAACACAAGAAGTACCTCAGTAGTTCGGTCCTTTCGTGTCACTGTAAATAGAGCACTTCAGTTTGTCTTTGTGCTGAAATGGACATCCATTACTGAAATCCACAAATGATACAGATATAACGTGGTTTGAAATGGCGACATTTTATCGAAGCAAATATTTCTGTTACCGTTTTAGGTCATCAAATTTCTGACTGATATTATGCGGCACATACAGAATGCCTCTCTAGTGCGAACCACTTAATATCGAGGTAGCACTTCACCCGGCGTCATTTAGTTATTTATGAGAAGAATTGGTAGAGAGTATGCTGCTTTATATTTTATCTTAGTATATAAACTTATTTCGGCTTTACTGCCTCCATTACTACATGTTCTGACATTGGTGATGAATATATATCAATTACGAGTAAACCATTATTGCTGTCTATAGTTGCTGGAGGTAATATTTTTTCAGTAAAAGTTTTAAAGTTTTTCGATATTCTGCAGTTGCACGTGTGTTCTAACACGTACTTTTATCATGTGACTGTTGTAGAAATTCAATTTTTAAGGTTTATTTAAAGATATGAACTTTGATAGCTAGTTCCTTACTCAAAGATATCTTTGAATAAACAGCTAGCTGTCAAACGTGAATTTATACAATTGTTAGGTAATGAAATACGTATTATAGTAAATGTGCAACAGCAAATTGTCGATAAACTTCAAAATGCTGCTGAAAAAACGTACTTTATCCAACAACTACAGACAGCAAAAATGGCTTACTGAAAGCTGACGTGTGTCCATATACATTGTCAGGACAACATACAGATGAAGACAATAAAGCCGAATTAAGCTTATACACTGAAATAAAACATCAAGCAGCATATTTTCTACCAACTCCTTGCATAATGTTCTTCTGTGACATGATGTATGCTGCATGCCTCACAGTAAAAAGACTAATTTTTTGTTGGACATATTCCAATTCGTCTTCCAACACAGTTTTCATTCTATAAAGCTCACTCATGGCGAATTCGTCTCCTATGCCATTCACACCACTCGGAGTAGCACATCACCGAATGTCCTCAGTTGTTAGTTATATATATCCCAGTCTGTTTTCTCTTACAGTTTTACTCTCTACAGGTCACTCAAGTGCGCAGGTACTTACTCTTTGAAATCCCAACACATGTCCTGTTAAACTATCCCATCCTCTTGTCCATGTTTTCCATGTGTTCCTCTCCTAGCAGGTTTCGCGAAGAACCTCCTCTTTTCTCATCTGATCAGTGTATGTAATTTTCAACATTCTTCTAAACCAACACATCCCAAACGGCTAGAGCCTCTTGTTTTCCAGTTTCCCCACAGCCCATGATTACTAACAATAGAACGCTGTGCTCCAGATTACTACCCCAGAAATTTTTTCTTCAAATTGAGGCCGATGACTCGTACTATGACACTTGTTTTGGCGAAGAATGCCTTCTCTGCTGAGCTATCTGACCTATTTACCCTACTTTCTGGCCTGGACACAGAACCTGCAGATTCCCTAACGCTACCTGCCCCTTTAACTTCGTAGAACCTGCGCTGCCCCATTCTAGTGCATTCCATATGTTTTGTTCCCTCCACAGCGCTGACCCATTGTCGGAAGCGTCCATCAGTTACGTCTTCTTTCTTTCTACACCTTAACGCACCAAGCTCCGTACTGCATACACAATTGTCCAGTCTCTGTCAGCTCATCTGGATGAGTTCCGTCAGATATTTCAACACATAGTTATGTATGTCATACATCTGTCGGAGATCTGGCTCAAACCAAACGTCCCTACGACTTCGGTAAATGTAGATGCCTACGTTTTTCTAAGACACAACAGATATAACAGACGAAAGGGTGTAGCAGTGGCGCGCATATACTCTGATTTATCACCTACTGCACTACACACATCCAACAATAATAACGATGTACAAGTGGAGTATATGGTCATAGATATCAAATCCCGTAACAGAAAGCGTCCAGTATGTGTGCTCTACAAACCTACCTGCTTCGAATGCTCTCTCAAGTTCCGAATCAACATACAATGATAAAGTTAAAGCTGTCGACACGAACATAAATTTTCTGTGCAACAGTCATTCTAGTGTGAAATTTAAGATGTTTTCTTCTTCAGTAGTGGCCCTACTTCCATTATCTCCAACCCATGGTACTAACAGTGGTCACACTCTCATTGATATATTTGAAACAAACCCCTCAGAGTAATTCTAAAAGAACCTCTCAAATACCTGCACCTGGAATACCTGCCCATGGCAGCATTTTCATGAAGTACTCATTGGGATGTCCCAGAAATAAACCACAACTGACTACATACCGAGACTTCAAACTCATTAATTCATCTGGTCTTGCAACTCAGGTGCTAGAAATTGTTTGAGGGACGACTTCTGTTCCCTTCTCAGATATAAAACAAAAACGTTATGAATTTACTAATAAACTTACTCAACTATATGACAAAAACGAAAGAGCGAAAAAGTAAGAAGTATAAATTATTTTATGTCTGCTACTGACATTACTATTATTATATGTTTTATTATTAATTTTATTTTTATTGTTGATGTTGGAAGCATCATTAGCAGACGTACTACTATTAACTGTATTAGCTGTTAGGCAGTTCTGCTTATTTACATTGTCTCTAAAGCCCTTGAATTATTTTATTACTATGCCCTTGGCCGATAGTACTGAGCACCCTAGAAATTACGCACGTAGGTGCGACATACAGAACAGCAAATAAACCGTTTGGTTTAAGAAGTAGTTTGTTGCCATTGAAACAGGCCAAAAACAATGTTCCACCTGAGAGCCACCAATAAAGCACCTGGTGGATTAAAATTTGTCATTTGAATGTTTCTCTATGTACTAACCAGTTCACTACCTTCGCTCGTCGTGGATACATATCAGTAATCTTGTGCTCTTTTCCTGTTTCTGTGACATCAGTGATACAGCTGCATTACGCCTAAAAAAACGAACTTAGTTCAGAAAAACGAGTGCCGATAAAACTTTTGCGTAGGCAAGGGATATCGTAAATAAAGATTTCGAAAGCTGTGAAATGTTCACGCCGATCTGTACAATATCCTATCTGACGATTCGCCACGACCGGGTCGCACGTTAGTAGGTCCAAAACCGGGGGGCAAGAGGATCACACCAGACTGTCAGGAACGTATGATAGTAAGAGAGTCGTTAAAAGGCAGGAAGAACATGTCTGTAGACCTCGCTGCTCAGTTGTCTGAGAGTTTTAACAAAACAGTATCTTCTCGCACCACTCGTAGATGACTTCAAGAAGCCGGTGTAAAAGGCTGTAAAGACAGGAAGAGGCCATGGCTCTCTGACAAGAGCGTGTGGCCTGACCAAGCAGACATTTCGGTAGGTTCGTCAACTTGTTGCTCCCACAACAAATACCAATTTGAGTAGAAAATTTATTAATTTAAAAATTCATGAAAGAACTCTATAGAATATTTATTCACGTTTCAGATTTTTGGCACACTCGATGTGACCTGTGTCCGTCGCCCGATGAGCACGGAATATAACACAAAGTGAGTGGTACGTGCCGTAAAACGCGTCGAAGGGAAGGTATGACCTGGGGCTGCATGAGCGCTGCAAGAGTGGGACCAATGGTCGTATACAGGGCCCGCATGGATTCCACGATGTCCATAGACGTCCTACAATTGGTACCTTACTGCCCTCTTTTACAAACATTTTTGGCGAGACACATACGGCTGCCGTTAAATTACGTCATCACAATTCAACCGCACAATGACTTGGCTTCGGAATACTAACATCGAGCTACTGGACTGGCCTGCTTAATCACCGGACCTGAACCTCAAAGAGGATTTTTGGGGTTTATTGAAACGCAAAGTCGGGCGGCACACAATTAAATTAAAAGAAGAAATAAAAGATTGCCTGCACCTTGAATGACATGCCATAAGTGCTGAAGACTGTAAAAGGGTGGTGTACTCGAGAACAATTTATTTAATTTTCTTGTTTTTACAACCCTCACAATTATCTAGCGTGCTCAGTACTTTTGGCGAAGGGTGTATTTGTCACATTAAAATTATTGTTATTTCTAAGGTAACTAAAATTTAGAAAAAGATACTGTGTGTATGAAACCCATAATATAATCAGGCTAAATAAATGAATATTTGCTTGAATGAAAATGTATTTTACGCTATTAATATACCAGGATTCCTTCACCTAATTGCGTTGTGGTCCACAATTGATGGTAAGCTTCTCACAAACCTCATTTCTGCTACTCCTCATTACTTTCGTCTTTCCTTACTTCACTCTCGAGCCATATTCTGTGATCGGAAGGCAGTTAATTCCATTCATCAGTTTCTGTAATTTCTTTTCACTCATTAGGAGAGCAGTTTCATCAGCCATTTTTATCATCGATATCTATTCACCGTCAATTTTAATCAAACACATAAATATAGCTCTTAATTGCGTCATTTATCCTTCGATATCTAGATGGAACACAAGAGGCGAAGTGCAAAACCATATCTAAGCCGAGCATTTTATTCTTCGCCTTCCATTCTCATCTACTCCCTTTTGGTTCGTGTACATACTGCGTATTGCCCATCCTTTCCTATTGTTTGCCCGGGTCGGCAAATCCAATGAAAGAGTTCTGCCTTCATTATCGTGCGCTGCGTCAAAACTGCTTCTTTGGTGCCTTTACCTTTCCTAAATCCAACACGATCTGAAACCCATTTGCCTTTTATATTCTTCTTTATAATGTTCTTTGCAGTAACTTGTATTCACTAGCTATTTATCTCTGTATGAGATAGTACTCGCACGTACTGCCGCTGCTGTCTCCCGGATTCTGAGGATGATATTTTTCTGAACGTCTGATGGTGTATCTGCAGACTCATGCATTCTGAAAACCGCCATTAATAGTCCCTTGATTGTTACTCCCCCTAAAGTTTGTAGTAATTCTGAAGGAATGTTGTTTACGTCTCCCGCATTATTTGATAGCAAGCTTTCAATAGACCTATCAAACTCGGAGTGTAATATTGTATTCCCCATGTCATCTAAATCGATTCCCACTTCATCACGTCATCAGACAGTTCCTCCGCCTCGTGGAGGCCGTCTATGTACTCTTTTTATCTTTCTTCTGAACCCTTTGAATTTTACAGTGTACCATCGAAACTTGTTTTGACTTTTCTGTATGCTGAGTCAGTTCTGCCGACGATCACTTCTTTTCGGATTCATCAGATATTCGTGCACCCATTTCAGATTGGTTCCCCCGCACAACTGTCTATTTCATTCGTATGTGACATGCATGTCAGTATTCTCTCTCACTCTCAACACTTCAATATATTTTTTTTTTCTACGATCAGTTACAGTACTCCTTTGGTTACATTGCGTTTCTTCGCAGTTGCTTTCCTTATACGTATGTGTGCCTTACCAACGTCTGTGACTCATTTATTAGAAATGGTAATTCCTCTTAACCTGAGATATCTGTAGTAGTATTTACTACCACACCATCTAGCCTTACAGATGTGAAACCTACCCCGTCATCCCTCAGTACTTCAGCGTCCCATTTCTTTCGAAATTGTTTTTAGTGACGATTATCTTCATCTTTATTAAACTGGAGTCTGAATATATTTGCCCATGGGTACGCCTTAAAACCTAGTATGTGGTTTCGGAGATTTTGTCTAATCATTCCAGCGTGGAACACAGTTCAACATTTTGAACTAAAGCCAAATCAGACTTCGTATCACGCGCGATCCAAACGAAAAGAAATCTTCCATGTACAATGCTTAGGAATCAGCGACGCCCTAGGTATAATTTCGACCAATGAAATGGATAGTGTTAGATTTTCTTCCTCTTCGAATAATCTTTTTTTTTAAATCTGTGACAGTTCCTTAAATCTATCAAAATACATTGACAACTCAGTTTTGCAAGGACCACGAAGAAATCTGATCTGAGCACATATCCAGAAACACGGGAAAATAACGACAAAAAATAACATAGAAAATACATCGACCGCACTAAAAATTATGATATTAGTATATGTGACAAATAAATAAAAGCAGTGAAGTTCTAAAGATGAGGAACAACGGACCGTAACAATACAGAAACCACCAAACCACATGCACTATAGGTCGGCTCCTCAAACAGAGAGTCTAACGCCCAGCACTGGGGTGTGCTTCACAACGAAACGAAAAAGGAGGCAGTGAAGTTGTCAAATACACGAAATAAGGAGATCAAACCCACAATTACAAACGTAAACAGCATTTACACATAGTAGATGTGGCATAAATTTATGAACAATTCAAAGCTGAATAAATTAGAGAACGAATCATACACATCGTCCTCCGATACATAACAAGAATACGGCATAAAAAGGGAAACCAATCACCTTCTCCACAACCGAGGCAGGAAGTAAGTTAATAATGGAGGCAAATAATTTGCCCAGAGGTTTTAAACGTTTACGTGACTTGCTGTGTCAAGTATTCACAAAAACGTCACAAACTATGATCCTACACCACGTGTATATAGACCGAGTACGAGAACTGAATTCGAGCCACAACTCCCACCTCCACACACGGTATCACATTCCCACACATTTCCAATAATGTGCTTCAAAATTCTGTAGATCAATGAATGAGAAATGTTTTCTTAATTACTGAACTTAGATAGGGACAGAGGGAATGGGAGCTGATCTCTTGTGTATTCAAGAACATCATATGTAAAACGGGAAATATACATATTCAGCCGCACAAAAGCTAAGTCTTTGGATGCAAAACCAGTTATTATACTTACAAACAAAGGCACGACGGTCAACAAAACCTCGAAATGCGTAGCAGGTATTTTGATAGAAGAATAGTGAATTTATCCTCACAAACTTATATGCACATTACTCTGATCACATAAACCATTACGCTGAAAAACACCAGGGAAGCGGGAAACTACGCTCATGGTGAAAATTTAACGCTTGCAGCAGTGCTTAATCAAACAGACAGGTCCTTTGGAAAACTGAGATACCTGCCACAGAACGATTTTTTGGGTAAATCGTATAAAAAGCTGTGAGAGAAAAACGTAGATGGCTCACTTATACCTAAGTGAAGACAGTTACCTGTCTGTGAGACTGCTCCAGGACGAAAATGTGGAAGACAAGCAACACCACAGGCAACTTAGACATGCGCTAAACAGTACATACAATAATATTTAGTAATCACACCGTTTACTGAAGAAGATGTGGTCCTAGTTATAACGAAACTGAAAAACGGCAAAGTTTGAGGACCAATAATATTTAAGCTGAAGTTCTCAATCAAATGAAGGAGAAATTGTTCCTTTTCTAAGCAGAATAATAAGTGATTCCTTAACATTGGGTAGGACGCCTTCTAGCTGGAAGCGAAAGATCTTATAATAGAGGGCTCATGATTAAGATCCGGCTAATACTAAAAGCTACAGACCTATTTGTTTAATTAATCACTTGTAAAGGTTCAGGAAAGTTTCCTCTGTGCTAGGTTACACTAGCACAGAGAGTTTCACAGACTTAATCAGTGTCAGTTTGGTTCCAGAAAAGGGAAATAGATTGAAGATGTATTTGGCCAGGTGACAGAAACAGTAGACATGCGCAAAAAAATATGCAATAGCAACATTAACACTGTGGGAGTATTTTATAATTTATGGTGGCCTGCTTTGTTTGCCCAGATGCGTGACCTACTGGAACCCACAGCGTCTACATTGAAGACTTCATCGATTACTATATGGGTAGAGTTGTGGAATGGTCCGTCGGTATACAAGAAGTAATAAAAAGAATTACAAAAGTTGCCCACAGGTGTCAATTTGTACAAGAATATAATGGAATTTTACAAAAGAGCCTCTCTCGTGCTAACTGGATGAAAATTTGCAAGTAGATGGATGTGGTGTATGCCGATGAAGTCTTAGCTGTAGTGTCGGGGAGATCAAAAGCTCAGCTAGAGAAAATAGTGATTGCGGTCCTCACCTGGATGCAGTAATCGTACGTGAACAACAAACTCACCACAGACCCACAGGAATGAACATACATTCTCGAAGGTGAAGTTTCATTACGTAGAAATTCTACAGTTAGGATAGACAGTATCTATCAACAGACAAAGAGTCACGCCAAACTTTTGAGTCCAGCAACATTATGCCGGCTGGTCCCGGCGGAGGTTCGAGTCCTCCCTCGGGCATGGGTGTGTGTGTGTTTGTCCTTAGGA
This sequence comes from Schistocerca serialis cubense, assembly GCF_023864345.2. Taxonomy (NCBI): domain Eukaryota; kingdom Metazoa; phylum Arthropoda; class Insecta; order Orthoptera; family Acrididae; genus Schistocerca; species Schistocerca serialis. The sequence continues at coordinate 311,723,966 of NC_064645.1, read as the reverse complement.
TAATTTAGGTTACGTAGTGTGTAGGTTTAGGGACTGATGACCTTGGTAGTTAAGTCCCATAATATTTCACACACATCTGAATATTTTTTAACTACATTATGCACAAAGCTGCCCGTTCCTGAACAGCAAACTACAAACTACCGTGGCATGCCGTGGGAACCTAACACGATGCCATTTACCCGCCCATCACAGCCTATGCAGCAAGTGTCTGGGGATACAGATTTCGGTGACAGCGGAACAAGAAAATCCTACGACTAGCTCAGTGCTTCTCAGATTCACAGGGACTTTCGCACTACGCCAAACCCATTCTTCGTTGGTGATCCTCGGAATCTTCCCAGTAGACATTACGTAAGACGCCGTGCAGCCTCCTTCTGGTTAGGGTAAGGTAGGCCTGACGGAAGACCAAGAAATCTTAGGTCACAAGGTGACAACCAAGGTCCAACTCCTGAAGTGAAAGTGTGTGCATGGCAGAATGGCTAAGACAACAGTGAAGCAGATCGAAGACTCTTCCAACTATTCTCGTACATTCGAGAAGGGCTCGCTCTTGGCCTTGCAAACCGCAGTCAGGATACTGAGGCAACCACCCTATTGACGCACGACGTTGGAACTACCAGTTTGGTAAAATACCATGCCAGGCTGCGTGAAGAAATCGGTAAATAGCTGCTCCACATCCTGAACCGATTGGAATCGTTGACTCTTCAAGGCTTTTTCTAAGGGACCGAAAGCGTGATAATCACATGGAGAAAGAGCAGGGCTGTAGGAAGGGTGCTCGAGCGTCTCCTACTTGAGCTGTGACATTTGCGATATGGGGACAGACGTTACGATGAAGCACCAGCACCCCTCTTCGCAATTTCGCCTTAACTGCACGTCTTAATTTCCCCAGTGTTGCGCAGCACCGTTCCCCGGTGATGGAGACGCCAGCTACGGATGAGTCTGGCTTCTCAGATCGGCCAGCACATAAATGTGCGTACCATTCTACAATGGTGCTTTTCGACAGATATGCTGCCCCATGTACATTGTTCGTCCTCCGAAGGATGTCTACCGGTGTCGACACCCAAGAAAAGAATAACAGCACGTTGGTCTTGATCGCACGCATTTGGTAATTACGTCGCCTTAGGTCAAGTTTCTGCGTCAAACGCAAGAACATCGGAAAGACACGAAAGCAACACTAATCCTTTACCTAGAAGTCGGTTCATATATTCCCGCATCGGAATCTCGATACGTTGCATATGCAGGCTGGCGCTCGTTGGTTGGGTTGTTTCGGGGAGAAGACCAGACAGCGAATTCATCGGTCTCATAGGATTAGGGAAGGACGGGGAAGGAAGTCGGCCGTGCCTTTTCAAAGGAACCATCTCGGCATTTGCCTAGAGCGATTGAGGGAAACCACGGAAAACCTAAATCAGGATGGCCGTACGCGGGATTGAACCGTCGTCCTCCCGAATGGGTTGCATATGCACCGCAGCAAGTATCTCAAATTCGTATCCGAGATTTTTGATGTCAGCTGTCTAAAATACGAGGAGTACAGACCGAGTTAAAATTACTGATAAGAACGAATATTACGACATGTCATTGGAGGACAGACCCTGATAGTGGACAGAGGGGAATCGACATCATCAACGTAGTTTTCAAAGGAACTCTACGAGAATTTGCCTTAAGCGATTCGAGCAAATGAACGAAACCTAAATATGTCGAATGCGAGTGCGATATCTTACCACAGCCCCACTTTTTTCAGTAACATTTTGTTCCAATGTATAGGAACAGCCAGGTAACAGGGTCCACTACAAAAATTATAAGGTAGGATGTAATGAGTAAATGAGTTACTGGGAAAGATAATAATAAATCTAGCGACTACCAACCCCTCAGCGAAGAGAAAGGGCGTGCCTAAGAAACGTTAATTACCAAATTATGCACTATGTAGTTGAATGTTAGAACAGAGACGCGCTACAGAAATACCTGTGAACAAGCGAACAGACCTCATTACTGGCTTGTAATCTGGCCGGTGAGTGGTTGGATTATACGGCGCCCTTGGTTTTATTGGCCACTTCATGAGGCAGCTGTATTGCGTAGTAAAGAGGTCTGATCGATCGCTCACTCGTACATTCGTCGTTTATTTCGGGAATGCCTCAGGCTTACTCGGTTAGATATCACCTGGCACTGAATGGACACTGTTTCAGAAGTCTTATTGTGCCGTGGGACACTACCGCTGTTAATGCATATTTTCATCTTGATGCTTGATTTTTAACAATAGACCTTCAGGTGTATCGGCATGAGCCATCACAAGGATGACATTAAAAAACGTTGATACAAGCTATGTCGTCAGACTAATGCTAACGTCTTAGTAAGCGGACTGTTTTATTTATTGTGGTCTATCTTACAGTTATTTAGTATAATCTCCTCTGGCCGGCCGCGGTGGTCTAGCGGTTCTGGCGCTGCAGTCCGGAACCGCGGGACTGCTACGGTCGCAGGTTCGAATCCTGCCTCGGGCATGGGTGTGTGTGATGTCCTTAGGTTAGTTAGGTTTAAGTAGTTCTAAGTTCTAGGGGACTTATGACCTAAGATGTTGAGTCCCATAGTGCTCAGAGCCATTTGAACCATTTTTATAATCTCCTCTAAATTAATTTAAGACAAGGTGGCATGCACCGTTTGATAAGGGGTAGCGTCTTCGATTACGACTCAAAACATCTTCTGTTCCGGGTTCGAACACCGTCATCGTTTAAGTTTGGAATAAAAATCATCAGCAATGACGGCCGACGACTTCCAGGATAATAAATCGCCCCAAGTCTGCCAACGGCCTTGGCAAAGAAGGTATTGGAGGGCAGTGTACAGACTAAAAATCGTACAGGAAGACCAACAGATGAATATACTAGGCACATTCAGAAGGATGTAGGCTGCAGTACGTACGGGGAGATGAAGCAGCTTGCACAGAATATAGTAGGATGGAGAGCTGCATCAAACGAGTCGCAGGACTGAAGACCAAAACAACAATAACAACAACAACAAGTAACTTATGCTAAGAGCAACGCACACACCCATGCCGGAGGGAGGACTCGAACCTCCGGCGGGAGGGGTGGCGCAGTACGTGACAAGACACCTCTAACCCCACGGACACTCCGCGTGGGTTCAACAGACCACAATTTATCTAAAATTTCTGCAGTAGAGTTCCAGCGGGCATAAAGGCGTAGGATAGACACACCTCACTTTAATGTCTACTAATAAGCGTCCAGATACTTGGATCAGATGGTTCACGTCCAACGCAAAAAAGAGATCTCCTCCACGTCTTGAACACACTGTACTAGGATGTTCAGAGTATTTCGTTCAGACCCTCCAGGAGAAAACGGAGTAAGTCTGGCAGAAAGTGCTGTATTTCCGTCCGGCGGAAGTTTGAGAGCGGTGCGGAGCCCAGATAGTGGCGGTGCGTCGTCAGCAGGGGAGGCGACCCCCGGTGTCTCCCGCAGGCCACGCAGGCAGGCAGTCAAGCGGTGTGACGACGCGGGTCTGGCGCCGCGCCAGGTCTACGCTCAGCATTCCGCATTCAGCATTCAGCGGGCGTCCTGGCCGCGAACGGTCCCCGGGACGGCCGTTTCTGCTGCTACTGGGCTGTCTCCACGTGGACTGCCACTCTCTTGTCACTTTATCTGCACTTGGCACCTCCGCGTCCTTCTACCTGCAGTATTCTCACATAATCCACATCTACAGCTACATCACTACTTTTCAGTTCATATTTAAGTGTCTGCCAGAGGATTCTGCGAAACACTTACACGCTACTTCTCTACCGTTCCACTCTCTAACGATGGGAGGAAAAAGCGAAGGCCTATATCAATCTGCACGAGTTCTGGTTTCTCTTATCTTATTACGATGATAATTTGTCCCCACGTATGTTGGCAACCGTGAAATATTTCAACATTCGGAGGAGAAAGTTGGTGACTGAAGTTTCGTGAAAAGATCTCATCGCACGGAAAATGTCTTTGTTGTAAAATCTGCCCAACACGCCTGTCGTATTCGTGAAACTCTCTCCCCTGTTTCACGGCAATACAAAAAGAGTTGCCATTCGTTTGGCTTTTTCGATTTCCTCAGTCCTGTCTGGTAAGCATCCCATACCACGCAGCATTACTCTATTAGACAATGAACAAGCTTACGGCAGGCAGTCTCTTTAGTACACCTGTTGCATCTTCCAATTGTTCAGCCAATAAAACGCAGTCTTTGGTTTGCCTTCCCCACAATATTATATGCGTGATCTTTCCAAAATGTTGTCATAAATTGTAATTCATAGGTATTTAACTGAGTTGGTAGCCTTTAAACGCGTGCGATTTATCGTGCAACCGAGAATTAATAGATTTCTTTTCGTACTCGTGTGGATGACATTACACATTTCGTGATTCAGAGACAAGTGAACAGACTCGAGTGATATCGCGTCTAATTCATTTTCTAATTAGCATTAATATTCTGATGACTGTCCTAGACGATAAATGACAGCATCATCCGGAAACTATCTAACAGGGCTGCTCAAATTGGCTCATAAATCGTTTATATAAATTCCTTGTTCAAAAGTGTGTGAATTCCTAAGGGACAAAACTGCTGAGGTCATCAGTCCGTAGACTTACTCACTACTTAAACTAACTTCAACTAACTTATGCTAAGAACAACACACACACACACCCATGCCCGAGGGAAGACTCGAACCTCTGGCCGGAGGGGCCGAGCATTCTCTGACATGACGCCTCTAACCACGCGGCCGCTCCGCGCGACTAAATTCCTTAGGGAACGAGAGATACCGCTTCTGTTTTATTCGCATAATTTCCGTCGATTACTGTGTACTGCAACAGGAAATCAAGATTAAAGTCACACAATTGACGTGACACTTCATAGGCACGCAATTTGATTACAAGTTTCTCTTGAGGAACAGTGTCAAAAGCCTTCTGGAAATCTAAAAGTATGGAATCAATTTTAGAACCCCTGTCGACGGCACTCATTACTTAGTTAGAGTGAAGAGATAGTCGTGTTTAACAAGAACGGTGTCTTCTGTATTCTTGCTAACTTTATCTCAATAGACCATTACATTCGAGGTCATTCTTAGTGTTTGAACACGTTGCATGTTCCAAAATACGACTCCAGATCGATGTCAGATATGTAGTTCTGTAACTGAGCAGATTACTCCTGTTCTCTTTCTTGAATATTCATGTGGCCTGCTTCGTCTTTTGATGTGGCCGAGTGACCAGTTGTACATAATTGTTAAGTATGGCTCCGAAAGTTGTGTACATGATTGTGAAATATAGCTCCGAAAGAGACCTAACAAGTACGCTGCCCGGACCGAAGTAATTGCCTCTATCAGATGCTTTAAGCTGCTTCGCTGCACAAACAGTATCTAAGTTACTCAAGCTGGCAGTTGTCCTTAACTCGAATTCCGTAACATTACTTTGTCTTCTTTGGCGAAGGAATTCAGTAAAAGTCTGTTTCATAACTGGGCATTAGTAACGTTGTAATCGGCAATATTACCATTGGTATCACGCACTGATTGTGTCCTGCCGCTGTTGAACTTTAGATATAATCAAATTCTCTTAGGTTTTTCTTTCAAATTTCGAGACGGAGTTGCATTGTGAAGTTATTAAAAGTATCACGCTTTTAAGTGTGAACTAAGTTTCGAGCTTCAGCAAAACATCGCCAGTCTTGGAGAATTTGTGTTGTGTTAAATTTTGCAGGATTTTTCCCTAGCTTCTGCAACAGTCTTATGACCTGTTTTATATACCATGGGGGATCAATACCATCTTTTATTGATTTAATCTGTCTATATCTCTCAGCTGCCTCGGATAATAATTCTTTGAATTCAAGGGACGTCTTCCTACACATACGTAATTAACTACGAAGGAGTGTAGACTCTTAGGAATGTGTCAAATGAATTTTCATCTGCTTTTTTAAAACTTACATTTTGCGTTTACTTTGGATGGACTTTTATGGAGCAGTTGTCGGTCTCGCTGCAACAGCCCTGTATCCTTCATGATGGTGCTTGCTTGCTCAGGATTATCTGCTGCTATATTGTCAGCTATGCCTTTGCAAACATTTACGCTTCGACTTGATTCCAGGACTAATTGTCAAAAATAATTTTCGGAGAAAGCATTCAGTACGATTTCGGACGACGTCTTATACCAAACAACGACTTTAAATATACATTTTCCCCAACGTATCGAGGGAAGATTAAAATCACCACTAACTATAAATGTTTAAGTGAGGTACTTACTTGAAATGATGTCAAGCTTTCTTTGAACTGGTCTGCAGCTGCGTCTTCGTAATACGGAGCGGGGTGGTGGTCGAGAAAAGAAACCACATAATAATTTTTTCAGGTTGTGAATTATAGCCTCCACCAATACCAACTCACAGTAATTGTCTACCTCAGATTCGCTACACGATAAGCTACCGCTAATAGCAAAAAAGACGCTGCCTCCTTTCTGAACACCGTTAGGTCCTTTGTGAACAGTTCGGGTGAACAATCTCCAGCTTTAGCCAGCTTTCAGTGTCTGATATTTCGTTCTCTCTATTAGCGCTTGGAGCTGTAGTTCTTCTCCAATAACGTTAAAAGTTTACAACTACAATACGGACTGTTGTTAATTCTACCCGCTTCCTGTGATGGTCCTACACCCTTCGAGACTGAAACCCTTTCTGCATTTTCCCGATATTCTCTAACTTGAGCTATCCCCTAGTCTTAAAAATGGTTCAAATGGCTCTAAGCACTGTGGGACTTAACTTCTGAGGTCATCAGTCCCCTAGAACTACTTAAACCTCACTAACCTAAGGATATCACGTACATCCATGCCCGAGGCAGGATTCGAACCTGCGACCGTAGTGGTCGCGCGGTTATCCCCTAGTCTCTTCTTTCTTGAGCACACTTAAAAATTTATCAGTTCTACCAAGCTGGCTAACACAACTACGGGTTACGGTACTGAGAAACAGATCACAACATTTACTACTGAATGAAGCACACACAGTACTTTCGTTTGAGGAGCACCGAGGTTAAGCACAGCATTTGACCAGTTATCACTTTGTATCGAAGTCCGAATCGGCTTAGCTTGGACTTCGAGGAAACTGTAGCTCCATTGGCTTAGTAATAATTTGGTGGTTGAGACGGGTTGTAGCGCCTTGTCCACTGGCATTCAGCATACTAACTGGCATGAAGTCGGCACCAAATGTAGACCCGCTGAATCTCCGGTTGAATTCCAGTTGACTCTCCACTTCGCTCTGCTGTCTTTGGGACTTGCAGATGCGCAAATGTGCGGCGGGCGGAATGTTACTGAGCAACGTTGTAATCTCGCACATGTGACAGGTATTGCAAAATAGAGTCGCCTTTTGCACCCTTGACAGAAACTACAGTAATTCCTTGCCGGTTTACCCCAGCGACTCAGGCAACACCTCTGACTCTGCAGCGCCGTGTAGAGCGTCAGTGCCCCGCGGATACAGCACTGTAATTTGTCAACAGTGTCTCGTAGCTGAGTTTCATACTCTCCCTCTCACCACCGAGGTAGTGCACGTAACATATTTTTCAGGAGAATGAGAGATACTAAAAGTGTTTACTTTCTTATTGATCTGAGGCTCTACGAATTGTGTCTTTACAACAAATCTAATTTAATTTTCAGCGCCTACAATTTGTTTATTTGGCGACTTTGACGTAGAAGAAGTGTATCTTGATGTCAAATGGCAGGTCTTCCTTTCGATCCTCAGGTAAAGGCGCTCTCAGCCATCTGAATGTTTACCCGACCATTTCTCTTAGACTATTTCTGTCATATTATCAAGCAGCGCCTATCTCTAGAAGATCTCTGTTAAAGTCTTGAGAAGATCTTAGCTTATATGACCTTAGGTTTGTTGAGGAGATAAAAACTATTTTGCCATTTCACGGTAGGATGTTCAGCGTTCCGCCTTCTTACCCTAGTCGGACAAAGTAGGCCCGACTGATCATCGGGTCATCCTCTACCAATGGCGTCATGTAATGTGATATGGAGGGGCATGTGGCCAGCACAACGCTTTCCCGGTCGTAGTCGGATTTCTTGACGTTGCAGCCACTACTAATCGATCGAGAAGCTCCTCATTCGGCCTTACTATACTAAGTGCACCCAGTGCCTATCCTGCCGCCAAGGAAACATCCCCGGAAGTACCGGAATCGAAGCCCGACCTCTCACATAGGCAGTCAGTTACACTGACGTGACAATATGAAGTAAATCGATAGACTAATTTTAGATAAGTCATGATTTTCAAGTGCCCAAGTATATTCGTTGTATATATGTACGAAGATTTTTAGTGGATTAAATGGACTGAAGACGGCAACTTCTTTCCGAAAACGGTATGGCGAATACATCTATCTTTTGAGTCATCAGTCTTCTGACTGGTTTGATGGAGGCCGCCATGAATTCCTCTTTGGTACCAACCTCTTCGTTTCAGAGTACCACTTACAAGCTATATCTTCAACTGGTGGCTCGATGTATTAAAATCTGTCTTTCTCTACAGTTTTTACCTCAACATCCCCCTATACTACCACAGGAATTATTCCCTGATGTGTTAAAAGATGTACAACCATCCTGGCCCCTTTTCATATCAGCGTTTGCTATATATTCATTTCCTCTCTGATTCTGAGCAGAACCTCCTCATTCCTTACCTTATTAGTGCAAAAAATTTTCAACATTCTTCTGTAGCACAACATCTCAAATACTTCGATTCCGTTCTGTTCCGATTTTTCCACAGTCCACGTTCACTATCATACAATGCCGTGTTCCAAACGTATATTTTCAGGAATTTTTTCCTCAGTTTAAAGCCTACGTTCGATGCTAGTAGACTGCGTGGCCTTTGATGATTTTATAAGGTTAGGTACTGATGTATTCAGTAATTGTTACTTCTTATTACAAATGGAAAATATCACCTTTACAAAGTGTTATATTAGCGGAAGATAGTTGGGATTTAAAGTGTGGAAACTGTTAACAGGCAGTTAAAGCTTCATGGAAAATAAAATTATGTTTTGAAAGAAATGTAAGTTTTGGTTCAACAAGTAAACCAGCACGCTGCACATACTAATTAACTCGTTCTCTACCACTGTTCAGCTTTCGTTGTAAACTGAATGCAGATGACATTTCTCGTATTGACTGCGTGCAATTTTGCGGAATTGCTGATCATCTGCAGATCTTCTGTATGTGTGTAATACAATTATTACCAATTTGCCTTCAGAGTTCTCACTGCATTATCGGCCAGCGATCTAGTTAGGCTCTCATTTGCAGTGTCGCCAACGTGCTGTGGACGGCATCGACCTTTAAGAAGTCAGCGCGCATCCGCAGCCTGGACGACGTCCAAGGCGAGAGCAAAGTACCCGAGTCTGAGGAGCCATCCATCGCCCAGGCGAGCCACGGGCCACTACGTGCTCAGGGTTTCTAGGCAGACGTCTCTCCTGACCCGTTAGGGCCTCATGAGTGTCAAGAACGTTTTAGTGATATAAAAAGCGATAAGAATTTACTGATAGGACTGCCAAAAGTCGTAACAGATTCTTACTTACTTATTACTTACCCAACAAAAGAAGAACCCCACAATTGCCACACATTCTTACTTCTCCTCACACATTTATTACCTATCCAACAACTGTACAGTCCAAAGTGAACATAGTAAATAGTCCATAAAGGGTAATTTTGTATTCAGATGAATGGGTATAGTTGCTTAACATTGCCGCTAAACGATGAATACCTTTCCTAAGATGGACAGCAGCTCTCATGAAGTACATCAGTAGTAAATAATAAGACGAGGAGCACTTAGTTTTGGAAGAAGTGCTAATGAGACTGACGACTCGACTGCCCAGAATGCAATGTAACTGCTTTATCCAGCGACTCCGACTTTTCAGCAAGACAGCAGAGTCCGGCGGGTTGCCGAGCTACAGGTCTACTCCTGGCATTAGAACATAGACGGGCACATATCGATGTCAATAAAAACATCAACCACCGCACACCTAATGGCATGTTTACAAGCTAACTTACAGATGGATCCACTGAAACTCGTGACACCAGCGTCACCACCCACAGTGTTCGTGCTATGCTATAATCTCTTGTGACGCAGTCGCGGAAATACAAGTATCTTGCTTGCGTTGATCATGTGTCTGCGGGCATATGGAGAGAGTAACTACCCCGTTGTTGTACCTAAGGGACATCCACCAACAGAGTGACCAGTTCCAACTCTAGCTCCAGTCTCAGATGATCAACGCAGAAACACACTACCAGCAGCTAAACAGTCGCCATGCCTCGTTACTCTGTTATTCAGGGATGGTATGCAGCCCAGTTGGACTCTGATGGAAAGCTCAGTGGCTCAAAGCAGTGACTCACTTCCTGTGGGAATTCCACTATTAGTATTAATCATTCATACTCTGTGAAACAGTTGAAGAGTGACTTTCCAATTTCCTTGTGGAACTTTGTCAGTAACTATTCGTATTGTGAATCATTCAGACTCGCGAGGACTTGCGTCTCCAGTTAACAGTCATTAAGTATTTCATTTTAAGTTCTTATTTGTAATAAAAGTGTTGTCATGCACTACTGCCTGGAAATCCTCCTCTTTGGTCATCACATTAACTACCAAAGGAATACCAAACAGCTACAGGAAAACCTAGAATAACTAACATGGAATTGATATGACTATTTAAGATCACATCATGTGCAGCAAGTATGCATAGATAGACAAACTGGAACAGTGAAATCTCTAAGTCTCTAGATCCTCACCACTACGGTGATTATAATAAGAAGTACAAGTACCTACGACTGGCGACATCTCTTTTGAAACCAGCATTCTGACCATTTTCGACGTCATGCGATCAGTTTTTCCAGTAACTATTCTTTATTTTAATTGTTATGGTTGGGTATACTTGACAAAACAGGTGCTTCGGCAATATTATCTCTTCCAGTAATGACAATGTTCTCCTTAAAAAATTAATAAAAATTAAGTGGTTTTCCAGACTGTAAAAGAATTTCACCAAAAATATAATTGGGAATCCACCTACTCTTCCTGACTGTTCATAGCTAACTGCTTTAACGGCAGACACTGTCTAGCATGTGCATTTTCGTAGAACAACACGTAACACAGTCCATAATTCGTCTGCAGTTCTGATAAACACGAAAAGAAGAGGAACACCTTCAAACACTGCAAAACGCCACCAAATGCAGTGAAACCGGAAGACGCCACTAAATGTAAAATTAAGTATTGCTACAGGTGAATGTATAACACGCGTTAATGAAGCAAGAACAAAAGGTACATCAAAAGAGAAAGTATTCGCCAATATTCAGGTGTAATCTGTTCTGCGAAAAAGTGTATAACTGAAGTAGTTGTTTTGAAATGAACTACACGTTACTGAAACGTGTAATTTAATGTGCCTGGGAATTAAGTTATGTGAGGTACTTTATATGTCACAACAATAAGAAATCTAAGAGTAACTTCACTGTACCAGGTGATTCGAAACTGAAAAACAGATTCCAATTAATTTCTACAGAGAAACAACAGAAGACAGAAACACACTACGCATGTCACTGGAATAAGGCAAATTCGAGGTTTTGAAACAGCTACGCTGTTATTTATTTGTAGCAACATGCTGCCTACACCACAAGATACGTAAGTTTGTTTGTTGAAATTTGCACCAAAACAATACATTGTCATAGTGCGACATGCTTTCCGCCATCGATTCAGCAAGAAGCCGCTTCTGCACAAGCTGATTTTTGAGTGGCATACAAAATTCTTTCAAGTTGGTTGCAAATGCGAAAGGCAGAGCACTTGTCGGCCATGCACTTCCGATGAAAACGTCGACCGCATCTGAGATGCTTTCACATGAATCCCTCGGAAGTCCGTAGGAAGGGCAGGCCAGGAACTTCAACTTCCTGAAACAACGGTGTGATGTGTTTCGATATGACGCATGCATATGAAGCCTTACAAGTTACAATTGCAACAATTGAGTCCCAGCGACCATAAAAGAAGGTATGAATTTAGCGTTTCAGTTCTCCAGGATATGGCCGAGTCGACGTTTCAAGTATCGGCTAAAGTAGACCACCATAATGCAAGAATTTGGAGTTCACAAAATCCTGGTGTCGTCGTCGAAGATGAAGAGGACTCACTCAAACTGAATTTGTTTTGTGCCGTTTAGGTTCACACAGTTCATGGCCACTACTTTTTTTGGGGGAAAACTGTGACAGGATGATGATTGGTTTGTGGTGCGCTCAACTGCGCGGTTATCAGCGCCCGTTCTAATTCCCAACCTTTGCTCAATCCAAACCCAGCAGTTTCATGAGTGATGATGAAATGCTGAGGTCAACACAAACAACCACTCATCTCGAGGCAGGTGAAAATTCCCGACCCCGCTGGGAATCGAACAAGGGACCCCCTGCTCGGGAAGTGAGAATGCGTCCCCGACACCTTTAGCTGCGGACACGGTGACAGGAATGTCACACTTGGACGTGCTGCAAAACTGTTTGTTTCCTCAACTTCACGAAGATTGCATTGATTTCATATGTATGCATGGTGGCACTTCACCTCACTTTCATCTCGAGGTGCGGCGTTGTTTTAATAACACCATCCCACACTGTTGGATAGGAAGAGGTGAAAAAGATCTTTTTCATTGCTTTTGATCTTCCAGGTTACCAGAACCCCTACCTTTGACCTGCCCATGGCAGCTACTCTTCAAGAGCTGAGATATCGAACTGTTCAAGATATAGAATCAATCGATTCAATAAACAGTAATCTGTTGAGTCGTGTGTGGAAGGAAATCGACTACAGTTTCCATGTTTCTCGAGCAATTCATGGTGCTCATGCTGAGAGTGCGGTATATGGTACAGTGTAAGCGCCAACATAAAATTTGAATCTTCTTTTCTCCAGTGACATGTCCAACGTGTTTCTATCTTCTATAGTTTCACAGTAATAAATAAGTGATATAATTTTTTTTTAATCCCACTGTATATCTGTGTGTGCATTGGAGGGGGGTATATTTTACAGGAGTTATTGTGAAATAAATTTAGGAGAGGAGATCAACCTAACGTCATACTGTCTGGTGAAGGAACACTGACAGGGGGGAAAGGGCGTGTTGCCATCCCAAGTTGGTGACCTGCAAACCGAACGTCTAACCACAATTTAGGATTTCCAATGTAATTATCCTCCTGTAAATGCTACTTGCGTAGCGATTCAGTTGTTAGTGAATTATTTATAGTCTACTCTAGTCGACTTAGTTCAAAGCACATGCTCAGTGTCAAGAAAAGTCCTCTTCGTAAACATATTACTTCATTGTACTGACATCGTAACTAACAATTTACTTGAAGAAATAATAATTCATGAAAGTAGTATATTCGAACTTTAAGTAGACAGTTCACGGTAAGCATCGAAAGTAGTCCAGTAAGTAAACACGTTACTACATTGCTCAAACACTGTATCTCTAAAATCATTATTTTGAAAGATAATAGTATGGTTCTTTGATCTTTATGTCCATGAAGCTCACCGTTCACAGTACACGTAAGAAGGAGGCTGCTCTTAACAAGCAACATACCTTAAAGTTGCTGTTATAAACACACCTTTACCCTACTCATACATGGCAATAAATAATTAGTCTTTCCACCTCTCGCCAGACTTCTTCATTAATGCTTAACAGAGCGGCCTACTGACACTTAAAAGTTCACATATCTCGTTAAATATTACGTTAATTACAATTACACATTAAGATACAATTTTAAATTCATACAAATATATGAACACTACGTCAGCAATTGCGTAAGCGCACAGCAGCAGAAATGGAAAGATAAAAACTCTTTGATGGTGTTTTGGAACGGAGCCACAACATACGAAAATTCATCATATTCAAATTAGGGACCCACGCTCGACCTGCATAACTAACTGGTCTTTATAGTGTGAGTGATTACTACTTGCCGGCCTCTGTGGCCGAGTGGTTCTAGACGTTTCAGTCCGGAACCTTGCAGCTGCTACTTTCGCAGGTTCGAATCCTGCCTCGGGCATGGATGCGTGTGACGTCCTTAGGTTAGTTGGGTTCAAGTAGTTCTAAGTCTAGGGAGTGATGGCCCCAGATGTTAAGCTCCATAGTGCTTAGAACAATTTGAACAATTTTTGAGTACTACTAGCGGTAATACAAAAACGGACTTGATGTTGAGAAGTAAGGTAATGCTTTGGAAGCAACTCGACCAATGAACCGAGTGCTGGGTTGGCCAGACTTCCCAATGTGCTTGAGGAGTGGCAGTCACAAAATGGCTAAAGGCCGGCAGACCTTTCTCCGATTCCCTCCGGTGCCACCGTGCAAATTCCACAACATGGAGAAACTCCTATAGTGACTACATGCGAGAACATTTTACGAGATGGAATGAGGAGGAGCCTTAGCAGAAAAAGCTGTTATCTACCAGACATAAACATGACTCTTGTGACAGACCGGGAAGGTGAAAAGAATCGCTCCAGTCTATGAGAACTGCATGACGCCACTCATTGTGCAGCACTTAAATAAATATATATTAATGCAAGAAAGACAGATGATGGTTGAACTGGAACTTATCCAGTATGACGGCATGGCAATGCTGAAAGGAAGGAACTGGCTGAAGAAATAGAAAGAAAGGGCGATGAATGACTTTTTTCTTAGGATACTGTTAGAAAGAATTATACTGGTTAACCAAATTAAAAATTTCCCATGGAGAGGAATCTGTGTTCTCAGAGACGCATTTTTAGCGGTCAGAGCTTTCAAGAAGTAGAATCCAGCCAATTAGGTCTAACTTGCAACGAAATACCGTTCTTTGACGGACGCCATCACATGGAAAATACACAATTAATCTTACTTTTCTTCGCTCTTGGTCGCCTCGCAGAGCATCTCCGCAGGACCTCTACATATATCTCCAGTACAGACCTTTAACTTAAGACGCAAACTTAGAAGGAATGACGCTGGCGCTGCCGCAGAGTGAGGTCGCAATATTCCTGCCACCAACACCTTCAATATGGTGAGACCGAGTAGCTTCTCTGTGAGATGTATGGAAAGTCAAATCAGTTTACAATTTTGAACATCTCAGACCTTCACTTTAACTACTAATCTTGCAAACACGTAAAACGTTTCACTCCAAATTTCACAATGGGGCGAGTACTACCTTTCACAATTATACCTTTTTCTTTCAGCTGTTCTATCCTTCACTAACTCATTTCACGATGACCACTGCGTACTTAATCGATTTATTTTCTGTTTGACCTTAGTAGCCATGTCAAATTAACATACTGGCGTTCGGACAGGTTACAATAAATAACTATTTTCGAGATGTTGCCACACGATACCCTTACGAAATATGATTGAGAATTACGCATTTACGTCACAATTGTAAATTGTTTAGATGATGAATGAACCAAATGATTAATATACCCAATTTCATTTAAGTCCAAATTCCTAATATAAAAAACGACCGCCTACAATGGCATTTGTAGAACATATATAGAAGAAACTGAAAACCTGCTCTCCTGCAGATCTGTCATTGATGGGAAAGGGAAATAAAATAATATGATATCGGATTATAGTAGTATCTTCACAATACCAACTATACTGTGTGTATAATATACCAGATCAACGCGTGCCTAGCACTACCTAGAGTCTATATAAGGAAATCACTATCATGATGAACATACGCCTGTTTAACTTCTAATTTAGTCATTGTTGACTCCAGTTTTATTGTAATGCCGCACCCTTCACTGGTCTCCTTCCCAGTCGGATGAAGTTTAGTTCTCTGCTTCACCAAAGTACACAAGACTCGTACCAAATATAGAAGCACAGTCATGCAAATGAAAAGATGCAGAGAGCGTAGAATTGATCATCTCTGCAAGAAGAAGTTGGAAGGCTTTAAAAATTCTAAATCCTCAGCTAATCTTGCTACTCAAAACATCAAACCTGCCACAAACAATGGGAAAGGAGTCACAGACTCAAAGATAGGGCTACAAGTTCTTCAGGCAGCGATTTTACAAAAGAACAACCACCTCTATTCTGCTCTAATTATGATATCAAAATAGACACTAACCTAGATGCCTACGGAAATACTAGGATGATTACCAGCACTAATTTCCTGACAAAAACCGTGCTGGAAGAAAGGAAAATATTTATTTTTTTCATCTTAATAAACGATTTTAACTTAAATTTCAGAAATTAGCTGATTTTTAATGAATATATACAAGGTTTATAAATATGCTGTAACTATCTAAGAACAGGAAAGCTGAAATTAATGACTGTTAATGACCAGGTACCTAACTTTTTATACTACATGTTTTGTCACACATTTCATATTCCGTCAAAGTTCGATCATTTTCAATGTTTATCAGTTGTTGTCAGTAACACCAAAAAAGCATGAACCTCGGGTCTTCAGTTCCAGTTCAGATTATATAGCATAGGAAACCCTGAATTCACTACTAATGTGCGTGCTTACTTGGCTACTCTTATCAAAGATGCTTCTGGAACATTGTATTAGGAACGAAATTACATGGAGATTGAACATAGTTTGGAAAAACACATTTCAGTTTTGACAAAGTTGGGTACAGTAAGTACTTTCCGTAAGGAAACATATACGGCATGTTGCAAAACGATTCCGAAAGACTTCAAGGAGCAGTAGAGAGTATTTCAGAAACAAATTGAGGGTACGTACACGTAGTCGGAAATGTCATCCAACTACGCTCCAGATAATCAAAGTTATAGTTACCAGCACCTGCCGCCAGGCCAGTCTCTTCGGCAATAAAAATAACTTTGCGCTCTAACAGACCATAGGCAGAACTTCCCGCAATGTTGTTTGTTGTTCAGTGACCGTGACTAACCGGCACAAACGCCACTGGATAAGATGGAGCTATCTACTGCATAGACAGGCCTAGCCTCCTATGAACGCAATGTTCTGATGAATCGCTGGATGACGACTTCGGATAGGTGTTTCAATCTGTGTTTATTTTCTCCTGGAACCGTCTAAAATGTCCAGTGTTTTTCGGCCTACATGAGAAAAATTAAATGTGGATGGAGACGTGTGTCCGAAACTGTGATCCGACAAGGCAGCAGAGCATAGCTAGCACTATCTCCTCCACTGGTGATCGTGGTAATCAGTCACGACCTCTGAGTAACAACAATGCGAGACGTACCGCCTACTGTAAATCACCTTAAAAAGCCACGTTTGCTGTCCCCTGGAGTTTGTCTACATTATTTTGTAACAACCTGTGCAAGGAACTTAATTCCAGAAAACTGAATTGCGACTGTGACTTGTATGATTTTTTTTTATTGAGAGCCAAGCTTTATTTGTCATTACTGGAGGAAGAAATTACAAACGAACCTGCCCGTACAGCTTCTCTTCTGATTCTGGAGCTAATTGCGTGTACACCCAAGGCACTGAACGTGGAAAAATTTCGGTACTGCCAGTGACTGGTCCATGGTGGGAGCACAGCAGCCTCGTAACGTCAGTCAAGGAGCTACTTCTCAGAGAAATAGCGGCTTCAACGCATAGAAAGGTGACAACGACCAGCCGGCCGCGGTGGCCGTGCGGTTCTAGGCGCTCCAGTCCGGAGCCGTGCTGCTGCTACGGTCGCAGGTTCGAATCCTGCCTCGGGCATGGATGTGTGTCATGTCCTTAGGTTAGCTAGGTTTAAGTAGTTTTAAGTTATAAGGGACTGATGACCACAGCAGTTGAGTCCCATAGTGCTCAGAGCCATTTGACAACGACCGGGAGAGTGACGTGTTGACTCCATGCCCTTCCATACCACAGCCAAGTGGCATCATATGGCCTAGAATCCCGCGGTGGCATCTGGACATGATCAATGAGAGTTTTACAGTTTATCGTGCCACTTAACGCGGTAGGTTTCAAAAGGAGGAGGCGAGCCAGATCGGAATCAAATCCACATGGTGTACATAACTTCCATCCCTTAGTTTACATAACATTATGATGATGTGAATGGAGTCGTAACGCCGGAAATGCATATCCTCCTATTTCCATCTATTGTACTATAAATTTTTCCTTATTTTGTTACCTGAAGATATGACATTTCTTTGTCTTTATATATTGTAATTGTTTTACTATTTGTATAAATGCCGATGTATAACTGGTTTGTTATGTAAATATTATTTGTATTTTTACGCTGGGTCTTGCCTAGGGAAAACTACGCTATCGAACGATTACATCGATAGGTCGTGTGGAGAAACAAAGTGCTAGGATCTTTGGTAGTGTTAATTCTGCGGCGTGGAGCGCAGGCAAAGCAGAGTCTGGCTCGGTGGAGGGCGGTGGAGCAGGGGCGTTGTGCGACGCTCCCGGGAGTTGCCACGCATTCGGGGTTTGGCAGGATGTAATTGCGCTCGACTTGCTATGATAGTTTCTGGCACGGTGTCGCGGACGGGAAGCATTAGCCGGCGCACATCGAGAGCCCGTTTCGCCTGGTGCACGTGCTGAGAAGAAGGCGCGCCAACATCCAGCTTCTGCAACAGCGACGGCCGACAATGAGTGACTGTCGCCACCTCCCCGATCGACGACTGCAAACCTTCAATCAACCAACAAGGAAGACTAAAAGCTTTTGAAACTGTTGCATCACAAAATTACAGCAACGTAGCATGAACCTTTGTTGCTCATTGTCTCAATTGCATTACCAAGCAGGGTCCCTTCCTCTTCCGGAATGAACCCGAGTGTCGTTGAAATTCAAACGCCAGCATTAATGTAATATCATTCCATTTCACTGCTTTAATTTCAAAGTTCAGTTAAAGTATTCATAGCTGGCTACAATATTTAGATTACACAAGCAGAAATTAAGTGTGCGAGTTTTGTTACCATATTTTAGCTTACCTGTGGCTGCAGCTCAGCTTGGTACGTACTAAATTTTACTATTGTTAATTCTTCAGAATCATTTAATTCAAGTTCAAAGTTAAATCTCTTATTTCTAAATTGTGTAGATTCAAGTAGCTTTTGAAATGATTGTTGAGGTAGCCCAGGACTAACCTTATTTTATTGGATTTCGTAGTACTTCAGAAACAAAGTTCACTATTAATTTCAGTCACTAAATTTAACTTTCAATTTTGCGATTTTATTTATTCTTTTGCTAAATTATGTCAGAGTCTAGCGAAATTTATTACTTCTGACAAACATTCAGTTTTCACACAACACAGGTCAACTTTCAGTTGCCACACTTTTAGTGCTAATTATATGTGCATTAACCTTTCATTTTGAGTTATTATAGTAGTTGTCCATAGGACTGGCGACCGTAATTTTCCCCAAATCTCAGATATCTAATTAACGCCAATTAATTGTTAATGTAACGACTGCACATTTACTTTCTTTATTAATTTTACCCTTTTCTTAAAATTAATTTCCACAATTTTCATTTGCATTTTTCCTTTCATTTAGATGTAACCCTTTCCTCCCTCTTTACCGACAAATTAAATTCGGTGACGATAGCTTTTCCCAAATTTCCATTAAGTACACGCGGTTTAATTTTTCACTGTCATTAAGGTCGATAAGTGAGGGGGAGGTTACAGAGTCATAAAATAGAAAGGTTAAGAAATTTACAAATAAAAAGAAATAACAAAATGAAAGTATGGTTAAGTGAAATTGCGGACATTTACAGTAAATAAAATATTGAACAAATAGATCGTACGCAAATTATGGGCATGATGGAAATCAGAGTTTATCCATTTCATCTTATAAGTCAGTATGAAAATACAAGCATAGTAATAAAGTTTACATAATGATTGCCATATGACATATTTAATAGCTTGATAGCATCATGTAGGCCATGATAATGAAATGACAACACAGAAATAAAACAATCGAAAATCCTCATTATTTTCTAACTGTTTTGATTCAAAAGTAATCCACAGATGAATTTCTGGCACTGCTTGAAATGATCTAAGATATCCGGTTGACAGTATACTTGCGAGAATATTGTTTATAGACCTTTCTGAAGTTAAAAACAATCCTTAATTGCAAATTGTGTAAAATTTAACTATATATCACCGGAGGGGCCAAATATCACATATAATTACTCTATGGTTCAAATGGCTCTAAGCACTATAGGACGTAACTTCGAAGGTCATCAGTCCCCTAGAACTTAGAAACTACTTAAACCTAAATAACCTAAGGACATCACACACATCCATGCCTGAGACAGGATTCGAAACTGCGACCCTAACGGTCGCGCGGTTCCAGACTGTAGCGCCTAGAGCCGCTCGGCCACCCCGGCCGGCTAACTTACTCTATGAAACTGACAGAATGTAAGGTAAGAATGATTCAGTAGTCCGGAATCCAGTAGGTATCCAAGATTAGAATCAGTAGTGTCAACACACTGTCAAGGGTTTTATGGGGAGCATAACACGCAATCGCTCACGTTCTGCTTACAGAAGGTGAGGTGGTTTGCTGCTATTGTGCCTTCTATTCTGCGATAGACACGTTATTTCAGGAAACTTGGCACGACCGAACCTGCTCGTAATCAATAATATCAACCCTTTTTCGTGTGAAAGTGAAGAAGTGGAACATAACTGCATGTGTGCTGTCAAACATGGAGTGATAACTACTTTGCTGTTTCAGAGTTAGAAGGTAAATGAACAAAAGGAGCGAACATAGTAATATACGAAGCTTATGTCAGTCATAAGCCCACACTGCAAATTCACGTAGCTTATATACAACCACACTGATTACCAACATAGATGACCCTATCATTTATCTGCAATTCATTTTGATGTAGTATGCATAACAATATGCATGAAGTGGGTAAGTAAGATGGCTGTACGACTCAGCGCGAATAGCCATTTGATATATGCGTTTCGGAATACTGCTTTATTAAGCAAAGAAAACAATAAAAGTATTACATTGATTCCCGTGGTATTCATATATATATATATATATATATATATATATATATATATATATATATATATATATATATATAATGTTGTTGAATGGCGTTTTCGTCAGACATGCGTTTCTTCCTCAATCGACAAACTTTGGCAGTATCACCATCACCAGTAACAGAGAGAAGCAATCTCAATGTGAAATGAAAAGTCATAAACTTACTGTAAACAGCAGTAGTAAACGGTTGTCTACGAATTCCACATTTCTGACGATATATCTTTAGAAAAAAAAAAGTAAAGAACCAAACAGATTGTAGAAGTATAGAGAAATCTGTCTGGGTAAAGGCGGACATATAACTATGTTTTGCTAGAGGGCTGACCCTGTTTATTATGTTGTATTGTATTGTGGGCCTAAGAAAATGAGTGAAGCAACCCAAATGACTTGGAAGATTTACCTTTGATTGCTACACTCAATAGTGGCGCCTATGCCCCTATGAAAAATATAATCCACAATCAGCTAACTAACTACAAAAGTACAAATAACCTTCTAAATGAGTACCAATCAGGTTTCCATAAATATTGTATCACATCTGCCTACAGTAACAGATGACCTGATGTTTGCCTCGGATGTACAAGAGGGAATTATCATGTGATCTTACTCAACTTCACCAAAGCTGGGTGATCATCGACTATGACATTTTACTTGCCAAAACGTAGCAACCGAATTTCTCGCTAGGTGCAGTGCAATGGTTTCACTCATACTCGACGTCTCGCCAGCAATGCGTAGTGTCTGGCACCATGAAGTCGCAATGGAGGTACGTAGTATCAGTTGTTCCCCAGGATTCAATGTTAGGTCCTATACTATTTTATTGATTTGTCATCAGTCTTCTATAAATATTACAAGTGTGTTGATGACGTGCAGTTCTATCAAAAACCTATGTGTAAACCTGAAGACAGCTATCGAGATTGTTAACACCAAAATGTGTGCACAATCAAAACAGGGGAAGGAGAGAGGTTTAAAGCTGAACTCATCAAAAACCAAAAACATACTGGTTGGTGATCCTAAGCCCATCAGCCCATTGGGAATGCCTGTGGGACAAATATTAACTTCTCTCTTTCAGAAATGTGTATGGGGTAGTCTAAACTGGAATGAGCATCTAACTGTAATATCCAAGAAGATATTAGCGTCTCTCCATGCCTTACAAAAGTTTAAATAGCTCTTCTCACTTGATATGTAGAAGAAACTTGCACAAACACTTATTTTTCCTATTATTGATTACAGTGATGTTAACCTGCGAGGCCTTTCTCAGGAAAGCTCATGGTGCCTGGAACTGGTTATTATGCCTATGTTCTATATATCTGTCATGTTCGATTCCTTGTTGACGTTTCTCCACCACATGCACAGAGATCCTCGCTGCGTGCCGACAAACGTAGATATTTCCATATCCTCTGTGTTCTCTACTCTCTTAGCATTGAACACTGTCAGTCGTATCTCTCTTTGACCTTACCGTTCCTGTCTAAACAGCATGGCAGAGCACCCATTTCCATCAGAGGAAGATTCTTTCTGTCCCATTCCATCGTTCAGCCACATTCTTGAAGTCCTCAGTCACAGGAACCCAGTTATGGCATAATTTCTCGAATTATATCAGAGAAGAATTAAGCAACATCTGCAGGTTTAGAATCCAGGTTATGACATATCTGTTAAAGCAACTGTAAGATTACCATTGTTCCTGTACACACACACTGCTCTTGTACGTCTCTCTTTTCATCTTCATATTCCTCATTTTCCAGTATTCGTACTCTATTTTCCCGTAACTCGCTATATCAGAAAACCACGATTTTGTAGATCTATAAACTCTTCTTATAAGTACATCTGACATTACTGTTATTAATGTCACAATTACCATTATCATTATTATTATTATTATTATTATTATTACTACTACTATCACTATTACTGCCTGAAGCTGCAGTATTACAAGTAACGCCAATATTAACTTTGTTAGTACATAATCAGTATAATTTACTGAATATTAATTCATATATTGAAATAGTTTTTCTTAGACAACTATTATGTAACAGATACTATATGGTCCGACTTAAGAGAAGGCCTGATGGTCCTAATCAGATAAGGTTAAATAAAGAAACAAATAAATAATTAAATTAATAAGTCTCCTTGATTCTAGGTTTGGTTAGGGAATTCATTATTTGTCTGCCAAATCCTAAACACTATTTTTCGCAAAACATGTTTTATTTTTTCCCACATGTTGGTGATTTTAAACTTAAATAGCAGAACTATGAATTATAGTGGAAAATAAATCCTTACCAGGCACACGGTAAGAAAAATACACTGGTGACTCATACTTCCTCTTTACTAAGAGCGTCAGTCCTCAGTATCCTATCGGTAAAATCTAAATAAGTCAGCTACGAAGGCTTTCCCGGCGTAATAATTGATAATATTCTTCTCGGGTACGCAGCCGGATCATAACGTCATGAAGACGTTATGATCCGGCTGCATACCCGAGAAGAATATTATCTAAATAAGTCAGTTCGGGATGCTAAAGAAAAGAAAACGAAACCATTGTGAGTTACAGTATACCCAACATTATGCTTTGTATATACCATTATCAATTTAGAGGCTGAGTATTCAGCGGTTCAAGCTACATTTAATATGCTTCATATTTGTGTTTGGCTGTTTTATGTGAATGCGTTACCTTGAAGTAGTGATAATTCTGTGGTAGGAGGAAAATGAGGAAAACTATGTTGCCTACGTCACTGTGATCCTTCACGATGCTTGTACTGCCGATTTGTGGGGATCTTTTCATACTTCCGTACAACCGTATTACAGATCACAGTTGTTGAATAACGAGAAAACGTAGAATAATATCATTCCAAAACAGAAAGATTGCAGGTCATGTAAGAGATACGGCACTTGGATAAGTAACAGTAGTTGTCCCTCTGCCTTTGATGAGAAACTAATACCATAGTTTTTCGCCGTCCATGTCCAACGGCGATGGCTGAGCGATGAAGTGCAACTGCACCGATCCCACGGTATGGGACTCAGACACACACAACTGCCCACGCTGTATCACTCTGGCTCTCAGCTGTCAGAGATTCCATTTAACCTGTATATCACTCTGATGCACTACGACGTCTGTTTCCCGGAGATGAAAAATATGACGCCGTTATACACCCAGAAGGAAAGAATGGCACAACGTTCTAGTTCTTGGAAAGAGAGTCGTAGATCCGAAAGTGGTTTTCTATCTGTTGTAACGAAAACTTATACGTGAAACTTATCCTTTAATAAAGGCACAATGTAATTCTTACGTCTGATTTGTACTTCAGATGTATATCAAATGGTTGAGGGTGGGGAGTTGTAACATTCACTACCAGTTAAGATACATTTTAAAGGGCATGTCGATGTGTATACGACTGATGTTTTAAACAACACATGTGCAGGAATGTCCACCAACACAACAGCTCAAAATATAGTGTTTGTCTTCATCTGCTTAGTCCACGGCTTTGAGCACTACTTCATGGTTTGAAAGTTTCTGGTTTCTTCTGAATTTAAGTTACTACATTAAAGAAGTTAACTTCCAACGATATCTTCTTTTAATCTTTTAAAGGAATTATCACTCTTGGTAACTGGCCAACATGGCTGTCCTGTTGAAAATTTAAATGTAACAAAAAATGTTTATCAGAAAGTGCTAGAAAACACATGTCTGACTGGTAACAGATCATCATCCACTGCATTTCTGTCTGAGGTGGTGCTGCTTAAGAACACGATTAACTTTATTTCCAAGTCAAAAGGGTGTTAAATAAACTTTTTGTGTGGTCACAGGCCACATTAAAACATAAATAAATAGGGTTAAATTTTATATTGCCTTCTTCAAGGAATGCCAATACTTTTGGCTTGGAATTACTCTTGTTGATAATTTGACTGAACTATGTCTGAAAGAAGAAGACTTTCCGGGTAACATTTACATGTAAAAGTAGCTACCGTTTCCGAAAAATTTAAAATTGACAAAATAAGTAGCGGATGTAAGTGATTGTCTTGCGTTTCATATTTAAAAGTAGTGCATATTATTAAAATCCTGCCGTGACAAATATTCGTGGAGTAATGGAGTAATACATGCTTAACTCCAGCTTTATTAATTAATTTTTTATTAAAATATACACTTTTAGCTACATTAGACTGCTTGTAGCGAGGCAGTTTCACGGCCTGACTTCTGTAAAACCACAGATACTCTAAAATGCAATACAATTTGCGCGGACCGTGGAAGTTATTCTCTGATGTCTTGCCGTACAATGCTGTGCTCCAAAGGTAAATTATGAGTAATTTCTCCCCCAAATTAAGGCCATCGTTTGATACCAGTGGACTTCCCTTAGTTCAAATGGCTCTGAGCATTATGGGACTTAACTTCTGAGATCATCAGTCCCCTAGAAATTAGAACTACTTAAACCTAACTAACCTAAGGACATCACACACATCCATGCCCGAGGCAGGATTCGAACCTGCGGTCGCGGGGTTCCAGACTGTAGTGCCTAGAACCGATCGGCCACTCCGGCAGGCATCTCTTAGTCAAGAACGCCTTTTTTGCCATTGGTATTCTGCTTTTTATGTCATCCTTGCTCCATCTGTCGTGGGCTGTTTTGCCGCCTAGGTAGCACAATACCTTAACTTCGTCTACTCTGTGACCCCAATTCTGATTTTAAGTTTCTCGCTTTTCCCATTTCTGCAACTTCTCATGACTTTTGTTTTTCTCCGATTTACTCTGAATCCGTAACATGTACTCAGTAGACTTCATTTCATTCACCAGATCTTGGAGTTGCTCTTCACTTACACGAAGGATAACAACATCAGCGAAAATTATCACTGATATAATTTTATCTTGGATTTTTATTACTCATTTGATAATTTGTTTTATTTCCGTCATTATTTCTTTGATGTATAGATTGAGGAGAAAGGAAGAAAGACTGCAGCCTTTTCTTACATTCTTTTTAATCCGATCACTTCGCCCTTGGTCTTCCGCTGTAGCTCATCCCTAATTTTCGCAGAATTTCTAACACCTTGTACGAAGTGTCACTGCTGAACGCTTTTTCCAGGCCGACAGATCGTATGAAAGTATCTTGATTTTTTTACAGTCTTGCTTTCATTGTGAACCACAACGTCAAAACTCCCCCTCAGGTGCCTTTATCTTTCTTAAAGTCAAACTGATTGTCATCAAATAGATTCTCAATTCTGTATATTATTGTTGTCAGCAACGTGCATGCTTGAGCCGTTATGCACTCTTAATGTTACTGCCCTTGCTTTTAGTCTCATCGAAGTTTCTTTTGACATTTCTGTACTCTGAGTCATTTCTGTTTCGATTTCCTCACATTCTTCATGCATCCATTTCGCTTTAGCATTGCTGCACTTGATGTTTATTTCACGCCATTGTAACTTGCATTTCTGTATTCCTAAATTTACCTGAATATTTTTGTTCTCTCCTCTTTCGTCGACCATCTGCAGTATTTCTTCTGCTACCATGGTTTCTTAGCAGTTATCTTCTTTGTATCTATTTTTTTCTTCTTTAATGCCCATTCCACTTCAACTAATGTGCCTACTGAGCTATTCCTTATTACAGTACTGACAGCCTCAGAGAATTTCAAGTGTATATCTTCATTGCTTAGTACCTCCGTATTCCACTTCCTTAAGCACTGATTCCTGCTGACTGGTTCCTTAAACTTCAGCAAATTCTTCATAACTATTAAATTCTCTTATGAATCTATATTTTCCCCTGGGTACGCCGTACAATTCAGTATCTGATTTCGAAATTAATCTGTCTCCTCTCCCATTCCTGGTACCAAGTCCATATTCCAACATAACCTTCTCTTCTTCTTCACCTACAACAGATTTCCAATCTTCCATGGTTACTACATTTTCATATCCCTATACGTAATGAATTACCCGTCCAATATCCTCACATACTGTTTTAATCTCTTGAACTTCGGCTTCTGACGTCGGCATGTAGGTTTACTGTCGATTCTGATGAGAGCAAACCTATGACTGAACTGTTAAAAGGAACTAACTCTCTGCCCTACCCTCTAATTTATAACGAATCCTACTCCCTTTACATGCTTTTCCCCTGCTGTTGATATTACTCTATACTCATTTTAATCAGAGATTCTGGTCTTCCTTCCATTTCACTTCACTCACTCACTCTCACTAGATGAAGATTGAGCCACAGTATTTCCCTTTCCAGATTTTCTAGCCTTCCCACCACTTTCAAAATTCTGACATTCCACACCGAGCCGCGTAGAACGTTATCTTTTCGTTGGTTATTCCATCTTTTTCTCTTGGTCACCTCCTCCTTTGCTATTCACCCCCCGAAGATCCGAATGGAGGACTAGTCAGGAATCTTTTGCCAGAGGAGAGATATTCAGAACACTTATCATTTACTGGCCACGAGTCCTGTGGATACTCATTACGTGTCTGTAACCCAGTGGTTTCCAATTCTTTCTGTATACTCATGCCTCCAGAGGCAGTTTCCCACCCCACAGGCGAGTGTGTGCCCTGACCCTCTATCTGCCCCTCCACCGTCTTCAACAAGGTCGTTGGCTAAATAACGGTGACTTCTTATACAAGAAAGCACGATAAATATGTATAAATATGTAGAGCATATGATGTAAAACAGCAATGAGTAGCAGTAAAGTAAAATCAATCATCAGTGCATCTAAGCAACGCAAGAGTTACAGATTTAATATTCAACTTTTGTATCCACGATTTCCGCACCACAGAACAAACTCAAGAGCTGACAGAATCGACTGCGCTATATTTAGGTTTGAACAACTACAAAACGAATAAACAGCTAGCTTCCAACTTATGAAAAGCACAAAGACCTGGAAGCTATGTAATATCAGTTGTCTAAATATCAAATTACTTTCGTAATTCTTAAAAAGTTTAGTGCAGGAAACGACTGCAAAATAAACCGTATTATACGAAAGCCACAAGACCGAAGTGACTCAAAACCTTTTGTATTAACAACCACTACAAATAACTGCAATGATCTCACCAATTCTTGGAACTGCTGCCCCGCCTCTGCACTGCAATCATTCATAGCTCGGCGACCCGGAGCAAAAGTGCTATTAACTTAATTGGAAGCGTGGACCAAACCAACGGCCTGTAGTCCCATTGGCTGGAAGCGTGTGGAAGTTATCCAAGCTAAGCACGCTACCATGCACTGTCTCAGAGAGACACCACTCAAAGAGACTGCACTGCCTATCTATATTCGTTAGAAAAGGTCTTTGCGAAAGTGTAAAGAGATGATACCGCTAGTTAAAGAAGAGAAACTTGTAAAAGAAATTGAAAGTGGATTTCCAACAGCATTCCGCAGTATTATGACAGTTTCTAAAGACTCAGAGGACATGAAAACCGCACAACCCATCCTGAGTACCTCCTTCGTCCAAAGTAAAGCTTCGTGACGCATCTCAAACTTCAACCTACTCTTCTTCATTACTAAATAGAGGTCGACTCTTCATCATTACTAAATAGAGATAGAGTCTGTATCAGCTCCTAAGCATGTCTTACAACCCAGTACATGATTTTGGAATCTCTGTCCGACCATGATGTTATCCATCTGGTACCTTCCTATGTCTGCAGGCCTTTACAAAATACTCCTCTAGTGATTTATGGAAAATTAGTAGCTGAAATTTATTGCAGAACTCAAGCAGTGCTTATCCTTCCTCACTGCTACTACCAAGTGCCTATTCTCCTATAATTCTTTCTTTTATTTCTTCCAATATCACCTTATTCCAAGCGCTATGTTTATTAGATTATTATCTCCTTCTAAATTACCTGTTCAGTATCCCCATAAACAAAATTGTGATAACGTGAACACCCAAACATACGGATCTGAAATGAGATTTTTCACTCTGCAGGGGAGTGTGCGCTGTTATGACACTTCCTGGCGGATTAAAACTGTGTGCCCGACCGAGACTTGAAGGTAGGAGACGAGGTACTGGCAGAAGTAAAGCTGTGAGGACGGGGGGTGAGTCGTGCTTGGGTAGCTCAGTTTGTAGAGCACTTGCTAGCGAAAGGCAAAGGTCCCGAGTTCGAGTCTCGGTCCAGCACACAGTTTTACTCCGCCTGGAAGTTTCATACGGATCTGAGTCATCTGAATCATCCAGAAGCAGACGATGTCTAGAAATGTTCAACCAAGGGAAGTGATTAACACTGCAGAGAAATAACAGCGCCGTCATTTGTGTGAGAGCTGAAAGGCTGCGCTTAGTAGGTGCAGAGGTATCATACGAAGTGCAAAAATTTAAGCAAATAGAAGAATGACTCGTACACATCAAAGGTCACTATCAGCATGTTAGTTAGTTCTGTAGTGTATCGCCCATATTCGGTCAAAAGTACGCCAGAGCCGAAGTGAGTTGCAACACAGCCAGCCGCAGGCAGGCAAGACTATTATGCATTTTGAAGCAAAACGTGGTTGACAGGTGTTGCGAAGCAGAGCCAGCTGCACATCGTATAGTAATAGCCGACGCTAAAATGCGCTAGCAGGAGTGCGGAATCCTTTACTCAGTCTCCATCTCAGAATTGTTTAGAGTACTTGCATTAAGCCCATAACGAGCATAGTCCGGAATGTATAAATTCTCTGCCATTCATGAACTAAAATATTGTTGTTTCAGTATCACAGCGGGCACCACGCGTCTGTGAAGGCTGGAGTAACATTTTGGAATGCAGTAAGGCGTCCACTGTTTGATTGTGGGACAGAGCAGCCTGGCCTGGGTCGCGAAAGCAGCCGCCACCAGAGCAGAGACCCGAAGGCTCGCGGGAGGTCATGACAGCCTCCGGAGATATGTCAGCTGTGCTGCCACGCTGTCATCATGGTCACAGCCTCAGATGTTGCGACAGCGGCATTCAAGTGTTCACACTTGGCCCTGCTCTTTGCGCTGTCAAAAATGCCAGACGTCTATCGTTTCGCTTGAGAGCCATCTGGACGCCTCCACCAAGCTGTTTGTGATGTACTAGAGCTGAGGACTGGAGTAAAGAAATTAATTAAACATATCTACTGTCATCGTGATGTCTCATTTCACCTTGCATAGATGACAATCCATGGGTCTTAATGATAGGTATCAGAATGGTTGGACCTGTTGTACTGTGATATTGCGGCTCTTACACTGCACACTGCTACGACTGTGGAACTTTTGAGGGGTCTGTACATAGGAGAGGATCACACAGAGCGACGAGCGGGTACTGCAGCACAACATTTGATCACATAGTGGGATGACAGCATCTTGACTATATAGCTGTGACATTACAATTTCATCCACAGTATTGTCTTGATGCTGGAGCACTGCAACGGATGTGAACATGTCTTCCTAGATGGTTGGACACCGTCTGCCGAGTACTGGATGAGTGAGATGCGTCCCATTGCATTAGCTTCCACAGATCCAAAGCCATCATCGAACTAGATTGCAATGGGTACGTGAAGGCCGTTAATAGCAACCTGCGCGGCTGATTCTAGTTGTTTTGAATGAATCACTTGTCCTGCAGTGATTGCTCTGTGCAAGTCGGAAGATATCCTGGTGTACCCAGTTGGTAAGACTGTGCTGCCGAGCTGCATTGGCTATAATTTTGGATCTCGCTAGCTACGCAAATTTGAACCGCTAATTCTGAACAACAACCACTGTATTAGAGATGTTTTAGATCCCGAGTCACTTCACCTCCACCAGGCAGCTCCACATGCCATACTTCAGCATGACAATGACGGCCACATATTGCTAGGAATATGCAAGCCTCTTTCGGAGAACAGCGGGCACCACTGATTCCCTGACATGCCGCCTACCGTACCTGTTTTGTTACGGTCTGTCACAATCATGTTCGTTCAGGTCTTCTTGCAGCCCCTGTCTTTGCGTTGTAGACGCACCACAACAACTGCATCACAATGTTCGCCATCAGCATATTCTCGCATTCTTTGAGTCCATGCTATACATATAGAGGCTCTGACTGCAGTATGTGGGAGCGTCCCTCGTACACAATTCTCATTATCACAGCTCATGTACAGTTCTGCACTTGTACTCGTTTGTATATTGTTACGCCCCTGATCTACGGAATAAATTTCTTTGTTATAACAATTTTCACAAAGAATAAGATACGTTCTTAATCTCATTATCTACTGCTTGGTACGTTGGCATGTGCACTTGATTATTGTTGCTCATTTTGGTGTACTATTGATTGCGATGAGAAGAGCACTATCATAAACTGTTCACTGTAGTTCACAATCTGTCCTAGCTCCCTATTCGTAACGATTACAACTCTTGCTATGCCATTTTCTGCTGTTGTTGACATTATCCTGTTTTCGTCTGTACAGAAATCCTCATCCGCTTTCCTATTCAGATTATTGACCGTCACTACGTGCAAACTAAGCCTTGGCATTTCCCTTCCCGGGTTTCTGTGCTGCCCTACGGCTTTCAGACTTCTGTCAGACCAAGCTCCGACTCGTAGATGTTACCTTTCCGTTATTTATTCACTCATTTCCATATGGTTGCCTCCCTCTTAGTACACCATTCCGGACATCTGATGCCGGGAGGAGGGGGTGGCCGACGACTAATCTGGAGTACGTTTCAGAATGGAGAGCTCGTCTCGACATAGTTACGGCACACATACCTTGTGTATACACGCTGTGTGTCTTTATTTGAAAGGTTTTGATTGCCTTCTGCATGCTCATACCGTTGATCACTGGTCACACTTCCGCTCTTTTGGCACCGTTTCCAAACCCAAGGACAAAAGAGTGCGCTGAATCTCTGTTCACTGCCTTACATGGTACGTCAAGGCCGTTGGCAGAACTAGGCAGTTTTTAGGTCACCATTGCCGACGTTTTTTATTCACAATTAAACTAATTACTGAGTTGAAATCTGGGATCCAGGACGTTTTGATTCTTTTGAGATAACTAAAAAAATACAAAACACTTGGTTACATTTTCACTAATGTATACATTTGTTACAGCAGAAGGTATAGATTACTAACGCGACAGCTAAATTAGTGCTTTCTCTGCTTAAAGCGGCACAGATGACTCAGCTGCGATAAGGCCACTACAGTAGCAGGTATCTTCAAATTCGTTTTTTCTTATGTCTTGAACCACAGATGCACCTTCTGTGACATTCCGAATCGGAAAATATTGAGCATGACGAAATCCACTCACTACGTTTCAATAATGAGTGCTTGTCATTGATGCACACATACTACTCTAAGGTATCAGAGATGCATAAAATATACCCCTTAGTACATCTTATAATTACTCTCGTAAAACAACATTCAGTGGTTTCGTTACAAAGGAAGTATTACTTCGAAATTTAACTTAGAGGTCACTCTAAGCTACACATGTCTGTCACCTCAATCTACATTACAGAATTTTTATAGAAGCTATACTGATATTACCAGTATTCTATTTCATCCCTCATGTATTACGCCGTATGCTAAGTGATTACGTCACAGATCAAAGCCTACATCCGATATACGTATGGTCAATGCACCCATTAAGCACTTTCATAGCTCCACCCGTTTGTTAAATGAAGGTCAGTATAACCGATAAAAAAGAAAAGAAAGAGTATCTACGGAATAATATTTCTATACAATCCGTTTCTGAAGAAATGAGGAAGAGTTTTCTGCCAATTAAAAGTTATGAAAAAGTATTGTGCAGCAGGCACTTCTAATTACGTGGAATGTAGCAACAGCCAGGCGAGAGCGTAGATAAGCGGTGGAGTGGCGGGGTGCTCCAAGGCAAGTCGATGACGGTGAGCGGATGGAGACAGTGAGAGAGTGAGAGAGGGGGGAGGGGTGGTAGGATTGGAGGGGAAGGAGTTAAGTGGGTGGAAGCTAAGCTTGTCGCCGACATGCCTCGGGACAGGCGGGGCTGACTGCTGCACGTAATCTGGCAGCAGGGAGGAGCGTCGTCTGTACCTGTCTCCTCCCTCACACAGCTTATACTCTCTGGCCATCATTCTCGTAGCACTGAACATGGACGAGGATGGGCATTTACAGAAGATGGCCCCAGAAACAGAAGAAGGTGAGTAGAAAATAATGGTTCTGTTGCTGCACTAATCGTAGTGTGGCAGTCGAACACTGCCAGATTTTTAGCGGAACGTAATTCATCTCATGTCTCTTGCACATGGTGATCCAGAAAAACATCCCGACTAAAAAACAGTGAAGTACCCAAAATATCAATTTCACTTCGTTCACGTACATAACATGGTCTGGTAAGTTTCATTAGAGTTGCAGTGCACTGCGACAAGTAGAACGGCCGAGATTTTATCAGGTTCTTCGTGTTTAGCGTAGGTACTACGCTTCGTACGATATATAAGGGGAGTGAAAGCATCAGATGTTAAGTTACGACTGTGAAGGACACGGAGATTCTGCGTACTTATTTGTGCCTGCGTTACTGGGAGATGAAAGTCGAAAAGCCTTCATTGTGAGTTTCCATTTGGCCTGGCAGTCGATTCATGCAACATCCGTATGTTTGGGGCTGTCGGATGAGACTGTGGCCCGATGTTGGACAGCATGAGAACGTGAGGCGAGGAGCTCTCGTCAAGACTCCGGCCAACAACGTCTGACCACCAAAAATCAATATCGCTGTATTTTGCAGCAAGCACATCTTAAGTCCTTCACGTCTGCGCCTACCATCCAAGAACAAATAATGGACTTCCTGCTACATTCTGTGTGACCATTGGTCGGAGACTAGTACCAGCCGGATGGCTAGATGGAGGCTACCACGCCGTTAACATCCCAACAAAAATGGCTGCCTTTGGAGAGATTCCGTGACCAGGAAGCATGGACTGTTGGTGTATAGCGTCGCAGAGTGTTCACACACGAATTGCGATTCTGCTTTACCGCAGAAGACCATCGTCCTTTGGAAGCCATTGACTGTGATTTCTTGTCATCGCTGGTAGTCTTTGAGGGAGCAGTGGTAGGCCACAGACATCCTGATTATTCATGTTATTTCTCATCTGAAAGATTCGAGGTGGAATTTTCAACTTGACGACGCTTATCTGTGAATGACAGGTGAGTCTATTAGCTGTCTACGTGATGGTGTGGTACTCCTATAGGACATGTGTGTAACTAGCTTGGTCGTCAACTCCGACCCAGTGCCAGTATCCTAGATGTGAAGGTCTTGAGGGTACAATGCTTAATCAGTCCATTTGACCAGGATAGAAGGGATGTAACGCCATACTGATAACGGACCCATACTATTAAGTAACCTGTGTATCTGCTTGTATTTTAAATACCTGAAATAATATCAAATGTTCTCTAAACCTGTTACGTTTAGTTTCTTTCCTCCCACCTACTGGGTACTATACACTTCTATTAGGTAATGTACTTTTAAAACAAGTGTACTGTGAATAAAATCACTTCCAGAAAACTTAAATGTCCACTTGGTGAATGTCCTGACAGGTGTCTGACATCATGGTGCAATACTCCAATCAGAGCTTCACCGAACTGAGGCTAGATGGAATCCAAGCGTGTCATATGTATCGAGTGATGACCTCCATATGCAAATGGTCGCATCTCTGATTCAGATGAGTTGCGACAAGCTGTATGAAACAGAAACGACTGTGAAATAAATACCCCTTACAAGTAAGTCGTGGGTATGGTCCTTTCCAAAATTAATAATAATAAATGGAGCTATAGGGTTCATCTATTGCGACCAACGTTTACTGCTACAAATTTCAAAAGGAAATAATTTATAAAATGATTTGTATATGACCACCCAACAGACATAAGAGAAAATTAGACATCGGAGTCTGCAGAGTGCAGTTAGTTAACATACGAGAAACACTGAACAGCAAAGTCCTTAGGAGATGGAATGTAAAAGCTACTGGTACTAAACTCAATTTGCGCTCGCATAAATTGAAAAACTATTCTGGACCAGGAAAGATAGTTACATTGATCATTGTGGTGCGAAAGTGCAAAACCCCCAAATATCTGAGCTAAGAGCAGCCATCAACGATATTGGTAACAAGAACCCCTCAACTTCAAAATAAACGCTTAACCGACTCTTGTAACGTACCACGTCGTCCGCCCATAGTCTGTACGCTTATGACTAGAGTGCGTCCAGCTAGTGTTACAAGGGGCACATTGCTTGAACAGGACAGAGCATGGAGAAATGCATAGAACCTCCCCTGAAGCACCATGGAGCGTACTGCCTGCCAGAGACCTGACCAGATCTTCGAAAAACGTCTCTCTGCCTCGCTGCCGTTGCGTGCTGAATACAAAGCTTAGCAGACTGGTAACAAACCACTACTTCTGGTCCCAGTGGCAAGGCTCTTAGAACTAGAGGTCGTCGGTCCCCAGGGAATATGCATCATCCGCTTGGGCCGCCACACACTGCGAAAGCTCGCCAAAACTTTGATAATTTACCAACCTAGTGCAACACGCAAACGCATTAACAAATTAGTCAAAATAACATTGTTCAAGGGAATTTATGACCTCTGCAGTAACCTGTATCGCAGTTTCCACATAAAATCTTTTATTACGCAAACAAGAGAAAGAAAAACAGCTCTAATTACTGCGTGGCCGAAGAGGGAGTAATACTAATAAAAAGGAATCTGCGGTATGGCTCCAGCCTGATGTATTTCAAATGAAACCAAAAGTGGAAATGAATTTCGATCCGTAGGTCTGTACTGCGGATAACACCTCACTGTAATTGAGAAGTCATGATGTACCTGAACAGTTTTCCTCTTCCACCAAATCCATTCACGAATGGTGCGCATGGAGAAAGAGTGTGGCTGTCCATCTGTATATGACTGTTCTTGAAATTCGCTTCCAGAGTATACTGTTGTTAGGAGTAAGTAACATACTGCTTGTCAGCTATAGCTTCACCTCTGTGAAATGTTGGTTGCTGCACGTCCAATTTGTTTAAAAATAGTGTTATGGTCGGGTAGATATTAGCGTAATTAGCGTAATATTGTATTCTTGTAAGTCATACGAACAGTTACTTCCAAGTAATGCAGCTCGTCCAGTGTTATATTGCTCACAAATTCTGTAGTATGCATCAGGTGTTCGAATTATGTTCTTATCAACTGTTGCCGTGGCATCAGTAGAATTTCCTTCCTGCCACCACGACGAGATAACATTATTACCTAGACGCTTTATCACCACTATTTTCAAGATCATCCTGCATTCCAACACTTGCAATCTTTTCAGATATTTAAATTTTTTCTACGAATAGAACCGGATCTGTTGTTACTGATGACATACAGAGATTGAAAAGGGAAAGAACAGAACTTTCTGAGATACAATAATACTTTTTTATGTAAGAATTTGGGCAAGGTCGCTTCCGTTGTCACAGACGGGGCTTTATTTACATCACAGCCCGCAGACAGTAACATCAGCAGACTGCACCAGAGGAATAAAACTAAAATGGAGATACTTCAATGCCCCCCATATGATGATTATTTCCTCTTTGAAAATAAGTTCCGTGAAGTGTCTTACTTCTTCCCGTGAGGTGAACGGCTACATGCTCTGGACTTGAACTGCAGAGTGAAGTGTTTTCCATAAGGTTTACAATTTAAATTTATTTTCTTTCTGTGCTCCTCACTATGTGAAGCCACTCAGTGTTTGTTGTATCATATAGTTTAGAGCTCCAGAAAGACATAAAAACGCTCTGCTTAGTTAACAATGATGATTCGCAGTAACACCTCTATTCCTACCACCTTTCGCAAAGTCCATCGTTTTCTGACATGTCAATCGTTAACACATTCACATCCCAAAATAGATAACAGGACCTGAAAGTACTTTAGGGGCTGTAAGATGACAATTAACCACACAAAACAGGCTCTATATGGCATGCTTAAAAGAGCCACGGTGAAATGCAGCACACAGAAACGTACATCATGGATGAAATTGTTTCATTCGAAAACCACAAGCACTTCCGCTGGCATCTAAGGCTGTTTAGTACATGGAAATGTGTAATATTAGCGGGAAACACGTTAAAACTCTCTAGAACGATATCCACAGCTACATAGTAATTACAGTTAAGGGTGTACTTAAGTACTTGGTATTAGCAAAGTTAAGAAAAGGCCTGACAAAATCAATGTTGGTGGAACAATGACGTCAAAAACAAGTAGCAGCAAAGAATACGTGTTTCAAACAGTGGCAAACACAGTAGAATCCGATCGCATTGCTTACATTCATACCAAAAAGGTCACCAAGAGGCTGGTTATTGTCTCGAAAGCAACAGCAACTAATAATATTTACAACAGACTCGAAGCAGGTGAAACACATAATGGAATTTTCAACAGTACTAAATTTACAAACAGTCAAGCCAAGGATTTAAAACATCATGAATTTATTAAAGAGTTGTGTTACTGTTTGAATTTCCAAGGAGATGTTAATGAAAGTTAGCACGAATTATATAAAAAATTGTTAAGCGACGACTTACCACAAGAAGCCTCATATGGTTTACTATCAATGGTTCAAATGGCTCTGAGCACTATGGGACTTATCTTCTGAGGTCATCAGTCCCCTAGAACTTAGAACTACTTAAACCTAACTAATCCAAGGACATCACACACATCCATGCCCGAAGCAGGATTCGAACCTGCGACCGCAGTGGGTCGCGCGGTTCCAGACTGTAGCGCCTAGAACCGCTCCGCCATCTCGGCCGGTGGTTTACTATCAGTTCTAGGCCAATTAGAAATAGCAAAAGAAGAAATTAAAGTCACCCTTATGTATACAAACCACGGTAAACGCCCAACGTAAAACCGAGTGAACTTCGAAAGCCGTGGGAAGGGGGTTCACGTCGAACGCTTTAACCTTAACTTAATAAAAGGGAGAATGCCTGATGGCGGGCGATGTAGTAACCAAGTTCCACTCTACAAAACATAAGACTTTGTAGCTGACTGTGGAATCTATCGAGTAATAAAACTAACGTCACCAACATTGACGGTGTGGGAAGGATTACCGCACATTTATTACATAAAATAACAAAAACTACATCCAATAAATGCAGTTACAGCAGCGGGGTAGGTGGTGCAAATGTTATTCATATTGTTAAAATATTAATGGGAAAGCACAAATATCTCAAAGAACTCAAGTTAGTTTTTCTTGACGTTAAAGATGTTTCGAACGGGTGTCAAGAAACCTAACATGCCTGTCGCTTTGAGTGCAGTATATGTTAGGTAAATAAGTTAATATTCTCAACGATATGTACGAGAACATCAAGACAAAAATATTAAGCCCTCAGTTGTCAGCGAACAATTTTGGAAAAGTTGAAGTCCGATCTGCATTGAGTCCACGACTGTTGAATCTGGTCATGACAGATGTCACACAAGATCTTCAGGAAGCAGCTCAACGAACACTTTTATACCGTGAGGTCATAATAGCAACATCTCTACCAGAACCTAAAGATGAGCTTAACCTTTAGTGCACTTTGCTAGAACGTAGAGGACATGCGGTAAGTTGGGCCAAAATGGAGTATGTGTTCTGTCACTTTTCAAGAACGGCCACCAGTGCTAAACCACTAGTACATCTAGACAATTTCCTTCGAATGCCAACCGATCATTTCATGTACCTTACGTCGATAATAACGTCCGCAGCCTCAACGGATAACATTTTGAAACCCGTAAAACAATTGGGTAGTGAAAAGGGTCAGTAGTGGGAGTTATCTGTTATTGGAAAATAGAGATCAAAGACAGTATATAAAAACAGGACAAAGGCAAGCAGGGCACACACTCTGAGCGTTATGCGCAAACTTAATTACGTACATGCGAGCCAGAAGCCTGGATTTCGGCCTTCTCTAGCGCAAACCGTAATGTGCAGGAAGAGAGTCAGTGGGGTTCTGGAAGGTACCGACGGGGAAGTGAAGCCGTGGCGGTTTCAGTGCCGTGGCCAGCTGCACTACGTTCCTTGGTTGACGATACAGGGCATTCACAGGTGGCCCCAAATATAATCGACTGTATGGTAAACTATTCCTTGTTCACTCCGAAGCACACACGTAAACTGTGAGCTATGTGATGTGTTGCAGTGCCCTGCTGATACATGCAGAGGAGAAACGCAGTACAGGTAGGAGTGAACATGGTCCTAAAAGATACATGTATACTTAAATTTATCCATTGTGTCTAACAGAATGATAAGATCCCCCCAGGGAAAGCCACATCGACGTCCCATTCGACCTGGACCCACCTGACGATTGGGGTATGGTGTTTGTTTTCAGACATTCTACGCCATTCACGCCGACGGCCATTTGCCCGATGGAGCATAAAATATGATTCAGCTGAAAAGGCAACCGATCGCCTCTCAGTGGACGTCGACTTCCTATACTGTCGTGCAAATTCCAATCTTTTTCGACAATGAACAACAGTCACCAGGGGTGCATTAATCAGGTTCCGCTATGGACGCCAAAACCCAGCCATGTCCGCTTAACGACGGAGATCGGTGTACTTATCAGGGTGGATATGGTTTTTATGTGGTTTCCCTCATCGCACTAAGCTGGCCAAGGTGGCCATGTGGTTCTAGGCGCTTCAGTCCGGAACCGCGGGACTGCTACAGTCGCAGGTTCGAATCCTGCTTCGCGCTTGGATGTGTGTGATGTCCTTAGGTTAGTTGGGTTTAAGTAGTTCTAAGTTCTAGGGGACTGATGACCTCAGATGTTAAGTCACATAGTGCTCAGAGCCATTTGAACCATCATCGCACTAGATGAAGACCGAGTCGGTACTCGGGCCCCGCCTCAGTTACAGGTATGCAGGTAGCAAATATTTAGAAAATGCTGTCGCTAAATTCTACATGAATAACGCTACACGCGGACAGATGGGATCCACATATCCGTCCCTGAAGAGATGAGGGGGTTTTAGGGATGGTTTAGCGGCTAGAAGGGCATCCGGTTTGCCTTTCCTTAATCTAGCTTATAAGATTAGTCGTAAGGTCAGTATTGCCTCACGTGTTCCAACATTTCTACGGAATCCAAACTGATCTTCCCCGAAGTCGGTTTCTATCAGTTTTTCGATTCGTCTGTAGAGAATTCGCGTTAGTACTTTGCATCCGTGACTTATTAAACTGAGAGTTCGGTAATTTTCACATCTGTCAGCACCTGCTTTCTTTGGGATTGGAATTATTATATTCTTCTTGAAGTCTGAGGATATTTCGCCTGTCTCATATATCTTGCTCACCAGATGGTAGAGTTCTGTCAAGACTGGCTCTCCCAAGGCCGTCAGTAGTTCTAATGAAATGTTGTCTACTCCCGGGGCCTTGTTTCGACACAGGTCTTTCAGTGCTCTGTCAAACTCTTCACGCAGTATCATATCTCCCATATCATCTTCATCTACATCCTCTTCCATTACCGTAATGTTGCCCTCAAGTACATTGCCCTTGTACAGACCCTCTATATAGTCCCTCCACCTTTCTGCTTTCCCTTCATTGCTTAGAAATGGGTTTCCTTCAGAGCTCTTGATATTCTTACAAGTGGTTCTCTTTTCTCCGAAGGTCTCTTTAATTTTCCTGTAGGCAGTACCTATCTTACCCCTCGTGAGATAAGCCTCAACATCCTTACATTTGTCCTCTAGCCATCCCTGCTTAGCCATTTTGCACTTCCTGTCGATCTCATTTTTGAGACGTTTGTATTCCTTTTTGCCTGCTTCATTTACTGCGTTTTTATATTTTCTCCTTTCACCAATTAAATTCAATATTTATTCTGTTACCCAAGGATTTCTACTAGCCCATGTCTTTTTACCTACTAGGTCCTCTGCTGCCTTCACGACTTCATCTTTCAAAGCTACCCATTCTTCTTCTACTGTATTTCTTTCCCTCATTCCTGTCAATTGTTCCCTTATGCTTTCCCTCAAACTCTGTACAACCTCTGGTTTAATCAGTTTATCCAGGTCCCATCTATCTGAAACCTGTCAGTATCTCCAGGATTCCTCCA
The DNA here is from genome assembly GCF_023864345.2 of Schistocerca serialis cubense. Classification (NCBI taxonomy): domain Eukaryota; kingdom Metazoa; phylum Arthropoda; class Insecta; order Orthoptera; family Acrididae; genus Schistocerca; species Schistocerca serialis. Next base: position 311,683,265 of record NC_064645.1, on the reverse strand, counting down.
TGTATACAACCTTCTTTCATGATTCTTGAACCAAGTGTTAGCTATGATTAAATTGTGCGCTGTGCAAAACTCTATCAGGCGGCTTCCTCTTTCATTTCTTAGCCCCAATCCATATTCACCTGCTACGTTTTCTTCTCTCCCTTTTCCGACTACCGAATTCCAGTCACCCACGACTATTAAATTTTCGTCTCCCTTCACTATCTGAACAATTTCTTTTATTTCATCATACATTTTTTTTTCATTTTTAAACCTACTCCTGAATTACCTATATTTGATTTTGCATTTATAACCCTCTATTCGCCTGACCAAAAGTCTTGGTCCTCCTGCCAGCGAACTTCACTAATTCCTTCTATATCTAACTTTAACCTATCCATTTCCCTTTTAAATTTTCTAACCTACCTATTCGATTAAGGGATCTGACATTCGACGCTCCGATCCGTAGAACGCCAGTTTTATTTCTCCAGATAACGACGTCATCCTGAGTAGTCCCCGCCCGGAGATCCGAATTGGGGACTTTTTACCTCCGGAATATTTTACTCAAGAGGACGCCATCATCATTTAACCATACAGTAAAGCTGCATGCCCTCGGGAAAAATTAAGGCTGTAGTTTCCTCTTGCTTTCAGCCGTTCGCAGTACCAGCACAGTAAGGCCGTTTTGGTTAGTGCTACAAGGCCAGATCAGTCAATTATCCAGACTGCTGCCCCTCTTCAGGAACCACACGTTTGTCTGGCCTCTCAACAGATACCCCTCACCGTTGTGGTTGCACCTACGGTACGGCTATCTGTATCGCTGAGGCATGCAAGCCTCCCCACCATGGCAAGGTCCATGGTTCTTGGGGGAAGAATCCAATCATACGAGAAGAATAATACCTGACACAGAATCACTAAAAAGAAGCCCGGGATGCGCAACGAATACATGGATTGGGACCCTAAAGTGCGACCTGAAAACGGTAGACATGCACACTGAAATTTTGCAAAATATTTTCAGAAAGGCGGTTGGTAAGGAAGGCATGCTAATGACATCAAAAGTTAATAATGCAGATACAGCCATATGTAATGGATGAATAAGTGTATCAGGACAGATAAACCGTACTTTGAGTTTAATTCCGAAGAAATGAGTAGTCAGCTACTAAAAGCATTGATAAATCTGTACACAAAGCACATTGTTGCAGAAAGAAAACATATATACTACTATTTTAGCTTTATAACACGCTGATCCACAATATATTATGATAAAAACAATAATTCAGTTTTTTAATTCAAGAAACCTTATGCTGGCAAGAATAATCATGATTGACTGCACTTTTTATTCGTTATAACAATAAGCCACTTACCTGAAAACACATGTACTCCACAAGTAACGTTACGATGCGTGTCAGGGGCACTTCCGGGATAAGTATCATTTCCCCACGTCCATGTTAGGCGTCCATTTGCGAATGGTACGCGGAATGTCGGTACGCCTCTGCAAGGACTCTGAATTTATTGTCGTGGTCTTCTTGCGAGCCAAATGAGTGAATAAATAACATGTTCTCCGACTATTCTTGGAATATACGCTTTTGGAACTTTAATTCTCTCCATGAAACAGAATACTTCTCAAGTAGCGTCTGCCATTGGAGTTTGTTGAGCAACACCTTAACGGAACTGCAGTGATTAAACTTACCTGTGACCAAACATGCCAATCTTCGTTGAATCTTCCCTAAATTTTCTGTTAACCTTATAATTACGTAGGGACTTCGTGAAGTACGACTTATATGGGGAAAACGTTTAAATTTCGCACAGATTCACCGTGAAATCCTGTCGACATACGGAACAATCCTCCACTGCCGTAGTAAAACTGTGCCAACTATTTGACAAAAGACGTAGAGACGCAGCTGATCCTGATTCGGAAGATCTTTCACAATGCCAGTTACATCTTTTCGATAAATTGAAAGATCATCATCTTTTGGGGAGAGGGGAGGAAGAGACTTTCCATCCATGAGGACGTTCATAATCGTTCTCACGTGGCTCCGTCACCAAGAAGATGAGTCCTATCGTCGAGAAATTGAACGAGTTGTAGGGCCCCCCGACCGTTGCTTACAGACCTGGTGACTATGTTCAAAATTAATCCCATATATCTATACCAGTTTGATGGGTTGTGCAGCATAAAATAACCGTCTTCTAGCCTGCCATAATAACGTGCAACTCTACTTTTTCATAACGATCTGAATGTACAGGGTGGCTGGAATTTAACTTTCGCAGCTTGAGAAAGTGTAAACGGAATACGACTCACTGCATGGGTACCAAACTTTGTAGGAACGATATTCAAACAGTGCGCTGGAGGATTTGCGTTGTCAGTACTGTTAGTGTCACGACTTACAGTTAGCCGCCGGTACTGGTACGGGGCACACACACCAGTGTGCATTACAGTTGCGGACACTCAAAATGGACCTGGGAAAGGCGAGCGGGGATTCATTCGTAAGGCTGTTTTATCGAAACAACAGCAATACTACTGTTGCTCTTCACGAGTATCGTTGACTGTTCTAGAAGTTAGTGTTGCATTGGCTGAGAATGCAAGACGCAATTTGCGACCATCAAGTAGCGCACGAGATGTGTCACGCCAGCTGAACATTCCACGTTCCACCGTCCGGAAAGTGCTGCGAACAATTGTGAAATGGTAACCATGCAAAGTTACACGTTGTCGTCGACGCAGATGGTAGTCACATGCGGCAACGTTTGTAAAGTGGAACGTAAACGGGGTATGCGATTAACAAATGTTAGCCTCTCTCGTGGAAATTAAAGTATGTTTCGTATTTGTTTCAATGGTTTATTCGTTACTTCTGTTCCGCATATTCTCACAAATGTTTCCACAAAGTTTCATCGTTCCTAGATCACTCGTTATTCATGTGGGCTCTCTCAAGAAGCGGAAGTTTCATTATAACCAACTTGCACACCTGCCGCGGACAATTTCTGGAGACTGGAATGACCTGCACACTTTTTCTGTTCACTTGGTGCCCATCATTGCTCTAACGAATGACTATCAAATACTGACTATTTCGTATAATGTGTGTACAATCGCATAGGACTCTCATACGGTCCATGTGTCTTTCCACTGTTGAGCGATAGTATTAGATTTTTGTATTCAGCAATCATTTATCTCAGTATCTTATCATTTCTGCTTACGTTTGTAGTTTCTATTTCCCCTTGGGGTACAACAAGGTCAGTATTTCACTTCCATAGAAGAATGCGCTCGAACAGAATAATTTCAGGACGACTACTAACTAACTCCATTTCCATGCGTGTATCTGATAACAAAGTTATTTAAAGGCAGAAGTCTTTTATCGCTTGAGACACTCTAGCCTAGGCCTCGTCCTTGTTTTTTCCTTGATTTCTTTCCGTCTGCTACTGCGTCATTTCTAATGTTTATTTTAGGTAAACTGTCATTCGACATTATATTACTCTGCCTCAATTACGTCCCAGATGTATTTGTCTTTAACCAGTATTACTTGCTAAGGTAAATACGCATTCAGTAGATCTCAGTACTTTATTACTTCTTACTAAACAACAATTACACTGCGGACTTTGGAATTTCATCTCATATCTTTGCACTTGCACATATTTTCTGAAATTTCCTTCCAGTGTTCCTAGTATCTCATCGAGTACAAGTTGAAAATGAATCACGACAAGATCCAATCCTTCCTCATGCACATATTGACAACAAATTGTCTTAATTGGTCGCCCATTTTTACTAGACCGAGCGGTTCCTGCATGTGTTGCAGGCGACTGCCGTGGCTTTGTGCTGTGATCTCAGTCGTCTCAAGTTTAAAGCTCGCTGGCTCTTTGGAATTAGTATTTCCTGGAGTTCTCCTGAGTTTCCCAATCTTGCTATGCTTGTTACTGCAATGCGTTCCAGCTTCTGGTTTATAATAAGGATTGAATAGTTTGCATTAGAGGTCGTGACAAAAATCTGTATCACACATGATCAGCGCTCGCCAATGATAGGGGCAAGCAAGCATTTCATCTAAACTTTTATGTTTAAAAGACCTCGCTGACATTAACGTAGGAGGATAATCTATGCATCACAAGACCCTTGCGTAGTACCAGCCACGACAGCGTACCCATGTCTACTTCCCTTCTGTCAGTTTCACCTCCGTTGGAGCCGTGATGAATTATAGACGTCTAATGACCAGGCAGTCCGTGGGACGTCAAACAGTGAATAATACAGGTAGCGGACCGGAGCGTTTTTCCGCTTCGTACCGTTACTGGGGGTAGCTTGCATATCACTGGGCTGTGCTGAGCGAGACCGTTAAATTATTAGAGGCTAGTCGTGGCGAAGGGCTACTGGCAACCGTCTGGCCCAGCAGCCTCACATTCACGAACAAATCCTACGGCATCTCAGTAGCTTTCCACTTATCACTAAATATTGGAATAAACTATAACATTGTTGAAACTTCCTGGCTGATTAAAACTGTGTGCCGGACCGAGACTCGAACTCGAGTTGGTCCCGAGTTCGAGTCTCGGTCCGGCACACAATTTTAATCTGACAGGAAGTTTCATATATCAGCGCACACTCCGCTGCAGGGTGAAAATCTCATTCTGGAAACATCCCCTAGGCTGTGGCTAAGCCATGTCTCCGCAATATCCTTTCTTTCAGGAGTGCTAGTTCTGCAATGTTTGCAGGAGAGCTTCTGTAAAGTTTGGAAGGTAGGAGGCGAGGTACTGGCAGAAGTAAAGCTGTGAGGACGGGGCGTGAGTCGTGCTTGGGTAGCTCAGTTGGTAGAGCACTTGTCCGCGAAAGGCAAAGGTCCCGTGTTCGAGTCTCAGTCCGGCACACAGTTTTAATCTGTCAGGAAGATTCATATCAGCGCACACTCCGCTGCAGAGTGAAAATCTCATTCTACAACATTGTTGATTCCGTAACACTATTAGGAAAGTATTACGTTGATTTTGATTTGTTTTAAGTAGGGATGTGTAAAACCAGTCCTAACATCATGAACCAACAATATCTTCGTGGTCCCATCACCCACCCACGGACCCTGGATCTTGCAGCGATTGGGTGAATGGCGTGTCACAACGATAAAGATAACCAGACCTTTGGTGCTAACATAACGAAGCGGATATCTGCATAGAGGCCAGATTAACCAATGGTTCCAGAAAATGCAGATAACAGGCTCATAAGTGTGAATGACTGATTCCTCTAGCTTTGTATCATTTGCCTACATGACTTGTTACGTTGATAATGTGTGGTTTAAAGACAATGGCATCCTCCTGGGTCAGACATTTCGGAGGTAAGACAGTCTAGTCCCCAATCGGTTCTCCATGGTAGGAAATACGCACACAGAAGAAATTGGCTCTCTACAGAATAGAGTGTGGAATGTTAGATTCCTTAATTGGGAAGGTTAGTGAACTTAAAAAGGAAACTGGATAGATTGAGGGTAGTTGCAGTGGGAACTAAAGTCCGCACCACGTTGGAAGGCGGCCCAGTTTTCAGTAGTTCTGCGCATCCCCCTCCACTAGCCACTGGTAGCCAATAATATTCATTCTCTTTCTGAGAGGCTAGCAGCGAGTTACAGCTAGACAGCGAGAATCTCGCTCCTACATCCTGCACTGTAGCATGCTTGCCGACAACCGTATTGTTCAGTCAACTTTCAGTTTTTTTATATGTTTTTTTTTCTTTTAGCAGTATAGGTGTGAATATGTACCTGTAATGTTAAAAAAAAGCCAGGTGAACTGCTTCACAAGCAGGCGAGAGGGATTATTTGCCTCATTTATAGCTTTTTCAAACATGAATTTGAAAGCAGGTCTCCTGTTTTTGACACTTGAAGACACCAGAACGGACTCCAGAACCATGCGGTGTCGACAAGAGAACTGTAATGAGCATTGTAAACGAAAGCGTCAGCGCTCTAAGTACAGTATAAATTGTTGGTTTCGTGTCGCCTGAAAAGCATCTAAATCGCAAGGAACCCGTAACAGAAATGGATGGTTTTAACAACGATGATTTAAAGTGCTCCATGCGAATGACAAATTCCCGACGTCACAAAAATGTTTTATTGTTATGCAGGAGAAAATTAGATTCAATGGTAAGCACATCGTCAATCTAAAGGATTTTAAAAGAAGTTGCTTTCTGATATGTTAAGAAGAAAGTTTTTAGTTCAAAGAAGTGACATAGATGAAGCACGAGCTACATCCCATATAAAAATTCACGATGGAAGAGAAGGAAGTAGTTCATCAGTGTATTACCTTGATGAAACATGGGTCAATCAGAATCATAGCAGGAAGATCTGCTGGAAAATGAGTGATGGTCCTTGTGGTTTTAAAGTTTTCATAGGATTAGGTTCTCGGATAATTATTCTGCATGCTGACTCTTCTTCTGGTTTTGTTTCTGAGACTAAACTTGTATTTACGTGTAAGAAAAACAGCAGTGACTACCATTCAGAAACGAACGTTGTCAGTTTTCTGACGTGATTCACAATTATTGTTATACCTTGCTCCGAAGTCGGTCACTGCCATTATAATCCAACTGTTACAGAGAAAACATCACGTATAAGCCCAGAAAGTGGACATTATTTGCTGGCTTAAAAATGAAAATATTAAGTAGAGTACACATCAGACTCGTACTGACCTCCTGCAGTTCGCTAATTTATGCAAGTAACAGGACGTACAAACTTGACTTTCTGGCACGTGAATAGAGTCACGCAGTTTTGCGTTTACCCACGTGTCACTGTAAATGTATGCTACGGTCGCAGGTTCGAATCCTGCCTCGGGCATGGATGTGTGTGATGTCCTTAGGTTAGTTAGGTTTAAGTAGTTCTAGGTTCTAGGGGACTGATGACCTCCGATGTTAAGTCCCATAGTGCTCAGAGCCATTTGAACCATTGAACTGTAAATGTAGCCCTATGGACTTAATTTTACCAAAGGATAAGGCTATATGGAAGAAAAAACATTCAAGATAACATTCACTGAACCGCTTGTGCATGAGGCAATCGGCAAAAACTCACCTGTAGCGTGGGCACAGTCTGTGCGGCATGCTAAAATACTTCAGAAAGAATAATTTGACAGGGAAATGATTATGGATATAAGCCTTGAACCTATCATCGTAAATTTTTAATCAGATTGTTCGGAAACATATTCAATTACAAGTGAGGGTGATATCGTGCTGTAGACTTTGGAACAAAGTAATAATATTTTTTAGTTTTAAAGACTCTTGGCTTAAATACATGTTTGTCAACATATTATCATCGTACATAATAATGAAAACTTCCTAATCATCTTCATTAGGACTTTGTATCCTTTGAATTATGCAGACTATAATATTCAACATATATCCCAAAGAGAAGTAAAGCTTCTTCCACCAAGCTGTATGCTCTAATAATGCGTGCGAATGCAGCTGGATAAATTCGTCAAAAGTCCGATGATTCCACATGAAAACCCCTGTCATTTTGAAGGCACTAACTGGATAAGGTCCTAAAATGACCGTAACTGCTATTTGTTGAGATATCGGTGGTTTCCGATGTCATCGACCATCATTCCCTGGAGTTATTCGCAGATGATGGTTAATTGCTTGCTTGTTCGATGGGGTACAAATGCGGTCTCTGATTGTAATGTCGAACGAGTTAGTTTACACTCATAATTCCCGTGAACAGCGAAAAGTATTTTTATGATAGGATCCTCATTATTCTTTTCTGCAACTAATTCTTCTTTATTCTTATTGATTACACTTAACTACAGTCAAACACATCAAAACACACACATACACACACACACACACACACACACACACACACACACACACACACACACACACACACACACACAAAAAAGTTACACACTTTTTAAAAACCCTGTTGAGCAGAAGCAGTTCATCTACATCTACATGGATACTCTGCAAATCACATTGAAGTGCCTGGCAGAGGGTTCATCGAACCACCTTCACAATTCTCTAATATTCCAATCTCGTATAGCGCAGGGAAAGAACGAACACCTATATCTTTCCGTACGAACTCTGATTTCCCATATTTTATCGTGGTGATCGATTCTCCCTGTTTAGGTCGGTGTCAACAAAATATTTTCGCATTCGGAGGAGAAAGTTGGTGATTGGAATTTCCTGAGAAGATTCCATCGCACCGAAAAACGCTTTTCTTTTAATGATGTCCAGCCCAAATCCTGATTCAATTCAGTCGCACCGTCTCCGATATTTCGCGGTAATACGAAACCTGCTGTCCTCCTTTGAACTCTTTCGATGTACTCCGTCAGTCCTATATGATAAGGATTCCACACCGCGCAGCAGTATTCTATAGGATGACGGACAAGCGTAATGTAGGCAGTCTCCTCAGTAGATCTGTTACATTCTCTCTATGTCCTGCCAATAAAACGCAGTCTTTGGTTAGCCTACCCCACAACATTTTCTGTGTGTTTCTTTCAATTTCTTAGTTGAATTTACGGCTTTAGATTAGACTGAGTTATCGTGTAACCCAAGTTTAACGAATTTCTTTCAGCACTGCTGTGGATGACCTCGCACTTTTCATTATTTAGCGTCAACTGCCAATTTTCGCTCCATTCAGATATTATTTCTAGATCGTTTTGCATTTGGTTATGATCGTCTGATGACTTTATTAATCGATAAATGACAGTGTCATCTGCAAACAACGTAAGACGGCTTCTCAGATTATCTTCCAAACCGTTTATATAGGTAAGGAACATCAGAGTGCCTATAGCACTACCTTGGGGAACGCCGGAAATCACTTCTGTTTTACTCGATGACTTTCCGTCAATTACTAAGAACGTGGCCTCTCTGAGAGGGAATCACACATCCGGTCACATAACTGAGACGATATTCCATAAGCACGCCATTTCACTACAAGCCGCTTTGTGTGGTACAGTGTCAAAAGCCTCCCGAAAATCCAGAAATAAGGAATAGATTTGAAATCCCTTGTCAATAGCACTCAACACTTCATGTGAATGAAGAGCTAGTTGTGTTTCACTGGAAGGACGTTTTCTAAACCCATGTTGACTGTGTGTCAATTGACCGTTTTCTTCGAGGTAATTCCTGGTGTTAGAACACAATATATGTTCCATAATCCTGGTGAATATCTACGTTAATGATATATGCGTGTAATTTAGTGGATTACTCCTAGTAACGTTCTTGAATACTGGTGTGACCTCTGCAGCTTTCCATTCTTTGGATACGGATCTTTCGTCGATCGAACGGTTGTTTATGATTGTTAAGTATGGAGCTAATGCATCAGCATACTCGGAAAGGAACCCAATTGATATACAGTCTGGACCTGAAGACTTGCCTTTAGCAAGAGATTTAAGATGCTTCACTACTCCGAGGATATTTACATCTACGTTACTCATGTTGACAGCTGTTCTCGATTCGCATTCTGGAATATTTACTTCGTCTTCTTTTGTGAAGGTATTTCGGAAGGCTGTGTTTAGTAACTCTGCTTTGGCAGCCCTGTCTTCGATGGTATCTCCATTGTTATCGCGCAGAGAAGTCATTTATTGCTTCTTGCCGCTAACATACTTCACGTACGACCAGAATCTCTTTGGATTTTCTGCTAGGTTTCGAGACAAAGTCCCGTTGTGGAAACTGTTATAAGCATTTCGCATTGAATTCCGCGCTAAATTTCGACCTTCTGTAAAATATTGCCAGTCTTGGGGATATTACATCTGTTTAAATTTGGCATCTTTGTTTCGTTGTTTCTGCAACAGTGTTGGCTCTGAGGACTATGGGACTTAACATCTGAGGTCATCAGTCCCCTAGAACTTAGAACTGCTTAAACCTAACTAACCTAAGGACATCACACACATCCATGCCCAAGGCAGGATTCGATCGTTGGTTGGTTGGTTTGGGGAAGGAGACCAGACAGCGTGGTCATCGGTCTCATCGGATTTGGGAAGGATGGGGAAGGAAGTCGGCCGTGCCCTTTCAGAGGAACCATCCCGGCATTTGCCTGGAGTGATTTAGGGAAATCACGGAAAACCTAAATCAGGATGGCCGGACGCGGGATTGAACCGTCGTCCTCCCGAATGCGAGTCCAGTGTCTAACCACTGCGCCACCTCGCTCGGTGCAGGATTCGAACCTGCGACCGTAGCAGTCTCGCGGTTACAGACTGAAGCGCCTAGAACAGCATGGCCACACCGGCTGGCGCAACAGTGTTCTAACCCATTTTGTGTACCAAGGAGGATCAGCTCCGTCGTTTGTTAATTTATTTGGTATAGATCTCTCAATTGCTGCCGACACTATTTCATTGAATTCAAGCCACATATGGTCTACACTTATATTATTAATTTGGAATGAGTGGAGATTGTTTCTCAGGAAGGCGTCAAATGAATTTTTATCTGCTTTATTGAATAGTTAAATTTTTCGCTTATTTTTGGAGGATTTGAGGATTACAATATTCATTCTCGCTACGACAACCCTGTGTTCACTAATCCCTGTATCTGTTTTGATGGTCGTTATTAACTGAGGATTATTTGTTGCTAACAGGTCAAGTGAGTTTTCAAAAAAAATGGTTCAAATGGCTCTGAGCACTATGGGACTCAACTGCTGAGGTCATTAGTCCCCTAGAACTTAGAACTAGTTGAACCTAACTAACCTAAGGACATCACAAACATCCATGCCCGAGGCAGGATTCGAACCTGCGACCGTAGCGGTCTTGCGGTTCCAGACTGCAGCGCCTTTAACCGGACGGCCACTTCGGCCGGCAGTGAGTTTTCACAACCGTTTACTATTCGCGTGTGCTCATGAACTAATTGCTCGAGATAATTTTCAGAGAATGCGTTTTGCACAATTTTGGGTGACATTGTATGCGTACCGCCGGAATTACACATGTATTTTCGCCAACGTATCGAGGGAAAATTAAAGTCACCACCAACTATTATCGTATGAGTCTGGTGCGTGATTGAAATTAAACTCAAGTTTTCTTTGAACCTTTCAGCAACTGTATCATCTGAATTGGCAGGCCGGCAAAGGGATCCTGTTATTATTTTATACAGGTTGCCAGCAGTGACCTCCGCGCATACTAACTCAGAGGAAGTATCTACTTCAATTTTACGACAAGTTAAACAACTTCTAACAGCAACAAACACGCCACCGCCAACAGTGTTTAGCCTATCCTTTCGGAACACCGTTAAGTTCTTCACAATAATTTCGGCTGAGCTTATATCCGGCTTAAGCCAGCTTTCAGTGCCTATAACAATTTGAGCATCAGTGCTTTCTATTAGCCCTTGGAGCTCTGGTACTTTCCCAACACAGATGCGACAACATACAGCTGTTATACCAACGGTTACTGTATCTACGTTCTTCCTGTGTTCAGCCTGCACCCTTCGTGACTGAGGCCCTTCTTGTGTTTTCCCGAGACCCTCTAACCTAAAAAACCTCCCAGTCCAGGCCATACAGCCCCTGCTACCTGTGTAGCCGCCTCCTGCGTATAGTGGTCATCTGAACTATTTAGCGGAACCCGAAACCCAATCACCCTTTGTAGGCAGCAGATTCCTCGACTTTCGCCACAGTTGCAGAACCGTCTGAGCCTCTGATTCGGACCCTCCACTCGGCTCTGAACCAGAGATCCCCAATCGGTCCTGTCGACTAAGCTGCAAATGGTCAGCTCTGCTTTCATCTTGCAAGCAAGACTGGCAGCCTTTACCACTTCTGTTAGCCGCTCCGAACCAGAGAGAATCTTTTCTGATCCAGGGTGACACACATAATTGGTACTGACGTGAGCAACCACCTATAGTTGGCTGCACCCTATGCTCTTCATGGCATCCGAGAGGACCCTTTCCACATCTGGAATGACTCCACCCTATATGCACACGGAGTGCACATTGGTTTTCTTTCCCTTCTTGTCAGCCAAGTCCCTAATGGGCCCCATAACACGCCTAACGTTCGAGTTCCCAACAATCAATAATCCCACTCTCTGAGATTGCCCGAATCTTGCAGGCTGAGTGGTTTCGTCTGAAACAGGCCAGGCGACAGCATTTGGCTCAGCGACAGTGTCAGCCACAGACAGCACCTGGAACCTGTTTGTCAGACAAACCGGGAAGGCCTTACGTGCGGCTGCCTGGGAAGTCTTTCGCCGCCTGCTTCGCCCCGTGGCGAGCTCCTACTGGACCACAGGTGAAGGGTCAGCCTCAGTGCGAGCAGTAACTGGGTTGGCCACCGGTGAGGAGAGATCGGATGACTCGGACGTGCTGGATGTCCCTTGGATCCCCAGGGCCGGCCCGCAACAGTGGCACCCATCCACTGCAGCCTCAAGCTGTGTAACCGAAGCCATCACAGCCTGAAGCTGAGAGTGAAGTGTCACCAGCTCGGCTCGCATCCGCACACAAAAATCGCAGTCCCTTTCCCTACTAAAGACCGTGGAAAACTAAACTTTGCAGATAAACGGACTATCGGCACGTGCTGAGCAACTCTATTTTAGACCCTCACGAAATCGCACGAACTGTGTCTAATAATACGCAGATATTAAAAAACGTAACTACCGAAGCACTCAGGTGAAACTAACTAAACCGCCCCTAATTAGGAACTTATAATATGTCACAAAAGCGGTTTACTTTCCGAAGCAAGCGAAAACGCGAGAACTGTGGCTATTAGATATTAAATTTACACACAGAATCTCAAGAAACTAAACTATTAAAGCACACAGATGATATAATAAAATTTGCTCCTGGTTAGGAACTCTTAGATGTCACAAAAGCGGTTTCTTCTCTGTTGCTGCGTCTGTCTCGGTCGGCTACTGCTGCCTGACTGACTGCCTGACTAACGCCAACAAGCGGTCACTAGTTTTTAAAACGAGCAAACAAACGACTATTCACTCGCGGTACGGATATCTACTGTAGACCATGACGAAAACGCAGGAACTGTTGTCTAGCAATTATAATGATTTAGGTTTTGTGTGGGAAGTTAATTTTTACTTATAATTACGTTCAAATCGCCATAAATGATAATTATTGCAAGCAGTTCCCTGTGCTATTCTACTTTTTATGGCTTTCTAGTTTCGTCCGTCATGTGTTGTTATGCTTCGAATGTAGCAGAACTGCATAACTTGATCTGCTTCGAGATTCTCAATTTTAATGTTAAGTTAATACTAATCTCATTTCTGGTACACCTGATTACCATCGTCTTTCCTCGATTTACTCTCGATCCACATCCTGTTTTCATTAGACTGATCATTCCATTCAACAGGTCCTGTGTTCTTCTTCACTTTCATTGAAGCTACCTATGAAATCAGTGAATCGAATCATTCATATCCTTTCACACTGAATTTTTATCTCGCTCTTGATCATCCACTTTATTTCAGTCATTGCTTCTTCGAGATTGAATAGTACTTTTGAAAGACTACTGTCTTACACCCCTTGTAATTTGAGTTACTTTCTTTTGGTCTTCCAGTCTTTTGTATCTACTTTATTCTTACGCATAATGTATATTAGACGTCTTTCTATACAGATTATTCGTATTTACTGAGCATTTCGAAATCTTGTACCATTAGGTATTATCGAATGCCTTTTTCCACGTCGATAAGTACCAAGTGTTCGGTCGTTACATGCGACTGAGTCTCTGGACACTGCTGCCCTCTCTGGAGGTATTTGTGCATGAGGGACCCCTCCAAGGGCATCGAACGGGACACTCGCCGCGACGAGACAGAGGCTGGCAGTTGTGAATGGACGCTCGGTCGGGTGGCTGTCTCATGTCGGGGCCCGCGCGACTCGTATGCTAAGAGGCGAATATGTATATTGTTTTTGGGTGTGACTGTCGTCGATAATAAGTGCTTCTCTACATATGTTGTCAATCATAGTAATCCGAATGGATCCGAACCATTATATAGTTCTTCAAATTCCTAGTCCTCCGGTAAAATTGGCGATTGAAATTTCCGACTGCGGGCGCTGACATTTTGGTCCATCTGGGTTGGATTGTGATGGATTCGACAAAGTAATGTGTATCGACAGCCATCCATCGGTGGAAGGGTATCGACGAGTGTCGACGGAACAACACGGAGACGCAGCTTGCAGACGCGAGACGACGCATCTGAAACATAAATACATGGTCTGGCTATCCTGCTTCCTGGAAGTCCCACTCGTTGTAACTGCTGCTTCTGCTGTTGCCTGCCAACGCTAGCTATCCATGATGGACGAAGTATTAAGAGAGGAACTTGTAATCACACGCTCGGTGGCGAAAGCAAGCCTCATATGGTCACTGAAATACCCTGCTTAACCCACAGAACAGGACACATAGAATAAATTTTGGAAAGGGGCGAAAACAAGAGGCTGTCAGTTACACTCGAACATACAACTTTATTGTTTGGTCAAATATTACAAGAGCCCAAAAAACATTTTTTTTAAACACACAGATTTGATCTTTAGCACTTAATTACCAGCTGAAAGCCACTTTCATTTAAAAACGCCGGCATAATCAGAAATTTAAAAAGCAAGCCTTATCTTAAAACAGTTCTTTAGTTAGGCTGAAGTAAACTAGTTAAATTCAAATCTGCTGAAGGCCGAACACTTTAAACTCCAAAACATTATTTTTTTTTAAATAGCAAAGTCCTTTCGTGAACCAATTCCTTAATCTAGGCTGAAGGCCTTAAGAACCACAATTGAAACTCAAAGCGGCTGAAGGCCGAAGACTTTAAACTCAAAACATTTTTCAAATGCCGAAGGGGTTACGTGGGACAGTACTTCAAATTCGGCTGAAGGCCTTAAGAGTAAAAAAAAAAAAAAATTCTGATTTAAAATACAAAACCGGGTAGAAATCATACAAATACCAACGACAAGGACAAATTAAAAAAGAAAAGGCAGTCCACACAAGGGCGTCCAGATGTTCGAGGGTCGGGTTGCTAGTCAGACACTAACGCTCGCTTAGGTGAGACAGGTAATCGGGCCAACCATTCACGATCCGACGACAACCCAAACGACCGACAGTTAGCGGACACACAGACTAGATAACTTCCACTTCACCCGACCAGGGAACAACAGGGAGTTGAACGGAACAACGCAGAAGGTATTGGCGCCCACAACTAATCACACACATAGGTGTCAAACTACACGCCGTGATGAACTGAAACAACACGATGAGGAAACCACACAACCTGAAATTTACGACAACGGGCAGGGCAGGTAACCGGAACGTTAACGGCCACAAGGCAGAAGATTCCGGTGGTGCACTTCAATTCAAATAACCATATACAGTGAAACTCCACCGGAGGGTGGCTAGAATTTTGCAACTTGAAAACCACGTTGTTGCTCGCGGGAGTATCCCAACAGCCGACAACGAACTCTAAACGACACATTGTGACGACTTCCTGGTAGGTGAAATCAAAACTCAACCTTCGTGTCCAGGGTCGGTGAGCCACGGACCTAGTACCAATGGGAACAGCGGCATACACTCCGCGTAGAGACCGCCAGTGGACCCCGGCCAAACTACGCCCCGCCGAGAATTCCTAGCTGCTCCACGCCAACCGACCGACTCGGTACACATCAATATGCTGACAGCAGTTGAAATAACTTGCCAGTTAAAATCACACAAACTACACACAGTTTCACTAACATAACGATGTAGCTGTACGGCAAAAACAGAATGTTAAATGAGAGATGGCACGATCACGACCCACGCACGGCTGTCATTAAAGTTTGCGAACTAGTTCGATGTAACAGGCAAATCGGACACTTTGGGCATTACTGTCATGATAGAACAGTTTTCAAAGGTCGTGGAGAAGTATGAAGACTCGCAGCCACATCTCGAATTGCTTGAAGATGTAGAGAGTCATTCTGAGGACAGAGAAACTTTCGAAAATGTAGTTTCGTGGTTTCAAAAAAAAATTAGAGCGATTCAGATGAATCGCACAAACGCAGTTGACAAGGTTTCGTCAGATGTTGGATCTGCCTTGAGCGGATCAAACCGCAGCATCATGCTGCCAACAATAAAACTGCCATCATTTAACGGTGATCTAACAATTCTGGCATTTTCACAACACATTCATGAGTCTGCTCGTAAAACAATCAGGAACTAGTGGAAATTGCTAATTACCATCATTTGCTGAGTTCATTAACAGATGAAGCACACAGTATATTTCCCCATTTTCCTGTGACTAATACTAACTTTAAGATGGCCTTTGGTTTGGTCTGTATTAGATACAATAATCCTCAACTGATTGCATCAGCACACGAAAGTACGCGAAAGATCATACCCCCCTTCTAATAGCCGTGTACCGCAATTCTCTAGAGGAACGGAAGGTTCCAAATGATTGGAAAAGAGCACAAGTAGTCCCAGTGTTCAAGAAGGGTCGTCGAGCAGATGCTCAAAACTATAGACCTATATCTCTGACATCGATCTGTTGTAGAATTTTACAACATGTTTTCTGCTCGCGTGTCATGTCATTTCTGGAAACCAAGAATTTACTCTGTAGGAATCAACATGGATTCTGGAAACAGCGATCGTGTGAGACCAAACTCGCTTTATATGTTCATGACACCCAGAAAATATTAGATACAGGCTCCCAAGTTGATGCCATTTTACTTGACTTCCGGAAGGCGTTCGATACAGTTCCGCACTGTCGCCTGATAAACAAAGTAAGAGCCTACGGAATATCAGATCAGCTGTGTGGCTGGATTGAAGAGTTTTTAGCAAACAGAACACAGCATGAAACTTCGCAGGAGAGCTTCTGTAAAGTTTGGAAGGTAGGAGACGAGGTACTGGCAGAAGTAAAGCTGTGAGTACCGGGCGTGAGTCGTGCTTCGGTAGCTCAGTTGGTAGAGCACTTGCCCGCGAAAGGCAAAGGTCCCAAGTTCGAGTCTCGGTCGGGCACACAGTTTTAATCTGCCAGGAAGTTTCATATCAGCGCACACTCCGCTGCAGAGTGAAAATCTCATTCTGGAGAACACAGCATGTTGTTCTGAATGGAGAGACATCTACAGACGCTAAAGTAACCTCTGGCATGCCACAGCGGAGTGTTATGGGACCATTGCTTTTCAGTAGATTCTGTCGGAAGTTCCATGCAGCTTTTCGCGGTGATGCTGTAGTATACAGAGAAGTTGCAGCATTAGAAAATTGCAGCGAAATGCAGGAATATCTGCAGCGGATAGGCACTTGGTGCAGGGAGTGACAACAGACCCTAAACATAGACAAATGTAATGCATTGCGAATACACACAAAGGAGGATCCTTTATTCTATGATTATATGATAGCGAAACAAACACTGGTAGCAGTTACTTCTGTAAAATATCCGTGAGTATGCGTACGGCACGATTTGAAGTGAAATTAATGGTTGGTAAGGCGGGTGTCAGGTTGAGATTCATTGGGAGAGTCCATCAACAAAGGAGGTGGCTTACAAAACACTCGTTCGACCTATACTTGAGTATTTCTCATCAATGTGGGATCCGTACCAGGTCGGGTTGATTGAGGAGATAGAGAAGATCCAAAGAACAGCGGCGCGTTTCGTCACGGGGTTATTTGGTAAGCGTGATAGCGTTACGGAGATGTTTGGCAAACTCAAGTGGCAGACTCTGCAAGAGAGGCGATCTGCATCGCGGTGTAGCTTGCTCGCCAGGTTTCGAGAGGGTGCGTTTCTGGATGAGGTGTAGAATATATTGCTTCCCCCTACTTATACCTCCCGAGGAGATCACGAATGTAAAATTAGACAGATTCGAGCGCCCACGAAGGCTTTCCGGCAGTCGTTCTTCCCGCGAACCATACGCGACTGGAACAGGAAAGGGAGGTAATGACAGTGGCACGTAAAGTGCCCTCCGCCAAACACAGTTGGGTGGCTTGCAGAGTATAAATGTAGATGTAGATGTTAAAGAAACTGTTGACTGTACCGGCAGTGACAAGGCCATGTTCAAGTGAACTTCATGCAATTTAAGCAATGTGCATGAGCTGATGGCATTACAGCTAGATGTCTCTTTGCAAGAGATAATTACATCGCAGCTCCTTATAGAAATGACTGAACATTCTATAAGAACCGAGTTTGAAGCTAGTCTGAGTTCGAGTAGCTTTCCAACATTTAAAAAAACTTGTGCCTTTCTCAAGACTAAATGTAAATCTCTAGAAATAGCCAACACTATAGCACCACAACGTCACCGTACAGCTGTTAATAAACATCAGATTGCGTCCAACACCAAGCAGTTGGGGCATTCGAGACAGACATACGTTGCTACAGGTACTGCATGTGTCACATGCTACCAGTTTCACGTGCTGCACAAGTGCAGCAGATATAAACAAGCCAGGTGTAGTGAACGCAATGCTGTTGTGATGTTCAACAACTTGTGCTACAACTGTCTGAACAATGATCACAGGGCTTCTCAATGCAATTCCGTTACCTGTGATACCGGTGGTAAACGACACCACACGTTGTTACATGCAGAATCACAACGCACACAAGATGCACCAAGGAAAGGTTGTACAGGTTACATGCAACACGAACACAATAGTAAACATCAGTCAACTACATCTTGTTCACTGAAGATCAGTCCAGGCAAAGGAGTACTCCTTGCAACACCGAGAATGAAGTTGCAAGACATCAATGGAAAAGGGCAGTCTTGTCATGCTCTATTAGAGTCTGGGTCGCAGTCATGCTTCATATCGGAAACATGTACAGAACGCCCCAGACTTCAAAGATGACACAACAGAGTACCGATGTAAGGAATAGGTGCAATCCGTTCAGAAACAGAACACCATATTCCTACACTAGTGGGCTCCTGTGTAAGCCACTTTATGTCATCTGTCGAATACTTAGTTTTTCCAAAGATAATTGACACTTTGCCTGAACAAATAATTGATCCCTGTACGTGGCACTTGCCAGATGTACAACTCGCTTATCCAGAGTTTTGATCATCTGGAAAGATCGATGTGTTGCTAGAAGCAGAATTTTGTCCATACATTCACACATCAAGGACTATCTCTGTAGGAATTGTTCATCCTGTGCTTCAAGAGACAGAACTAGCATGGGTTATATCAAGTCAGCATCAAACGGTAGAGCACAACATTTCGTCACGGTGGCCGGTGGGGTAGTGCTTTGTAAAAACGAACACTAATGTTCAAACACTTTTGAAGAAATTCTGGGAGCTAGAAGAAATAAATCGTGATGTAATGACGAAAGAAGAGGAACAATGTGAAGCATTCTTCGTGGAATACACAAAGAAAAAGTTGTCCATCTTCCGTTTCGCGAAGAGCCAAGTAAATTATGCGAATCGTTCAGTACTGCAGCAAAACGCTTCTCTCAGACTGGACAGAAACTGGCGAGACAGCCGAATCTTAAATAAAGCTACGTATAGTTTATGAAGGAATATGAAGACTTAGGACACATCGAACCAGTAGCTACACCTCCTGCCATTTCATACTACATGCCACACCATTCAGTTCTTAAGGAAGCCAGCTCGACCACCAAAACACGAGTAGTTTTTGACTGTTCGGCCAAACCGAGCTCTAATTTGTCGCTAAACAGGTTGTTTAAAATGGGCCAACGATTTGACAAGAGCAGTGCTCCATAATATTACGCTTCCGCATGCATCGCATTATCTTCACAGCTGACATAGAGAAGATGTATCGACAACTTCTGGTAGCGGGTGAAGATCGCGCCTACCAACGAATACTGTGGAGGAGTGACAGATCTGCAGCACTGCAGGAATATCAGTTGAAGACAGTCACATACGGAATTACCTGTGCACAATTTCTTGCGTTAGGAGGTCTGTTACACTTTGCTCATGAAGAGGGCATATGTAACAAGGCAGCAAACATTCTTGCTAATGAATTCTATTTGGACGATTGTATCTCGGGTTGCGATACAGTAGAGGCTGCAATCAAAGTCCAGCAAGATCTCACGAAGCTTTTGAAGAAAGGCCGTTTCTCATTACGGAAGTCGTCCACCAACAGTTTGGAATCCCTCGAAAATATCCCCTCAGAGTTAATAGAGTGACAAACACCCTTACGGCTTGATAACGACGAGCATATTAAAACTTTAGATTTACTCTGGCATGCAGCTGCTGATCAGTTCTAAACTGTGAATAATGTCAAGACTGCACGTAAGGTCTACAACATCACAAAACGCATTGTACTGGCCGTCACGTCATCCATTTTCGGTCCTCTGAGATTAATCAGTCCCATTTTTATCACATTCAAAATCTTGTTGCAACGTCTGTGGCAGCTTCAGTTAACATAGGACTATCCCATGTCTCAAGAGTTGCATTGCATGTGGCAGACACTATACAGAGAGGTTCGCATGGTAAATAATATTCATGTTGATTAGAGAGTCATTATGGAAGGAAAACATGTCAACATTCAACTGCACGGATTCTCCGATGTTTGAGAGACGGCCTACAGCTGTTGCATCATGGAGTCACATGTGTCAAATTATTAAGCTCCAAAACACGAGTATCTCCATTGAAAAAGCTGTCCTTACCTCGCCTGAAACTCTGTGGGGCTCTCTTGCTGTCGCGACTACTACAAAACGTTGTTCACTCGCTGGGTATAGACAAAGAACGAACTTACTGTGTGGACTGACTCATCCGTCGTACTGGCATGGCTCGCGTCTCCACCCACGCGGCAGAAGGCATTTGTGGGGAACTGTGTCGCTGAGATACGGGAAAGTACAGCAGCTGCGGTGTGGAACATCTACAATGGAAAACCCAGCAGATTTTACTTCGCGAGATGTGTCTCTGCAGACCTGCAAGAAAACAGCCGGTGGTCGACAGGAGCAATTTGGTTTAAGGAAGATATCACTTCATGGTCTCCGATAGTTACCTCTAGTGATTCTGCAGCCCGGGAGCTGCTAGAAGAAAGGGCTAAACTCCTCTGTCACATCAGCAGAGCAATTCAAGACGGTATCATCTATCGATTCTGAAACTGGCCACTGTGGCCGAGCGGTTCTAGGCGCTTCAGTCCGGAACCGCGCTGCTGCTACGGTCGCAGATTCGAATCCTGCCTCGGGCATTGACGTGTGTGATGTCCTTAGGTTAGTTAGGTTTAAGTAGTTCCAAATGTAGGGGACTGATGACCTCAGATGTTAAGTCCCATAGTGCTCAGAGCCATTTGAACCATTTCGATTCTCAAAGATGTCACGCTTACTGCATATAATGGCATACTACCTTAAGTCCATTTGTAACTGCAAGACTGAAAAGAAAATGAGAGTAAGTGCTGAATTGCCTCGCAATGAAGTGCAGGACGCTTTGCTACAGCGTGTTAGGATAGCACAAGCAAACGGAAACCTACCAGTTGAAGACTATGAAGCTGGTGGATAAAAATAGCAAGCTCAAATCACTGTAGCCTATCCTCGATGACACGAGGCTGCTACGGGTTGGGGGCAGCCGTGAAAATGCTAATATGTCATATGAGGAGAAGCATCAACTCGTACGGCCACCTAACCGTCATCTCACACGATTAATAGTCGAAAGTGAACATCGTGGTTTTTCCCACGCTGGGTGTGAACCGTTGCTTACGTCTCTCAGAAAGCAACACTGGATACCTAATGAATGAAATGCAATCCGGCGTGTTCTGCATCAGTGCTTGACTTGTCAGCGATTAAAGGCGAATCCTGCACAACAGCTCAAGGGATACTTGCCCTACCCACGCATAGAGCTGTGAGGTCCCTTTTTAAACATTGGGATTGATTACACAGGACCGTTGTATGCGAAAACAAGGTCACAGAGATCCAAATTAAAGGAATAGGGCTACATGGCCCTGTTTGTGTGCTTCGCAACACGAGCAGTGCATTTGGAGGTAGTTGGCAAGATGTCTGAAGCATTCCTGTCGGCCTTCAGAAGATTTGTGGGGTAGGTTCCAAAATCTGTACAGCGACAATGGGAGAAACTTCGTTGGAGGTAGTTGGGAACTTCGTGAGTTACAAACTACTGTGAGCAGTCTTTATCAGCAGACATTTACACAAGAAGAAGGCATCGACTGGCATTTAATTCCTCCTGCGTCACCACACTTTGGTGGAATATGGGAAGCTGGAGTGAAGTCCTTCAAGTACCACCTGCGGCGAACGATGCGAACCATATGTCCAAATTTCAAAGAGTTGACAACCCTGACTTGACAGATTGAGGCTTGCTTGAACTCTTGTCCTCTCACCCCACTGTCTTGCGATCCTACTGATTACCAAGCCCTCACCCCAGGTCATTTACTGAGTGGAACCGCAGTCACAAGCATCCGTCAGCAAGATCTAGGTACAGCAATCCTGAGCCTGCTCACAAGGTGGGAACTACTACAGCCTGGGTTCCAGATCTTCCGGCGGCGCTGGTCATCTGACTACCTCCATCATCTGCAGAAGCGGACCAAGTACCAAGTGGATGCTCCGAAGTCAGAATGTGCAACTTGGTGCATTGGTCATAGTAAGAGAAGATAACCTGCCACCCTTATGCTGGAAGCTGGTCATCATTGAAGGAGCACACCCTGGGAGTGACGGAATGGTTCAAATGGCCACTATTCGCACACTACAAGAGGTTTTCAAGAGACCAATCGGCAAGCTATGTCCTTTACAGAGTGACGTGGTACAAAAGCGAACAGTGTATTCATGATTTTTATTTTTGCATTTTTCTTCTTTTGTCTTGTGTGTACCTTGCAGCAGACTCAGCGTATTTCGCCACGTTTCATGTATTAAATGTATATTTGTTTATGTGATTGTGATTTTCAGATACCAGTTACAAAATCTATGGAAAGAATACCTGACTAAAGGATGCAGTGTTGTGTGCATTTACTTGTGCTACCTTCTATGATTTAGCAGGACTTATGTTACTTGTATTATGCTGGAAAGATATTAATATTTCTTTGGCGGCCGGTAGGTTCGGTCGTTACATGTGACTGAGTCTCTGGACAGTGCTACTCCTTCTCCAGGAATTTGTACATGAGGGAAATTGGTCTGTGAGCCACCCCTTTTTATATCTCTTAAAAAAACACCCGCCAAGGGCACCTAACGGATAGGACCCCATAGACATTAAGCTGATTGTACGATAGTTGTCACGCATGTCTGCAGCTACTATCTTCGGAAGTGTGTGGGTGATATTTTTTTCGAGAGACTCATAGATTCTATACACCAAAACGAATAGTGGTTTGGTTGCCACTGCAGTCAATGGTTTTATGAATTTCGAAGGAATGGTCTCTATGTCATCTGATTTACTTGATTATAAGCCTTCTAAAGCTCAGTCAAGCTCTGACCGCAAAACCACACCACCTATGTCATCAATATTTACTTCCAGTTTTTTTGTATCACGTCATAACAAAGTTCCTCCCCTTCATAGAGGCCTACAAGATACTTTCTCTACCAGCCTACTCTATTCAGTGAAATTCCTATTGCGCTCATAATTTTGGCTCCCTTACTTTTAATTTCGCTGAAAGTTGTACTGACTTTTCCACATACGGAATCAATTCTCCCTACAAACAATTCTCTTCAGATTTCTTCACGTAATTCCTTCAGGCATTTCACCTTGGCATCCCTGTACCTCCAATTTACTTCATTCCTAAACGATTAACATTGCTCTAGGCCCTTTCTCGTCTTTTCCTGAACGTATTTGTACTACCTTTCCGCACTGAATTTTGAAATACTTCTTCTGTTACCTAAAATTTCTTTGCCGTTACTTCCCTGAGCCTATGTATGCCAGTTCAAGTTATGTGTCTTCCTTTTGTAGACATGTTCATTAATCTTCGCCAGAACTGCATACTGCTGTATTTGTTACTTCTGTACACAAAGTCCCAGAAAACCGCAAACTTTTATCACCGTTGCGCAGTACTACTGTCTCTCATGTCATTGCACATTGATTCTCCCATAAGAGTCTTTCAAACTTCAGTCTGTACCTCATCATTACTACATTCTGATGGGAGTCTGTATCTGCTCCTGGGTATGCCTTACAATTCAACATCTGTTATCGGAATCTTTGTGTGACCATCAGGTAAACCAGCTGGAATCTTTCGCCTCTCCTGCAATTTTCCAGGTATACCATTTTCTCTTATGATTTTGGAACGGTTTATTAGCTATAAAGAGGAAGGCTAAAGGTTTCATTGGTAGATGATGTAACTGTTAGAGAGGTACTGCACCGAATTAGAGATAAATGAGTCTTAATATCCTTCTTGACTTACATATGGCATAAGTTAACAGGACACATGAGGAAGAAGCAAAAAGTAGTTTACTTAGTAATTTAGAGAAGTGTAAGGGGATAAAATCGTCTGTTTTGGAGGTTTTGGCTTTGACATAAAAAAATTAAAAGCTCCTTTTTGCTCGTTATATAATCTTTCGCCGAAAGCATTTTATCCAGAGATAATCTGTACAGATTATTTACTTTTCCAGTATTTCAAACTCATGCAAAATGCGATGCATTGAACGATCTTTTACTATCTCAAACTGCAGGAAGAAATTTGAAATATGAATAATAAACTACAATGAACCACGAATGTAAATGTGAAATACTGGAAAAGTAAATAACCTCTTCCTCGTCTATGGACAAAATGCTTTCGGTGAAAGATTACATAATGAGCAAAAAGTAGCTGCAAGGTCACCTTCTCTACCTTTGAAGTATGAAATAAGTCTACGTCAGGCTCTAGAAAGAAAATTACATTAAGTGGAATGTGTCAAAAGGTAATTCGTCTAAAACAGTCGCTGCCTGATTTGGTCTTAATTCACTGCAGCCATGGTCCTAGGGAGCTCTGGAATAGCCTAATTATTTATGCAGTTTTTAATTAAATGATGTGACTGAAGGGTATCGATGAGTTACGTACCATTTATGACACCACCAAGTGGTTACGAAACGGTTGCTACTTTTCTGTTGCTCACAAACGACTAGCCGGGAGAACATAAAACGTATTACTTCATATGTGTAATATGCCATGTTGCTCTTCGTCTGAACTAAGCTCTTCAGTCGCACAAAATAAACTGTTCAATAGGGGATAAGGCCTAACGGTATTTCTTCTGGGCTTAGCGAGCGACACTATACACGAATGTCTTCTAGCGATGCAGGTATACAATTTTGTATACATCTCCAAGCGCCCGCATATTGTCAACGAAACAGCTGGTTTCCCTTGAGTCAGCATGTTTCGAAATCCGTATGCGAAAGGCCATTCCAGACAAAAGCGGTATACAAAAGTCTTTCCCGTACAACAAAAACTTTTGTCGTTAATAGTTCATTAAACCGATGATAAACCGAAAAAATTTAAGAAGAATTTTCTGATAGAAATTCTGTATATGACCTGCAAGCAAAACTCAGTACGCAAATGCACATCACACCCTATAAGAAGAAAAACTGATGCAGTAAAATCTGCACGAAATACATGGCGTCATACTCAACTGTGGAGTTAAATCTTCTTCAGCTTTATAAGGTTTCCTTCCCCTTATTTACGACAGAAAGTCTTGTAAACTTATTTGTTAAAAAGCATTTGTCGCCATACTTACTGTAAGCTGTAGTGAACAGGATGACTCACTGTCCTTATCGATGCTGTCTTATCCAACCTGGAATGTTACATCTGGTCTTGAAAACCCACGCGGGAGGTTTTTGTATTGTCACTCTCGCTACGCACTGACTACACTGAGGGGGTGAAGTCATTGGGTAGCGATACGTACATATACAGACAGCGGTAGTATCGCTCACACAAGGAATACAACGGCAGTGCATTGGCAGAGCGGTCATTTGTACTCAGGTGGTTCATGTGGAAAGGCTTCCTACACGACTACGGCCGCACGGTGTTAATTAACAGACTTTCAACGCAAAATGATACTTGGAGCTAGATGCATGGAAGATTCAATTTCGGTAATCGTAAAGGAATTCAATATTCCGCGATTCAAAATGTCAACAGTGTGCCAAGATGACCAAATTTCAAGCATTGACTCTCATCACAGTCAACGCAGTGGCCGACGGCCTTCACTTAACGACCGAGACCAGCGGCATTTGCGTAGAGTTGTCAGTGCTAAGAGACAAGCAACACTGCGTGATGTAACCGCGGAAACCAATGTGAAACGTGTGATAAACATATCCGTGGCGACAGTGCGACGAAATTTGGCGCTAGTGAGCTGTGGCAGCAGACGACAGACGTGAGTGCCTTTGCTAACAGCATGCGCCAGCAGCGCCTCTCCTGGGCTCGTGTCCATATCGGTTGGTCCCCAGACGACATTAAATCCGCGGTCAGGGCAGATGAGTCCAAATTTGACTTGGTGAGAGATGATGATAGGTTTGGAGTGTGGCGCAAACCCCACAAAGCAGATCCCAGTTACCAACAAGGAACTGTGCGTGCTGATGGTGGTTACATAATCGTGTGGGCTAACAGTGTTTATTTGCAATGGGCTGGGTCCTTTCGTCCAACTCAACCGATCATTGACTGATAATGGTTATGTTCGGCTACTTGGCGATCTTTTGCAGCCATTGGTGGACTTCATGTTCCCAAAGAACAATGAAAGTTTTATGGATGACAGTGCACCATATTCTCGGGTCAACATTGTTCGCGATTGGTTTGAAGAACATTGTAAACAATTCAAACAAATTACTTAGCTACATCTACGTTTATACTCCGCAAGCCACCCAACGGTGTGTGGTGGAGGGCACTTTACGTGCCACTGTCATTATCTCCATTTCCTGTTCCAGTCGCGTATGGTTCGCGGGAAGAACGACTGCTGGAAAGCCTCTTTGCGCGCTCGAATCTCTCTAATTTTACTTTCGTGATCTCCTCGGGAGATATAAGTAGGGGGAAGCGATACATTCGATATCTCATCCAGAAACGTGGGCAGCAAGCTGCACCACGATGCAGACCGCCTCTATTGCTGAGTCTGCCACTTGAGTTTGCTAAACTCTCCGTAACGCAATCACGCTTACCAAATAGCCCTGCGACGAAACGCGCCGCTCTTCTTTGGATCTTTTCTACCTCCTCCGTCCACCCGAGCTGGTACGGTTCCCACACTGATGAGCTATACTCAACTATAAGTCGAACGGTGGTCTGTGGTCTAGGGGTAGCGTCTTTGATTCATAATCAAAACGTCTTCGATCCCGGGTTCGATCCCAGCCACTGCCTAAATTTTAATAAATAATCAGCATCGGCGGCCGAAGGCTTCCGGCATAAGAAGTCAGCCTCACTCTGCCAACGGCCTTGCCAAAGAGGGCGGAGGAGCGGATAGAGGTTCAGGGCACTCTCTTGTCCTAGGGGTGGGAAATTGCCCCTAAAGGCGGAAGAATCAGCAATGATCAACGACATGAGGATGCAGAAGGCAATGGAAACCACTGCATTAAAAACACGTAACGTGTATCCACAGGACATGTGGCCTGTAATTGAAGAAGTGTCATGATGATCTCTCCATTGGCAAAAGATTCCGGAATAGTCCCCCATTCGGATCTCCGGGAGGGGACTGCCAAGGGGGAGGTTACCATGAGAAAAAGATTGAATAATCAACGAAAGGATAACGTTCTACGAGTCGGGACATGGAATGTCAGAAGCTTGAACGTGGTTGGGAAACTAGAAAATCTGAAAAGGGAAATGCAAAGGTTCAATCTAGATATAGTAGGGGTCAGTGAAGTGAAGTGGAAGGAAGACAAGGATTTGTGGTCAGATGAGTATCGGGTAATATCAACAGCAGCAGAAAATGGTATAACAGGTGTAGGATTCGTTATGAATAGGAAGGTAAGGCAGAGGGTGTGTTACTGTGAACAGTTCAGTGACAGGGTTGTTCTAATCAGAATCGACAGCAGACCAACACCGACAACGATAGTTCAGGTATACATGCCGAGGTCGCAAGCTGAAGATGAACAGATAGAGAAAGTGTATGAGGATATTGAAAGGGTAATGCAGTATGTAAAGGGGGACGAAAATCTAATAGTCATGGGCGACTGGAATGCAGTTGTAGGGGAAGGAGTAGAAGAAAAGGTTACAGGAGAATATGGGCTTGGGACAAGGAATGAAAGAAGAGGAAGACTAATTGAGTTCTGTAACAAGTTTCAGCTAGTAATAGCGAATACTCTGTTCAAGAATCACAAGAGGAGGAGGTATACTTGGAAAAGGCCGGTAGATACGGGAAGATTTCAATTAGATTACATCATGGTCAGACAGAGATTCCGAAATCAGATACTGGATTGTAAGGTGTACCCAGGAGCAGATATAGACTCAGATCACAATATAGTAGTGATGAAAAGTAGGCTGAAGTTCAAGACATTAGTCAGGAAGAATCAATAAGCAAACAAGTGGGATACGGAAGTACTAAGGAATGACGAGATACGTTTGAAGTTCTCTAACGCTATAGATACAGCAATAAGGAATAGCGCAATAGGCAATACAGTTGAAGAGGAAGGGACATCTCTAAAAAGGGCCATCACAGGAGTTGTGAAGGAAAACATAGGTACAAAGGAGGTAGCTGCGAAGAAACCATGGGTAACAGAGGAAATACTTCAGTTGATTGATGAAAGGAGGAAGTACAAACTTGTTCCGGGAAAATCAGGAATACAGAAGGACAAGTCGCTGAGGAATGAAATAAATAGGAAGTGCAGGGAAGCTAAGACGAAATGGCTGCAGGAAAAATGTGAAGACATCGAAAAAGATATGATTGTCGGAAGGACAGACTCAGCATACAGGAAAGTCAATACAACCTATGGTGAAATTAAAAGCAGCAGTGGTAACATTAAGAAAGCAACGGGAGTTCCACTTTTAATTGCAGAGGAGAGAGCAGATAGGTGGAAAGAATACATTGAAAGCCTCTATGGGGGTGAAGATTTGTCTGATGTGATAGAAGAAGAAACAGTAGTCGATTTAGAAGAGATAGGGGATCCAGTATTAGAATCGGAATTTAAAAGAGCTTTGGAGGAATTACGTTCAAATAAGGCAGAAGGGATAGATAACATTCCATCAGAATTTCTAAAATCATTGGGGGAAATGGCAACAAAACGACTATTCACGTTGGTGTGTAGAATATATGAGTCTGGCGATATACCACCTGACTTTCGGAAAAGATCCTCCACACAATTCCGAAGACGGCAAGAGCTGACAAATGCGAGAATTATCGCACAATCAGCTTAACAGCTCATGCATCGAAGCTGCTTACAAGAATAATATACAGAAGAATGGAAAAGAAAATTTAGAATGCGCTAGGTAACGATCAGTTTGGCTTTAGGAAAAGTAAAGGGACGAGAGAGGCAATTCTGACGTTACGGCTAATAATGGAAGCAAGGCTAAAGTATATATTGTCGAACGATGTTCGACAATATAAAATGGTGCAAGCTGTTCGAGATTCTGAAAAAAGTAGGGGTAAGCTATAGGGAGAGACGGGTCATATAAAATATGTACAACAACCAAGAGGGAATAATAAGAGTGGACGATCAACAACGAAGTGCTCGTATTAAGAAGGGTGTAAGTCAAGATTGTAGCCTTTCGCCCCTACTCTACAATCTGTAGATCGAGGAAGCAATGATGGAAATAAAAGAAAGGTTCAGGAGTGGAATTAAAATACAAGGTGAAAGGATATCAATGATACGATTCGCTGATAACATTGCTAACCTGAGTGAAAGTGAAGAAGAATTAAATGATCTGTTGAACGGAATGAACAGCCTAATGACTACACAGTATGGTTTGAGAGTAAATCGGAGAAAGACGAAGGTAATGAGAAGTAGTAGAAATGAGAACAGCGGGAAACTTAACATCAGGATTGATGGCCACGAAGTCAATGAAGTTAAGGAATTCTGCTACCTAGGCAATAAAATAACCAATGACGGACGGAGCAAGGACATCAAAAGCAGACTCGCTATGGCAAAAGGGCATTTCTGGCCAAGAGAAGTCTACTAATATCAAATACCGGCCTTAATTTGAGGAAGAAATTTCTGAGGATGTACGTCTGGAGTACAGCATTGTATGGTAGTGAAACATGGACTATGGGAAAACCGGAACAGAAGAGAATCGAAGCATTTGAGATGTGGTGCTCTAGACGAATGTTGAAAATTAGGTGAACTGATAGGGTGAGGAATGAGGAGGTTCTACGCAGAATCGGAGAGGAAAGGAATATGTGGAAAACACTGATAAGGAGAAGGGAAAGGATGATAGGACATCTGCTAAGACATGAGGGAATGACTTCCATGGTACTAGAGGGAGCTATAGAGGGCAAAAACTGTAGAGGAAGACAGAAATTGGAATACGTCAAGCAAATAATTGAGGACGTAGGTTGCAAGTGCTACTCTGAGATGAAGAGGTTAGCACAGGAAAGGAATTCGTGGCGGGCAGCATCAAACCAGTCAGTGGACTGATGACAAAAAAAAAAAAAAGAGTCGAACGACAGTTTTGTAAGCCACCTCCTTCGTTGATCGACTACAGTTTCTAAGGACTCTCCCAATGAATCTCAACCTGGCCCTACCAAAATCAACATGAATCCCATTGAACATTTATGGGCCATACTTGAGAAGTCATTTTGTGCACAAAATCGTCCGCCCGCAACACTTTCGCAGATATGGAGGCTATTGATGCACCACGGCGCAATATTTCTGCAGAGGATTTTCAACGACACGTTGAGTCCAAGCCAAGTCGATCACTGTCCTACGACGTGTAAAAGGAGGTACGACAAGATAATAAGAGGTATACCAATAGTTTTGTCACCTTAATTTATAAGTCCTACAGAAGAACTGTACTGTAAGATATTTAATGTAGTCAAATTTTGGATTAGGGTATTTTACCTCTAGAGGTCGCATTTGTCGAGTTATTCTACAGCAACGTACGAAAATAACCTTCAAATGCTGCCCAATCCCACAATCAGTCCCCACTTTTCAGGGTTTCTACTGTGTTGTTCATGGCCCTCATTCCTATCACTACCGAAAAATATGCGTTTGCACAAATTATTTGCCACATTCGATCTACTTTGGTCGTTATTGACTAGCTTATTACGCCACTGGCTTAGGAAAACGAAACAAATTAAATATTGTTAAATTGTAGACTTTTTTTGTTTGACAATGTTGTTAATTCTAACGCCATAAACAATTACTTCGTTGTGTTGCTCAGGCCTTCTGACTAGGAAACTACTGAGCTTGGAAGGGTTAAGTTAGGTTGGAAGGGTGAACGAAATTGTTTTGGCGTAACGTTTGCAAAATTGATTTTTTTAAATTGCCGTCATTGATGCGTTAAACTAACAACGTTAACGAAATAGTTAACCCTTACTTTTAGCGTAGATGCCCAATCGATATAAACCAAGAAAACGTCGAATGTGGGGAATAGTTCGTACAGTCGGAAATTCTTGTAAAGTAGGAGGAAGTACCACGTACTGCATACTAGAAATCCTGACTAATAAGTATGCATTTGAAGGTAGCTTTTGTAGATTTTCCTTGAATAACTCGAAAACCGTTGCCTTCAGCGATAACGTATACCAGTAAGACATTTAACTACATTAAATTTTGTACAATAACGTCCGGTTTATTTTTTATGTAGGACTAATAGCTAGCGCCTAGTGAGCGAACGAATATGAAAATCTCCAACGTGGTTTCTCAAGGCCAGATACAACACAGCAGGCTGCATAAAATTATATCGGTAGGGGCTTCTGCATCACCCTGAATATCACAACGCGATGGGAAACATGCTGTCTGGCGTGATGGACACACCAAAGAATCTTCCCATACATCCTCTCTAATTGAAATTGTTCTTCTCAGTGTATATGTCAATTACGAAAACAATATTTTTCTATTCTTGTTGCCCTAATTCGTTATCCTCAGTTGCTATTTTGTTTCCAATGATATCGCTACAGCATTGATTTTTGTGAAAAATCTAACGACTTGAAACAAATTATGAATTAGTACTCGTAAATTTTAACATTTTCCTTGCGAATGTCATACGTGAGATACGCTGTAACTCCTTAATTTTTGTCACATGTTCGTAGCTGCTTTCAGTTTCTTCTGATTTTATATTGTGTATCTGATTTCGGTAAGTAAATACAAGACACAATATAGTTAGTCGTATATTTCATATCCTTCAGGTGCGTTGGTTTACTAAAATTATCGTCACTCTACCGTTATTCCGCGTTCCTGATGATATTCGGTGCTACTGTAAGACGACTTAAGCAAGCAATACAAACAAAACTGCGCAGACATTATAAAGTACTATGTACTAATGAGGCACTGAGTCTATGTCGTAAGAGCTAAAATCGAATGATATACCCAAATTACTCATGAACAATACATGGATCAATGAACCAGGAGGCAAACAAATAACGTTAATTTCCGAGTAAACATCATAGATTTTTGCATTAGTACTTACCATGGCCACATATATATATATTTTGCTAGTTTCACAAATATGGAACGTCAACTTTTCTTTATGATCTTGGTTTGCTCACACTCTTAGCACCAAGGAGCCTTTCAAGATGTTAATGATGCGCCCAACCTGTATTTGCTTTAATTCTCCACAATAGCACTTTCGAAAACGTCAAGTTTTGATTTAAATGATTTGCCCGCACTCGAAATTTGCAACATCGGATACTTCTACAAGCAATATATGGTCATAGACCACCAATATCTTACGATCTGTGGTACAGACACAATTAGCTCTTTCCCAAATTTTCCGTCTGCTACATCCAGTGACACAGGAAAGAGCGAAGATAGATGCTCAACCTCTGGTAAAATGCGGCTTGTAGCTCGTACCACGGAACGTGCTGCCGCAGCACTGAGAGAATATTGCACAAGCATCGTGTTAAACACGCAGTTTCCGACATCAAAGCTCCTCCGGTTGCGTGTCATAACAGCGTAAGGCCCGGAAAATTCTCGCTCTCTTGAATCTGTTTAGAAGACATTACACAATTTCAGCGAACGCTCAAGGAGAACGTTAAGGCAGCACGCGGTGAATACAATTACTAAGAGTATTCTGCGCCCTACGTGAGGAGACATTCACTGTGCTGAGTGTTTCAGCGAAAACGGAATAGCGGTACATGAAGTATTATCTTGCGAACTGTTCTGTGGTATTATACGGGTATTTTCGGCTTATTGTCGAGTAGGAAAAACTGACTGATTTAGATTTTGATTAAGAAGCAAGGAAAAAAATGTAGAAATTGTCCCTTCACTAGATAATCGCCGAATCGTTCACAGTTCCCAATAGCCGGCTAACTTAATAATGTTACATCATAAAAATGAAATGGAGAGAGGTCTTAAGGATTTAATGTTTATTTAGTAATAATAAGCTAAAATCGAACACATGTGAGTACAAACGCTTCTAACATTAAAAAATAATATTAATATTATTTGTATTTACACACGGCCACTGGATCGTGATATAACTGTTTTAAATTCTCTCATTTGTTGCTGTTAAAAACAATGGCAGTTCAGAAACTGTTTGGATCAATCTTTTACAGCCAGCATTTAAGGGATAATAGTGTTTCGAAAAAAAAATTTCGCGCGAAGTTTTTCATTGTATGAGGTTTTACGATTTTCATAAAGGCGTAACTCAAAGTCCGTTACATTGAATCGCTCCGTTCAAGATGTGGTGATCAATCACCTTCAGAAAAGAAAGTTTAAAATTAGTTTGCAGAATTTATTCGCAGCCGTGCTTCCACGAGAGATGAATTTTCCAATGGTGGGCCGGAATCAGTTATAATAAACGATCTGTGACGTGAACTAGACCTGCGCTACATCTGCAAGCAACGTACCTTGAGACGGAGGAGTTTTAGGCATAT
The DNA here is from genome assembly GCF_023864345.2 of Schistocerca serialis cubense. Taxonomy (NCBI): domain Eukaryota; kingdom Metazoa; phylum Arthropoda; class Insecta; order Orthoptera; family Acrididae; genus Schistocerca; species Schistocerca serialis. Next base: position 311,649,710 of record NC_064645.1, on the reverse strand, counting down.
ATAAGACTGCGGTACATTGGATTTGGCAAGAGCATTTAGTTGTGAATGGCATCTGTCATCAATAGATATTGCATAGAGTCACTGAAGCTGAGAAACAAGTAGCAACTTTTGGTGTAAGGAAAATGGTGTGTCCTCCCATAGGTATCTTACGCAGCTATACACAGATAGGACGCCACACTAGAAGGCCAGCTTCCAGAGAAGTGCAACATAGCTATGGTGAGACGTCACAGATGATGCACACGATACGGTTTGTTTTATGTTTCCGCCCAACATCACTTAAAAAGTTCTGAAGTGAACATCCATCCACCAGTCGTGGATAAAAGCGAAATCTCGGCTCCACTAACACAGAGTGTATCGAAAGTATTTGGAATATTAACATCATGCACCAAAACACACTGGAACGAGCCCAATTCGACATTTCACTAGTTACACTAGCCATCGTCCACTGCATTCAGTAAGAGACCAGATATATCCTTGCAATTGAAACTTTAACTACAATGCCATATATCGTCATCAGACTCAAAGTATACAATGCACAATTTATACACTCTGGTCATTAAAATTGCTTCACCACGAAGATGACGTGCTACAGACACGAAATTTAACCGACAGGAAGAAGATGCTGTGATATGCAAATGATTAGCTTTTCAGAGCATTCACGAAAGGTTGGCAAGGAGGCGACATCTACAACGTCAGCACATTCTCCAGATCTCTCACCAATTGAAAACGTCTGGTAAATGGTGGCCGAGCAACTGGCTCGTCACAATACGCCAGTGACTACTCTTGGTGAACTGCGGTATCGCGTTGTAGCTGCGTGGACAGCTGTACCCGTACACGCCATCCAAGCTCCATTTCACTCAATGCCCAGGCGTATCAAGGCCGTTATTATGGCCACGGGTGGTTGTTCTGGGTACTAATATCTCAGAATCTATGCACACAAATTGCTTGAAAACGTAATCACATGTCAGTTCTAGTATAATATATTTTTCCAATGAATACCCGTTTATCATCTGCATTTCTTCTTGGTGTAGAAATTTTAATGTCCATTAGTGTATTAACAACTTTTCCCTATGGCCTGAAGCACATATGAGTTCAACACTCATATTGAACACGCTCCTGGTACCATCTCTGTGTGTCCATCTTTTCCCCCTCCATGTATTTACCTCTTCCTCCCGCCTCTATCACCAACTTCCCATTCTTTCACTCTCACTCACTCTCTCTCTCTCTCTCTCTCTCTCTCTCTCTCTCTCTCTCTCTCTCTCTCACACACACACACACACACACACACATTTCTTAACCTGCTCTCCCTCATTATGACCATAGCTTCGTCCCCCTCCCTCTGATCATATCCTCCACCCCTTCTCTCTTTCCATCTCTGTCTCCCACTCGTCCTTTTTGACCCATGCTCTACCCCTCTACACTTTCTACCTGCCTCATGCCCTTCTAGTCATTCTGTCCTCTCTTTTCCTCTTCCCCATTACTTATTCTATTCCCTTCTCTATCTATATCACCTCCAGCCACGCTTTTCGACCTATGACCGCGCTGCATTACTGTAGAATAAAGCAGCTCGATGTGAGTCCCACAAGACAGGACATTGGGCAGGACAGGCCACTCGTCAGAGGCTTCAAAATCATTTATTTGCCCCTGACAAACAAGGTGCTATGCAAACCTGGTCGATAAAACTGGCCAACATTAATCCAGCACAGCACACCTGTTATGCATGGCAACCTAAATATAAAGGCCGAGGCTGACATGTAGGCTGACTCGAAAATCAAATTGATTTGGCAAACTGCTATTGTTTCCACACATCATCACTGTTGTGATGGCAGCCTACACACCACGGTTTGCAACAGCATTCGTTTTCCTTTATCTGTTCTTCTGTTAGACCTAGGAGATTATAAATACCAAAATGTACGTATTTGTGAAGCTTGCTGTTTCTGTGCGAGATTTGGTTGAAATCGATCCACGGATTTCGGGGGTGACCCCCGATATACACACATACACTGTGTTTTACATATATAAGAGATATTTTAGTAAATAGCTGTCTCAATTTCTGCTGCATTTTGCCTAAAGTGGTTTTCACCTGTGATGAGAATGTAAAGTTACTGCCTTGCAATAAAACTATCTCATAACAGCAACTACTTTTAGACACCAAGAGTGTTTATAAGCGAAAAGGGACCTCCTCTTGGAGAAGTAAAATTTGCAGTAAAAGCAAACATGTTCTATTATGTCTAACATATCAATCTTCGTTTATTGGAAATTATAATAATTTACTTCATTCTGAGATGCCCGTATGGATTTGACAGTCGTCTGAACACACTGAAAGTGATGAGACCAGTCGTTTGAAAATGGATGTCTTGTCTTTGTCGGAAAATAGCGTTGGCCTTATAAGAGGCCAATTTAGAAAATATCGCAGCTGTTTATGTAGAATTTCACAAAAGAGCTTCTCCTAAATTTTAAAGGCATATTAAGGAGCTCGGAGTAGTTTTGCATCAAAGAAACACATTTTCTCATTACAATAGTTCCAAACAAGCAAATGGTCTCCTTTAATAGTGGAATTATTAAATTATATAGATGTTGCCATTTACAGTTGGCCATAGCATAGAATAAAAATTCCAGTATTGTGCCAAAAGGAAACAGCACTAATTTCTCTCACTTTCAGACCAATTTACTTTGTTTTAAATTTCTGTACAGGGCAATGTGCTATAGGTCTCATGAGGTTAAGCACATATTAAGTAATGTTAACTTTAAAAGCTCTGAACCATTTCTTCAAAGATATTTGAAGGGTCCCGCCAACCTCCACTGTTTGCTGCCCGAGGTTGATTATGATGTTATGTTTATTTAGGAAATTTAAGCCAAGGATAACATCATATTCGTCGCTTACCCTTGATACGATGTCCACAACGTACTGGAAACTTACACCCTCCACGTGAAAGGTCAGTGACGTAAGCCTACTGAATGTATGTCACCTCCGCCTATGCTACGTAACTTATATTTTGGAGGGTCATATCTCCTGACCTCAGTGCACTGTTTGCTTATGACTGACACATGAGTCCCAGTGTTGACTAATAGTCTACATGTTTCACCCTTAATAGGACCTGGTAACCAGCACTCCGCCTTTGCATGCGCTCCAATAGTACAGAATTTTAATGGGAATGCCTGGTGGCGGTTACGGGTTACTGTTCCTGTTCACAGACCCTTCTTTGCAAATTCCCGTGTACTGCCACACTCTCGATGCGTATGGCTCACCCTTCGACAATTTGTACACTGGTTGGCAACAGCTGTTCTCCATGTATTCCTGTCGGTCACGTCTGGAACAATGAACCCCGGTGGAAAACAATTTTTTTTCTTTCCTTGTACCTCGTCGTGGCGTTTATTTCCTCTAACGCTGTAGCAATGTTGACTGCATCATTTAAGTTCTTCGGAAATTCCACCCTAACATGGCGCGATATTTCGGGTGGCAATCCACGCAAAAAAGTATATAAGGCTCTATTCTCCGCTTCTTGTAGAATATACTTATTGGCTTCATCACTAGCTGACAATTGGTGAACTTTTCGTATTTTATCCACAAAGCTTTCAATTGTTTCGTTGTGTTTTTGGGACAGGATGCTCATTTCCTCCCAATAAAAACGACAGCTTATCTACTTTTTAAACCTTTTGCGTAAATTTTGTTACAATTCTTCAAAAATTATTGCATGTCATATCTCGTTGTGATGTAGTACATATGCCTTAGCTTCTCCTTTTAACCGTAACTTTGTCATTTGCAACATATGTTCACCTAACCAGGAACCAAGTTAATGCGCTGCTTACAAATCAGCAAAAAATGCCTGTATATCCGCGCCTGGCTTGCCAGTGAGGGGAGTCACAAGGATAGCTGGTGAAGAAAATAGTACTGGAGAACAAGCACTACATATTGACAATTACTGTCAGACCTTAATTGAGCTACATGGTTAGGTAAACTACAAGTAGCCTCATGGGTGGAAGCTTTATGCGTCTTACTGTCAGTAACTGTAACACTTTCATCTTTAACAAATGACTATCCACACAAAAATACTTCCCATATCCACAAGAACATAGACTCAGGTATATAATAAGCAACATTAGAAATTTGACTGCAAGTTCGATAAAAATAACAAGAACATCTAACACCATCCAAAAAGAAATTCTCTAGTGTCAAATTTCTTTGAAAGAATCATTTCTTTACGTCGTTTGTTTTTTACACCACGAAAACGTTAGTTGAAAAGAAAAACATCAGGCACCAGTTTGCGCTCAAGAATGTACTGAAATACTGTCCGTTGGCTTCCGGTTGTCATCTACTGTCTGTGCGTTGTTCGCGACCCGTCGCTGCCGACAATGTCATGAATTTCTTGTACCACAAATTCCCTACCACGTACACCTCGACATACAGCCAAGATTAGCTGACACCAAATGTAACAGGTCAGGGTTTTGTGATACTAGATACTGACAGTCAGTGACAGAGGGGAGGAAGGGACATTATTTTGTCAGGGATGGCCGGAGGGAAAGCGACGATTTGTGGGCGGTGCAATGGGTTCCTTCCTTGGCTCAGTGGGCGAAGTGTGAGTGGAACATTGGTGGTTCCACTACCAATTATTTATTGACACATAAGATCCTTTAGAACATCAACAAAAGCAAATCGAGGATAATGGAATGTAGACGAATTAAGTCGGGTGATGCAGAGGGAATTAGATTAGGAAATGAGACACTTAAAGAAGTAAAGGAGTTTTGCTATTTGGGGAGCAAAATAACTGATGATGGTCGAAGTATAGAGGATATAAAATGTAGACTGGCATTGCCAAGGAAAGCGTTTCTGAAGAAGAGAAATTTGTTAACATCGAGTGTAGATTTAAAGTGTCAGGAAGTCATTTCTTAAAGTATTTGTATGGAGTGTAGCGATGTATGGAAGTGAAACATGGACGACAAATAGTTTGGACAGGAAGAGAATAGAAGCTTTAGAAATGTGGTGCTACAGAAGAATGCTAAAGATTAGATGGGTAGATCACGTAACTAATGATGAAGTATTGAATAGGATTGGGGAGAAGAGCAGTTTGTGGCACAACTTGACAAGAAGAAGGGATCGGTTGGTAGGACATGTTCTGAGGCATCAAGGGATCACCAATTTAGAATTGGAGGGCAGCTTGGAGGGTAAAAATCTTAGAGGGAGACCAAGAGATGAATACACTAAGCAGATTCAGAAGGATGTAGGTTGCAGTAGGTACTGGGAGATGAAGAAGCTTCCACAGGATAGAGTAGCATGGAGAGCTGCATCAAACCAGTCTCAGGACTGAAGACCACAACAACAACAACAACAGTAACAACAATAAGAGCCTTTAAACAAACAGAGTAATACTTTGTGTCGTAACTCGCTCAAATACTCGCTGCAACGGTGCAGCGCGGAATCATAGCGTGCTGATTCCAGTGACAACTGATGCGTCGTCGGCTGATGTTGCAGCCAAGCGACAGACGGCGTATTCTTCCGTTCAGTACCATCCCCGTGAACCACTGCGGCGGTGGGAAGGTCTTCTCCTTGTGAATTCGCTCGATGTGGTATCGACTAGTGGCTACGGCATGGACCGGAACACCCCAACCCGGAATCGAACCAGCAACCTTCAGGTTCAGTGTCTTCTGGAGCAGTTAATCAACGTCTAGGTTTACAGGTGACCCATTTGGTGAGGCCGCAGTCCCTTCGTCCTCACCAGTCACCTGGGTAAGTACCATACGAACTTCTTTCTGGTATCATCTGAGATGGCATCTTCTGTGCCGATCTATTGGTACAGTACCGACATCTTCTTCTGTCGAGCAGCATAACGGCTAAGTCTTTGCAGTGAAGTAAGGCGTCCGCTGACTCACCGTCGGTCGATCCGTCCACGCTACGTATCTTCGCCTCTTCTTTCTCCCCTCAAGTGTCCACCTCACCCCTGGTTGCCGGAAGTATTTATTCGCTGTTTTCACCACTGTCGCAATTTTCTTAAGGTGGTGACTCTTCTGTCATAGATCTATGCTACTCACGTTGGGCAGAAACGTGACTAATGTCTACACACGTGCAAGCTTTCCTTGTTTTACGTCTATGCTGGTGTGGTCGGGCATTGCCCTGTAGTCCTCCTCCACATCACCAAATACGTCACGCATGTGAGTTCAGTATGATGGCAGTTCCTGGAGCATTGACCGCTGATGTGCGAACTGCGCCAGTCGTGGTTCTCCTTGGAAGCATTGCTCATTTGCTCGGTCGTTGACATGTCGAAGTGCTGACTGGTCATTGACCACCTTGTTCGACTGCTGCCGCTTCCGAATATTTTGGCTTAAATTTTCGAAGTCTCTAAAGTGTTGACATAAGCTATAATAAGTCTTTACATAATTTTCTGCCAGATCTCTACTTTGAACAGCCCTAAGTAACACATAATTATTACACACCTTACATATGCTTCTCTCCTATGTGTACACATATTGCACCGTCACCTCTAACAAATTTTGAGCTGGAAGTTTGTTTTCACTCAGTTCAGTGTTTATGATATATCTTCTGAAGTATGTGCCATACATTGACATACATTTGCAGGTATGTTTCGTGTTATAAGTGAATACTGTTAGCAAAATCCTTAGCAAATAGAGTTATTAGTAATGAATTGATGAGTTAAAATCTCACGTATATTGTGACAGTTTTTCACTCTTCGTATTTGTGGCACAGGAACTCCTCAACTATGCCTTATAGAGCGATATTTTTTCACTGATACAACAGGTGGTGTATGTGAATACTGTCTTCAAAATCTGTTGAGGAAAGAGGTAGAAGTTAGGAAGTAATCGGTTAAAATAATTGGTTAAAATCTCATGTCAGATGCTGCAATTTACTGCATGAGCAGCGAAAATGTAGTAAGTGGTAATTCTTTTTCCTTTCATCATTTTGTGAGGATATCAGGGAGAAAAAGCCTCATAAATCTTTAAAATTTGACATAAAATTCGTTGTAAGTCACTAAGTGCGCTCATTCTCAAAAACGTGACGGATTTAGTCTGTGTAAGTGGTTCTTCCCAGATAGTAAGCGATACGCGTACCACGTTTGGTTGAAACAGGTACAGTGGTTCAGGAGGAGATGTGGAGCATACATATGTCCACTTTTATAATATGTATGGTTGCTAATATTTCCCGAAGCATAGACGAAAAACGTCTGTCATTATGCAGTGTACACAGTCTTTTGGGAGAGCTCCGAACAGACATATCGGTGCCTTCGGGAGCTGGACTGCGCCCTGGGGGCGAGCAGCAGCGGTAGGGGCAGCTGACTGTTTATGGTGTTTGCCTGGGTCCGGTCCTTAATCCCCCTGCCACCCCCACGGCTCAGCGGCAAAATAATCCACAGCCGGCCAGGGCGGCGCTAGTGAAAGTTAACGGCCCCTGCTCACCCTGATGAAGGCCTGACAAACGGCAATGGCCGAGCAGATTACGATACACGGCCTAGACGCTGATCCTCAAGTCACCACCTGCATCAGAGGGTACGACCATAGTGGTAGTGATTACCGTATGTACAGTAGACGTGTGCATTCGATGTTTGACATAGATACAGCATTTGCATTAATGTATTACCAATTGTAAGGTGATCTTAATCGTGAGAAAATTCGTCAATTTCTTTGAAAAGTGTACTACTCAGTACTGTGTGCTTCGGAAGGTGCGGCACACAACCATACACAAAGAGTACCAGCTTCCTAGTACTCAGGTGCAACCCAAAGATAAGGCCACACCGAAAGGATGGTTTCATGGATCCGCCTGGCTTCATACAAATAGTTTTCAGGTGGTCATATATACGCCAACGCTGATATAAATTTAAAAATTAATAATTATAATTAATATTGTGTTTATACTGTTTGCTGGTGAGGAGGAAAGTAAGTTATTAATATTTTATTAATGATCTCATTCATAATTAGCCATATCACAGTCAACACAGTCGCTCAAGAAAGATATAATTAAGCTTTACTTGTATAATCAGAATCGGACGATGATCTTCCTTGTCCGCAGTCTCGATCATTCGAGGCGATATGCAAATAAATGTGTAAATAAAATGTCTTGGTTTTCTTGCGTTGCGCAGTCAGTCGTGAAACCTCAGACAAACGGAGAGTTTGCTTTGATAGAGTTTAATTATCCGATGAAATAATGGGGTTCTTGGATCTAATAATTGCAGGTTCGTTTCCAATTCATTGGAAGTTCCCTTCTGATTACCAACGAAACGACACCCCAGTTCAAATTTCCAATTAGAGAATACATATATTAAGAAATTCCTTACACACCTTTGATGTAAACGCTCAGTATATATTCTCTTGATTAGCATACAATATATTTTCAATCTCTTTCTTCCAGTAATCGCGATACCAAAATTACAATTATTCAATGCGACTATTCGGCACGGAGAAAATCCTAGAAGTCCTCTTAACACACCCGAGAGAATATTACAAAGAGTAATTATGCGCTCACGGAATAGTAATAGTACAGTACTATTTTGCTCATCGATTCTGCGAGTATATAGATGGTAAAGTAGGAAACGTAATTCCCTCATAGAATTGTGCAGGGATAATTAGTAGAATGTTGTTGTCTTCAGTCCTGAGACTGGTTTGATGCAGCTCTCCATGCTACTCTATCCTGTGCAAGCTTCTTCATCTCCCAGTACTTACTGCAACCTACATCCTTCTGAATCTGCTTAGTGTACTCATCTCTTGGTCTCCCTGTACGACTTTTACTCTCCACGCTGCCCTCCAACGCTAAATTTGTGATCCCTTGATGCCTCAGAAGATCTCCTACCAACCGGTCCTTTCTTCTTGTCAAGTTGTGCCACAAACTCCTCATCTCCCCAATTCTATTCAATACCTCCCCATTAGTTATGTGATCTACCCATCTAATCTTCAACATCCTTCTGTAGCACCACAGTTCGAAAGCTTCTATTCTCTTCTTGTCTAAACTACACTCCTGGAAATGGAAAAAAGAACACATTGACACCGGTGTGTCAGACCCACCATACTTGCTCCGGACACTGCGAGAGGGCTGTACAAGCAATGATCACACGCACGGCACAGCGGACACACCTGGAACCGCGGTGTTGGCCGTCGAATGGCGCTAGCTGCGCAGCATTTGTGCACCGCCGCCGTCAGTGTCAGCCAGTTTGCCGTGGCATACGGAGCTCCATCGCAGTCTTTAACACTGGTAGCATGCCGCGACAGCGTGGACGTGAACCGTATGTGCAGCTGACGGACTTTGAGCGAGGGCGTATAGTGGGCATGCGGGAGGCCGGGTGGACGTACCGCCGAATTGCTCAACACGTGGGGCGTGAGGTCTCCACAGTACATCGATGTTGTCGCCAGTGGTCGGCGGAAGGTGCACGTGCCCGTCGACCTGGGACCGGACCGCAGCGACGCACGGATGCACGCCAAGACCGTAGGATCCTACGCAGTGCCGTAGGGGACCGCACCGCCACTTCCCAGCAAATTAGGGACACTGTTGCTCCTGGGGTATCGGCGAGGACCATTCGTAACCGTCTCCATGAAGCTGGGCTACGGTCCCGCACACCGTTAGGCCGTCTTCCGCTCACGCCCCAACATCGTGCAGCCCGCCTCCAGTGGTGTCGCGACAGGCGTGAATGGAGGGACGAATGGAGACATGTCGTCTTCAGCGATGAGAGTCGCTTCTGCCTTGGTGCCAATGATGGTCGTATGCGTGTTTGGCGCCGTGCAGGTGAGCGCCACAATCAGGACTGCATACGACCGAGGCACACAGGGCCAACACCCGGCATCATGGTGTGGGGAGCGATCTCCTACACTGGCCGTACACCACTGGTGATCGTCGAGGGGACACTGAATAGTGCACGGTACATCCAAACCGTCATCGAACCCATCGTTCTACCATTCCTAGACCGGCAAGGGAACTTGCTGTTCCAACAGGACAATGTACGTCCGCATGTATCCCGTGCCACCCAACGTGCTCTAGATGGTGTAAGTCAACTACCCTGGCCAGCAAGATCTCCGGATCTGTCCCCCATTGAGCATGTTTGGGACTGGATGAAGCGTCGTCTCACGCGGTCTGCACGTCCAGCACGAACGCTGGTCCAACTGAGGCGCCAGGTGGAAATGGCATGGCAAGCCGTTCCACAGGACTACATCCAGCATCTCTACGATCGTCTCCATGGGAGAATAGCAGCCTGCATTGCTGCGAAAGGTGGATATACACTGTACTAGTGCCGACATTGTGCATGCTCTGTTGCCTGTGTCTATGTGCCTGTGGTTCTGTCAGTGTGATCATGTGATGTATCTGACCCCAGGAATGTGTCAATAAAGTTTCCCCTTCCTGGGACAATGAATTCACGGTGTTCTTATTTCAATTTCCAGGAGTGTATTTATCGTCCACGTTTCGCTTCCATACATGGCTACACTCCATACAAATACTTTCAAAAAAGACTTCCTGACACTTAAATCTACACTCGATGTTAACAAATTTCTCTTCTTCAGAAACGCTTTTCTTGCCATTGCCAGTCTACATTTTATATCCTCTATACTTCGACCATCATCAGTTAGTTTGCTCCCCAAATAGCAAAACTCATCTACTGCTTTAAGTGTCTCATTTCCTAATCTAATTCCCTCAGCATCACACGAATTAATTCGACTACATTCCATTATCCTCGTTTTGCTTCCGTTGATGTTCATATTATATCTTCCTTTAAAGACACTGTCCATTCCGTTCAACTGCTCTTCCAAGGCCTTTTCTGTCTCTGAAAGAATTACAAAGTCATCGGCGAACCTCAACATTTTTATTTCTTCTCCATGGACTTTAAGACCTACTCCGAATTTTTCTTTTGTTTCGTTCACTGCTTGCTCAATATACAGATTGAATAATATCTGGGATAGGCTACAACCCTGTCCCACTCCCTTCCCAACCACTGCTTCCCTTTCAAACCCCTCCATTGTTATAACTGCCATCTGGTTTCTGTACAAATTGTTAATAGCCTTTGGATCCCTGTATTTTACCCCTGCCACCTTTAGAATTTGAAAGAGAGTATTCCAATCAACATTGTCAAAAGCTTTCTCTAAGTCCACGAATGGTAGAAATGTAGGTTTGCCTTTCCTTAATCTATTTTCTAAGATACGTCGTATGGTCAGTATTGCCTCACGTGTTCCAACATTTCTGCGGAATCCAAACTGATCTTCGCCGAGGTCGGCTTCTACTAGTTTTTCCATTCGTCTGTAAGGAATTCGCGTTAGTATTTTGCAGCTGTGACTTATTAAACTGATAGTTCGCTAAGGTTCACATCTGTCAACACCTGCTTTCTTTGGGATTGGAATTATTATATTCTTCGTGAAGTCTGAGGGTATTTCACCTGTCTCATACATCTTGCTCGCCAGATGGTAGAGTTTTGTCAGGACTGGCTTTCCCAAGGCCGTCAGTAGTTCCAATGGAATATTGTCTACTCCTGGGGCTTGTTTCGACTCAGGTCTTCTCTGTCAAACTCTTCACGCAGTGTCGTATCTCCCATTTCATCTTCATCTACATCCTCTTCCGTTTCCACCGAGCGAGGTGGCGCAATGGTTAGCACACTGGACTCGCATTCGGGAGGACGACGGTTCAATCCCGTCTCCGGCCATCCTGATTTAGGTTTTCCGTGATTTCCCTAAATCGCTTCAGGCAAATGACGGGATGGTTCCTTTGAAAGTGCACGGCCGATTTCCTTCCCCATCCTTCCCTCATCCGAGCTTGCGCTCCGTCTCTAGTGACCTCGTTGTCGACGGGACGTTAAACACTAATATCCTCCTCATCCTGTCTTCCGTTTCCACAATATTGTCCTCAAGTACATCGCCCCCGTATAGAACCTCCATATACTCCTTCCAACTTTCTGCTTTCCTTTCTTTGCTTAGAACTGGGTTTCCATCTGATATTCATACATGTGGTTCTCTTTTCTCCAAAGGTCTCATTAATTATCCTGTAGGCAGTATCTTACCCTAGTGAGATAAGCCACTACATACTTACATTTGTTCTCTAGCCATCCCTCCTTAGCCATTTTGCCCTTCCTGTCGATCTCATTTTTTGAGACGTTTGTATTCTCTTTTGTCTGCTTCCTTTACTGCGTTTTTATATTTTCTCCTTTCGTCAATTAAATTCAATATCTCTTCTGTTACCCAAGGATATCTACTAGCCCTCGTCTTTTTACCTATTTGATCCTCTGCTGTCTTCACTACTTCATCCCTCTTCTTCTACTGTATTTCTTTCCCCCACTCCTGTCAATTGTTCCCTTATGCTCTCCCTGAAACTCTGTACAACCTCTGGTTTAGTCAGTTTATCCAGGTCCCATCTCCTTAAATTCCCACCTTTTTGCAGTTTCTGCAGTTTTAATCTACAGTTCATAACTAATAGATTGTGGTCAGAGTCCACATCTGCGCCTGGAAATGTCCTACAATTTATAACCTGGTTCCTAAATCTCTGTCTTACCATTATATAATCTATCTGATATCTCCAGGATTCTTCCATGTATGCAACCTTCCTTAATGATTCTTGAACCAAATGTAAGCTAAGATTAAGTTATGCTCTGTGAAAAATTCTACCAGACGGCTTCCTCTTTCATTTCTCTCCCCCAATCCATATTCACCCACTATGTTTCCTACTCTCGAATTCCAGTCACCCATGACTATTAAATTTTCGTCTCCCTTCACTACCTGAATAATTTCTTTTATCTCATCGTACATTTCATCAATTTCTTCATCATCTGCAGAACTAGTTGGCATATAAACTTGTACTACTGTAGTAGGCATCTGCTTCGTGTCTATCTTGGTCAGAATAATGCGTTCACTATCCTGTTGGTAGTAGCCTACCGGCACTCCTATTCTTTTATTCATTATTAAACCTACTCCTGCATTTGTATTTATAACCCTGCATTCACCTGACCAGAAGTCTTGTTCCTCCTGCCACCGGACCTCACTAATTCCCACTATATCTAACTTTATCCTATCCATTTCCCCTTTTAAATTTTCTAACCTACCTGCCTGATTAAGGGACCTGACAGTCCACGCTCCGATGCGTAGAACGCCAGTTTTCTTTCTCCTGATAATGACGTCCTCTTGAGTAGTCCCCGCCGGGAGATCCGAATGAGTGACTATTTTACCTCCGGAATATTTTACCCAACAGGACGCCATCACCATATAACCATACAGTAAAGCTGTATGCCCCCGGGAAAAATTACGGCTGTAGTTTCCCCTTGCTTTCAGCCGTTCGCAGTACCAGCACAGCAAGGCCGTTTTGGTTATTGTTGCAAGGCCAGATGCGTCAATCATCTATACTGTTGACCCTGAAACTACTGAAAAGGCTGCTGCCCCTCTTCAGGAACCACACGTTTGTCTGGCCTCTCAACAGATACCCCTCCGTTGTGGTTGCACCTGCGGTACGGACATCTGTATCGCTGAGGCACGCAAGCCTCCCCACCAACGGCAAGGTGCATGGTTCATGGGGGGTAGGATTAGTAGAATATAAAGAGATATTACAACACCACTTTTCCCATGCAGTATCAGTACAGCCTCTGGACAGTGTTAACATAGTATCAAATCTGCACAATCAACAGCATTTCAAGATCGCGTCAGTGGCCGCCCAGTAGAGCACTATACGACACTGTTCACTATATTCTGTACTAGAGCAGAGTTTAACCCTTGCAATGGCAACGCATTTTCCACAAAGTGCATTATCAGAATGGGACGGGATAGTTTATACCTGCTCTAAATTCTTTTAAAAGAACAAAATTCGTCCGTTGTTGTTTGACTGTGTTCACAACATAGATTTGAAACCGGTAATACTTACACACGTGGGGTTCCTGACCTGAAAATAGCTTTTATCACACTCTTTGTAATGTCCATGAACTTCCTATAACATGTACGACCAACTTCAAGATCACCACAAAAACATTTAAAATGCAGATTTCGTTCATTATTATTAATTTTTACTGTAAACATACTTCCTAAAGCGATACTAATGTTTCAGTAACGTCATGAACCTGGAAATATTGAAAACGACATTCATCGCCGAAAGTGACCTCTACTACTAGCACTTCCAGTTTAGCTTCAAATTTAACAGAGAAAGTTAAACCATATTTACGTCGAACTTGGTAGAAGAATTCAAGAAGAACAATAAACATTTTTACAAGTTTGAACATGTGAAGTAACTGACTTGATAACAATATTTTCAAAAAGTGGGGATGAAATACCCCACCCTCCGTTAGTAATGCCACAGTTAAGATAAATCAGTGCAGGTGAGTGCTGAATAGTGCCACGCATCATATTCACAATGAAATTAAGAAATTTAATATTTCTAATAATAAATTATTGATAATTGATGCTGACATTTATTACTATACATCGTTGCCATAGATGTTGTCTATCCTTTTGGGCCCTGTGGTAAGGTTGTATAGATTCTGTGTGCTAGTAAGTCGCCTCAAAAAAATTGTCTTATGTGCTAGGGGGTCTCTTCCTCTTAGATAGTTACGTTTGACATCAAGAGTATTTGGTGAATACTACACCCATAATGACCACAATCATCTAAACTAGGGGAGGTGGAGAACAGTATACTGCAGATGACTTACTCTTATATCAGAGAGGCGTATCCGTCAACCATCCCACACCATCCTATACGTACATATTAATACTCATCTCTCCTCTCCCATATGCGATCATGTCAACCATCTTAATGTTTCATCCGTGATTATTAACCCCCGCACTCTGTCGCGTCTTCGTCAGAAGATCTCTCCAACCTTACAACTAATAATATTCATTACTTGTGGTTCAACGAACTGTCGTATGTCTTTCAGTTCGACACTACTTCCGCTGCTAGTGTCCATAACCTTACTGGGGAAAGGAGACCTGTGATTTAACGTGAAATCCGAATTGTCGTTCCCAGTGAATCTTCCCATAACTGGAGGTGAAGCCTAGGTTAAAAGCAGGCTAAGATATTCCATGCTCAAACCACGATCCGATGCCCCAGACTTTCGGTTTCTAGGCTCAATATTCAGGACTATACGACAAAGTCAGACAACTTACACCTTGTCCCAACAAAACTTTGAGTACCTACCTCACCCGGGCACAAAGTCCACCACAAACTCTACCCTTCCCCACAGCTTTAACAGAACAGGAAACATCTTCTCGTTCTCTCTTATAGGTTACACAACATTATGAAATACCTTTAGAATCGAGTTTTTACTGCGGCTCCATGTTCAGTTATGCCACATGGAAAAATTTATGACGCGATTTTGTATTGCAATATTTATTAGGACCGGTTTCGGGCATTGACCATCCTCTAGGCGACTGTAGAACGACGAAACAGAAGATGTAATGCACGATCAAAATAGTGTACAAGGGTCTGGCTCCGAGCTGAGAGGGTCATATAAGATTAAACAGTCAGTTTCAAATACTTAAGAAAGAATACTGTTACATCATCACATGTCTTACATGTCTTCACACACGAACTGCAAATTAGTCATAGTCAAAAGGTGTAAATCGAAAATCCTAATTTTTCAGTAATAAAGCAACGTTGCTCTGTTTCTGGACTAGCTGTCCACTACATAGGTAACAATGTAGGAACTCGACAGACTAAAGGTCATACCGACCAAATGCTATTCATGTGAGTACTAACACTCTAACATGGTTGCCTAATGGTATGTCGTAAGTAAATGTGAGAGTGCAACAGAAAAAGTCCATGTTTAATATTTGGTGGTATTTCGTAAGTGTTCTTTTCTTCCGTCGCGGCCGGCCGATGTGGCCGTACGGTTCTAGGAGATTCAGTCTGGAACCGCTTGACCGCTACAGTCGCAGGTTCGAATCCTGCCTCAGGCATGGATGTGTATGATGTCCTTAGGTTAGTTAGGTTTAAGTAGTTCTAAGTTCTAGGGGACTGATGACCACAGATGTTAAGTCCCATAGTGTTCAGAGCCATTATTCTTTTGTCGCGTGTGACCATATTGAAAAACTTGTACAATACGCACATATTATTTACATAAAAATGACATAAAAACATAATACAAGAAATAATTCTTAAAAAATAACTGCGCAAAAACCCAGATATAATCTTAAGGTATAAGACACAAACTGAAACCAAGTAGCTAGTACCCCACAGACAGGAAAATGTATTACTATGCAAATGAGTAAGAAGTAGAATATACAGGCTGAAGATTTCCTGTTATGTAATTGAAACATAATAACATCTAATAATTCATGAATACAAAAAATAATAAAGAAATTCAATAGATAAAGCCAAATGGGTTCACATGCTGACGAACTGGTAGTCATTAACAAAGCCTGAAGAAGAACTTTATACAGAAATAACAATAAAGGAGTCATTCATAGACCAACGTCAAAATAAACAAACATTCAGTGGTTAACGCAAAACCGCATTTAATTGCTAACAAGCAAATCAAGATATATTAAGGAGCATCCGAAAATAATCATACATCAATACCTGTGGATATCTCCATGTAGACAGTTGTGTAGAAGGTTGTAATATTATCATGATCTAATCTGATACCTATGTGAAAGTACACGAGGACATAATAATTCTGCTTTTCTGCCTTTTAGACTTCTCATCGTCCTTCTGTATTGTTGTGCACTACACAAAACATGTTTTACAAATAGACAACTACAATTCGATGTTACAGGTTTCAGTGCACTTGAATTATAAATTTACTGATTAGGTCATGCTCTATTTAGTTGGAGTATATTTGATCGTTGTTCAACATATTTCTTTAAGTGTTAGTCTATTCTGGAGAATATAATGTGTTTGTATTGTTTTAATGACGGCTTTAAGTTTCTTGGTGTGTATGTAGAACTGACATCCAGTACTGACGGTAATGTTGGGATTGAACCAACCACACCCCCCCCCCCCTTTCTCTTCGCCGTCGTCCTCCCCCCTGTTGTGTTGTGTAGGTTAGGAACCTGTATGCCGTGCAACTAAACTATAATGCTCCTTATGTTGTCTGGAACTCTTCTGTTACAATTAAGGCCATTTTGTCATTCATTACAGGATATTGACTTACACTACCATGAATCTAACTCTTGCATTACAATTGCTTTACTAGGCAGAATATTAAACAGGTAGTGGACAACGGATTCGCTACTTTTTTCTTTTGTTTGGTCTGATGTAGCCCGCCAAAATTTCATCTCCTGTGCCAACTTCTTTATCTCAGAATAGCAGTTATAACCTACCGTCTTAATTATTTCCTGGATGTATTCCAATCTCTGCCTCATTCTACAGTTTTTGCCCTCTAAAGCTCCCTCTAGTACCATGGAAGTTAGTGCCTGTTGGTTTAAAAGATGTTCTATTATCCTGTCCCTTCTCCTTGTCAGTATTTCCCACATATTCCTTTCCTCTCCGATTCTGCGCCGAAACTCCTCACTCCTTACCTTATAAGCCCACGTAACTTTCAACATTCGTCTGTAGCACCACGTCTCATATGCTTTGATGCTTATCTGTTCCGGTTATGCCACAGTTCATGTTCCATACATAACAATGCTGTGCTCCAAACGTATATTCTCAGAAATTTCTTCCTCAAATTAAGGCCTTTGTATGATACCAGTAGGCTTTTCTTGGCCAGGAATGCCCTTTTCCTGTGCTAGTCTGCTTATGATGTCCTCCTTGCTCCATCCATCATTGGTTGTTTTGCTGCCTTCAAATGGTTCTGAGCACTGTGGGACTTAACATCTGAGGTCATCCGTCCCCTAGAACTTAGAACTACTTAAACCTAACTAACCTAAGGATATCACACACATCCATGCCAGAGGCAGGATTCGAACCTGCGACCGTAACGGTCGTGCGGTTCCAGACTGTAGCGCTAGAGCCCCTCAGCAACCCCGGCCGGCTTGCTGCCTTCATCATTCCTTAACTTCGTCTATTTCGTGACCCTCAATTATGATGTTAAGATTCTAGCTGTTTTCATTCCTGCTAATATTCATTGTTTTAGTCTTTCTTCGATTTACTCTCAATCTATGTTGTGTATTCATTAGACGATTCATTCCATTTAGCAGATCATGTAATTATTCTTCTCTTGCAGTCAGAATAGCAATGTCATGAGCGATTCGTATAATTGACATCCTTTCATCTTGAATTTTAATGCAGCTAGTGAACCTTCTTCGATGTACAGATTGAACAGTAGGGGTGAAACATTACATACCTGTCTTACACCTTTTCTAATCCGAAAACTTAGTTCTTGGTCGCCCACTGTTACTATTTTCTTTTGGGTCTCGCACATATTGTGTATTACCCGTCTCTCCGTGTTGCCTATTCCCATTTGTCACAAAATTTCGAACGTCTTTCACCATTTTACAATGTCGACAGGTTTTCCCCACGTCAACAAATCGTATGAGCATGTCCTGATTTTTCTTTAGTCTTGCTTCTATTATCAACCGAAAGTATCCTAAAGCTAAACCGATCGTCATCTAACACATCCTTGTCAGCAACTTGGCTGCGAGAGTTGTTAAGATGATTGGACGATATTTTTCGCACTTGTCAGCTCTAGCAGTCTTCGGAAGCTCCTAAAGTTTTCGGAATTGAGTGGATGTTATTCTTCCGAAAGTCAGATGGTATGTCGCCAGATTCATGAATTCTACACAGCAACGTGAATAGTCGTCTTATTGCCGCTTCCCCTAATGACTGTAGAAATTCTGATGGAACGTTATCGATCCCTTCTGCCTTATTTGACCGTAAGCCGTCGAAAGCTCTTTTAAATTCTGATTCTAATATTGGATCCCGTATCTCTTCTCAGTCAACTCCTGTTTCTTCTTCTACGACATCAGACAAATCTCCCCCTCATAGAAGCCTTCAGTGTACTCTTTCCACCTATCCGCTCTCTACTCTGCATTTAACAATGGAATTCTCGTTGCACTCTTAATGATACCACCGTTTTCTTAATTTCACCGTAGGGTGGTTCGACTTTCGTGTATGCTTCGCCCGTCTTTCATTTCTTTTTCGATTTCTTTGCATTTTTCAGCCAACCATTTCGTCTTTACTTCCCTGTTCTTCCTGTTCAGTCATTTCTCAGCGACTTGGATTTTGGTGTTCCTAAATTTCCCTGAACAATTTTGTACTTCTTTCTTTCATCTATCAGCTGAAGTATTTCTTTTGTTACCCATGGTTTCTACATAGTTACCTTCTTTGTACCTGTGTTTTTACCTCTAACTTACGTGACTGCCCGTTTTAGAGATGTACATTCCTCTTCAACTGTCCTGCGTACAGACATACTCTTCATTGCAGTAGCCGGCCAGTGTGGCTGAGCGGTTCTAGACGCTTCATTCTTCAACCGCGCGACCGCTACGGTCGCAGGTTCGAATCCTGCCTCGGGCATGGATGTGTGTGATGTCCCTAGGTTAGTTAGGTTTAAGTAGTTCTAAGTTCTAGGGGACCGATCACCTCAGATGTTGAGTCCCATAGTGCTCAGAGCCATTTGAACCATTTTTCATTGCAGCATCTATTGTCTGAGATAATCAAGCGTATCTCGTCGTTCCTTAGAACATCCGTATCCGTCTTCTTTGGGTATTGATTCTTCCTGTCTTGTTTCTTAAAGTTAAACCTGCTCTTCATCGCTGCAAAATTGTGATCTGAGTTGATATCTGCTCCTGGGTACATCTTACAATCCGTAGCCTGATTTCGAAAGCTCTGTCTGACCATGATGCAATCTAACTGAAATCTTCCCGTATCACCCGATTTTTTCCAAGTATACCCCCTCCTCTTGTGATTCATTACAGAACTCAATTAGTCCATCTCCTCTTTCATTCCCTGCCCCAAGCCCATATTATCCTATAACCTTTTCTTCTACTCCTTCCACTACAACTGCATTCCAGTTCCTCACGACTATTAGGTTTTCAACTTCCTTTACCTATTGTATTACCTTTTCAATATCCTCATATACTTCGTCTATCTCTTCATCTTAAGCTTGCGACGTTTAGATGTATACGTGAACTATCGTTGTCGGTGTTGGCTTGCTGTCGATTCTGATAAGAATAATTCTATCATTCAACTGTTCACAGTAGCACATTTTCTGCCCTATCTTCCTATTCATAATGAATGATACTACCGTTATACCATTTTCTGCTGCTCTTGATTTTACCCTCTACTCAACTGACCAGAAATCCATGTCTTCTTTCCATTTCACTCCACTGAGCCCTTGCATTTTCCTTTTCAGAGTTTCTAGTTTCCCCACCACTTTCAAGCTTCTCACATTCCACGCCCCGACTCGTAGAACGTTATCCTTCCGTTGATTATTCAATCTTTTTCTCATGATAGCCTCCATCTTGGCAGTCCCCTCCTGGATATTTGGGTGGGAAAGTATTCTGGAATCTATTGCCACTAGAGAGATCATCATGACACTTTTTCAATTACGGCCATATTCCCTATGGATACACGTTATGCGTTTCTAAAACAGTGGTTTCTCTTGCCTTCGTCACCCTTATGCCGCTGATCTTTGCTGATTCGTCCGCCTTTAGGGGCAGTTTCCCACACTAAGAACATGAAAATGCCCTGAACCTCTGACTACCACTCCGTCCTCTTTGACAAGGCCGTTGGCAAAATGAGTGTGACTTCTTATACCGGAGGTCTTCCGCTGTCAATGCTGATTATTAAGCTGTGGCGGGTTTCTAACCCTGGACCGATGATCGTTTGATTACTAATCAAAGACGTTACCCCTAGACCAAGTGTGCAGAGATTCGCTATTGTATAGTGGATATCAATCCGCTACCGTATTCCTTAAGATTGCTCGATCATATGAGACTTGAGACAGATTAATTAATGGAGGTCCTTACTACCTACGAGTTTCATTTTCATAAATTCTTGAATCGTGTTTTTCGACTTCTTTTGTTTCATTACATGAATTGGTGAATTTTATTTCATTTTCTGCCCAAAGCTTCACTGGAATTTAAATATGGTTTCAACTTCGCGGCTTGAGAAAGAAAATATCTCTCAGACATTTATGTTCAACTTTATGTGACACTGTTCATACGTTCGAACAGAGTAAAAACAGTGATGCTCCAAATGTCACCGAAAAGAATTTCTGTGTGTTTTCATCTTAGTTATTTCTTTTACAGTCTTAGTAAATTTGTTCCATTTGTATAAATTTTCCACCCATGTTACCAAGTAATACAAGATGCGTCGATCAGTATTTTTTTTATTACAGCATTTGGACATTTATAGATCCCCTGGAAACTAAGACAAAGGTACAATTTTTTGCTTCTTATCTTCCCAGAACTTCTTCATGTGTTGGTTAATGGCCTGCCTGTCATGGCGTTAAGTCAAACGCCGGCACACCATTCGGGAACGAGAGAGCAGAGAGGGTTGTGGAGAAGACGTCAGGACGACAATGTGACAGCACCTGCCTCTATGCTAATAAAACGTAAGTGCAGCGCCCAACTGGCTGCAGCCAGTTTTACAATAGCTTCAACAACAGTCTATACTGAAAATACTTTCTTATTTTGTCTGTCGCCCTTTGCTAGCAACCTGTCATTGTACTTCTCGAAGTTAAGTATTATCATGTACTTTTCGTATTAAAACTCATTAATACGATTTTCTTGAATTGTTGTGCAGCGATCAGAGAAAGCAGGTTTCCATTTTCGACGTCTAGGTAGTATTCAACTCTGCCCCTCTTCATTTGATATCACCCTCCTAGATAGTGAAATTTGTTGTTGGACAGGAAATTTTGCAGCATTGATCAGTTCCCTGAAACGTTTCCTGTCTTGTATGGTGTCTTCTGTCATTTTAAGTTTTCTTATCTCCCTTCTTGTCTCCTCCAGCCGTACCATGGCGTTTTTTAATCTGTAAATGAATAAAAAAATGTTTTCTGCAGTAAACTGTTGCCATTCATTCTGTAAGTATGACCGTAAAAATTTTATCTCCTCTTTGTTATTGTTCCTTTGATGATTTCGATGGTTCTTTACGGATCTTCATTTCTCCTCTTCTTCCTGTTATCATTGTTCTTTTTTGGTCCTAAAATTTTTCTTAGTATTTTCTTTTTCTTCTTTCCCAGTTCTTCTTGTTAACCCCTTTCACTCAGTGTTAGGTAGTCAGATCCAAAAAGTGTTCCCGGTTTAATCAGTGTTGCGTAGTGTTTAGTTTATGATTGGAATGATACTGATATTTTATTACATCGATTTTGTATGATTTTGTATGCTAGTTCAATTTTCTTAGATCTTTCTTTACTTATGGTGATATCTAATCTATTTAAATGTATCCATTCTCCCAAATAATGCAACCTATAAGCTCTTTTGATGTTTCCGTGTTACGTTTGTATATATTTTTCACTGATGTGTTTATATTCAATATATTCCGTTTTCTGATATGATATTTTTAATCCAGTTTTAGTTGCAATTTCGTAAACTATCATTATCTTTTCATCTCTTCCGTTCTTAGATACTGCTGTAATACCGCCAGCAAAAGCGAGACATTTGACCGTTCTTCGTCTTCGTTGTCCTAGATGGTTCCTTTAATTCGTATCTGTAGTAGTTCTTTATCACACGCACTCATGACCTTTTCTAAAACGAGATTTAAGAGAATCTGTGAGAGCCCATCGACGTGCCGTAAATGTGTTCATTCTGAAGGGTTTAGAACTTCTCCCAGATATTAACTTTTGAAGATGTGTTTCTGCGTGTCTGTTCGAGTAATTGTCTCGTGGTTTTGTCGCTACATCCATCTTTCAGCGTTAGGAAAGTTTTCAGTCTGTCTATAGACTCGTAGGCTTTTGTGAATCCAATTAATGTAACAACTGTGTTAAGGTTAGGCATTGTTCTGATCCTATGGATAATTTTCAAGGTATAAATTTCCTCTGGGCAGGATAATTTCTTGTGAACCCAACTTGGTTCTCGCCAATTGTGTGTTCTGCTTGATCTGTCTTATTCAGTAGAGATTTCGATATAATTTTGTTGTGACAAAGCAGACACACTCCTCGGTAATTGCTGGTGTCCATCCTTTAGCCCTTCTGATGTAGTGAACGGCTTATTGCTTTTCCCATTCGTCCAGTATTCTGCCTTTCTCCCAGCAATCTTATCAACCTCATAAATGGTTTCAGCTGTTTGCCTACCTCCCAGTTCCCACATCTCAGCTAATATCCCGTCTTCACCTGTCGCTCTGTTGTAGTTCTGAAGATGAATTTTCGTGCTGAGGCTGTTTGAAAATTAGTCGTTGTGTTGGTTCCTCTATGTTTAGAAAATTTTTAAAGTATTCTGCTAGTAACTCATAGTTGTCTTTGTTGTTGGTAAGCAGTTTGCCTTTGATTCTCTGAACTGTAGGCTCTTTTTTTTTCTTTGTAGAAGTCCTAAAATTTGTGTCTGTTTCCTCTAACCGTTTTCTTTTTTACATTTTTAATTATTATGGGAACAGGAAACTAATAAATACTGGTGTGTGGAACAATAAAATGATGTATAAATAAGGGAATACATATGTCAGCATCAACTTCTATCACTATGAGAGCTACAAGTAGTAGTACTACTACTTCTGCTCATAAATCTCCTTTGATTAGCCGAATGTGTCACGTCACATTCTTTCTTTGGTGTTTAGGGTCTACTGTTTCTTATTGTCTCCTCCAGAAATTTAAAAGATTATAGCTGAATCGTGGAGGACACCGTTCGAATAAAAGATTTTAACAATGTTGGCAAACTTGGTGTGTCGTGTAGTCTGCATTAGCTGCTGGTAGTCGGCGAGCGAATGAACAGAGGGCTGGCAGGGGCGGCCACACTTCTGCTGGAAAACAACGGAGTGCAGTGGCGCAATCAGCAGCGCCCAATCAGCCCTGACGAACTTCCCGCCACTGCCTGCTGCCGGCGACGTGGAGAAGACTGCTTATCACGGGATTGCGAGCGTCGTCTCTAGGGGGCGACGGGGATCCTGGTGTGGCCAGCGTAGTTGAGAGAAATAAAACTGTTCGCTGTAACTACCTGAGCTGGTCGTTACCTAAGCAAAAGAAAAGTCTCACATCGTGAAGCAAGACTACGCTGCTTACTAGGAATGCCTTTTAATAAAAAAAGAGTAAACAAATAAATCAATGCAAAAAGTCGTAATGTAATGCACGGACAGTGCATCCGGTTCAAGTTCAAATCATCCGTTTTCATAACGAAATTGAGGAAGTTTTTCCTCAACCGTTCTGTATGTTTTGTGGCGTGTTCAACTCGAATTCCTAGTTTACTGCGTTGTAAGAGGTCGTCTTCACAACGAAAAACGAAATAAGAAACCTAAAGAAGTTGGCATTTGCTTAATTTTTTCGCTTCAATATCAAAAATTATTTGCTTCTCGAAGATTTCCGCTCTATACAGAGGTAAAGTAGACGAAATATCCTACAAAACACTGATGACCATAGATGTTAAGTCCCATAGTGCTCAGATCCATTTGAACCATTTTTTTCCTACAAAACAAACTTGCCAGGTCTGATTTCCTGGTGAGCGGTATCGGAGCTAGGGCGCGCTGAGAAGCAGCGCCTTTTGGCTCTTCTGCGAAAACGACTAAAATGCCCTTTCCCAACCCCCTACAGCACGAAAAACATACATGTTCCCCACCGAAACACCCTACACCACTAGAGAGTACTCCAGTTTCCTACAAGGGACGTCTGCAAATCTAATTTTCTCATAAGGAGAGGGAGAAAAGCGAAAAGTACAAAAAGTACCTCTCCCCACTTGTCCTTCTCGCATCGGCGCTACATTTTCTGTGTGATACAGTTAAATGGGGATGTTTTGAATGAATTGATGGGACAGCACAATGGCTGAAAACATTAACGAATTATTTTGACAACACAGTAGCCACATGACACTGAATAGATAGATTATGAAATCTCAATGTACCAATGTACTTTTTTCATTAAATGAGTAAAAGTCGAGCTCAGGACTGAGTCATCACTTTGAGTAGGATACCCATCTCCAAAAGAGGTAAGTCACATAATGCTTCCGTTTGTCTATTTTGGTAAATTATTTGTTGTAGTCCTTTATGAGCTTCAATCATCTCTCAGCAGGGTCATTGACCATTATTAGTTTAATAACTAGTGTTGCCGAAATTCTCTCCTTCACGCCACATTGGACTGGCTGTCTACGGGAACCGATCGCTCAAAATAAAACTAGTAACAAATATTCGAACTTTATTAGAAACAAACCGTTTAATTTTATTATCGATACTTTTGAATGCATTACGGGAACAGCAGTGATCAATGTCTTGTAAATAATTACTATTAAAAACAGTCTTGATCACGATTTATTTAACAAGGTGACCGGTTTCGACCACTAATGTGGTCATCTTCAGACCATTGAGTAGGAACCCCTTTCTGTTGTGATTCTCCAACAGAAAGGGGTTCCTACTCAATGGTCTGAAGATGACCACAGTAGTGGTCGAAACCGGTCACCTTGTTAAATAAATCGTGATCAAGACTGTTTTTAATAGTAATTATTTATTATCGATAGTTTTCGAGATTTGAATGATTCCTTTCGATGTAGCCGTCACGTTTCAATGTAGTAAACGTTGCCAGTTTTTATTCGGGACAAAAATTAGGACGAAAAGTATCAAAGGATACAGAAACGGTACAGATGGCACAAATAATTTTTCTGTTACTATAAAGTCACTTTAGAGTAATCACGACGATCCATTGAATCCACCAAACCCATGCCTCCTTTCAGATGTTGATCTCTATATCTTTTTAAATAGTAATTGTATTCAAAGCATTAGCATCTGCTATATCCAGCAGTTTCTTTTCGCTTATCAAACTCCGATGACCTTCTAGAATGATTTCGTAGTTGCGTCCATTGCTGATACAAAGCTTTCATTTTTGGGGTCATTTCCTCTGCCTTTGTGTCTGGAAGCGTACTTTTTCCCAATAAATTATATCTCCTCACACATCTAATTTGGTGCTTTGATGCACAATTTATTTACGCATTTACAGTTTACAAATGTCTGTTTGTAAAATATCTGTTTATTTTCAGTTGTTTAGTGGGAGTAACATCCAATAAAATGTAGTATCTCCTGTGGACGAACAAAAGCTGAAAGCTATGTACATTCTTTATAATTGCTACCTTCCCGCAAACTTGAGATCATCTGGGTCAGTCTGGAGTGAATCGGCACAGTGTCACTACCAAACTTTGGCTCATTGATCCGTCTCTCACTCTTCCATTGTGCTCTGTGAAACGAGAACACATTCAGTTACGGAAAACGAAGTAAACAGATGGCCCACAATAGGTAGCGAATTTATGATGCAGGAGTAATATGTCGCGTAATACTCTTTTCTTGCCGTGCGGGATTAGCCGAGCGGTCTCAGGCGCTGCAGTCATGGACTGTGCGGCTGATCCCGGCGGAGGTTCGAGTCCTCCCTTCGGCATGTGTGTGTGTGTGTGTGTGTGTGTGTGTGTGTGTGTGTGTGTGTGTGTGTGTTTTTGTCCTTAGGATAGGTTAAGTAGTGTGTAAGCTTAGGGCTGATGACTTTAGCAGTTAAGTCCCATAAGATTTCACACACATTTGAATACTCTTTTCTTCCAGATTTGTCCGCTTTTGAAGGCCTCGAGCCGTCGTTTCTCCTTATCCTACTGAGCCCAAATTTATCTCGGTTTACATGGGATCGAATCAAACTGGAAGCTAGCCCAGGAAAAATTATCAAAAATTTCAGTAACGGTCAAATAAGAGTCACCCTACTGTGGAAGTAACCGTCATGTTTCAGCTAGAAGCAGCACGTCTTCGGTGTCGTGCAGTGTAGGTTAAGTGTGTGGCTAAGCTACTGCGGCCAAATCGAACAGCATAAACAACTAGGAACCAAAAAAATGGTTCAAATGTCTCTGAGCACTATGGGACTTAACTTCCGATGATGGCTCTGAGCACTATGGGACTTAACATCTGTGGTCATCAGTCCCCTAGAACTTAGAACTACTTAAACCTAACTAACCTAAGGACATCACACACATCCATGCCAGAGGCAGTATTCGAACCTGCGACAGTAGCGGTCGCGCGGTTCCAGGTCAACGATACTGGAGGGAGCTGTAGAAGGTAAAATCTGTATAAGAAAACGAAGATTGCAATACACCCGGTAAATAACTGAGAACGTAGTTTGCGATTGCTACCTCTGAGACGAAGCGCCTAGAACCGCTCTGCCACACCGGCCGGCAACTAGGTAAAACAGCTGATCTACGAGTTCTTAGCTACCCATGATCCCTTGATGGCTTCGGGCTTTGAAATGGATCAGCGAAGGCGAGGATGTGCTATGATTGCCATTCCATGGCACTCCAGCCATTCTCCGAGGTTCCTGGATACAACTCGAGGGAGTCTCACGTTCCTTCCACTCGAATCGGGCCATGTTCAGTGTATGCTAGCCCAGCCGGCATGCAGCATTGCATTGCAGGGCTGCCAGGTAACTTGAGTTAGCGAGGGCTGTCTCGACGTAAGTTCCTGTTGTTCTGAGGCAGTGACTTGTGTGGAGAGCACATACTGTTCGAAAGATGTCTGCGGAATCCAGTCACTACAGTGGTTATTGTATTACGCACGTATACGCCTGGAAAACTCCAGTCGTTCGATGTATTGGGGCTAGAAGAAGACGTTACTGAGGCTGATGGTATATATTTCCACAACCGATATAAACTTGTCTTCTTCAAAAGGAATATGGACTCGTGAAACCGCATACTGACATACACCGGTGTTCAAGCCATGAGGTCTTTTACTGCACAATTTGCATGTCCCCCAGTAATATCAACAGTTAAAACGCGAAACTGAAGGTAGCAGCCCAGTAGTGTAGGGCTTTGTGTAAGACTTTGAAATGGAACGCACATTACATTGACTCCAGCAAACATTTCGTATGCCAAAAGATGGCTGGAGCCAGTTTTACTACTACGCCCTACAAAATGGGCTACTTCCCTGAGTTATCCGTTTTAAAGGTTTGTGTCTGTGGATGGCATGCGTATTGCACTAAATAAGGGCCTCATGGTTTCAACATCTGTTTATATCAATACGTGATTTTACGGGACCATTTTTCTTCTGAAGAAGATAAATTTATATTTGTCGAACCATGTTCAAGGGCTACCAAACCTTTAATTCTAGAACTGGTTGGTAGTGGTTTTCCAATTCTATCACGTTGCCTGCTGCTGTTAGGATCGTCGCATACTGATTGTGCTTCTCATTGTTCGAATTTTTTCAACGTCTGCTCACGTCTATTGACAAGAGCCTGTTTTGACACTAAGCTGTTGAATCAGTCAGAAATAGATATAATTCACTAAGAAATGTTCACACAATACCAAATGAAAGTGAAAGGAGACTGGCACCATTATAGAAATCACAAAGTTTGTATTTCACTTTCACATTCACATTTTTGTACGTCCTTTAGTGAAAGAGCTCCACAAAGCATAGAGCCATATACTCAAATGTTTTGTTTTTTCTCTACTAGACAGGTCACATGTTACTCCGAAGTCTCAACACGACAAACACATGCCATATTAATCGGCATAAATCTACCTGATCATGATAGTTTAATTTTCGAAATGCGCTGCGGAAGCACATAAACAGAGATTGCTGACAGTAAGCGTGAGGTATCACACGATTTCCATAGCAGACGCTGTGAAGCGTAATCAAGAAACTTAACGTTTGAAATGAAATTTCCTTTTTATTACAACAAAGTTTCCTTACAAAATGCTCAAATGTGTGTGAAATCTTATGGGACTTAACTGCTAAGGTCATCAGTCCCTAAGCTTACACACTACTTAACCTAAATTATCCTAAGGACAAACACGCACATCCATGCCCGAGGGAGGACTCGAACCTCCGCCGGGACTAGCCGCACAGGTTTCTTTACACGCTGACTGTAAATACACTATTCAGTCAGATTCTGAGCTATCATTGTTCTAACAATACGAAAAGATAAATTTTGAAGCGATAGTAATGTGAGATCTGAACTGCGCAATGTAGCAGTCTTTTGTAAAAGCGAAACGGCGAGCTGTGTGTTTCCAGCAGTTCCTTCTCGATCGACGTGACGATTAGCCTACACTCCTACCTTTTCATCGTTGACAATCATAATACATGGACTGTTAGTGTCATCGGTGACTTCCGAGTCAGTTTCCGCGATGCTCATTTCTATATCACAGAGATGATCTCATCTCACCAACACTGTGAATTTTGTTTGCGCAACAGTGTTTCCTTTACCTCCCAGAAACTGTCCTTCAAAGAATTATTCGAATAAATCTCTCATTGTTAGAGCCAGCAATCACTGCACCAATTTGTACAAGAGGAAATTCTAGGGTGTGGCATTTCCTTTTTTTATCTCATTGTGTTAGGAATGAACGATAACTTATTTTAGATTTTATAATTAATTTATGACGTTTGATAATTGTCATAATCTATAATTGAACAATGGTATTACACAACTTTTCTTTTATTCTTTTTGGTACTGAAAATTTTTCCAGAGCAAGGGAAGTTAACGAATGTCATCAAAATGTTTATTCTGGGGTTCTGTTTCTTCATCCTGATCTTGATTTACTTCCTATGACGCTCCAATGTTCAACTGGTATCGATTACGTAGAAGACCGAGTGTCCGGATCTTTTCTTCCCATATAGGTCAAAGTGAATATCTAGTAAGACTGTAAAACTTCTGAGGGAACAACGTACTCAAAGGTGGAAACAGGGGTAAAGAAGTTCACACAATATTTCAAATAACGTGCGCCATCTGGAGATCATTACTCTTTACCGTTGAAAATGAGACTGTCTTATTATTCAGTATAAAGTTAAGTTATGTCATTACCCGTAAAATTGTCCATTAACTGTATTGGTACCGACGGTAAAGAAATATTAATGAGCTGTTGAATACGAATGGAGAGTCTAAATCGGAATACATAATCATGATTTTTATGAAACCGGCTGAAATAAATTTTATAGTTGTAAGTAATGACCTTACTGATGCTCTCAGCAAACGAATGGCAACTGCGACAAATGTCTTATTGCTCATACAGAGCAGACTATCAAAATACAACGTATGTCACTGGTGCGGGGACAACTTCATAGATAGTGCAGAGGCTGGTAAACTTTTGCAGTGGATGACGCACAAAGAATGAAAATTGCAGGGGTTGCCGTCGAAGACTCGAGAAAGAACTCACTGTTATGACTGATCCATACCATACAGTGTTTTACACCACCTTGAAATACAATCAGATTAATACTAGGGTATGCTCTTCAAGCTGCTACATTCGGCCAGTAATCCGTTTTACTTTAGGTGGCGTTTGCGACGTGTCAAATTTGCTGACAGATGATTTGGAAAACATCGTGCGATGTGTGGCGACTTTTTTCTCGTGTCGTAGGGAGTCTATCAATGGCGCAAAATTTCTGTGTCATAGACTCCATCTTTCTCTGCTCTTACTGTAGCAAGCATGACCAGACATCGCAGCCTTGCTCACAAACATCTGTATTGAAGCTCCAAAGATTTAATAACGAAATGCACATATTACAGAAGTAGGACCAGTCAACGATCACGTTATTACGTAAAGCACACAAACATTGGTACGTCAAGGATGAGGAATTAAAACACGTTTTGCTTTACAGGGGAAACATTTAAACATTCTGAACCACCACTCGGCACAGTGAATCCATTTCCTTGCATTCAAGTAACGTCATGTTGCCACGTATCGTGGATGTTTTTACAAACAGTCCTCGGCTGAGTTAATACCATCTTGCTAAAATTTTTGGCACAGTCGTATATGGTATAAATGCACGTCTTAACGAGGGCATGGGCTACAGCATCTATCGAACAACGGTACCACGCCTCCATAGATACCGCATACATTGTCGACAACATTGCTACGTTTCTTCTAGAAGGATAGCGTGCATAGTTCCAGTAGACATTCTTTATGAGCACTGGTGTGAAATGTAAATTCAAGATTTTTATTTGATAACCTCACCAATTAAACGTCCGTCTCCATAGCTGAATCGTCACTGCAGCAAATGCCATGCGAGGTGACCAGGTTCGAGTCCCGGCAGTGTCGGAGGTTTTCTCCGTTCGGGGCTGGGTATTGCCTTGTCCTCGTCATCACATCATCTTCATCGAATGCAAGTCGCCGAAGTGGCGTCATCTAGAAAGACTTGCACCAGGCGACCGGTCTACCAGAAGGGGAGGTCATAGCCACACAGCATTTCATTTCCCACGATTTCAACAACAGTTATCCTTAGATAGATTTATTCTAATCTGTATCCGGAGTCTTTAATACTATATGAACAATATTTATTCCCTGTAATGTATTTATAGCTCACCACGCATGTATAAACTCAATAATGGTACAATCTTGACGAGAGAAAGACTGTAACACACTGAGTTCACAAATGTCATGAACTAGCGACATTCAGATGTACAGATGCGGTAACATCTAGTGCAGATGATATAATAGGGCAATACATTGGCGGAGCTGTCATTTGTACCCAGGTGATTCGCACGAAAAGTTTACCATGCCATTATGGGTGCAACGGTGGCAGTTAACACACTTTGAACGGGGAATTGTAGTTTGCGCTAGACTCACGGCACATTCGATTGCGGAAATCGTTAGTTAATTCAATATTCCGAGACGTACAGTGTCGAGGGTATGCCGGGAATACCAAATTTAAGGAATTACCTCTCACTACGGACAACACAGTGGCCGACAGCTTCACTTAACGACCGAGAGCAACAGTGTTTTCGAAAAGTTGCCAGTGCTAAGAGGCAATCAATACTGCTTGAAGTAGCCGCAGACAAGAATATGGAACGAACGAGGAACGTACCCGTTACAATAGTGCAGCAAAATTTGCATTATTGGTGTATGGAAGCAAACGACCAACGCGAGTGCCGTTCCTAACAGCACGACACCGCTTTCTGCGCCTCTTGTGGGCTCGTGACCATATCGGTTGGACCCCAGACGATTGGAAAATTGTGCCCTATTCAGATGAATCCTGATTTCATTCTGTAAGAGCTGATGGAAGGATTCGAATGTGGTGCAGACCCCACGAAGACATGGACCCAAGTTGCAACAAGGAACCGCGCAAGCTGATGGTGGCTTCACAATTCAGAGAGATCCGTTTCCATGCGATGGATAGGGTCCTCTGGTCCAACTGAAACGATCATTGACTGGCAACGGTAACGTTCGGCTACATGGAGACTATCTGCAGCAGTTTACAGGTGTCATGTTCGCAAACAAGAATGGGATTTTTATGGATGGACATGAGACACGTCACAGGAACAACATTGTCCACGATTGTATTAAAGAACATTCTAAATAATTCGAGCAAATGGTTTGGCAACTCAGATCGCTCCACACGAATCCCGTCGACCCTTTATGGGACATAATCGTGAGGTCAGTTCATATACTAAATCCTGTACCGGCAACACCTTCAGATCACAATGTTTCAAGAAATTGTAGTGCTATGCACCTGTGAGAAACGTCGTCCTTACTTTAATATACTGGACACTAGCATGGACGTAACCAGAGGGATTCAGTGTATTTCTCTCCTCCACCCCTACGCCCCCCCCCCCCTCCCCTGCGCACAACCTCCACCGCCAAACACTATGTGTCATAGATGTTTCAAATGGACGACGCATCCTGGACGCCGCACCCTGCCTCAGCGTACAGATGTATCAGTTTGACGAAAACTGTAGTGCATACCGACCTTCCACAAGTGGCTCCAGAACTATTTGTCGTGAAATCTTAAATCTATTCGCCATTTTCCGCGAGACTAATATGATTACCCGGCCCCGCTTCCGTGTTCACTAGCACTAGTTGCCCGATATCCAAGATTCTGATTAATTTCTAATGCTCGCGTTTCATTGTCATGTAGAGTAATTTAAAAGGCTCAGATACGACGATGACATGTGTTCATGCCAAAGGACTTTCAAAGCTTGACTTTCGCAGTATACCACATCGACAATAGCCTCAAGGCCGAAAATGCAATAGTGAATTAAAAAATTGTATAATCAGTGGCGAATATGACGTCTTTAAAAAAAAATCGAGATTCTGTTTTAGAGTAACAGACGCGTTAGCTCGACAACTACTTGTGTAAAAAGACAAGGCCGCATACCATTCGTAGTCTACGAGAAAAAACTAATAAATACGTAGTGAGAGATTTTTCGAATAAAGCAATGAACTTACGTAAGCATGTATACATGCGTTGGTTCGTGTTTTGTAAGACACCTAATAAAGAATTGGAATATCTTTATCACATTAATTGCAATCTTTTGTAATACGTTCCTATGTATCTGCATTTAGTGAAATCTATCTTTTATGAAATTCTCGATCTACATTCTGTGCTGTACCATTCTTACTCCATTTGACATTTTAATAATGTAATGCCTTCAGCTAGTGTTGTTGACTTGAATCTTAATAGTACTTCTACAGTTTTCTTTCATTTCCTTTTTTACTTCTTCGATACATGGGTAGAAAACTTGACGGGAACAGTTGCATCCTTGACTTACCCCATTTTTTATTCGAGGAATTCTCTATTGCTTCTCTGTTCTTATTCATTCTTTGTCGGTCTTGTGTATTCGTGATCTCGAATTAGATGATGTGAAGGACTTCTGCTCCCTTGAATGCAAAATAACAGATGATGGACGAAACAAACACGACACAGAAAGCAGATTAATACAGGAAAAAAGTGCACTCTTGCGTACGCGTAAAAGAAGTCCGCTACTATCAAACATTGGCCTTAAGTTGAGGAATAAGTTCCAGGTAATGGTCGCCTCGAACACAGTCTTGTATGGAAGTGAATCATGATGTGTTAGAAAATTGCAAAAGAGGAGAATGGAAGCGTCTGAGATGCCATGCTACAGATGGATACTTACTTCCCTTATTAAGCATTATGTCAGATGTTTCTCTTCCGTACGTTTGTATTTCTTAAAACGACACTGATCGTCATTTAACATATATCCAGTTTTCTTTTCCGTTGTTTTGTATACTATTCTGGACATCAACTAGTATGTACGAGTTGTCAGACTGATCGTGCGATAGTTCTCACATCCATCTGCCCTTGCTGTCTTTGGATCTGTGTGGGTGACATTATTCCGAAAGCAGGTTGTATGTGTTGCTTCTCTTAAATCCTAATCACAAACATGTATTGTCGTTCAGGTGTCATGAAGTAATTTAAAAATTTCGAAGGAACTTTTCTTATAGTTTTTTTTTCTTTTGAGACACCAGTCTTCTGACTGATAGTATGTTGCCGGTCACAAATTCCTGTCCGGTACCCGCCTTTCAACGTATAGCAGCACTTGCACGATAGTTTCTCAATTATTTGTTGGATCTATACTAACCTTTCTCTACCCCTACAGTATTTATCAGCTACAGCTACCTCCAGTACCATGGAAGTTCTTCCCTGTTGCCTTAACAAATGTCCTGTCGTACTGTCTCGTATCTTTTCAGTATCTCTCATGTGTTCTTACCTTCGTTGATTCTGTGGAAAACCTCCTTATTCCTTATATTATCACTCCATCCAATTTTCAAAAATGGTTCAAATGGCTCTGAGCACTATGGGACTCAACTGCTGTGGTCATAAGTCCCCTAGAACTTAGAACTACTTAAACCTAACTAACCTAAGGACATCACACACATCCATGCCCGAGGCAGGATTCGAACCTGCGACCGTAGCGGTCGTGCGGTTCCAGACTGTAACGCCTTGAACCGCTCGGCCACTCCGGCCGGCCTCCAATTTTCAACAACGTTCTTTAGTATCAAATCGGAAATGCTACGAATATCTTCCTTTCCGGTTTTCCCAGTATCCATGATTCACAACTAAACAATGCTGCGCTCCAAACGCTCGTTCACAGAAACATCTTCCTCCAGTTAAGACTGATGTTTGCTAATGACAGGCTTATTCTAACGAAGAACGACCTCCTGGCCTATGCTCATCTGCTTATTATGTCTTTGATTCCTTCTTCATGCTTCCAAGCTACCAGAATTCCTTCACTTCATCTACTTCGTGGTCCCCAGTGAAGATATTCGCTAATCTGATTTCTGCTAATAACTATTACCCCCGTCTATCTTCGGTTTACTCGCAATACATGTTCTGTGCTCATTATTCCCTTCCTGCATCCCTGTTCCATACCCTTTCCATCGTAGTGATTTCTTTTCAGTCTTTCATTTTTATTCTTCTCGCTCCGAACTTGTGAGTATTGCATGTTACCTGTCTTTGCCTGTAGCTTACTCTCATTTCGAATATCTTCTACTACTTTCCACTGTCTAAAGCTTTTTCTAGGTCGACAGATCCTTTGAAAGTGCCTTGATTTTTCTGTAAATCTGTCTTCCATTACCTAGTGCAACGATAGAATTACCGCCCTGCTGTCTGCACCTTCCTTGAAGCAAAACTCCTCATCATCTAACAGAGCCTCAGTTCTCCTTTCTATTCTTCTGACCAGAATTCTGGTCATAAATTTAGCTGCAAGATCCGTTAGGCTGACTAAATGATAGTTTTCGCATTTATTTGTCGTTGCTATCTTCAGGATTTTGTGGATGGTAATTTTCCGAAAGTCTGATAGTGTGATTCTAGTCTCATAAATTTTACACACTAAATTAAACAGTCGTTTGGCAGCCACGTCACATATTATTTTAGAAATTCGCAAGGTATTTTATGTAATACTTCTGACTTATTTTATCACAAGCCTTCTACAATTCAGTTAAACTCTAACCCTAAAACTGTATCCTCGATGTCTTCCATATCGACCCGCGTATCCTCTTCGATTATGTCATAAGAGAAGTTCTTCCTCTCGCACAGGTCTTCAGAGTACAACTTCTACCTATTCGTTCTGTCCTCTGCATATAAAAATCAAATATCTTCTACACTACTAATACTGACGCCCTTGCTTTTAGTTTCATAGAAAGTTTATTTTGACTTTCCTTTATGCTGAAACAATCCTCCCACCGACCTTTTTTTTCTTTATTCACCCTTTATTTACCTTCCCTGTACCCATATTATCTCTACCATACGCTACCGTAACCTTTCACATACATGTAAGCCTAACTACGGTAGTTTTTCTAATATCCTTGGTCAGTTAAGATAGTACCTGCGTTATATGTATGTTAGGTGTGTTGCATATCTATTAGGCTTCACTTCATATCGATTGCTTTGTGTAGGTATGCGATCACCGTGTTACTAGAGTCCCTCAGAAATTGAAAGTGGGGAACTGTCTAGAAGCTGAGTAGGAATACACGAGTATGAACGGCTATGTAACCTATGGAACAATTGTGTACCACATAGTTATCCTTCTGTCTCTAAACAGCACTTACAGATATTGCAGAACTGAAATTGTCAATGTTTTCTTCAGGTTTTGTTGGAAAATTGATTTCTATTGTGAAATGTAAAAAGAATGCGAAACAAAACAATATTAAATATCGCTTCGATGCTTCGTCGAGCTTATATAAAACATGTTTATGTTTATCGTAAGTAACTTTCCCTTTTGTCAATAATAACAGAAAACACTTGCCTCTGATCATGATATAGAACGTGCTACTGAGTAAAAAACAACAACTATAATTACATAGTTTGTTACGTTTGTGCATGTAACATTGTACTCGCATGAAAAGTAATTGCTATGGTTACCTAAAACGCAGAGCTTAAGCAGTAAACTAATTTTTATTACTTACAAAGTGTAATTTGTAATCTTTAAGGATTTACAATGCACAGTGGTCTAACACTGAATTACGTGTGGATCTAACTATGTGTAAAACAAACAACTTACCAAACACAAAAAAACAAAGAAAATTCATTGGTGGCCAGCTCCCCTCTTACACTTACCTTTATGTCTATTTCCCTGCCAGTGTTATCAGTCCTGACGGTAATCCTGTCAGTTAATAATTCATTTATGTACTGCACTAAAACTAACGAACCATAGTGGATCTCAATTTTAATCTTCTGTGGTTAGCCTTTTTAGACTAGTCCCTTTCCCAGCAACGGAAGTGGCCTTGTGGTATTCAGTTCAGTATTACATACTTCCAGCATATATCATCATTGCCCAAAACTTCAGCACCCAACTTCTTTTCACATTGATTCCTCCTGATTGCACTCTTCAGCCCATTCTTCTTTATCACCCAAATCCATATCGGTTTCTAGGCACACCTTACAAGCCAGCACATGATTTTGTGTCTATATGACCGCGGTGTAATCCGGTTGGACTGTTACTTTGTTTTCCAAGTGTACCTGCATCTCTTGTCATACTGAAACAGTGTACTTGTATAAGTTGGTGAAATTTATTTGCAAAACTCAAAAAAGTCATTCTTCTCTCTTCTGTTCCTTTTATTGAGTCCATGTTGTTTTTGTTGTTGTTATCCCCAGTGCAACGATTGGTTTGATGCAGCTCTCCATGCTGCTCTGTCCTGTGGAAGCCTCTTCACCTCCGACTAACTACTGCAACCTAAATACATCTGAATATCCTCACAGTAATTATCTCTCTGGCTTCGTCTACGATTTTCACCCTCCCCCTCCACCCTCGCTTCCATCCTGTACTAAATTGGTGATCCCTTGAGGTCTCAGAATGCGTCCTATGAAATGGTCGCTTCCTCTGTCAGGCCGTGCCACAAATTTCTTTTCTACCAAATTCTATTCAGTACCTCCTCTTTAGTTAAGTCATCTAACCATCTGATCTTCAGCATTATTCTGTAGCACCACATTTCAAAGGCTTCTTTTCTCTTCTTATCTAAACTGTTTACGTCTATGTATCACTTCCATACATGGATACACTTCAAATACTTTCAGAAATGACTTCCTGGCACCTAAACCTATACTTGATTTTAACAAATTTCTCTTCTTCAGAAACGCTTTCGTTGCAGTTGCCAGTCTACATTTTATACATTATTACGCCATCCATCATCAGTTACTTCGCTACTACATTAATTGTCTTATTTTATAATCAAATTCCCTCAGCATCAGCTAATATAATTCGACGAAATTCCATTATCCTCATTTTGCTTTCGTTGATGTTCATATAGCCTCCTTTCAAGACCATGTCCATCCAATTCAACTGCGCTTCCAAGTCCTTTGTGTTCTCTGATACTATTACAATATCATCGGCAACCCTCAAAGTTTTTATTTCTTCTATCTGGCCATTAATACCAACTCCAGATTTTTCTTCTGTTACCTTTACTGCTTGCTCAATAAACAGATCGAATAACATCGGGGACTGGCTACAGCCCTGTCTCTACCCTGTCTCAACCACTAATTTCATTTCAAGCCCCTCGACTCTTATATAATTCCCATATGGCTTCTGTTCAAATCATAGCTTTCGTTCTTTGTACTTTACCCATGAAACCTTTTGAATTTAAGAGAGAGCATTTAAGTGAACATTGTCAAAACTTTCTCTAAGTGTACAAATGCTGGAGATGTACGTTTGGCTTTCCTTAACCTAGGCGAAGGGAACGTTGCCTCACGTGTTCCTACATATCTCTGGAATCCTAACTGACCTACCCTGAGGTCGGCTTCTACCAGTTTCTCTATCCTTCTGTAAACAATTCGTGTTAGTGTTTTGCAACACTAAGTTACGAAACTAATAGTTCGTTAATATTCACACCTATTATCATCTTTGCTCTATGGAATAGGAATTATTATATTCTTCTTGAAGCCTGAGGTTATTTCGCCTGTCTCTGTCACCTTGCACGCCAGATGGAAGAAACCTGTCATGCCTGGCCCTCCCAAGGCCATCAGGAGCTCCGACGGAACCTTGTTCACTCCCGGCGCCTTGTTTCGACTTAGGTCTTTCATCTCTCCCTCAAATTCTCCACGCACTATCATATCTCCCATTTCATCCCCATTTACGTACGTGCTCTTCCATTTAGATAATACACTGAAGCGCCATAGAAAATGGTACAGACATGCGTCTGTAAACTGGCAGAATACGGCGCTGCCATTAGCAATGCCTATATAAAACAAGTTTAGGGCGCAGGTTCTAGATCGGTTACTGCTGCTACAATGGCAGGTTTTCAAGATTTAAGTGAGTCTGAACGTGGGTTATAATCGGCGCACGGGCGATAGGACACAGCATCTCCGAGGTAGCGATGAAGTGGGGATTTTTCCGTACGAAAATTTCACAAGTGTACCGTGAATATCAAGAATCCGGTAAAACATCAAATCTCCGACATCGCTGTGGCCGGAAAAATATCCTGCGAAAAGGGGACCAACGGTGACTGAAGAGAATCGTTCAACATGACAGAAGTGCAATCCACCCACACACTGCTGGTGATTTCAGTGCTGACACTGTCAGCGTGCGAACCTTTCAATGAAACACCATCGGTATGGGCTTTCAGAGCCGAAAGATCACTAATGTACACTTTATGACTGCACAACACAGAGATTTACGCCTCGACTGGTCACGTCAACACTGACATTAGACTTTTGGTCACTGGAAACATGTTGCCTGGTCGGAAGAGTTCCGTTTCAAACTGTATCGAGCGGATGGTCGTATACGGTTATGGACACAACCTCATTAACCCATGGACTCTTCATCTCAGCGGAGGACTGTTCAAGCTGCTGCTGGAGGCTCTGTAAAGGTGTGGGGCATGTTCAGTTGCACTGATATGGGACCCCTGACACGTCTAGATACGACTCTGTCAGGTGACACGTACGTAAGCATCCTGTCTGGTCACCTGCATCCATTCACGTCCATTGTGCATTCCGACGGACTCCGCCAATTCCAGCAGACATGCGACACTCCACACGTCAAAAATTGTTCCAAACTGGCTCCAGTAGCACTCTTCTGAGTTTAAACTCTTCCGATGGCTACCAAACGCCCCAGACATAAACATTATTGAGCATATGTGGGAGCACTGCAACATCATGTTCAGAAGCGATCTCCACCCCTCGTGCTCTTACGGATTTATGGACAGCCCTGCAGGATCGGTGGTGTCAGTTCCCTCCACCACTACTTCAGACGTTAGTCGAGTCCATGCCACGTCGTGTTGCGGCACTTCTACGTGCTCGTATGGGCCCTACGCTATCTTAGGCAGGTGAAACAGTTTGTTTGGCTCTTCAGTGTATTAATACTGATATGGGATCCATACTGCACCGTAAGTGTTTTCTGCGTCTACTATAGCGTTCCTCCCACAATTTATTACTGGATTTTTGTCTCGCGTTAATAACGAATAATCTGGTCAGCTACTTTCTGTACTATTTACTGATATCTTGTGATTGTGAATTTTCGGTACGTACTGTATTTGATGTGGTTGATTTGGTTTCACTCCTGACTGAATGATCCTATCGCTGAATTATTCACAGTAACTCACTCTTACTCTCACTGTGAGATAAATTGTTTAATAATGCACTAACAGTTTTAGAGTGACGTTCATCTACCTTGCAACTACTGTTACATACAGAAATACGAGTTAAAGTTTACAAATAAAGTGAAAATGTGTTAGATACTGGGCAAATTACTGTTTCTGCTGTCGACGGGACGTTAAGCACTAACCACCACCACTGCTTCTGCAAAGTTATATACTTTGTAACGCTATATTGTTGGACTTCCATGGTGGAATTTCAGGACCGCCCGTCATAGATTGAAAGTCACTGTTTCGCTACACGGTGTTAAATTTCAAGGTGTTTGCTACCCATGGAACGCTATATAAATCCCAACAGCTTAGTCAAATCAGAGCATCAATACATTTTCATTTCATATAACCGTTAGGGGTAGTGGAGCTTGCTGTGTGATATGAATGTTGTAACACCTCTTGGAAAAATTTGATGCAATGTATTTGTGCATTCTGTCAATATGACGTAAAAAAAAAAACAGAGACACGGGACACGGAGATTTGTCGGTGTACGAAACTGGATGTACAGCTCGCATCTACGCGACAAAGCCAAAGAATATTTACAGACAATTGTTTCTTTTGTAATGTAGACACTGTGGTCTTCTTTGTCATCGTTTTGCTTTGTGTGTTATCGCTGTGGGAACTATAACATCTGGATGCTCTGATCTTACTCTGTTGATGAAACGTCTGTACTGCTGAAAATTATGTATTCGTTATCTTTAAAATGTAACTTACGTTTATTAGATATGTAATTTTATGTACATAAAAATCAACAAATTCTCTTTGATTATTTACAGAATTAATTTCAGATGGAGACTTTCGTTATTGGCTGACATTATTTCCTGAATTACTAATAAGCTTAAATACGCCCGCAGTGATCGTTACTGACGACTAGTAATTACAGAAGTTCTACGATTACGGTTCTTCCACAATTTCATCAAATTATAGGTGCACCGTATTGGTGACCGCCGAGTGTGTTTCAGTTCTCACGCAGCCGACACTTTTATCTTGTGTCAAGAGTATTAAGAGGTCACTTTAGGTTTAAGGAAAAGGTACGTTACGTCGGCAACACTTAAAAAGGCCCATATTTTAACAGTAAATGAGAGAAAATCATGTTCTTGACTGAAAAACTTTTCTTATGTGAAAAGTTCGAAGTCTCACTTAGATCACTGGTAGCCATCCCTCAGGAAATCCTCCTTACTGTAAGACGAACAATATTACAAGGAGTTCATATAACAGTGAAGTAATTCTATCTGTCTAATAACTACACAGGCATGAACTATTGGTACTTTGTGTAAAAAAGACTAACTGCAAATAACGTTAAACTATACGACGAGTATCATTTCATGTTAATACATTTGTAAAACCCTCTTTTGAATGATAGTATTCTTGAAAAATACCTTAATTTTCATTTAATATAGTAGTTAATTTACCATTATGTGTACTTTTGACTTTAAACATTTTGTAGACAGTTCCTATATTTCAGAGAAGAAATCGAAATTCACGTGTCCTAGATGAAAATATCTGATATCTCTCAATGTGTGGATAGATAACTTACAAGAAAAATTTTGCGTTTTATCTTTTACACCGTGCATCAGCTATGAAAACGGCGATGAGCACCAACAACAAAGTATGTCAACATTAAATGATGTGAGGAATCGGTGAAGAACACAGGAAGATATAAAAAAATAATGAATGTACATGTGACAACGAATCATTGTCTATGAATTAAGCAACATGGAAAAAAAATTTCAGTCTTAGGAAAGTTGAAGGCAAGAAATAAGGAGTTGTGGCAATATTATTGATCTAAAAATATATGTATGAATGATGTTATATGTTAACGATGCTACAAACAAATGTGGATAAAATAATTACTGAATCGCTTTAAGATAATAATGTGATTGTGAACACAATGCTTTTTGTTTGCAAACAAGTGCTTCCAGTTGGAACCGAAGACGTTCTCAGTGTGAGATGTAGCTGTTTGAGAAGTAGCAAAGGTAATAATACAAATATCTGCACATCAAAAACAAAAGTCTTCGTATTCGGTAGATATGGACCAGTGACAGCCAAAGTAATCTTTAATAACAACGGAATAGAACAATTTATCAGATCCCTTTGAGCTATCTTCGGTGTGATTTCATTTATCACACGACGATATGACTAGAGAGGAGCAAACATTTTGATATCTATGTGGCACAATCAAACGGAAGTAGCAGAAGATCTACACTGCTTGAACTAAAACAGATGGTTTCAGTACCAACGTTGCTGTATGGATATTAGTATTGGAGGAATACTAAACGACATGCCAAAGACAGAAAGAATGGAAATTACATAAACGCGAGCAATAGCATACTGCACGTTGACAGATAAAACAACACGTCAGTAAATAAGGAAAGAATTGAACTTATTCACTATGAATAAAAGAACAGCGAACCTAAGAAACTAAAGAATATAGGATGTGACACTACTGCAAGAAAGAAGAAAACCGAAAACAGAGCTGATATATGAGGCCACACAAGGAAGCAAGAAGAGCAGTACACCAAATAAAAGGTGGATGAGCGGAATACCCGAGAGTATATAAAAGCAGGGAGCTTAACACTTGCTGTTGAATGTGATCAAAAATGTATTATGTTCCATTTGGAAGCGGCTACTTACATTTAAAGAAGTTGG
Source organism: Schistocerca serialis cubense (assembly GCF_023864345.2). Classification (NCBI taxonomy): domain Eukaryota; kingdom Metazoa; phylum Arthropoda; class Insecta; order Orthoptera; family Acrididae; genus Schistocerca; species Schistocerca serialis. The sequence goes on along the minus strand of NC_064645.1, from coordinate 311,606,828 downwards.
AAGAAGGAAAAGGTTTTTAAGATACTCTGGACCCGAAATAATACTATTTTACCTCATTTAGTTTTAAGAATCGTTCAGTTTATATTTTTCTAATTCGCTTCCGGGGTGCTGTACTCCTCATTACTTCCAACTTAGTTCTCTTTAAATGTAATCCACCGTTCAGATCTAGACAGAAGGACGATCTCACTTATGAATGCAATTATTGTTATCTTTCCCTCTGCCATGTTCCTCTGTGTGCCGCGCGGGATAAGCCGAGCGGTCTAGGGGCGCTGCAAGCATGGACTGTGCGGCTGGTCTAAGCGGAGATTCGAGTCCTCCTTCGGGCATTGGAGTGTGTTTGTCCTTAGGATAATTTAGGTTAAGTAGTGTGTAAGCTTTCGGACTGAACGACCTTAGCAGTTAAGTTCCATAAGATTACACACACATTTGAACGTTTGTTCCTCTGTGTCAGGTTATTACCTCACCTTCCTCATCCATTCTTCAGCATACAAGTAAATCAGCACAAGTGACAATACGTAAACCATATTTTGGGTAACTACTATTGATACCATTAAACGGCTAACACGTTCAGTCGATCCAAGCAGCACATTATCTAACTAACGTTTTCCAGTGGTAGCAGAGATTTGATTTACGGTATCTCATGTAATTATTGACCTTAAAATATCACACATTCTACTCATTAAAATGTATAATCTTACGCTAATGGTTAAACATCTAATGTTACAAAATGTGTAATATGTATTGAGGCAACAAAACTCATGGGGCGCAAATTACACAGAGAATTTTCATCCAGTATTTGAGAATGACAGCATGTAGCAATTTCCATAAAAGTTTACTCATAATTTCACACCACTTCGAAACTTTTTCTCTCAACATTTCCCCCCAAAGAATGAAAATTTATAGCATACTACAGTTTCGCTTTTCGTGCAGTATAGCTCCAACATCAGGCGCGACGTTTTAATTTACTATTTCTATACAACCTACTCTGTTTGCAACATGTTTGGCAGACAGCATCGACATATACCATTCACTGAATGTAACTTCAAATTCTGACTTTTTCATTGGTTAATGGTTAAATTATGCGAAACAAATAAAATCAATATAATTACAGTTTCGCATCTTCCTCCATAAAGGAGTTACTTAGTTATACCAAAAAACTTATCACATTGACTGATTTGTAGACTCATAAGATGTTTGAAGATGTTTTTTACGTGGGAGTTTGATTCTTTACTGAAGTGAGAAGAGTGATTGCTAGTAGCTATATCAATGCCTTGCATAATGAGTGGTTTGACTGTACCATTTTCATTCAAATTAATTACTTGGAAATTTTAAACATAGCTAATTACACTTCGAATTCTATACACTGCGGCCATGTCACCAAAGGTGGAGCATACAATGTAGGCATTCACGGACAGTATTAACTTTGCTTAAAACTTCCGGCCGATCGGCCGTGGTTGATACGTAAAGGAGGAAGTTTGACATATCGACCACGGCCTGTCAGCTCGAAACTTTTAACTCAAGCCTCTAAAAGTTCTTAGTAAAAGAGTATGTTCAAAATTTATGCAAATATAATCTCACAGACAACGTTACAGTTTATTTGGAATGTAAATTGACGTCTCTGTCAATTATGGAAATAACATAAAGCACTATATAACTTGGAATTAACAAATGTACTATTAAACAAGAGCACTTAACAAACTGAAATTAATCTGCAGTCGTAATCGACTTCCCGAACGCGTATAGGGTTGTGCTAAATGCCACCTTTGGTCAGATACTTGCAGGTTCGTTACGCTATCTGGAACTGTTAACATTGATAATAAGGTTGAAAAATCTAGCTGTAATATAAGTGAAGCAGTTCCAACTGTTCGCTATATCGTCGTGCAGTCACAGACTGCTTAGACTGAAGGTAGCTCCTGCCATCTGGCGACGGAGCTGTGCATTTCCCTCGTCTGCACAGTGCTGCCATCTCGACGGGGATTCCGCGTTAACGCTGACGTCACCCAGGCGCTGTCGCTATGACAACCGCGAAGCCGAAGTTCAGCACTCATGCAGTGCAGATGTACTGAAGAAGAGTGGCGTCAGAGATGAAAATAAAAAAGTGGCATGTGAACAGGCCAAGAGACGTATCGATATCTGCAGGCTTTTCAAAGAAGTTAAGCATTTACTGATGATCTATTAAGCCTGTCACTGGTTTTGGCACCAATTAGATTACGATACCGGAGAATACGACGTTGATTACATATTAGTTACACTACTGATTTGTGATATTCCGTTTAGCATTAGTGGCTCTTCATATTATCGAAATACTGCCGTCTTAGTTGCACTTCGCACGTCATCGTGATGTGTGACTGCGGAGGGACATAAAACGTTGGATTTCGGTAGACGCTTTTACTGCAAAAGAGGCTATAGCAGCAGGGAATTTCCACCACTGGTAGTAAGGCAACGGGTACCGCAACGAGATATTTTTAGCATCTTCCGTTGTCGATTGGTTTTTTATTAATGTGTTAATCATAATTAGCTTGAGATCAGTGTGGAACACGAATCATTACATTGAAATTTTCACTCGAAACAAGTAAATCACCCGTTTCTTTAATATGAAAAGGTTAACATGAGACGCTAACGAACAACATATAGTTTCATAAAGTTATGCTTTACATGTGTTTAATGAAACAGCGTGTCTAGTCTTAGATCAATAATAGTGCTTTTCCTAGAATATGAAACACCTCAACATTAATAACTCAGTTCCGTTATTCAGCTCGTGAGACGGCAGACAAGGTTATCGGCTGTAGTACAAACAATGATGATAATCGGCAGGTTGCTGAAAACGTGGATATCGAATTGAGAAAGTCTTTCTTTGTACCCGACCAACAGAGTCCACATCTGGGTAGCCTTGTTAAGATTGTTGGCACGATTTCATTGAGCCTCGACGTGGCACTGCATTTGGTTCAAATACGGCCAGAATAACATGGCCCTTTCTTGACAAGAAACGTACTGTCCCGCTTTGGAATACCTTTCCAGCTGCCACGACATTTCAAAACCACAAATTGTTGCATCTGCTAGCCGTACAGCATTAGAGCTTTATTCCAGGAAACACGGGACATTTTTCTCGTCCGACAGTACGCCACTATTTTTGTGCAACAGTCTCTACGTGCAACAAGTGCAATTACCTCTTAGCCCCTACGTAGAGCAAATGACTTCTACAAGGCCTAATACCAACCGAAAAAAATTTCAGCACAGTAATCTACTGACGGTGACATTCGAGTTAGTTATAAACGCTAACAAGTGATTTTACTATAGCTCGAACAGTGCATACATTGAATATGAAAGAACGAGATCTGTACGACAGAAAACTGTACGGAAACCCATGTGCGAAGGGTTGCAGCTGGTGTAATAATCTTAACTGTTCAGTTACGCATAGGAGGACAATGAGAGAACATCGTTTGCTATGTGTTCATCTTTTTACAATACAAGGAACTAAGCAAGAATTAAATTGTCCCTGTAGTTCCAAAGCGCTGAAGATCCGCACTTCACTGCTTGAATTTTATTTGTGGGTGACACAGGATGCAAATAGGGTGGAAGCTGTAAACCTAGAAAATTGCAATGAAATTCAGGAAGTTCTGAAAGGGATGTGTGGTTAGTATAGGAACAAGCAATTGACCCTGAACACAAATGTAGCCCATCTATATAAATAAAAACGAAAATGTTCGTTTGTACAAGTATCACGGTAGGCGCAAAGTCTGGATATTAAAGTAAATCCTAAGAATCCATAGGACATACTGATACGTCACCGAAAATTGATCAGTGTACATTTTCGTGAAACAGTCCCTCCAGTCGAACGAGACAATAAGTTCATAGCTACCAGTCACTGTTTATTTATCCACAAAGCGTCTGAAAGGTTTAAACATCCACCACAAAATGGATTTTAATGTGTCTACACCAAGCTCATGGAACAGCGGCCACCCGCGAAACAGACGTGTAATGCGGGCCCCGGACTGAATAGGGGTTAGCTTCGCGGGTCCACCAGTGTACGCAAACTCTCATCGGCGGCCACTAGGCAACCCCACTTGCGCCACCAGAGGACGCGATATCAACGTTTCTACTTTCTTCTGCACGCCACGTGGCGGGACATATTTAGCAGTATATCCAGGAACGGGCGTATTACATAGGCCCGCGCCGAGGCATGGGAGGTGCTCACATCGGGTCAGCCGCTCGTAGTAGAAGCAGAGGCACCGTCCAAAGACCGCCGATCGCAGATTCGTCAAGTCTTCACGTCATCGGCATCGCATTAGGTTACGTGGTCTCAGACGGTGGTCACCGTGGCTTACTCGAGTAGCTGTTTTGTTACGGCAAGGACGAACTTCCATCTTACTTAGTAGTATTAAGTTGTATTTGAATTGGAACAATCTTACATTTAATTTCTTTATTGTGGAACTCGGAAGTGGCCAGTAGAATGGTTTCTTTGTGTGTCTGAATAGAATTTTTGGTTGGCAGTTAGACTAGTAATAAAATCCTCATAAGTGACTTGGAATTTCCTTTTTCTGTCCATAACCACTTGACGTAGCAGCTTTGTATGTGTTAGTTTCCAGAGCAGGTGTTCTTAAGGCTATGTAGTCCAACTCTGCGAAACGGTGATCTCCTCCAGTCACTCCTTCCAGAATCTGTATCTGAATCTCCCCCTATCCATCCTTGTCTGCCTGCTTTTCTGCCCCTCTCTGTCTGTCTGTCTGTCTGTCTCACTCTCTCTCTCTCTCTCTCACACACACACACACACACACACACACACACACACACACACACACACACACACACACACACACACACACACATATATATATATATATATATATATTCACTCTTTCTCTTCCTCCATCCTATCCTTACCGTCTCTGAGTCCCAGCCAGAACTGTAAATCATGTATAATTTTACCACTGTTTGCAACATAATTATTGTACTTAAATTGTGCAACGTGCTACCTGACTACATAAACGAGAATAAAACTTAAGCTACATAAACTTGACAGAAAATTATCTGTATACCACTTGAATCATTTATTCCAACGAATGTATCGAGCAACTCAAACAAATATCGCCACAATCCTTTAAACCTGTTCCGCAATAGTAATGTTTCAACGATATATATTCTCCGTATTTCGAGAAAATTTCTCTGACTTGCTATATGTTCTTTGCAACGAGTAGTTTCCAAGCAAAATCTTTGTTTACAAAATATGACAGTTATGTGACTGTTACGACAGAGTAGGGAGCCTGTGACCACTGAAGGTATTCTCCGTTTGTTGCTTATTTTAGAGATTCATTTAGTTTTTAGTCAAAAGGCCTCCCGAAAACCACATTCTAGAAAAGTACTTTTGTTTCTCCGTTAGACAGTGCCACAAGCCACCTGAAAACCGGAACACTACATCCACGTATGTCATACTAATGCACGTAAACCAACTTGATGGTTGAGTTTTGAACCTTCGGAAAGCGTTCTGGATATAAATAAACAGTTACTGAAAACAGGAAACTTGTTGTTTCATTCGATATCAATATGTCACGGTAAAGCATAATCTAAAATGTTCGCATTCAAAGTCCCTCCTATATTTCTTCTCAGTGGTGTCCAATTATTCCCGCCACGCAAACCTCCCTCCCCTAAAGAAGAGAAGATGCTTGCAGGAAGTCTCTCACGTGCCTACCTGGATTCCACAAATTTAGAAAAATGTTTCTGTCGGAACATAGACAAAAGTTTTTCTAGACTTTAGTGCTACCGAAATAGTGATGAACATGAATCTGTCGACAATTGCTTCCGTAAGATATACGTTCATCAGTCGGTTGTTTGGTCATAGCAGTCTTTCCGATACTCGTTTAGCTCGGATGCTACTGGACACATGCCGTGATTTTCACACGCTCTGTTTGCTTCTTGGTCGCTAGTGTGCTCTACACCTGTCCGCAAACACCAAATACCTGTCATCATTTGAGAACTGCAACACAAAGTCAGATACGTCTAGCATCCTGGCTGAAGCTCCGCACAACCACCAAACTGTCCTCAGTGTCCTTCTGCATTTCAGCCATACGACTTTGAAACAAACTACCACGTAACTTGTGTATTATCCAAAATCATTCTGATTCAAAAGGAGATTACAGACCTTTTATCATTGGAGTAGCCTTTCTCTCTGCGTTTTCCTCATTCATTTCTATATCTGATTTCGTTTTTCCTCTCCTCTGCTAATCTTACTCTATTATTCCTTGCTCTTCCTCCGAAACCGTCAAATCTTTCTCCACGATTTTTTTTTTATGGTTTTAGGGCGCACAACTTCAACGGTCATTAGCGCCCAGACTACGTTAGGAATGCACCGCGAGTCACAAGTTTAAAACAGCAACGAAACGGAAAACACGATAAAAGACAGACTGACAGGCATAGGATTAAAAAAAGAAAACAGCATAATCAAATGTCCTTTGAGAGGGTTGTGAATTTGATAAAATGAAGAACGCGAGCAGCTCCTCGTGGGTCATCCGCTAAAATGGCTTCTACAGTACATGGCAGCCCAAGATCAAGACGCAGGGTGTTAAAATCCGGACAGGACGTTAAAATGTGGCGGACCGTCAGCAATTGCCCACATGGGCAGAACGGCGCCGGCGCAGCCGTCAGCAGATGGCGATGGCTGAACCGGCAGTGTCCAATTCGTAACCGGGCCAAAACTACCTCCTCCCGCCGAGAAGGGCGTGAGGAGGACGTCCAAGCCACGGGAAGAGGTTTCAAGGCCCGAAGCTTGTTGTCTGTAAGTGCAGCCCAATCGGCATGCAACAGCGATAAAATGCGCCGACATATGACCCTGCTACAATCTGACGAAGGGACACAACAAGAAGCTGTCCGAGGCTGGAGGACCGCAGCCTTGGCCGCGGCATCTGCAGCTTCGTTCCCAGGGATACCGACATGGCCAGGAACCCACATAAAGCTAACCGGAGAACCGACGTCCACCAGCTGCTGAAGAGAGGGTTGGATCCGGTGCACGAAAGGGTGAACCGGGTACGGATCACTGAGGCTCTGGATAGCGCTCAGGGAATCGGAGCAGATGACATATGCAGAATGTCGGTGGCGGCAGATGTAAAGAACAGCCTGGTAGAGGGCAAAGAGCTCAGCTGTGAAGACCGAACAATGGCCATGGAGCCGGTATTTGAAACTTTGTGCCCCGACAATAAAAGAACACCCGACCCCGTCATTGGTCTTAGAGCCATCTGTATAAATGAAGGTCATATTAATTAACTTCGAACGAAGTTCGACAAAACGGGAGTGGTAGACTGAACCGGGGGTAACCTCCTTCGGGAGCGAGCAGAGGTCAAGGTGGACGCGAACCGGAGCCTGGAGCCAAGGTGGCGTGTGGCTCTCGCCCACTCGAAAGGTTGTAGGGAGTGAAAAATTAAGGTGTTGAAGGAGGCGACGAAAGCGAACTCCAGGGGGTAGCAGGGCAGAGACATACAACCCGTATTGACTGTCGAGAGAGTCATCAAAAATGAACGATAAGACGGGTGGTCGGGCATTGCCAGTAGCCGACAGGCATACCGACAAAGCAGTATATCGCGCCGGTAGGTGAGTGGCAACTCACCAGCGTCAGCATGAAGACTCTCGACGGGACTAGTATAAAACGCTCCGATCGCAAGTCGTAAACCCCGATGTTGTATGGAGTTGAGGCGGCGTAAGATGGATGGCCGTGCAGAGGAGTATACGAAGCTCCCATAATCCAGCTTGGAGCGGACGATCGACCGATATAGGCGATCCGCTCCCCACGACATACCACTGAGAACACGGAGGACATTTAGAGAACGGGTACAACGGGCAGCCAAATATGACACATGTGGAGACCAGCTAAGTTTCCTGTCAAATGTAAGACCTAAAAATTTTGTTGTCTTCACGAATGGGAGAGCAACAGGACCGAGTCGTAAGGACGGTGGGAGAAACTCTTTGTAGCGCCAGAAGTTAATACAGACCGTCTTCTCGGCAGAAAAACGGAAGCCATTGGCGACACTCCAGCAGTAAAGACGGTCAAGAGAACGCTGAAGACAGCGCTCCAGGAAACACGTACGCTGCGCGCTGCAATAGATGGTAAAATCGTCCACGAAAAGGGAGCCTGATACATCAGCTGGGAGGCAATCCAATATTGGATTGATCGCTATGGCGAAGAGAGCGACGCTCAAAACTGAGCCCTGTGGCACCCCTTTCTCCTGGCGAAAGGTGTCTGACAGGACAGAACCCACACGTACCCTGAACTGTCGATCCATTAAAAAGGAACGAATAAAAAGAGGGAGGCGACCGTGAAGGCCCCATGTATGCATGGTGCGGAGAATGCCCGCCCTCCAACAGGTGTCGTAAGCCTTCTCCAAATCAAAGAACACAGCCGCGGTCGGGCGCTTCCGCAAGAAGTTATTCATAATGAAGGTCGACAAGGTAACCAGATGGTCAACAGCAGAGCGGCGCCTACGAAATCCACATTGTACATTGGTAAGTAGGCGTCGAGACTCGAGCAGCCAAACCAATCGAGAGTTAACCATTCGCTCCATCACTTTACAGACACAGCTGGTAAGCGAGATGGGTCGATAACTGTAAGGCAAGTGCTTGTCCTTCCCCGGCTTAGGAATCGGGACAACAATAGACTCGCGCCAGCATGCGGGAACGTGTCCCTCAATCCAGATGCGATTGTAAGTACGAAGAAGAAAACCTTTACCCGCAGGAGAAAGGTTCTTCAGCATCTGAATATGAATAGAATCAGGCCCTGGAGCGGAGGACCGTGACCGGCCAAGTGCGTTTTCGAGTTCCCGTATGGTGAATGGGGCATTATAACTTTCACGATTCGAGGATCGGAAGTTAGGTGGCCGAGCCTCCTCTGCCTGTTTGCGGGGGAGGAAGGCAGGGTGGTAATGAGCGGAGCTCGAAACCTCTGCGAAAAAGCGGCCGAAGGCATTGGAGACAGCCTCAGGGGCCACAAGGACGTCATTCGCGACCGTCAAGCCAGAAACTGGTGAGTGGACCTTAGTGCCAGATAGCCGGCGCAGGCTACCCCAGAAAACAGAAGAAGGAGTAAAACTGTTGAAGGTGCTTGTGAAAGCAGCCCAGCTGGCTTTCTTGCTTTCTTTAATAATACGACGACACTGTGCACGTAATCGTTTATAATTGATACAATTCGCCACTGTAGGGTGGCGTTTAAAGGTGCGTAAAGCACGTCGACGAGCACGTAAAGCGTCTCTACATGCTGCGGTCCACCAGGGGACCGGTACGCGACGTGGAGTAGAAGTAGGGTGAGTGATGGAATATTCAGCAGCAGTGAGAATGACTTCCGTGAGGTGTGCGACCTGACTATCGCAGCTTGTGAAGGTTTGATCCTGAAAGGTCGCCCTGGAAGAGAAGAGCCCCCAGTCTGCTTTGGAGATGGTCCAACTAGATGAGCACGGAGAGGGGGTATGCTGCAGAAGATGGATAACACACGGGAAGTGGTCGCTCGAATATGTATCAGAAAGTGCATACCACTCAAACCGGCGTGCAAGTTGGGGAGTTCATATACAGAGGTCTACATGGGAGTAGGTGTGAGATGTCTCCGACAGAAAAGTAGGGGCGCCAGTATTGAGGCAGACAAGATTGAGCTGGTTGAAAATGTCTGCTAACAGGGAGCCCCTCGGGCAGGATGCTGGAGAGCCCCAAAGGGGATGGTGGGCATTGAAGTCTCCAGTTAACAAAAATGGTGCAGGTTGCTGAGCAATAAGTTGCATCATGTCTGCCCTGGTAACGGCAGACGACGATGGAGTGTAAACGGTGCAAATGGAAAATGTAAAAGTGGGGAGAGTAATGCGGATGGCAACTGCCTGCAGGCCAGTGTGCAACGAGATGGGATCGTAGTAAATATCATCCCGGACGAGCAACATAACCCCTCCATGAGCTGGGATACCTACCACAGGGGGTAGATCAAAAGCGCACAGAGGTGTAGTGTGCCAAGGCAATTTGATCGCATGGGCGTAGCTTCGTTTCCTGGAGGGCTACGACGAGCGGACGGTGCAAGCGGAGCAGCAACTTCCAAGTCCTCTCGGTTGGAGCGAATGCTGCGAATATTCCAATGAATAAGTTCCATCGTAAGAAAAAAAAAAGGAAGATGAAAGAAGGGGTCACCTCGAAGGCTGCTGAGGACCTGGCTTCGAGCGAGCACTGCCGCCGCTATCAGTAGGCGGACAGTCATCGTCCATTGGGTCTATAGGTTCATCGGCCATCTTGGGAAGATGGCCGGGAGGGGGAGCTTCCTCCGCCGGTGAACGGCCAGATGTTCGGCTACCAGCGGTGCGGCCAGGCGAAACGGATGACGGCCTGGGGCGGCAACCGCTGGGTGGCGCAGGAGAAGAAATGCGCCGTGGCGGAGAAGGAGAACTGTGCTTCCTATGAGCCTTCTTGGAAGGTCGTTTGGTGGAAGTACCGGTCGAAGGCTGGGAGGTCGAGGTACGTAGGAAGTCTGCACGGGACGGTTCTTTCTTGAAGGCCCGTGCATCTGACTTCTGGGTCTTCGTCTTAGCAGAAGCTGATGAAGGGGCCGGTGTCTGTGGGGTGATCGGAGCAAGAGGAGACGTCGACCGCGCGATCTTAGCACTGGCCGAACGGACGACCGTGGTGCTGAAGGTCAGATCGCATGTCTGGGTTGCCACCTCCCTGGTAGTCCGAGGAGAGGCAAGGACAGTACTGTATTTCCCCGCTGGGAGCAGCGTGGGCTTCCTACTAGCCAATAGCTTGCGAGCAGCCGAAGTGGACACTTTCTCTTTGACCCTAATTTCTTGGATACAGCGTTCTTCCTTATAGACAGGACAGTCGCGGGAGGATGCGGCATGGTCACCCTGACAGTTCACACAACGAGGAGACGGAGGTGGACAGTCACCCACATGGGCATCCCTGCCACAAGTGACACATTTAGCCGCATTCGAACAAGACTGTCGAGTGTGATTGAAACGCTGACACTGGTAGCAGCGCGTAGGTGTCGGGACATAGGGGCGAACAGAAATAACCTCGTAGCCCGCCTTGATACGCGATGGCAGCTTAACACTATCAAAGGTCAAGAAAAGTGTCCGGGTCGGTACAAGGTCATTGTTGACCTTTTTCATGGCCCTATGGACAGCCGTCACGCCCTGCTCAGCGAGGAAAGATTGAATCTCCTCGTCAGTCAAGCCGTCGAGGGACCTAGTATAGACTACACCACGAGACGAATTCAAAGTTCGGTGAGCCTCCACCCGGACAGGAAACGTGTACAGGAGTGTGGTCCGAAGCAGTTTTTGTGCCTGAAAGGCGCTCTCAGTTTCGAGTAATAAGGTACCGTTACGCAACCTGGTACAAGATTTGACAGATCCGGCTATGGCATCTACGCCCTTCTGGATAACGAAAGGGTTGACAGAGGAAAAATCCTTTCCGTCCTCAGATCGAGAAACGACGAGGAACTGTGGGGCAGGCGGTAGTACTTTTGTCACTGGTAGCTGGTCAAGTTTCCGTTTTTGGGCAGAAGTCGAGAGAGATGGAGTGAAATCCATTGCAGAGGAATCCCCCATGATTGCCAGCGTCTCCGATGGCGCGCTCCTTCCTTGTGGGGACCCTCTCAGAGGGCACTCCCGCCTTAGGTGAATGTTTACACCTCAGGTCACACCTCCCGAGAAACAGACGGAGGGACCAATCGGCATGGTCAGAAGGTATCAGCTCAGGCAATCACCCCTCCCCGGGCCTGGCCTTTACCAGGGGGTACGCGCGTGCCTTACATGTCTACCCAGGGCGGGGAATTACGCGTTACCCCGTCACTGGCTACGCGTGCGAACGCGTGGGTCGGCCTTCAGGCGCGCACAGGGAGGAAGGAAGAAGAGGAAAAAGGAGAGAGGGAGAGAGAGAGAGGACAGACTGTCTCAAACGCCGAGGCGGAGACCAGAGAAGGCAAGGAGAAGAAGGCAATGAGAAGGCAAGGAGAAGAAGGCAATGAGAAGGCAAGGAGAAGAAGGCAATGAGAAGGCAAGGAGAAGAAGGCAATGATATGGTAAGGAGATTTTGCAGGGGAAAGAGTAAGGAAGACAGTGAGGTGGAGAAGAGCAAAGAAAGAAACCAACCAAAGGAAGGAAGAAACGAGAAGTGAAAAAGCAAAACGACCGCAAATAGAGGTCGTGGAACCGTCCGTCTCCGGACGCAGGCGCTAACTACCCCTTGAGGGGGAGGGACTCCTTTTAGTCGCCTCTTACGACAGGCAGGAATACCGCGGGCCTATTCTAATCCCCGGAACCGCAGGGGGGTTTCTCCACGATGTATTACTGTCGTATGTTTTTGTTAGGAGAAAACATGTTTATAGAGGTCAGCTGCTCGGTTCAAAATGGTTCAAATGGCTCTGAGCACTATGGGACTTAACATCTGTGGTCATCAGTCCCCTAGAACTCAGAAATACTTAAACTTAACTAACTTAAGGACATCACACACATCCATGCCCGAGGCAGGATTCGAACCTGCGACCGTAGCACAGCTGCTCGCGTTCAAAATTATGTGAACACCTGATGTCTATAAAAACACGGCTCTTCGAATATTTAACGACTATAGATAGTTAAGTACACAGTTAATAGATTTTTTTGTTTGATGTGATACTGACATTTCGACATTACTCAATATTAATCAGACTGCCATTTCTTATATTCCACGTATTCGTTACCATACATACTATCAATATTATTAATACTGCGCATAATTATTATTCATATTAGAACAGTGAACGCACTAAGCAAGTTCACTATGCTGAAATTAGTATTTTATCGCTAGTCCGTCATTTACAAAGGTCTATGACTGTGCAGTAGATCCGTGGAGGACTCGTGTATATCCCAGAAAGGTTGATTTCTATAAATATCAAATGAAGATTTTATCAACGCGAATGATTTCAAGAACCCACTAAGATGATGTGTCACTGCTCTCTGTAGCGCTGAACCACTGGGACTATTTTCACTAATCTATGTCAGAGTCGCTGTAGTTCGATTAACAAGACCTCGCACGTGGTAAGTTTTTCTAGTTGTTTCACGCACGTTCTGCTATCACCTATGATAGCAGTGTCAGTGATACACACTTCCCCTTCCTTCAACAATTGTGAAATCGTACTGTGTTCAACTATTAGAACTGCTTAATGTCGTAATAGCCACAATGGTAATAATAATAAAGATGATAATAATAATAATAATTGTTATTATTATAATTATTTTCATTGTTATTATCATATGTTGCTCATGTGCCATAAAAATTGTAGTGTTTACTCACAGAGAAGTGTGGCTAGATGTAAAAGTAAACCTAATGGTCCTAAACCTCGCAGCAAAAATATATGCATAAGTAAATAAATAATAAAACTTATGTATAAACTATAGTTTAGGCAAAGACATATTTTAGTTGAATTCACTCTTATCATTTTTTCTTTTATATTATAATTTGCTGTATACAGCTACCGTAAGGATGGTTGGTAACGGAAACTAGTTTTAATAATCAGATAAATAAAGACAGCGGTGCCAAGCATTTTCTAAAATAGCGGTGCTGGGCATAAATATGGCAACTCCGCGAGAAAGGCATGCTTGAGCACAAATACAGATGCTAGCCCAGTCTGCTTCTGGCGCTGTTGTATTTGACCATGAACGACACCTGTGCAGTGTCCTAAATACTTTGCAAGTTTTAGACATGGTCGGACAGTGTTATGCGCAGTTGTGGGTCCATTATATTAGAATTAAGTGAATTCTGACGTGGGCAAATTGTTGATACTCTTATTTCGGGTGCTTCCCTAACCAACGGAACTGAAGTGTTTGGTGTTTCAAGAGGGACTGTGTCGAAGATTTATACCGCATACACGGAAAGCAGGAAACATCATCTGCCAAGTCAAAACGCGGACGAAAGTGTGCTTACAGTGAGGATTATGACGAAAAATAAGAGGACGACTGCTAAAAACGTCACTGCAGAACTGAATGTGCACTCGCGAACACTGTCAGATCAAAGAAAACTAAGCAGGGAAGTGGGGGCGAGTTCGAATTCCAGAACCACAGATCAGTGACGCAAAAGCCCCTAACGGCAATATGTTGTGCTGCAGTCATTAAACCGGGACTGTGAAGTAATTAAAGTAAGTCAATGAATTGATTGCTTCATAGTGTTTTCAACTTCTGGCTGACTTTACGTCTGGTTACGGCTTCCCAAGCCTGCGATACAGACTATTTGCTGTCAAGAGCGAAAAAATGGTGAGTGTTTGGTGATGATTTGGGCATCCATGTCGTAGAATTTCGTGGGCCACATGGGTATTCTGAAACATCTCTATACTGCCAAGGATTACTAGACTATTTTGGCAGTACAATATGTTCCCCAGTGATGATGTTGCGTTCCAAGACGATAGGGACCCCTCTTCACACAGTTCCCATCTTCCAAAACTGCTTTTGAGAGCAGGAATATGAGTTGTCGAATAGCTCTTGGCCACCGGTTTTCAGTATTACCGAAAATTTGTGGCCAACTGTGGAAAGACTCGTGTGTCACCGCTACTGGCCTCCACCATCGTTTCCTAACCTTGCCACCGTTTTGCAGTAATAATGGTACAAAATTCCGTTGAAAACTATACAGGGCCTTTATTTATCCATGCCGACACTGGAAGCTGTTGTATATACTAACGGTTTGCCTAGATCTTATAAAGCATAGCAATCGGTTATGTGTAAGTACACTGTTGGGAAAAAGAAATTAGAACACACGGAAAGACGACGTCGATTTTGATCCGGTGACGGTATATGCATGTGTGGGACACTAGCTTTACTGACAATGTTTTCAGGCTCGTCCTCAAATACAGAGCGTATTTGTATAGCTACCGGAGTGCCATCTGTGTCTACTGTTTAATAGGAAAAATTCACAGCCAGAAACCTTAAATTGGTGGAAATGTTAAGAAAGCAGGTGGTGATGCCACGGAGACGCGTTCGTGCTTCCTACACCCAACTGAGCGTATTTGGAAGGGGTCAAATTGTGGCCTTCCGTGTGGCGGGATAGTCTTCTCGGAGAACTGGCACGCACGTTGGATGTGCTGCGTCAGTCGTGCAACGATGCTGGTGTCAGTGGTCATGTGAATATTCTAATACCCTCAGACGTGGTTCTGGACGTCAACTAAGCGCACTACGATCGTCGTATTGCCGGCCGTTGTGGCCGAGCGGTTCTAGGCGCTTCAGTCTGGAACCGCGCGACCTCTACTGTCGCAGGTTCCAATCCTGCCTCGGGCATAGATGTGTGTGATGTCCTTAGGTTAGTTAGGTTTAAGTAGTTCTAGGGGACTGATGACAGCTGTTAAGTCCCATAGTGCTCAGAGCCATTTGAACCATTTGATCGTCGGTCGTATCAAAGGGGATGAGTGGCAGATCGTACAGCTACCACACCACAGATAAGGGGGCCTCTGGGCCCAGACGTGTCAACACGAACTGTTCCTAAATGGTTACAAGCAGTGGGACTAAGGGCACATACTCCTCTAGCCCACCATTCACTCACGTCAACCGAGCGAGATGCGCAGTGGTCAGACACTGGACTCGCATTCGGAAGGACGACGGTTCAATCCCGCGTCCGGCCATTCTGATTTAGGTTTTCCGTGATTTCCCTAAATCACTTCAGGCAAATGCCAGGATTGTTCCTCTGAAAGGGCACGGCCGACCTCCTTCCCCATCCTTCCGTAATGCGATGAGACCGATGACGTCGGTGTCTGGTCTCCTTCCCCAAACAACCCCAACCACTCACATCACTGCGTCTGTGGAGTCTTGCCCATTCGTCGCCAACAGGGTGCCTACGGGATGCAGCGTTCTCGGAATGCTATACAACAATTTCAAACAAATAACATTAGTAGTTTTATGTCCAGAAAGCAAATTGACGATACTTAACTTTTACTACACGAAAGGTCGCTAGCGAGAGACGACGTGAAAACAGTACAGTTCATGGTATACACAGAGTCCAAAGAAACACTTGATACTGACAGCGTAGCGCTAATCACGTTGCAGACTCGGGCCCATCATGTGATGCCGGGGCTAGCAGTACCGGCTTTTATATGCAGCCGTTGTAGGGGGCGCGCCTGGCACGGCTCGGTCCGATTCCGCGCGCCATTGGTTGCCGGTTCTTCACTGCCTTCTCTGATCTTTCGTTTCGCATCTTTGTTAGGGCCTAGGTGCTTACGCCAGAACAGCGTCAACGTACTCAACTCGATTAGGATCATTTCGAAGATAGAATGGCATTCCGTGATCTTCAGTGATGAAAGCAGATTCTGTTTGCATGCAGGTGACGGTCCTTTGCATTTACGACGTAGGCCTGATCAGATCTGTCTCGTACAATGTATTCGTCCAAGACACGCTGAACCCTCCTCAGGCCTTATGGTCTGGGGTGCGATAGCCTACAATTGTCGTTCACCTTTGGTACACTACTCGCCATTAAAATTGCTACACCACGAAGGTGACGTGCTGCAGACGCGAAATTTAACCGACAGGAAGAAGATGCTGGTGCTGACATGAGGAAAGTTTCCAACCGATTTCTCATACACAAACAGCAGATGACCGGCCTTGCTTGGTGAAACGTTGTTGTGATGCCCCGTGTAAGGAGGAGAAATGCGTACCATCATGTTTCCGACATTTACAAACGTCGGATAGTAGCCTATTGCGATTGCGGTTTATCGTATAGCGATATTGCTGCTCGCGTTGGCCGAGATCCAATGACTGTTAGCAGCATATGGAATCGGTGGGTTCAAGAGGGTAATACGGAACGCCGTGCTGGTTCCCAACGGCCTCGTATTACTAGCAGTCGAGATGATAGGCAACACATCCGCATGGCTGTAACGGATCGAGAAGCCACGTCTCGATCCCTGAGTCAACAGATGTGGACGTTTGAAGGACAACAACCATTTGCACGAACAGTTCGACGACGTTTGCAGCAGCTTGGACTATCAGCTCGGAGACCATGGCTGCGGTTACCCTTGACGCTGCATCACAGACAGGAGCGCCTGCGACGGTGTACTCAACGACGAAACTGGGTGCACGAATGGCAAAACGACATAATTTCTAATGAACACAGTTTCTGTTTACAGCATCATGGTGGTCCCATCCGTGTTTGGCGGCATCGCGGTGAACGCACATTGGAAGCGTGTATTCGTCATCGCCTTACTGGCGTATCTTCCGGTGTGACGGTATGAGGTGTCATTGGTTACACGTCTCTTTCACCTCTTGTTCTCATTGGCGGCATTTTGAACAGTGAACGTTACATTTCTGATCTGTTACGACCCGTGGCTCTACCCTTCATTCGACCCCTGCGAAACCCTACATTTCAGCAGGATAATGCAGGACGCATGTTGCAGGCCCTGTACGGGCCTTTGTGGATACAGAAAATATTCGACTGCTGCCCTGGCCAGCACATTCTCCAGATCTCTCACCAACTGAAAACGTCTGGTCAATTGTGGCCGAGCAACTGGCTCGTCACAATACGCCAGTCACTGCTCTTGATGAACTGTGGTATCGTGTTGAAGCTGCATGGTCAGCTGTACCTGTACACGCCATCCAAGCTCTGTTTGACTCAATGCCCAGGCGTATCAAGGCCGCTATTACGGCCAGAGGTGGTTGTTCTGGGTGGTGATTTCTCAGGATCTTTGCACCGAAATTGAGTGAAAATGTAATCACATGTCAGGTCTAGCATAATATATTTGTTCAATGAATACCCGTTTATCATCTGCATTTGTTCTTCATGTAGCAATTTTAATGGCCAGTAGTGTATTTCTGGAGGAGACGGTAACCAACGCTCAGCGCCTGTAGAATGTTGTTAGACGCGACCTTTTACCGATTTTGCAGTCCGCCCCAGTAGCTGAGTGGTCAGCGTGACGGATTGCCGTCCTCTGGGCCCGGGTTCGATTCCCGGCTGGGTCGGAGATTTTCTCCGCTCAGGGACTGGGTGTTGTGTTGTGTTCATCATCATTTTCATCCCCATCCGGCGTGCAGGTCGCCCAATGTGGCGCCGAATGTAATAAGACCTGCGATATGGCGGCCGGACCTGCCCCGCGCGGGGCCTCCCGGCCACTGACGCCAAACGCTCATCATCATCATCACCGATTTTGCAGCGGGTAGGTGATGCGTTGTTCCGACAGGATATAGGGTGGCTCTGAGCACTATGCGACTTAACTTCTGAGGTCATCAGTCGCCTAGAACGTAGAACTAATTAGACCTAACTAATCTAAGGACATCACACACATCCATGCCCGAGGCAGGTTTCGAACCTGCGACCGTAGTGGTCTCTCGGCTCCAGACTGTAGCGCCTAGAACCGCACGGCCACTCTGGCCGGCCAGGATATGGGGTATGATGGGACGAGAAGAGACTCGTGCGGCTCATCAGCCAACACCTTTTGAATAACTACGTGTATAGGTCGAAAGGCGTGTCGTAACGTATCCCAGGGGAGTATTCCCCGTCAATAAGATCGACTGGATGCCAAAGTCAGCGTCTGAGGTGTCGGTCCTAGTGGCTTCACGACGTACTAATAAGGATGTTGCAGCACCAGTCGATACCTGGTAACTTAGAACCGCTTTTGCTATTAATGTGTGAATATAATTGTTTCACGTGCACCATACACACTGTTGCAACAGTAAATCGTGATTTAACTGGTAACCTCTAATAGCGTGTAATATTTTTTTTCTGGGGTTGTAATTGAACACGTCTCTATGTAACAGCTGTTTGTAATCATCTACAAAACATGTGTAACATATAAAACTACTTGTGTAGGAAACCAGGACCTATTTTGTGATTCAGCGGAAGAATCTTAAGGAAGTGTAAATTTGCCCATGAGAGAGGTAGCTTACGAAAATGTAGTTTGACTGATATATTGAGTGTTCCTCGTTGGAGTGTTAGCAAGTATGATTAAAAGAAGAGCTTGTGAAGATGAAAATAAGAGTGGCCTAGTTAGACAATTGTTCCTTAAGGAAGAGCGAGAGCGTCAACGGAGACATTCAGCGACGTCCACTGACAGACGAGTTAAGCTTCACAGATATGATTACCACTGAAATTCTGAGTGAGAACTTTCTAAGAAGTGTCGGACAACGTATTATTTCCGCCCCCTTAGTTCTCGCGAAATGACCACGAGAGGAAAATCAGAGGCACTAGAGGTACTGTTGCCAATAATTCCTTCCGAAAACCATTCCCAAGTGGAAGAGAAACGAGATAAATTATAGTGATAGTGGATGTACAGTAAACCAGAAATCTAGAGGTGCAGTCAATATCTAGATGGTGAAGTAGTTCTGTTGCAATCAACGCTCTTCCACAGTCAAAGATAAATTGTAAGTAGACACTCGAGCGATTGCTCCAGACTTAGAGATCCTTTTCCCATTAACATAAATTTACACGTATCAAAAATTTTGCTCTAAAGCAAATTAACATACATGTTGAGCTATAAAATAAAATTACTTGAAGATAACTGTTTCTTTTGCACAAATTGTATTGCTTATAATTATTTATTTATCGTTGCAAGACTGGGGCGATCAGGCATTACATTC
Organism: Schistocerca serialis cubense; assembly: GCF_023864345.2. NCBI lineage: Eukaryota > Metazoa > Arthropoda > Insecta > Orthoptera > Acrididae > Schistocerca > Schistocerca serialis. The sequence goes on along the minus strand of NC_064645.1, from coordinate 311,587,302 downwards.
ATTCTCATAACTATGTTACAACATATATCTAATGCAGAATACAGAATTGAGAAGCTACTGTCTCAGAAGAAAGTCAACTAGTGGACAATCTTACAAGTTTCAGGGAGGTAGATTTAAACAATGAGCAGTAGAAGCAATGGATTTGAAACAGAGAAAGAGGAGGAAGAGGGACATGAAGAATGCCATAAAAACTACTAAAGAAAATATGGGGAAAGTAAGTGAAGTGACTGAGACGTGAGAAGAGAAGGAAGAGTAATTGGGATTTGATGGGAGCATTTGCTTTACTGTTAGGAGGGAAAAGTCGTCATAGAGACAGTTGACTAAATTGTACCACGCTCTTGAATTTATTTATTATGGTCTAAACAGTAAGTTACTAAATTATTTAACCAATGACATTCTCAACTTCTTGGTGTCTAATTTAAAGGCTGCAAATTCTGAGATGAATAAAGGCACTACACTTAATTTTCTAAACATCTGAATGTGGTACAAGTTAGCAACGTGGTTTCCTAATTTGTGCCAATGGGTACGTTTTTGTACCATCCTTATAGAGTATGTCGCAGAGCTTAAGGGTATGAAATTTTCATTCATTTCTTCCATTTTAAAGACCAGCTTCCTAGTATTTTAAAAAATGTCTTATATTTTACAGGTTTGATTATGTAGTAATACAAATTTGCCATTTGTTCAGCAAACATTGTTTTTAGCTAAGAGAAACCAAAATAATATCAATGAGTAAGAAACAAGAATTACAGAACGATATGTACTAGTTAACGTTTAAGGAAATATCCGTATTTTTGATCTTACATCACTATTTGCAGGAATTTCAGTGTAACTACTTCACTCATTTCCCCCAAACCTGTACAGTTTACATGAATCCAAATTTTGTATTTGATGCAGCTGATCATTTCCTCCATTCTATCCTCCTCGAACAGCTCGCTATATCATTCCTCTGTTGAAGGAGTTTCTGTATTGACTTCCCCATAGAGTGTCCAAAACATTTCATGTTGTGATGTGTACCTGAACTTCCTGATTTCTTCTACTTTGCTTCTGCTAGCTTTTTTTCTGGTGTGTTACTTTCCTTGTCTCACAGGTTCCTTGGGTAGGCTTTGCAGTTTTTGCTTCAGGTATAGAGTAATGCACAAAGTGATTCATCAATCCAAACCACTCGTTTCCAGACACACACGGTGTAGTGGCGCCGCTGTTAACTCCACCTCAGGAGTTGGTTAGCGCCGAGTACAGAAATGTGTGGTTTGTGAGGATCTTTTCGGCTTTTGTACCGCATGCTTTTTAAAATATTATGTGTTAATTGTGATAGATGGCTGCTGGCAGCACTTAGGAATCCACTAATGATTTCTTCCACTGATTTCAGGTGATTTTTTTTTTTTAAATAACAGACCGCAATGCTGTACGGTCCCTGTTCTTCAATTGATAGGTCCACTTGGTCTTCGCATTTCAGTTCACGATCGTACCAGTAAGACACGGGTAGCTTTAGACTGGTGCAAATGTTCAGAGTGGATTTACTACTGTGTCGACATGCAAAGACTAGTGCACGTTGGAGGTCACTGAGCTCGCCTGACGACTCAGTCTGGAGTTACTGCCTAGCTACTGACAGTGTAATGCTCCTCCTCAACTTTTATACTCGCGGGTCCACCTCTCGTGATATCTACTGGCTGTTTCTGCTTTGTATAGCTATGTCCGTGTACGTTTGATCAGCTGATTAATATAAACTATCTGCAGAATAATATGACCAGCAATCGGCGACTGTTTGATGAAAGAAATCATCGTATAATATTATAGGTCGGAAGAACACGTCTACAGCTTTGCAGTGGCCTGATGCAGACCTTTCTACCTGACGCAACTTCGACGTCTTATGCGTCAATTAAGATGAAATAAATATTATTAGGACAACACAAACATTCATTTCTTCCGAAAGAAGAAAATCAAACCGGCCGGGAATCTTACCCAGAAACGCGTCACCTAGCGGAAATGACCGTAGCCACTAGATCACGACCCGCGAACGACTGTTTAAAGACGACGCTTTAGTGTAAGGGAAAGTGTCCTACTTAGCTGTCTGTAGTTGGATAGCTCAACAGAAGAGAATCGAACATTTAAGATGTGGTGCTACAGAGGAATGTTGGAAATTTGGTGGTCTCGTAATGTTAGCAATGACGATGTTCTCTGCAAGATCGACAAGGGAAGGAATATATGAGAAACACTGTTAAGATGAAGAAACAGGATGATGAGATATCAGTAAAGACGCCATTTAATAACTTCCATGGTACCTAAAGGGAGTGTAGAAAGTAAAAGTTGTAGTGGAAGACGGAGGTTGCACGTGTTATTCTGAGATGAGAAGTCTGCACAGGAGGGGAATTATCTGTGGTTGGTCGCATGAAACCAGTGAGAAGACTGATGACAAATAAAAATGGTAAATGTAAGGTACTGTACATAACTAGGGATATCGAACCTGCGATGATGATTATGATGTTTCAAATTGTTCAGTGAGTTTTACCGCTACATAGTACGAATTACTTTAAATATAAACTGTAAAACCGACGTTTCGACACTATCACAATGGCCTTCCGTAGGGTAAGACCGGTTTTGGAGGAAATAGCGTACGTCTGTTTATTACAGATGATTAGTGTCAGTACATCATATTTACGAAACTTCATTGGCTTTAGAGTGTAAAAGACCAGCCATGACGAAAGGTAGTGTGCAGGAAAGAAGCTATTCGTGGACTGTCTGGCTTGTAAGTGGTCGGCAACTGTCTGCAAATCTCCGCTTGGCCTCTGGTGGCCATGTTTGCTTTCTGGTGTGCGCGGAAATGCGCCGACAGCTCCTGTATAGGTGTTGAGGCTGCCGCGTTCGTGCCCGGTGTGGCTTCTGCCGCGTGACCGCTCACGGTCCGTTGCACTGGGGTAGCCGGCGGCCAGAGAGCAGGCAATTTGTACCATCCTGTCTCCTGATGTCGTCCACCTGCTTAATAATTTCAATTACCTCTTATATTTTCCGTTGACGCATCTGCGTGTCTTTTGCACTGTCCTCTCGGAACATGATAGTTTACACTAGTTTGCATGGTATCAGATAACAGAAAAGTAATATGTGGTACTATCTTATCTGTTCCAAATCTGTTTTCAATTTTTTGCTATCACGTATAATTTTGCCATAATTTGATTTCAAAGGCATACTGCTGTACCAGTAGGTTATGCGTATTATTGGAGGGAAATTTTTGAATATAATTCGGTATACCTTGGAGTTGTTACACCTGTGATGCTAGTTATTGCTGTTTGACCCTGAAAGTGTTGCTCGTCTCACAGGCTTTGGTCACCATTGCAAGTCCATGTGGGAACTAAATATTTTCTGTTAAATTTTTGGGAATTATACGGTGGCTAAGGAGACCTTGTGTAAAAAGCTATCAAGCTTATTTTAAAGAGAAGCTTGGCGACCAGGACAAGGGATGGGCGCCAGAGACAGTTTGCCGCCAATGTGTGGAAAGATTAAGATTACTGATAAAAGGAAAGGGAGCATGTATGCTATTCGTGATTCCAATGGCGTGGAGTGAGCCTAAAAGTCACCTTAATGACTGTTACTTTTGCTTACTTAATGTTCAGTGGTACAGTTCAAAAAATAAGAGACAAATTGTGTATCCAAGCGTTGATTCTGCCATTACGCCAATTTTCACATAGAGCTATTGTATAGAACGTGGCAGAAGATGATGAAGAAAATTAAGTTGATGCAATTACCGAGGACGATATGGTGATGATCACCAGCCTGAATGAGATTTTACTCCATAACTTTTCTCTCAGAATGATCTGTGTGTGTGTGTGTGTGTGTGTGTGTGTTTGTGTGTGTGTGTGTATTCCTAAGGGACCAAACGGGTGAGATCATTGGTCCCTAGACTTACACACTACCCAAACTAACTTATACTCAGAACAACACACACACTCATGCCCGAGGGAGGTCTCGACACTCCGGCGGGAGGGGCCACGCAATTCGTGACATGGCGCCTCAAACCGCTCGGCCACTCCGAGAAGCAGTGAGCTTAATGCTCTCGTACGAGATTTGAAGTTGAATAAGGAACCTGCTAAACTACCTGGCTCCCGGTTAAAAAGCAGGAACCTTCTGAAATCATGAACACATTACTCATGGTACAGACATAGAGAAAAAGAATTAGTTCATAATTGTCACAGGACGAGTGCCTAGCTTACCGCAATAACATAAACGAGTTAATGCACTTTTGCGGCATTTAACATGATCCTTATTAATGAGGAGCCTGAAAGGCTTGGTACTGCATAATGTTTATGGGTCCAATCGTATGGCCCATTGAGTTCAAATGAAAGCGACGTATGAGAACATGAAGATACTCTTAACAAGTATCCTGTATGGGGAACACTTGGCTTATCTGCGCTTACTTTAAAGTTACCGGGATACTACTGTGACAACAAATTTGGTTCACAAAAATGCCTTGCTTTCCATGCGAATGGGAATGTCGGTTAGGGCAAAGACATTGGTAAGAGCGGAGATATTTCGTGCCGGCTACTAAAAGTATGCTGCATGAAGCGGCTGTAGAACAAAAAAAATCTTGCTTCCACCTCTAGTAATAAAACTGCACTCGATTAAGTTATTACAAAAGGCTCTCCCTTTGGATAGACCCTGCATCAAGTACCTTTCCAAGAAATTTCCCTTCATCACACGAGACAAACTGAAAGCTGGAATTTCCTTTTAGTCCTCAAACAAGGAATTGGATGAAGAAGGTATGATGGCTGAAGAGTTCTGAAGAGAGACTGTCATCATATACAAGGATCTACAAGGAAGTCAAAGAAGAGAAATTTTAAAAATTTGTGGAACACTGTTAACGTCATGTTGGCAAGGTGGTCACTAAACAAATTAGGGGAGTTCTGAGGAATATTTTTTAAATTGTATTTCATTTTTAAATGTGTATCAATTAAAAACAAAGTGTTACAATACATTTGTGTGCTCACAAGGGAAAATCGTGAGACTATTACTTCTTACTTTGTGTAAAAGCCTGACGTGATAGAAAAGAAAGGTAGTTATTTCTAGTATCAGCATAAAAATTTAATTCAAGAACACCTACTTTCAACAAACCATCTGACAAAACGTTTAAAAATGCAGATTAGTGTTTTCCACAGTCACGGTGGTTTTCCGCTACCGGCGATTTCTGTGTTGTGCTGTCGTGTAAGAGGTGTGCTGGTTGACGCATTCACCTTGATTAAATAAAATGTAGGGCAAATAAAACTGGTCCGGACGAGTGCACACGACTGGACGTGAATGCATGTATATAACCACACCAACTTACTTCCAACAGGATGGAGGAACTGCCCATACTGCCGGGTGAACCTTGGAGCACATTTACACAACCTTCACGCCTGACAAAGTTGTTAGCAGAGATCTGTTTTGTCAAGGCCCTAGGTGGTTACTCAGGTCACCGGATCTGTCCGTGTGCGAATAGATTGTGTGAGGAGCCCAAAGGCTGAGGTGTATCGCAACAATCCTCATGGTCTTCAACAACTGCAGCAGAACAATTCGGATGAGATTTCAGCAATTCCAGCAGCCCAACATAGATCCACCTCCAGCTACTAGCTGACCAAAGACCAGAAGTGACGAGAGATGAGTGGTCGTCACTTTCAACATCTGCTGTAGTCAGCTTAGTGCTGTATTTCCTTTATTCTGCCGTGTTTCTTTGTACCCTGGAGCTCTGTTCCCCGGCACACTTTTATTTGCCCCACACTGTAATTAGCCATATCGTTGGAAAGCGACATGAAATGGAACGAATACGTATATCGGCAACAGCGAAGGCGATTCGTCGACTTCATTTCACTGCTAATATTGTAGGAAAGCGTAGTTGCTTCCGTACATTTTACATTAATATTTTATCTAGTTACAGCACTGCCTCGTTGTGTTATAGAAAAGTTAGCGTGCCTCTTGTGTTTGCAGAAAAGCAAATTTTTAAATTTAAAACATATGTAAGTTATCCTTGATACCAGTATGCATCGCAATAAACAGCCTTGGGAAGATGAAATATCTTCTCAAGAAACACTGTCAGTGTGGAAACTGCTGATGACGGAACTGTTCGGTAACAACAGAAATTGTAAATAAGTACTCATTTTTATAAACTGAAAATAAATCCACTATATGAACACGACTTCAGTGAAGTCTTTATACACATTTTCACATAAAATGACTGCACAGGAAACAATGGAAACTTATAGTCTGTCTGTAAACTGAAAAGCGATAGAGGGTAATGGTGGGCAGGCCGCATTTTCTGCCAGCCGCTGTGGCCGAGCGGTTCTAGGCTCTTCAGTCCGGAACAGCGCTGCTGCTACGGTCGCAGGCTCGAATCCTGCCTCAGATATGGATGTGTGTGACGTCCTTAGGTTAGTTAGGTTTAAGTAGTTCTAAGTTCTACGGGACTGATGACCTCAGATGTTAAGTACCATAGTGCTTAAAGCCATTTGAACCGCATTTTCTGGAAGATCGCTAAAACTACCGAACACTATGACTAACAACCAGTTTCCCCTCGAGCAGTGTAGGAAAGCGTCCAGAGATTTGCGTAGAATCTGTCCATATGCAAGTCTTGCATTACTATTGTTATTCATGTCTTCATTCCACGTAGTCTTAATGCACTTCGTAGAAAGTAAACACGTATAGGCGTCTCCAGAATGAGATTTTCACTCTGCAGTGGAGTGTGCGCTGATATGAAACTTCCTGGCAGATTAAAACTGTGTGCCGGACCGAGACTCGAACTCGGGACATTTGCCATTCACGAGCAAGTGCTCTAATCTGCCAGGAAGTTTCATATCAGCTCACACTCCGCTGCAGAGTGAAAATCCCATTCTGGAGACAGGCTGTGGCTAAGCCATGCCTCCGCAATATCCTTTCTTTCAGGAGTGCTAGTTCTGCAAGGTTCGCAGGAGAGCTTCTGTAAAGTTTGGAAAGTAGGAGGCGAGGTACTGGCAGAAATAAAGCTGTGAGGACGGGGCGTGAGTCGTGCTTGCGTAGCTCAGTTGGTAGGGCACCTGCCCGTGAATGGCAAATGTCCCGAATTCGAGTCTCGGTCCAGCACACAGCTTTAATCTGCCAGGAAGTTTCAGCTATAGGCGTGTCTGCTCACTGCATAGCCAGGGATTCTCGAGGTCAACAGCGGAAGGTTAGGTATAGCTTTGCGGAACACCACGTACTGAGGTGGAGTGATAGGGCTATCACCTTCTCGTTCCCCAGTTCGCATACGTGAGAAGTGCATGACCACAATCCAGCGCCCTGCCCTTCCTCATGCGCCTACCCTCTACTTGTTAAGCCCCTCGAGCCTTACCTCCCGAGAACACAATGTGTCTCGTAATACGGTTATCACACTTGGATGTGGTACGAACATTTAACTTTCACTAAACTTCATTTATTAATATACAGTAATTTTAAACTATTAAAACTTTATTTTTAATAATCGGCGATTTTGTCATCCCCTGCAAGGCGTAAACCATTAGCTCGGAAGAAAAACTGAATAGGACCTTGTTGTTGTTGTTGTGGTCTTCAGTCCTGGGACTGGTTTGATGCAGCTCTCCATGTTACTCTATCCTGTGCAAGCTTTTTCATCTCCCAGGACCTTATCTGTAGTAAATTGATATTGTTTAGTTATGCGCTGCCAAATATTTTCGCTAGATGCCACAGTTTTCGAATTTTTCAAAATAATCGTACCAAATAGGCTTATAATTGGCTGCCATATGAACGCCCAGATCCCCAATGTTGTTCGTGGCACTCCCTCGTACCACTGTACAAAAATGTGTGAAAACGTTTATTCTTCCCTTTATTCGATCTCTTTTGGTATTTGTTGAGTGGGCCACGCTTAACATGTGACCGTTGGCTACTGAATGTCTGCAGATCTTCATGTCTGCCGAGTGAATCTTTTCAGTAAAGGCAAATAGCATTCGACTTGTGGCACATCGCAATTTTAATTTACGGCAGATGGTTCACAGAGGTGATAAATAATCATTAATGGCTTGCACTATATCGAGGAGGCATCTCACAATGGGTAATGTGTAGAGCAAACACCGCAGAGGTAGGATGACAAATAACCATAGAAAGAATGCTAAAATGTAGGGCTGAAAAAATTACTATAGTAATTACCATCTATCCCACTCTTCAATGGCCGGTATGGAATTTTTCTAAATTAACTTGTGTGTGTAATACTGCACAACTCTGAAAGAACTGGAACAGCCGACCGGTGTGACCGAGCGGTTGTAGGCGCTACAGTCTGGGACCGCGCGACCGCTACGCTCGCAGGTTCGAATTCTGCCTCGGGCATGGATGTGTATGATGTCCTTAGGTTAGTTAGGTTTAAATAGCTCTAAGTTCTAGGTGACTGATGACCTCAGTAGTTAAGTCCCAAAGGGCTCAGAGCCAGTTTTTTTGAACTGGAACAGCACACTTATTAGAGTATGCTCGGATAAGAGTATGCGTCTGGTAAGAGTTCGCTGTTGCATTTTCTCTGTAATGGCAACAATGACCGACAACGAAAAACTACATTCAGCTGTTGGTTCTTGTATATTGACGCCATCCCATGTAATCTTGAAGAGCTCCAGCAGATTAATTGCCTGTAGCAGGTAAATATAAGTTTCTGTTTCATATTATGCAATCTTTAAGTTGCATTTCATAAGCACTAATCCCTATCTAAGTATGCACTACAGAATAAAATTAGATGCAAAAAAAAAATAACCAAAAACTGGTACAAATGGTTCTGAGGACTATGGGACTTAACTTCTAAGGTCATCAGTCCCCTAGAACGTAGAACTACTTAAACCTAACTAACCTAAGGACATCACACATTTCCATGCCTTAGGTACGATTCGAACCTGCGACCGTAGCGGTCGCGTGGTTCTAGACTGTAGCGCCTAGAAACGCTCGGCCACCCCGGCCGGCAAAAAATCGTCGCTCCGTGAGAAACAAACCATGGGAACACAAAGAGCGTAACAAAGCAGATAATGCCAATTGTGATTATTTTTTTTGTTGAAATGTGTGGCGCGTCGGTTAAGAGTACGCTGTAAGATAGCGAGAAACACTACGATCGTACTCTTCACCCTCAACCCCACCCATCCACCCACCTCTTTGTTTCTAAGGGTTACTACTTCAAGAAGTCCCATTAAGCCATTAGGCAGACAGATGTGAGTGCTTTGCTTCGAGCTGCATATCCTAGAGTAGCCGCAATCCAAAAAGCTGTGATGTCCTTCGACTAAACTGGAATATTCCCGTTCAATCCGGATGTCTCCACAGCAGAAGACTGCTCCATCGGAGCCGAATTTCCAACAACTCAAGAAATCAAAGGAGTTTAATACGAACCCACGGACAAATGCTGCTACTCAGTGACAGATGATATGTCTCTGCAGTCACAAATGAAATTCAGAGGGCTGATGTACGAGCAGGTGTAGGCCTATCTCTGACTTATTAACTTCCAAAATATGATCGACCCATAACAAAGAAAAAATCTTAGAAAAATACATTCTTAGACAAACAAGCTAAACAGGACGTAACCAAGAACAGACGAAATACCAGCAACGAACAATACAGAACCTCTAGAGCTAATCTGGACTTAAGAGCCCCATCATATTCAGGAACAACCTCGACCAAATCCAAGGAGGGATCCGATGTTTCGAAATTCCTTGGTTGTAGTGAAGTCTACAAGAAGCGTAGCACGGAAGGCTGGATTGTGATTCTTGGGCCAAATGGTGGCATGAAGGATGCACAGGTTATGAAAGAAATGGAGAATTTTCTTGTGAATTATGTTAGAGCATAGTGTTTCACTACATGTCGCTTACAATTACCAGACAATGCGGCTTGGAGTACGAACGAGCAGTATCTTCCATATGTTGACACTTAAAGTTTACGTTAATGGTTAGGCAGCAGCAGCTGATATAACTGAATTTTGTTCCCAAATGAGCCAGCAATAAATTATTATAAGCAAAAATTTCTCTTAACCTTCTCGTTTACTAGATACGAGAGGATAAATACTAAGTGCGTACTCTTTCCCGTCTTTCCCCTACATAGCGGCAGAGGACAATTAGAGTGAGTGTAAAACACCTCTATTACACCTGTATTTTGGCGTAAGGATGGCGATCTGTGTACTTAAAACATCGGAATGCCTATGATGAACTCAACCAAACTTCGTAAACTTATGACGTAGCTGGATAAATATATTGCTGACGTATCCTTAGCGGAGTTGTGAAGGAGATGACACGCAGCATTGATCGCAAACGAACAATATTAGTGTTTGTGGAATGACTGATGAAGGTGACGACGACATTTAACACAATTTGGATGAGGCTAGAAAGCGTTGATTTCTAAAGTATGACTTTGGAAGTATTGGTGATATTCCGTACAACACGTGTTCATACGGCTTACCATCCGGAACAACTGCTGCTGCACTAGCGCATCGCTAACAACTCTAATAATTCTAATTATTGTGGTTTTCATATCCTCTTCAATCTCGGTGAAACATGTGGCTTTGGATTTGTAGAAGGGTAGTAACTTGAAGATCTGTATGGTTAGTCTATTATTATCGATTTATTAAGTGTGTCCATTAAACTGTAGTCTTCTTTTCCTTATTACATCAATTTTCTATTATAAAATACAGCATTCTATTTTATCTTAATTTGCATTCATCCTTACTACTACTTCAAGGTCCCAGGATTTTGCTTGAATTCGTCTTTAAACTTTTTGAAGGTCCTTACATTTTTTAAGTTTCAGTGTTTCTGCTGCATGCAGTGTTCCAGGCCTTATCATTGATAATGTCTTAGTTTTGCGTTCCGCGACAAAGTTTCTTTTGTTATATACCGGTATATATTTTTTGTCATTTGGAATGCCCTCATGGACTCCATTTTCTATAGCTATTCTATCTTTTATGTCCATTCTCCTATGTAAATAAAACAAGTTGTTTGAGATATTGCGTTATTATGAATTTTAAGATTTGGAGGGGTATCATAGATAATTGTCATGAACAGGTTTTTTCAAATCGTATTTTTATCCCTATTTTATCTGCTTGCTTCTGTAGCTCTGTGATTTGTTCTTTGTCAGTAATTAATGCAAGGTCATCTGCAAAACCTAGACAATGTACGGTAATTTCCTAGTTGAACATCTTTAGTGTTGATGGATTTTCTCCATTTCTCGCTACCTTCCCTAATGCGCAGTTAAAAGTAGGGGTGATAAACCATTCCTCTGTCTTACTCCTGATTTTATTTCAGACGGTTTTGACACTTGCCCCATAAATTTTACTTTTGATATGTTGCTGAAAGTTCCTTTAATTATTTCTGTTGATTTATTGTCAAGAATAATTCTTTTCCAATATTGACTAGTACATTTTTATAAATTGCGTCATGTGCATTTTATTAAATTTTACAGTCCGCCCCCGGTAGCTGAGTGGTCAGCGCGACAGACTGTCAATCCAAAGGGCCCGGGTTCGATTCCCGGCTGGGTCGGAGATTTTCTCCGCTCAGGGACTGGGTGTTGTGTTGTCCTAATCATCATCATTTCATCCCCATCGACGCGCAAGTCGCCGAAGTGGCGTCAAATCGAAAGACTTGCACCAGGCTAACGGTCTACCCGACGGGAGGCCCTCGTCACAAGACATTTCATTTCATTAAAATGTACAGAAGTTATCACATATTTAAAATTTCTGTGTTTCATCATTTCTATTATGTTATTTAGATTTAGTATTTTCTCTGTACAAGAACTTCCCTTGCTGAATCCTGCTTGATATCCTCTTAGCTGTGAGCCGAGTATTCCTTCAGTTCGCTTGAAATGTGCCGTGTATAAGCTCTTGTATTTCACTGACAAGAAGGACAGCCCTCTATAATTGTTAGGATAAGTTAGGTTTCTTTTTTTAAGTAGTGGATGTATTAAGGCTGTTTGTTGTCCAAATTTTATTAGTGGTTTCTCTACATACAGAATAATGTAATTGCCAATGTCAATGAAATTCACCAACAGTTGTGTAACTTAAGATGTTATTTTATTTCAGTTTGACGACTACCAGTTTCAGCATTTCACTATTCCATATTCAGGACTCATATGCAGGTCTCCAAAATACATTTTTTGTCATTTGGAATTTTTGGAGATATGCATACTGGGACTGAAGATGGCATAGCGAAATGATGAAACTGCAGCGTTCAAACTTAAATAAAATAACAACTTACAGGGCTGTTGGTGAATTTCATTGACTTCGTCAATTACTTAACCAGCCGATGCCCTCTGTCCATCATGGACCAACAGAGAATGATGTTGTCGCTAGAGTGTTTCCACAGTTCAGCATCTCTTCTCTTGATGCTTTGTTATTTTTAAGTTGTTTTATGATTTCTGTAATTTCTCCTTTGTTGGTGGCTTTCAGTCTGGTTGTATTTGGATTACATTATAAAAATGAAATTCTGCTTTTGGTGGATAGCGGTTGAGTAGTTCTTTGAAGTTGGCCACCAATACTGTCTTCTGCGTTTTAGGATCTATAAAAGGTGGATTGTTAGTGTGTACTCCTTTAAACAATTTGTGAAGGTTTTATAGAAGTTTCTTGTGTTGTCCTGCGTCAGTGTGACTCAGCTGAAGTTAAATGACCTTTTACATGTTGTACTCTGATCTTTTTGAGACCTTTTGATGCATCTTTTCTTACTTCTAAAAAATTCATGGTTTTGTCATTTTCGTTTGAGTTCCACATATTCCAGGCCTGTTTTCTCATAGCAATCATTATCGCACGAAGCATGTTTCCAGTTGTTTTTGAGAGGGATAGTTTCTTATGCAGACTAAATAATAGGTTTTTGAAGTTGTTCCCAACATTTAGGTATTCTTTTCCCAGCTACATTTCGTAGTCATTTTCTCTATATTATTTCTGCATGTCTAACTTTCTCGGTTGGTATTAGTTCTTTTTTCTAAAAATTGATCTAATTTTTAGTTTAGTGATAGACAAGTAGTGGTCTGAATTGAAACCGGCGCTCATTTAGTATATAATATTATCTGAAAAAAGTCGAATATTTTATACTTCTAGAATAACTAAAAAGGAAATTTTACTCATCTGTACTGCTAATTGTTGGCGGCTAAAACAGTCACACTATCCAATTGCAGATTGACTGTCTAAATACTTCTAAGGCAACAAAGGTCTGATTTTCGGAATTTCATATACCTGTTCGCCGAAGTAAGGTAATTCTGTTATCGTCGTTAAATCTCTGCCCTTTTATAGTATTACTATATTCGGTGGAGAGCCACTATGCACAGCATAATAAGTAGAGTGCCTGTTTCGAACCTTTTTTGCTTAGTAACATTGCTGGTACGTAAATTGCAAATGTGTGTTTGCCGCACGTCTTTACATACAAATAGCTGCTGTTAACGCGGGGCGCGGGAAGCTGAGCCGTGTTGCAATATCCGGGCTGTGGGAGAGCCGTCGACACGAACAGGAAGAGTGGCGGGACCCCAGCTGTGGGGAGAGTTGGCGGCAGGTGGGCAAGTGCTGGCGACCATTAGGCGCTGCTCCGCCGGGCAGGTATCCATTAGCGGCCGTCCCCTGAACTGCCACTGTACCGCGAGGGGCCAATGGGTAATGAGGCGCAGCAAATGGTCGCGTTCTGCAGCTCTGGGGGGCGACACGAAACTCGGTAGTGCTCCGGAATCTATGTCACACGCCACTTTCGGCAGTGAACGAGGGTAAAAAGCTGTATATAACGTTTATTAATTTGATGGTACAATCACTTTTTTTATTAAACAATCACACGTGCGTTCAGCCACATTCGTCATCTTCAGGTGCTACAAGAAATAGAGAAAGACTTATATTAAGGCTTTAAAGCAAGTAAAATTCCCAGAGTTGCTCGGGGCTAGATACTGGTGAGTCACATTAAGTAACGTTTACAAAGGATGAAGTCCCATACTCCTTGACAGAGCGTAGGGGAACGATGCGGGAGGCCAGCACCGCCGTACTAGGCAAGGTCCCAGTGGAGGTGGTTTGCCATTGCCTTCCTCCCACCGTAAAGAGGATGAATGATGATGATAAAGACGACACAACAACACCCAGTCATCTCGAGGAAGATGAAAATCTCTGACCCCGCCGGGATTCGAATCCGGGACCCCGTGTTCAGGAAGCTAGAGAGCTACCGCAAGACCACGAGAGAGACATGTAAATGCAAAAAAATTTCGATAATCAGGTGATGGACGTAAAATGTGTGTTTATTGTATTAGAAGGTACTACATACGTTAATGTAATCTTGTAACAGCGGATAGAACACATTTTTACTATTCCACATAGTAAAGAAAAGAAAACAGCATTAAGTGGAACAAATGCATATAACTTCAGGGCCTGTCACCCAATATTTGACATTCCTCATGATATTTCACGTTTCTCTCTGCGTAATGTAAGATACAGCTTTCAACTAAGCCAGGGTTATCAACCAGCTCTTTTGGTTCATACTGACTGATGGACAGTTTCTATTGATAGAGCAGTGCAGGTAAGTTGGAAAGCAGGCCTAAGACGTCAGTCAGTTTCTTGTGCTGTAGTGGAGTAGGCTGAAAAAACCATTTGGTCTTAAGGTCGTAATCCATGATGTATGGGTAACACAATCACACATCTTGACATTAATTTCGTGACATTCTCCGTGAGTAGCATGCTTCTGGAAAACCGAATAGGATTTGAGGCCAACAATTTGAAAACAGAATCTTGTGAAAAGTTATCCGGATGTCCACTCATTACTACATTTCTCTTTCTTATGCTAGGGGTTAGGTCTTCCTCCTTACAGAAGGGAAAAATGTAAAATTTACTAATAGCATGAACCTACGAAACTACTCTGAAGAAGACAAAAATTTAGCAGCTATACAGAATAACGAAAAAAATTTCCCTTAACAGTTAATTCACGGAATAATGTAGGCAGAGAGAGGTAAAAATCGATACACATTGAAACCAAATATGAGTGCAAAACTTGGACAACAGATGGTACTGGACAGCAATATGACAGTGAATATACTATAAAATGACTTGTAGTGAGTGTGTGTGTGTGTGTGTGTTTGTGTGTGTGTGTGTGTGTGTGTGTGTGTGTGTGTGTGTGTGTGTGTGTGTGTGTGTGTCAGAGAGAGAGAGAGAGAGAGAGAGAGAGAGAGAGAGAGAGAGAGAGAGAGAGAGAGAGGGGGGGGGGGAGAGGGAGAGAGAGCCTAGCTGACAAACATCTGCTGCAATGCACGACTTCATACAAGATGGCGCTCCATACCATATAGTTACGCTTGTGGAAAGATCTCTTGCGTATATCATTTGGTGAGGATCACATGCTGAGCCACCACGTCCGTCATACATGACCTCACAAATCCCCGAACCTGAAGCCGTGCTGATTGTCAGTTTCGAGGTTACCCGAAGTCGCAAGTTTACCGCGATCGTCAGACCTCCTTAGAGACGCTAAAAGACATCATCTGAGGTAATTTATTACCACACCTACTGGTACGATGTACAGTGCTGTTCACAACATTGTTCCTCCACTACAGACGTAGTTGATGAATGACAGCCGACATGTTGTGTATTTGTTATTAAACAACATCGTCTTTGCTAAAAATCAGTTGTTATGATAATTATTGCTGTTGTATCATCCTAAGCGCCACCTGTTGGTCATTCCATGCTCATTTTTGGTTCTATGCTTTTCAAGCGTGTGTGTCAAATTTACTTCTCTATGTACATTATTCCGTAAAGTATTGGTTTTTAAAATGTTAACGAGCTTTTGAGTCACCTTGTGTAGTGGCAAGACACAATAGCCCCTACGCTCTTAAAATTTTTCTACTTGTAAACTAAATAAATCTTAAAATTTTCCTACTTGTAAACTAAATAAAGTGTTATTAAAATGCATGTGGATCGCTCCTAAGAGCGTTGTTTTTTGAACAAATACTTATGCGTTATCAAACTGAATATGTAACGAAGAAATTGATGAACGATGAAAACTTTAAAGTTAAGATGAAATAAGTACATGGTTAGACGTTTTAGAAAAGCGGGAGATTCATATTACGTAACAAAAAAAAAAAAAAAAAAAAAAAAAAAAAAAAAAAAAAAAACTCATCAATGGGCAGGCTGAGTTTGCAACATACATATATATATATATATAACCAGGTCGCGTCTTCACTTGGTAGCGTCTGCCTAGAAAATTGGAAGTCAGATGTGGAAGCTGGAGATATCTGGAGAGATTGAATAAGAGTCTTTGACCGTTCTTTCTACCACCCTGTCGTCTTTTAAAGTTTTGTCCCCAGCACAGAAGACAGTTCTTCGGCGGAGACTGGTACGCTGTCAATTCGAACCTGTAATTGTGCTTTTTGCGGGGTGTCACAAGCCGAGGTTAGTCTTTGTATCTACAGAGAGCAAAATCTGTAGTACTGACAATGATGGTAGGCGACACTTCTCATTAATATAACCTGTTTGGTTATTATTCAAATATTCACACATTTACATTGCCTCTTACAACACTCGACATAGCTTTCTTAATTGTAGCCCGAAGACGTCCGAAGCACTTCTGTTGCAAATCGATACTCTTATGTTTCACAGAACTAGTGAAATTTAATAAACAAGAACGATAGACTCGTAGGGTAACAATGAGAGACGGTTATACTAAAAACTGGAAGAAATACAATGAAAAGTGTATAAATAATTAATAAGAGAAGTTAGGTGTTTTGGCGTCTAGCACGCGAACGTGTCGACAAATCAGAAGCAAGTTCAGTACAATTGGCGGAATCTTTCACGAGACTGGTACGTACTGTACCATCTGTCGCTTGTACCTCACTCCACTTTTGTACCATATGCTACTTCACGTATATCAAGCTACATCAAGGAGAGCTTCTAGCAAAATAAAATACAGGCGGCCACAGCCAGGAATATCAAAACCTTGCAGACGGAAGAGAAGTGTCAGAGTCTAGCAGCGGTAGCTGCATGTCGACGTTTCTACTGATTTAACAACCAGTAGTCTATTTTCATATCTTACTTGTAACTGACTGAATTACTTTTGTAATATTGTCATGTTTTATGAGTCTCAAAAGTCAAAACTGCCTTACATATAATACGCGTGTAAAAATAGGAAGGAAGGAGAGATATCCGTTGTTGTATTTATGTAATTCAGTTATCTCTTGTACTACGTTCAGATTCACAACAGAAGAACATTTCTTCACTAAATGACACTCCACGTGAATTTCAACAGCACATTACTTAGCTCTCAAGTAGACGTATTTTAGTAGCATACTTTAGCTTACAAGTAGACCTAGGACAAATGTTTTAATTTGCTTTAAGGCTTACTATAACTTTGGTTTTATTTCTTGTAGAATCCGAACAAGGGCTGCATGGCTGAAACCGACTATCACTCATAAAAACGTGGTTTTGTCAACAAACAAGAACTATGAGAAGTTTAACGTCATCTCCTTAAACTAAATGTCAGTTTTCAGATAAAACACCAGAATTCCAGGTTTAACCCCGCTTAGTTGCAATGTAAATCAACCCTAATGAGAATAACAAGCTGTTGCCAAATGAGACGTAAGTATGCTGATGCCCGTAAAAGCGCCGGTTATAATTATAAACTGTGTTTTTACTATGTCATTTTAAAAAATATTTTAACAAAGTGTTTCGAATTTAGAAATATTTGTGCTCATTCTTTCAAAAGCAGCTATTGTTTGCCATGTTTATGCAGTTGTCAGAGCCATCATGAATGGTCATACTATCTACGTCTTGCAGAGGTATGGAAGTTTTATGCAAATTGAAATGTATTACGTTCGGGAACGCATGAAAATATACTTCAGTTGAAACAGAGTCGTTCTAACAAATATCATTATCTTCTTCTTCTTCAGCCCATGGAATAGATTACTTAGCTTGCGGGCTTGTAGCTCATAGCGACTCTGTACAACGAAACTTGCTGCATTCGTTATAATTAGTTTTACTGGTTGACTCTATATGTTTTAATTGTGCTCTTCATATCGAATATCTGTCCCTCTATTCTTATTTGAGTGTACCGTATTTTGCCGATCAGAATGCAGTCTTTCACCGCCTTGAGAAATTTCGTCTCATCTGACATAATTTTCCTTGTGCTTTTGTTAGACAGTAACATTTCACCTACATATAATACTACTCGAATCTCCAGAGTTGTATAAAGCTTTAGTTTAATTACATTTTTGGTTTTACATATCAGGGTGTTGTGACTTGTTCAAAAGATACGTTCAGATATACGTTATGTCTTCATTAAACGATGTATTGTTGGGAATACTTCACATCCAAGATAGTTAAATTTTATAACTGCTCCAAACTTTGCCTTTTGTTTCAATTTTGGATCATATAATGTTTCTATGGAGAAATGTCATTACCTTTTACTTACAAGGAGATATTATCATCCCATATTATTGTGCTATATTTATTAGGATTTACACTGTATAGCCCCTTTGTAAATAGCAAAATAGCAACTTTGTCTGCATTTAACATAGTAATTGAAAATTTGTTTTCATCTTACTGTCACTTCATTCATATAGGAATTACGCACCTTTCAATATACTGCACCGTTATGAACGATATACCTAAGAGGAAACATCTTGTTAATAGTCTGTTGCAAACACGTCATGCGTACATTAACGCCCGTAAACGTATCGGTTCTAATTTCTATTTGTAATTTTAATATGTCATTTTAAATCAAATAACTGGTTACGACTATAAAACATATGCACGTTAACGCCCGTAATAAAGTTGGTTATTTTCTACAGTTTCATAACTGTTTTACTTCATTATGCATAATTGTTTTCCAACAACGTGTATATCGATAGTGCTCTGGCTCGCCCAACGAGACGTATATGTCTTGCTGGCTTATTTTGTATGTACTCGATCACATAGTTCAGAGTAACTGAAACACAGAGAACTCACTAATTTATGCCACACGTCTCTATTTCCCATGTCTAAAAACTGAAAATCTGGACTTGGCTTCGTAATTAGCACGGCATTTGGCCTAAAATCACTCCCCATTTAAATAGAAGTAGAGTTAGTTGAGTAATTTCAGTTGTTGGCCAAATCGTCCATGAAGGAGATTAAAACAGAAAAAAATCAGTAATCAGCCTTACAATTTGGCAATGATGACAGCAGCTAAGCGCTACGTCTTCTTAGCCCAATCTAATTCCTAAGATAGGTTCAGGAGTGGAATTAAAATACAAGGTGAAAGGATATCAATGATACGATTCGCTGATGACATTGCTATCCTGAGTGAAAGTGAAGAAGAATTAAATGATCTGCTGAACGGAATGAACAGTCTAATGTGTACACAGTATGGTTTGAGAGTAAATCGGAGAAAGACGAAGGTAATGAGAAGTAGTAGAAATGAGAACAGCGAGAAACTTAACATCAGGATTGATGGTCACAAAGTCAATGAAGTTAAGGAATTCTGCTACCTAGGCAGTAAAATAACCAATGACGGACGGAGCAAGGAGGACATCAAAAGCATACTCGCTAAGGGAAAAAAGGCATTTCTGGCCAAGAGAAGTCTACTAATAGCAAATACCGGTCTTAATTTGAGGAAGAAATTTCGGAGGATGTACGTCTGGAGTACAGCATTGTATGTTAGTGAAACATGGACTGTGGGAAAACCGAAACAGAAGAGAATCGAAGCATTTGAGATGTGGTGCTCTAGACGAATGTTGAAAATTAGGTGGACTGATAAGGTAAGGAATGAGGTGGTTCTACGCAGAATCGGAGAGGAAAGGAATATGTGGAAAACACTGATAAGGAGAAGGGACAGGATGATAGGACATCTGCTAAGACATGAGGGAATGACTTCCATGGTACTAGAGGGAGCTGTAGAGGGCAAATACTGTAGAGGAAGACAGAGATTGGAATACGTCAAGCAAATAATTGAGGACGTAGGTTGCAAGTGCTACTCTGAGATGAAGAGGTTAGCACAGGAAAGGAATTCGTGGCGGGCCGCATAAAACCAGTCAGTAGACTGATGACAAAAAAGATAATCATAGTGTCAAACTAAAAGTTCTTCATTATATTAATAAAACTATTATTTTTTTATTAACTAAACGCAACACTTTTTAGCGCTGTCTCACAAACTTCGTTATTAGTGTACGATATAGATTTTTAGTCATCAATCCACTATCTTGCACAGAACTGATACCAAACCTGAGAAGCAATTAAAGATACATGTGTCAACTTTTAAACTATCGATTCTTGGCGTAAACTGTGAATGTCTCTTCTGTTGCAATTTTGAGGAGATTACACATGCATTTATAAAACTCATTAGGAAATCATTTATAAAAACCGCACCTACGAAATTCATGAGGACGCAATTTACAAAAACTACGACAAAAAAATTCAGTAGATCTATGCAGCGAAATATAATTTTGTTATGTGAATGAAGGCACAAGCCATTTTTTCTATGTAGGGGTTACAGTATTGTGTAAATCAGGTGAATAAGCGAACCGAGTTTGTAGAGATACAAATATCTGTTTCTTAATTGCTGAAATTTGTACTGAATGAGCTTTGTATTCTTTCCCATTATGTATACGACTTCTGCATGTGTGATGTATCTGTGATTTTCATTCAAGCAATGTTCAGCAAAGGATGAATGTAGATTTTTAATTTCCATTCTCCTTGATGAGAAAATTAAAGAAGCGCCACATCCCAAACAGGCACGACATTAAATAAACGATCAGCAAGCAGCAAAAACAACACGTGAAATGGTGGCAGAATCTTTGTGTTTGACTAGAAAATTATACAAAATGTGTGTGTAACACCATCAATCGTGATAGTCGTGTTAACACGAAACAAGCAAGGGAAAAGAAACTACTTCAAAAATCATAGATAACACATTTAATAACCCGATATATTGCGATTCCAGTTGGAAATGAAAAATAAAAAGGAAAATAAAAAAATAAATGTTTTGTGCCTTGTAGATGACAAGCTGCAGATTGCAGAACTATCAGAATAATCCAATAGCTTCAAGTGAGGTATGCAGACAATTTGTGTACCATCAAAATCGTTAGATTTATCATAAATCAGCAGTTCAACGCGATGGTATATGTCTCACCTCTGTTATGTGTGCGAACTAATGTAAAATATTTGACACATAATAACCGCTCCTGTGGCAAATGTAAATACTTTTTGCCAAAATAAAATTTCAAACCGCTGTCTTGTATACAGCGGAATTCCTCTCCACGTTATGTAACAAGTTTTGAAGACATACAGAATTTACTTAGCATCAAACTCTGTAACCGAATAATTAATTTCCCTGAATATAATTTCACTATGTTATAACACGTCTGAAAACATGTTACTCGCAATCTTTCCAAACGCTGCACAAAAAACAACCACGTGTCTCACAACAACAAAAGAACAATAGAAAATGTCCGACACTGTTTATAGCGGTTCTTATGGCGCATTCCTTAATGTGATTCTATAATCGATCATTATATAGTAACATCGTCCAGGAAGCATGTTCAAAGGTGAACTACCATTCAGGCACTACTGGAAATTTGTTTCCGTCTTAGAATCAGATTTTCACTCTGCAGCGGAGTGTGCGCTGATATGAAACTTACTGGCAGATTAAAATGGTGTGCCGGATTGCGACTCGAACTCGGGACCTTTGCCTTTTGCGGGGAAGTGCTCCACCAACTGAGCTGCCCAAGAACGACTCACGCCTCGTCCTAACAGCTGTACTTCTGCCAGTGCCCCGTCGCCTACCTTCTAAACTTTACAGAAGCTCTCCTGTGAACCTTGCAGAACTAGCACTCCTGAAAGAAAGGGTATTGTGGAGACATGGCTTAGCCACAGCCTGGGGGATGTTTCCTGAATGAGATTTTTCACTCTGCAGCGGAGTGTGCGCTGATATGAAACTTACTGGCAGATTAAAATGGTGTGCCGGACTGAGACTCGAACTCGGGACCTTTGCCTTTCGCGGGAAAGTGCTCCACCAACTGAGTTACCCAAGCACGACTAACGCCTCGTCCTCACAGCTTTACTTCTGCTAGTACCTCGTCTCCTACCTTCCAAACCTTACAGAAGCTCTCCTGCGAACACGTTTCCATCTTACTCTCACTGCATTCATATAGGAATTATGCCTTTTTCAATACATTGCATCGTTATGATCGCTTTGCGTTTTGTACCCTTCTAAACTATGGTGGTTTGACTCTTCTCTGTCTGCATGTATACGTACGAGGTATGTTCACTGAGTAATGCAATATCTATTTGTCTGCGAGTTTCCCTTGAAAAAATGCGGAAAGTAGTTGTTGGACAAGGTGGAATATTCCCACTTCTGCCACTGTAGTTTAATAAAATACCAGTAGGTGGCCGCACTATACGTAGCCTTCAATATGGCTTATGTGACGGAGGTGCCTTCCAAGAAGAAAGCTGCCATTGAGCCTCTTTTGGCCAAAAATCAGAGCACTGTAGATGGTGCTTGCAGAATGTGTACAGAAACCTCTCAGTGAACAGAAGCGGGATGAATCGTAAGGCGATAGGGCCTACGTCTTTCATCGTCGCAACAAGGTCGGGCAAACTTGTCCAGTCTCCCGGCCGGCCGCACGCAGCTGTGCCTCCTGCAGTGTTGGAACGTGCGGATAGTCTCATTCGAAGCGATCGACGGATCGCAATTAAAAAGCTCACGGGAAAACTCAATGTCTCTGTTGGTAATGCTGAAACACTCGAACTTCAGTTGAAGTACTCAGAAGCATGCGCCTGTGTTATTCTCTTATTGTGACAATTTTTTGTCGAAAATGCTCACAGGCGAAAAAACATGGGTTCATCACTTCAAATCGGAAACAAAACGGCAATCCATCGAGTGGGGCGACACCACCTTCCTTCCGAAAAAATGTTCAAAGGCAGAACCTCAGTCGGTAATCTCATGGTGACGGCATGCAGGCCCTCCAAATAAGGTGGCGCAAGATCGTCGCATCAACCGGAGAATATGTTCAAAAAGGAGTTTTGTAGTGATAAGAGTGGATAAGGAGTATTGGAATACTGAATAAGACCAATTTGCTTTCAGAAACAAACAGTGTCACTCACATGCAACATGCAACTTCGTGTTGTGCTTTATCTAGGAAGTGGCAATCAAAAAAGTCAGTTTAGTAGTACTGTAATCACATGTCCGATAACTTCGTACTTTGATTGAATATGCAACAGTTCTGCTAAGTCAAAATCGGTGGAGCGCTTTTGCAATGGAATACTCGAGTTCGAGAGTTTCATTCTCGGTCCGCTGGCATTGTTGTTGTGGTATTCACTCAAGAGACTGGTTTGATGCAGCTCTCCATGCTACTCTATCCTGTGCAAGCTTCTTCATCTTCCAGTACCTACTGCAGCCTACATCCTTCTGAATATGCTTAGTGTATTCATTTATTGGTCTCGCTCTGCGATTTTTACCCTCCACGCTGCGCTCCAATACTAAATTGGTGATCCCTTGATGCCTCAGAACATGTCCTGCCAACCGATCCCTTCTTCTAGTCAAGTTGTGTCACAAATTCCTCTTCTCCCCAACTCTATTCAATACCTCCTCATTAGTTATGGGATCGACCCATTTAATCTTCAGCATTCTTCTGTAGCACCACATTTCGAAACCATCTATTCTCTTCTTGTCCAAACTAATTATAGTCCATGTTTCACTTCCATACATCGCTACGCTCCATACAAATACTTTCAGAAACGACTTCCTGATACTTCCGCTGGCATTATATTTAACATGTTACATGTTGCCGCTCTTATTACGCGTGTCATGTACGTTCCACACGTCCTCATTGATTAGATATAATCGATGATTCACTAGTTATTAATCTTCGTGATTATTTCTGGCATATCTGAATAAAAAAGGCCATTTTCAACGTCATTGACACTGTTGTTGAATGATAACCAGTGTATCGTTTATGAAACAGTGTCTATCACTGCCTTATTGGGGAGATCTAAATCACGAAACGAGGGAAGATAAGCCTAGACCTACAACCAAATTCTCTAACTCGAGTAATCTAACGCAGAACACTATTAGCGAAACCATCTAGGCAGAAAAGCTAAACAGTATTGAAGGAATATAGTTGTCATTCATGTTGACATATTGTTATGCTTTGATGGCCATGTTCTATCGAAAATATGCAGAGACGAAATTACGGGCGTTTTTTGTACTTTAAGCGCTGTGGTGTCCGAGTGTGAGATACACCAGTTTCCGTCATATCCCCGAGGTTGACAACAGTCGTCAGTCGATAGGTGACATTCCGGGTTGCCGTGCGCTATTCAACTAGTGAGGTATAGCAAA
This sequence comes from Schistocerca serialis cubense, assembly GCF_023864345.2. NCBI lineage: Eukaryota > Metazoa > Arthropoda > Insecta > Orthoptera > Acrididae > Schistocerca > Schistocerca serialis. The sequence continues at coordinate 311,563,060 of NC_064645.1, read as the reverse complement.
TATCTTGACCCCAATTGAGGACCTTCTTGACCGCGTTGTGGGGGCTCCAAGTCACTAACACTGACGACGGCCGAGAGACCGTGCGGTGTCACCACACCCATTACATCTACATCCGATGGCGTCAATCGGGTGATGACGTCACGGCGGTCGGTCGGAGCCGCTGGGCCCTCCGAGACCTATTGGGACGGAGAGGGAGACATATACACTCGTGTTAAGAAAGACAAACGGAACACTTTAAACGTCTAGAGATAGGACATACTCACAGAATATGTGCATCAGTATATTTTGCGGAAATGATTAGCATTTGAACCATGTCGGGCAACCAGCTCAAGGTCAACATCGATATCGCGGCGCAACACCATCTACCAGTACAACGTAGCTATAAACAGATGGTAAAGTACCAGTGTGACTTGAGCAGACGTGCAGGATGCCTCACAGATGTAGTGTGAACAGTACCGTCAAATCAGTGAGTCTGAAAGACAGCGCATTATTGGTATGAGAGAACGTGGTACATCCGTCCGTGAAACTGCTGCTCTTAGGGGACGAAGCATATTGGCAGTGCAACGGGTGTTTGCAGAATAGTTCACGGAACGCAGTAGAAGACGACGAAATTCGTCAGGTCGCACCACCCAGACCACCCTCCGAGAAGATCAACGAGTGGCACTGCAGCAGGGATCTGCATCCTCCTCGGCTCTGCCACAATAGTGGAACAGTTTAACACATCGCATACTATCACTATCCATCGCCGTTGATTATTGCATGGGTTACGTGCGCTTCGTCCACTTCTCCGTATATGTTTGACGGGTGTTCAGAAACATACTAGACGGCAGTGGTGTATGGAACGACATCGTTGAGAACCGGGATAGCATCAGATAGTCTTTCCGGATGAATCCAGATTCTGTTTGAAATTGATGGTGGCGTTTTGGTTTGTCGCAAACATGGAAAGCGGCATCACAGTGACTGCTTTCACACAAAACATACAACGCCAACACAAGGTCGCATGGTGTGGGGTGCTGTTGGGGACAACCACAAATCACAGTCGGAGCGTGTCTAGGGAACTGATACCAATGTGACCTCCTTGAAAGACATATTGCGACCCGTACCCGTGCTCTTGCTGCACAATACCCCCGACACCATTTTTCAGCAAGACAATGCACTACCACACGTTGCCGAACTAATTAGTGCCTTCTTAGTGTCACAGGAAGTCAGCCTTTTGCCTTGGCCCACAGACTTGTCGCCAGCCGAGAAAGTGTTGCAGGTGGTTGGAACGACGGGTGCAGCGCTGTGACCCAATGCCAACCACGACAGATTAACTTTGGGAACAGCTGAATGCAGCATGGATGGCTATACCACAGGACACCATTCGCGCCATATACGAGTCGAAGCCATCACGCATGGAATAAGTTGTAAGGGCCTATGGCAGACCCTGTGCCTGCTAGGCAACAAGACACATGATGAACCGAGGTGTCTAAAATGCTTATCAAAAATGGTTCAAATGGCTCTGAGCACTATAGGACTTAACATCTGAGGGCATCAGTCCCCTAGAGTTTAGAACTACTTATACCTAACTAACCTAAGGACACCACACACATCCATGCCCGAGGAAGGATTCGAACCTGCAGCCGGAGCAGTCGCCCGGTTCCAGACTGTAGAGTCTATAACCGCTTGGCCAAACTGGCCGGCCAAATGCTTATCATTCCTGCAGAGCATACAAATGTAGATTTCCTTTGAATATGAACGTCGTATCCCTAGTCATTCAAGGTGTTAAGGTGTTGTGTCCTTTCTGAATATAAGAGTACACTCATGGAGACGTTGAGTTGTTTGCACTCTTCTGTAAGGTCGGGGCCTAAATTTGTTATAATGACATTCCATGAGTATTTCAAGCTTTAAGAGCTTCCCTCCTTGACAGTAATAAGCAAACTACCAGAAAAGAGCAAACTCTAAAGCAACGTGGCGTCTGACGAAATTCTTGTAAGAAAGAAAGATGTAGGAATTGATCGCCATCGTGACTTGTATTACAACATAGTTTTTGAAATTAGCGTCATTTATATAGATGACACACACTTTATATCTTACAGTTCTGTAGCTCAATGCCAGAAGTCGGTAACATTTAAACAGCATTTAACTTTCATTTTTAAATACCAAGTCTGTAAAATGTAAATCGCGAAGAGACCTAATTTTGATTCTTCTTCGAAGGCACAACTCTCATTCGGTACACTGTAACGGTCACTGTAGCAATCGTATTCGCAAATGTGTGTATCACAAATCAGTTAGAAACGTCAAATCCTAGGCAGCTTGCTTTCCGGAGAGTATAACCTTTTTCCGGTCAATACACCATCCCTCAATGTCAGACAATGACAATTAATTGTCTTTTAGCTGTGAGCAGTGTGAATTTCACGTCACGGACGGACAGAAGCAGAATGAACTAACAGTCACACAAAGCGAGCTTTCACGGGCCGTATTTGCATCTTTGCTGACATTAGTTATACGTGCATAAGGCCGTGGCCGTGGCCAAAGCATATTCTTCGGTGTGAGGTTTCTTCTTCCATTGTTGGAGATATCATCAGAGAGACACTTTTTAGTGGCATGTTGTTTCCTTGTGCACGCTCACTTTATATAGAAGGTTGTAAAACGTACGGCTAAAATTTTGCCGTCTGATGACGCAAACGGAGCCTAAATTGAACGTTATCTTGGAGTCACGCGTAATTTTTAATCGATCGGAGCAGGAAAATTCAGATAGGGAAGATGCGGCTATGTTCGATGGAAGGTAACGCAGAATAGTTGCGGGAGACGCAAAGCCAGTGAAAGATGACGGAAGCTCTGTCCCGGAACTTAGATTAGATTTACTTTCATTCCAATTGATCCGTAGTGAGGAGGTCCTCCAGGATGTAGAACATGTCAGTAAAACAATAATATATGACAAATATTTACAACTCAAACAAATAACCTAATGCACCATTCAACAGGTCCCAAGTGGAATGATCGTCATTTTTTTATGAATACTGTATGAAAGAATCATTTCACAAATACTAATGCACTGAATTTAATATAAAAAAGATTTTTTTATTTATTTGTAATGTGATAGAAGTGTAACACAACTACTACAATACTTATATACAATGATCACATTAGTGCACTGAAATGGTGCAGAAGTTAGATTGAACTTACTTACTTACTTACACACACACACACACACACACACACACACACACACACACACACAAACACAAACACACACACAAACACACACACACTTATTTACAATGAACACATTACTGCACTGAAATTGTGCGGAAGTTATATTGTACTTATACATACCGGGTGATCAAAAAGTCAGTATAAATTTGAAAAATTGATAAACCACGTAATAATGTAGAGAGAGAGGTAAAAATTGACACACATGCTTGGAATGACATGGGGTTTTATTAGAACAAAAAAACAAACCAAGTATTGCTAGACGCGTGAAAGATCTCTTGCACGCGTCCTTTGGTGATGATCGTGTGCTCAGCCGCCACTTTCGTTATGCTTGGCCTCCCAGGTCCCCAGACCTCAGTCCGTGCGATTATTGGCTTTGGGGTTACCTGAAGTTGCAAGTGTATCGTGACCGACCGACATCTCTAGGGATGCTGAAAGACAACATCCGACGCCAAGGCTTCACCATAACTCCGGCCATGCTTTACAGTGCTGTTCACAACATTATTCCTCGACTACAGCTATTGTTGAAGAATGATGGTGGACATATTGAGTATTTCCTATAAAGAACATCATCTTTGCTTTGTCTTACTTTGTTATGTTAATTATTGCAATCAACCGGTATATACACACAAATCAGTTGGTTCTACTGAGAAATTCATCAATGGATTAGGAGTTGGCCGCCAATAAATCCTTTATGATTCTCTTAAACTGAATTTCATTGGTTGTTAAGCTTTTTATGGCTTCTGGCAAGTTATTGAAAATGTGTGTTCCTGAATAATGCACACCTTTTTGTACAAGACTAAGTGACTTTAAATCCTTGTGAAGATTATTCTTATTTCTAATACTGATTCCATGAACTGAGCTGTTGGTGTGAAAAAGTGATATATTTATAATGACAAATTTCTTTAAGGAATAAATATATTGGGGAGAGGGCCGAGGGAATCATCTAAAATATTCTAGGACTTTGGCGTATGAATACTTCCCCAGTTACAGCTTGTGCTTCATCTCTGCTGACATTTTTGGCAACAAGACAGTACTCGCTGATCTTTTTATTTAGTTTTTTTGTATCAGGAAGTTCGTAAAACATGAATCACTACTTACCTTAACTTTTGTAAGGATAAGGAACAAAGCAAACCGATGTTGGTGGAATGTGTAGTCATCGTGATCTAAGCTATAACCACAGAGAACTTGGGTACAGTCTTGACAGTGTCTCAGTGGAATTTCATTAAAGGCAGCGTAACCCAGTGGTGCTCAACTGTCAGTGCTCTGACGGGGTGCCTCAGGCTCGTTGCCCCTTCCCCACCCTCCATGTAGCCCCCCCCCCCCCCGTTTCCCCCGCTTCACCACACTTTCAGGGTAATTACACCGGGTAACGACCGGCACAGGTTATTGCCCGTCACGTCGGGACCCAGTAATTTATTGGATTACTTGAAGGGGATAGCGGGTGGAAAGAAGGGAATAAGAAGACAGAGAAAACGTGAGTTTGTAAATGTAATACAGGTTATTTTCCAGTTAAAAGGATTTACAGTGTACCAATTTTTAAAATACATGTGTGAAAATATGAGTGGTTGATTAAGATAAATGTGTAACATGTATTATTCGGTTATTTGATCACAATCGTCCCGATACTCAGATAGGAAAGAAGGAAGATAACTTTTAATGTCCCGTCGGCATCGACGTTATTAGAGATGGAGCACAAGGTCGGACTGTTCCAGCGATGGGGAAGAAAATCGATCGTATCGCTTCAAAGAAACCACCTCGCGTTTTGCCTGGATCGATTCAGGGAAATCACGGAAAACCGAAATTTGTGCGGCCAGGTGCGGGTTTCAACCATCGAATGCGAATCCAGTGTGATAACCTTACCACCACCTCGCTTGGTACTAATGTAGATTGGACGCGATGGGGAAACAAAGCTAAATCACTCCTTCAGCTAACAAATTTCTTTGGAGTCTTGTGCACTATTCACTTACCAAACCAATAATCACACCATTCGCTACCGTTTTCGGTTTAGGGGTCATTTATTTTTAGATTAATAAACAGAACGTAACACGGGATCTCACCGAAAAAGGAAGATGAACGGCCTACCAATTCCAAAGGGTTCTTGTGCATTTTCGTCATTCCTGTGTTGATGTTACGCTGGAGGACTGTGCCGGTAAGAATGGGGTGAATTCTAGAGACAGCTGCCAACAAATTTACCAGAAGCTGCGTACCTTAATGGGTTTACGCTAAATTTTAGACTATAGGGACATAAGCCGCCAGAAGTCCTTCAAAGTTTGTTTGATTTATTTCTGATAGCGTTTGAAATGTGTTTCCGTGAGTACTGCAGATATTCGGTCAACGAGACACCTAACGTGCGCTACATTTCTTCGTAAGAACAACTTCAGAGGCAGCCTGACCAACCTTAATGTGCGCGTCCACCAGCACGATCCTGTGATCTCTATTTTCAATTTATGAAAAAGAAATCTCAGTCGCTGGTGATCTTTCTGGGTGGAACGGTCATATTCTATTAAAATTTTTATTCCTAACGGCTCTTTCATTAATGCTTTGGACGTTTAGTTTTGACAACTGGCGGATCAGACGTCTGAGGGCGATATAAATACCATGAAAAACCGGTGTTCAAATGGCTCTAAGCATTATGGGACTTAACATCTGAGGTCATCAGTCCCATAGACTTCGAACTACTTAAACCTCACTAACCTAAGGACAACACACACATCCATGGCTCTGAGCACTATTGGACTTAACATCTGAGGTCATCAGTTCCCTAGAACTTAGAACTACTTAAACCTAACAAACCTAAGGACATCACACACATCCATGCCCGAGGCAGGATTCGAACCTGTGACCGTAGCAGCAGCGCGGTTCCCGGCTGAGGCGCCTAGAACCACTCGGTCAGTACGTCCGGCAAAACCGATGTGATTGGCAGACATACTCCTTATCAACGATGCAAGTTAGTTGTCTGTCAAAAATAAAATGATCCATGATTTATATGTGCAAACTGAACGACGAACGAAAATTTGTTCCATGGCCAGGTTTCAAACCCAAGTCTCCTGCTCACTAGGCAGAAGCGCTAACCACTGTGCCCCCTGACACAGTGGCTCTGCAGCACTGGACAGACTACACTATCACGCCTTCCTTCTCAATCCAAACACACTCACCCCTAATCCACTTGGTATTCCCCATAAACTTAAACAACATTGCAGATTCTCTCCAACTGTGTTATAACTGGACCTCATTACTGCTTGAAACAAAGGCATAGATACTTTAATCAAAAGAATATATATGGTATCAGAGACCATATATGCTGTATGCATGCAGATTGAAGTGACGAATGAAAATTTGTACGAAAGTCCGGATTCGAATCGTTGTCTATTGCTCCCTAGGCTGATGCACTAACCATTCCTCTAGTTCAGGGGCAATGCCAAGTGGGCTGAGGCATGAATAGGAATGTGGGTTCAGGAGGGACGAATGCTAGGGTAGGCCGTGCAGGCATGCACAGCCACTGTACCAGGGTGGCGAGGTGGTTACCGCATTTAGTTAGTGAATAGGAGAATTGATTTCGAATCCCAGACTCTGTACAAATTTTCGCACTTCACTTTAGTGAGCATGTACAGGTTCTTCGAAAATTCCCGATTCAGACTTCACGAACTTTTGGAGAGGAATGAGTATATAATATTTTGAATACAAACTCATTTCCGGAAACGTACAGTTTCCATTCTACGACAGTTTCAATTGAGATCTGTAAAGCGTCCACGTCTAGTGAGAGAAAGATAAAAGTCTCAGAGTTGCTGAACTCAAACCGTCGTAGAATGGAATCGGTACGTTTCCGGACATGGCTTCCTTTTTCAAGTGTTATGTACTAATTCCTCTCTGAAAGCCCAAGAAATTTGTAGCGGTAATGTTTGAACACCCTGTATACATCACAGATATGCGAGACTCGAAAAAAGAAACCATGTAGATTCACTCAGTGAAGCTATCTGTCGGATCTGTTGCGCTATAGTCCGTACATCAATCAATTTCATTATTTCTTATTTTCTTTTAAAACTGTCTGCACCTTCATAAATTGTGATGGGTTCTCAACATAGCTGTGGATAATAATTTGTCACTGTAGATCAAGTTTGGTTAACGCAGTTTGCTAAACGAAGAACCTGCTTTTCCACAGCTGATTTTCCGTAGTCGACAACTTGATTTTTGTTCTTACAGATGTGTGTTATGCTTCTATTTATAGTTCCAGTGTAGACCTCACCATACCTTGAATCAAGTATAACCCACATGCCAGTAGAACATTTGAGGGCTTGACCCTTTTCTTTGGTATGATATTCTCTTCCTTAGGGATATGATCACGAACGTTTTTAATGAAAGGTAGATAAATTATCATCTTCCATCGTTTCTGTTGACAATTCTTTATCGGCCTGCTGTTATTTTGTCTCTATTTCTTTTCTCGAGAAACCATTTTCCTGGAAAGCCTTCATCAGAGATTTTAAATCTGCGTGTATATGTTCCGATGTGCAAATTCTTTTGGCTTTGTCGACGATGGACCACAACCGCAGAACTTCGAAGATTCTCCAGCAGCTAAAGCTGTTATGAAGGCCTTCATTGTAAGATCAAATCGGGGCTGCTTTGAAGTTGTGGAAATGCAATCGTCATACAAGCAATCTTTAGCCAATGAGTCTGTGTAATTTATAATTTAGAATTACTTTTGCTTACATTGCCTTCTATCGGTTGAAATAATCAAGTTTTCTCACAGCTCAGTAACCAAAATGTTACACTTCTCTGAAGCATGCGTAAGCGAACACTTAATACAGCTGCTTGATACGAACTGATAAAGATAAAAAGATTCTAACGTTTAAAGCAGACGTCTCCAGTTGCAAATATGCGCCAAATAATGTAGGTTTATGGAGCTAGTGCAATATCATGAAAGCTGGTGTCGTTTTGACAACGGGCATTTGAAAAATGGAAGAACAGATGTGCGGGCGGAGCGTAGGTAAGGGTGGACAAGCACGTCAACCTCAGATGACAACTTGTGCCATATTAAATGGTTTTATTCAACCCGATTGTCGCATTCTTGTGATGCGGACTGCACACGAACGCAATATCGCCGTTGTCAGCGTAGCAGTAATTGTGTGGAACACATTGGACTGCCGGAGGACGTATTCGTGCTGGGTACCGCGGCAACTCTCAGACGAGAATGAAGCCAAGCGATTGGCACCGTTTCTCCATCACTTAAACGGGGAATATGCTCCATACTGATATGTCGGCACAGAGGATGAAACGTGCGCGAATCATATGCCATCTGAAACAAAGAACTATCAGTATTAGAGCTATCACTCCTTCAAATTCTCCTTCCACCCTCTAAATTGGAAGCTAAGAAAACGACGACATCGGAAAATAAGTGTGGGTGACAGTGTGTGCCGCTGGTTGGTTCACTCACTTTCTGACGCGTGGTGATACTGTGAACGCTGTCAGTTAGTGCGTCGCGCTGGAACGGATGAAGAGGCTGATTTGCGGGAAACGACGGTGATTGTTTCCGAAAGGTATCGGGTTCCTGCCCAACAACACCCGGCCACATACAGCGTCTATTACACGCGGTTCACTTTGGCGATTCAGATGGACCGTATTGGAGCACCCTACCTACAACTGATACATCTCTTCGGATCGTTAGAGAAGCACCTGGTGGGTTGTCACTTCAAAGCCAATGGTGACATTCAGAGACTTTTCACTGCAAATGTTGCGACAAACTGATTTATCGATTGAACAAATGCAAAGACATTTTCGGAGACGGACATGACGACACTTCGTGAGCGCGCGACCATGGTGGCACTTTTACTAGAATTGTTTTTCAGCCATTTATCGCACGTGCATTCCATTATGAATAGCGGTTTTGGCGTTAGATACCGCCTGATCAGTCATAGCAAATATAAACGAAAAATTTCAATTGACATTAATTACATTACAACCAACATACTAAACTACAATTGACATTTTTATATCCTCCAGGAGTAGTGTAAGTAACGATGTAAAAATATCCAGTTTCTCGCAGCTAAACACTAAACGTATCTCGTAAATTCTTCTGTGCTCCAGCTACACGTCGCAATCCGATGAAGAAAACTTCTAGTGAGATACATTTTGTGTTGACCTGGTGAAAATTAGAATATTTGAACATTGTACTTCCTGTTAAACACTACGTACATATGACGTAATAAAGGTCTAACACCTTCTGGGATTGTACTTGATACTGGCGTAAAAGCCGAAATCTAGATATTATAAAGACAGTAATACAGAGTAATATGGCGGTTTACTAAGTAAAAAATAGGATTTTATTGTGTTTGTTGTAATATGCTTGGTAACTTTATTTTTTAATGTTTTTTTTTTTTTTTTTTTTTTTTTTTTTTTTGCATTCCGAGCGCCAGAATTGCACCTGGTGGACAAAACTGGAACAAATTTTTTGCTAGTATAAACTGGTTGTGCATTAACGCTTTGCAGTATCTATCAAGTATCCCTGCCATACTGTAACTACAGCCCATTCTGGACCTCTGTGAGTAGATGAACTTTAATTACAACTACTCTGTATCAATTTCATAGGGAAGTTGTACATCTCTTTGATTCCCTGAACAAACCTTATCTGGAGAGGAGTTGTTACCAAGCTATTAGAACCAACTCTTTAAAAAAATTAAAAAAAAATTAATGGCCGTTAGCAACAGTTCCACAGCTTAATAAATCTTTCTTTGAAACTTTCTGGCAGATTAAAACTGTGTGCCGGACCGAGACTCGAACTCGCGAAAAACAGGTCCCGAGTTCGAGTCCCGGTCCGGCACACAGTTTTAATCTGCCTGGAAGGTTCATATCAGCGCACACTCCACTGGAGAGTAAAAATCTCATTCTGAATTCCTTCTTTATTTCCTACAAATTTACAGTACTTGTTCCACTCCCTCCACCTTTCTTTCATTATATTTATTTTTCCATACAGACACCAGAGAATCCAGACAAAGCGTCCTTCAGACTAAGTGTAACCCCCTAGGGGACTGTCTTCTTGAGAGTATATGAATGTCCACCACATGGGCCCTTAGCTAAGACTGATAGTACTTCCACCCTCTTGTGTCAAGATTCTGCTAGTTTTTTTTCTGTTCTGTTGGCCTTTCTTGGCCAAGTCTTGTTCCTTTCGACCACAACGGTACTATTTTTCTAGGCCAGAGAGTGTGTTTCATTTTCGTTTAGGATCTCCAATGGTGAATGTTTGGCACAAACTCTCAGAGACTGTTCAGAATCAAAAGAATGAGGAAAGTCAACTGAAATTTCGAGAAATGAATCAGACCTTGAAGAATTCAAGGCAGCCCTCGATAAGAAACATCCAAAAGGACACGAGTCGCATGACTCGGCCACAATGTATGGTGTAATGTGGCGGAACGTTATGCAGTCAACAGGGAAGGGTGAAACGCAAAATTTACGGTGCCTTTAAATAACCAAAACATGTGGGCTAAGGAAATAACCCCTGGCCCACCTAGTAGTTGTGTTGAACAGATGGCTAGTAAACAACTCTCGGAAGACACACCCTACTCCTAGTGCCCCAAGGGGCCTAGGAAACGGGATGGTAACAAAGCTAGATGACAGATCTATGGAAAAAGCCAAAAGAAGGTTAGACTGATACATCGAAATAGCAACGTGAATTTTCAGAGGAATTTTCAAAACAGTGATAGAAAAAGCAATTATACTAAAAGACATAAATGTCGATGTTGTAGCAGTCACAGAAATGAAAGCGAAAATGAGAGGTAATAAATATGTAAGTTACTATATTATGTTCTATAGTGTAGTAGAAAGAAACGAAAGAGAAACTAAAACTGTGGCCTTACTCCTTTATAGGAGATGGGGAAAAAAAAAGAGACCAACGATTCCACATACATAAACATACATAAGAATACTCACAATCGAGCTGAAACGGAGAAGAGGCAACGCCACGATTACAAGCATATATGCACCAGTAGAAAGAAAGGAAATGAGTCTAGAACTACCTATGAAGAACTACAGAAAACTCTAAATAATTACAATGACACTGGACTACTGTAATGGGTGACTACAGTGATACAACTGCAAATATCCCAGTAACGAATACTGAAGGGACCTTCGGAGATCCATTATGTAATGTGAATGGAAAAGCAGTAAGATCTCTTGCCATTTACAATAAAGAAAAATGTGAAATTCATTTTTTGAGGAAAGAGATAATGATAAGTGTACCTGGGCCAGTGGACGTCTTGGATCAAAAACTGACCAAAATTTCTTAAATGGTAAGCTAGTGGGTCAAGTGAGGGATACAGAATTTCATAGAGGAAAAATGGAAACGATCGTGTGGTGTCATCGGCCTGGAGGTTCCTTGCGGAGCAGGTCCGGCCGCCTTGGTGGAGGTCTTATTACATTCAACGCCACATTGGGCGAGCTGCGCGCCGGATAGGGATGAAATGATGATGAAGACAACACAACACCCAGTCCGGGAGCTGATAAAAACCCCGGCCCCATCGGGAATCGAACCCGGAATCGTAGGACGACAATCCGTCACGCTGACCACTTTTTTTTTTCATTCCACAAAAACAGTAACAAAAATGGCTACAATGAAATGACATAAATAAGGTGACACATAATTGCAGCCATTAATTACAGCATTCAAAGAATGAGTCTTTAGCAGTTGCACAATTTAGCACTTTCACTGTCACCTTCAACTGGTGGCAGTTCAGCATGCACATTTTCTTCTTCTCCAGCCGGTTCCTCATCATCATTTCCCAGACAGCTATCGGGGCGGACGCTTCTATAGAAGACAAGATACAAGATTTTCACAATGGATAAAAGTCTCACAAGATACAAGATCAAATTATTTTATAGTAATTTTCAAAATCGATCTTCTTGTGAAAAGAAAGAAAATAGCAAAAGAAATAAGTAACCAACAAGATCAAAATGTTTATAAAGTATACTAGCTTGAGGTGGACAATATCAATCATCTTTACCAGAGAAGGTCAACTAAAGTCTTGCAAACCAAACCAAATATAATTTAGAAAATGAAAGGCAAACACCAAACAATGTGTTATTCAGAGTATTACCTGTTGAAAAAAAAAATTAGGAAATGGAAGGGCCCAATGTTTAGATAAGGATATAATGAAAGCAGTTAAAGAGAAATAGGGTACATATATAAACTACTTAAGCAACCCCACAGCTAAAAAGAAGTAATATTGTACGGCGAGAATAAATATGTAATAAGAAAGTCACACCAAGAACATTGGAATTTATTTCTGGTATGAAGGATAACGTTCACAAGGACAAGGAAATCGCACATAAGGTCTTAAAAACAACAGAAAAAGTGAAGATACAAATAAACAATACTGAAAAAGAAAAATGAGTAAATTATTACACAGGATTATAATTTGATCATACAGCACAAGAAACTGAAGTTTAACAAATAGGTGAGAAAGGTTTAGATGAAATACTGTCTGCCTTAACATAATTTAAGAACAGAAAATTGACAGAAAGAGAAGATATTAACGCTGAATTACTACAATATGAGGAAATGATGCTACATCTACGACTGCTGCATTTCTTAAACGAACGCTGCAAAATTGAAAGTATCGTTGGAGAGTGGAAGATTACCAGACTGATGCCAATGTTTGAAAAAGCAGATAAAAGCCCATACAATAACAGCAGGGGAATAGCTTTACTGCACTCAGCACATTAAATACATGCTAATATCTTAAATACAAGATTTAAAATCATAACAGAAGTAGTACTGCTGTAGGGACAAGTGGGTTTCTGAATTGGACGCTCTACGATAGACGCACTTTTTATTTTTCAGCAGTTACTACAAAGATGCAGAGAATATAATCAACAAACACACATTGCTTTTATCGATTTTAAAAAAGACTTTTGACAATGTGAACACACAGAAAGTTTGGAAGACGATAACGATCCTGTGTATCTGAAATATCTAATAAATGCGATAAGACGTTCGTATCAGAGCACGACTGTCACTCCATATCTTAACGGAAAAGTTACTCTGAGATACAAAATAATGAAGAAGTACGACAAGGCTGCTGTATCTCCCGAGCTTTAACATTTATGTACATGGAATAATGCATATAAGGAATAAGGAAATTCAAAAAGATATGTATGTAGACAGGGGGACTCGTTTAGATAACTTACTACATGCTGAGAATGCAGTGATCCTAGCAGATGAAGAAGAGGTCCTTGGAAATGATTCACTTACTGAAGCAGGTAAGTGTGAAATCTGACATGCAGATCTCAACAGAAAAAACTAAGACTATGGCCTTAATGAGAAAAGAACACATTAGAAGCAAATTAGTGGTAGATCAGAGGACTTTAGAGAAAGGAAACCACATCAGTTTAGGTGACACGTGACTACAGCAATGATACAGAAATCAACCTTAATAAATTCAGACGGGTATGTGGAACAATTAACAGAATCCTTAAAAACTAGAAAAGATACTCAAATTAAATTGTCCAAAACAGTTTCAGTTCCCACACAGCTCTATGGAAGTGAGACGAGGGTGATAAGTAAAAAGAAAGGGCGCCATTTTCATGCACTAAATGAAATTCCTGAGACGAGTTGAAGGATGTGAGGATGCACAATATAAGACGGAGTAGTGAATCAAGATATCGAAGAACTAAAAATTTTCAGTCTAAATGCTAAAATTTTAAATTATAGAAAAAAATGGAACGAATACCTAGAAAGAACGGAGATCTTCAAACTCCCCTTAAAGGCTAAAAATAATAAATGCCCAGGAAAAAGAGAAAGTTGAAGACCTCCAGCAACGATGGCTGCCGGAACAAACAACTTCACCGAATACCTGAAGAGGATAAGAAGAAACAGAAGAAGACCCACCACTCAATACTGCAAAAGTGCTTATCACACTTACTGATACTGGACAATTAAAAGTTTGATAAGGGACACGCTAGGAATCGAAGTCGGCTCAAGGAGAAATGTTTACACTTGTTTGTGAGAGGATCGGCATTATTTTTCTCTCCGTCTTTTAGTGAAATGTTTAAACCGAGTAGTTCACACACGAACGAGCAACAACACTCTTCAGTTAGTTAATCCTATTTTACTTCGATTTTGTAAGGATGCCAGATGCTGAAGCAACCTTTTGGTCCGAATCCAATGTGGAACACCTGTTGCAGATTCGTAACGTTTGCTCGTAATTTCGTCAACATGTTGACACGTTCATTAATGGAACGTTGTCATTGTCCGCACAGGATCATTCGATAAAAGTGTGTAAATAAATAAACAAGGTACAGGAAACGCTCTACCGACCATTTTTACACTAGGACAGGAAAATGAATATATAACAACGGACAGCGCATCTCTCTGTGTTTACTCGTATTACAGATGCTCTGTACCCATACCATTTCTGATGCGGCAAACATTCGTACGTACGTGCAGGCCGTTGAAGTCGTAGCTGCTGTGGCCGGGGAAGCGAAACGACAACTGCCAACGCTAGAACGCCGTTCAGTGGGTTGCCTATCTCCAGGAGCAAACTCAGTCATTGCCAGAATACGAAGCGGTTGATTTGCCTGCATGCTAGCCCTTGGTGATGCGCTCCACGACTACGCTACAGTGCGTATTACGTTTCGAAACTAGTAGGGATGCTCCGTGCATTTCTGTGTATTTCTAGCAATTTCCGTGCAGGCGTCTTCTAAATCGCTAGACGTATTTATGAATAACGCTGCAGTTCTATCCAGGCGCAAAAAAGTCTTTAATTCAATTCGAGTAAAACTCAATTTATTAATACAATGTTAATTGCCTTAATTCTAAGACAATTGCCGGTTGTGGTTGCTGCCTCATCGTAGTTCCTGCTGATTCTTCACGGTAGCCCTCTCATTCACGTTGTTTTCTGGGTACCGCTGCCCCGTTATGCGATGCTGTGTGACAGCTCAGAAGTTCTGTGCTGCCCAGTGACACAAAACATATTACAACATAGAGATTAACAAAGGATACTTTCACAATGTTTCAGCTTTTTACTCATTCAGAAATGTATTTATTTTTAGGGTTCCGTACCGCATCAATAATTCAAGGACAGTCTTAATCGCATTTATTATTGTTATAATACCGCCAACCGGTTTCAACCCGACGTAGGGGTCATCTACTGGGCGTTTACACCATTGGTCGACTGCTGGTTGTGTCACTCCTGTCGTTACGTAGACAGCAGTGACACCACCAGCAGTCGACCAGTGGTGTAAACGCCCAGAAGACGTCCCCTACGTCGGGTTGAAACCTGTTGGCGGTAGTATAATAAATGTGATTAAGAACGTTCTTAAATTATTGATTGATCATACTAATCGCTGCTTCTCTCCACAACCATGTTGTCCAAAAATTCCATACCGCAGCTGGTAAAAATGGAAACCTCGTAGGATCACATTCTTGTCCGTCTTACTGCCCGTCTATTCGACTGTTAAAAATACTATTTTTCAAGAACGGGCTGACGTATCAGTATAAAATTTATGTCACGCACCAAGGTCTACTGTCGTTTGGCGGCAGAAAAAATTGAAGCTTCTAAGCCACTGGATTCAACAGACAATGGCATGTGTGTGACATGTTTTGACACTCGCAAACTAACCCATCAAAACCTATAAGGTTCTCCCCCATGACCAAGAGTGATAAAATTTGGCAAGAAGTATGGTTTCGCGGTACAAGTAAAGAAGAAGTCCGACATGTGTAATATGTAACAATCTCAGATAATTTTTTTTATTTTTACTTTTCCTCTTATCATTTCCTATCCGACTCCCTGTCCTCCTGTTAAGACCCCTTTTTCTCAAGAGCGGGCAGACATATCTGGTTTAAATTTATGTCATATACTTAAATCTATGGTCCTTCGGCAGTGTGAAATATTTAAACTTATAAGTAAATGCATTTAAAAGACACGGCCATGTATGTCCCATATTTCGCAACACGCATTCACTCATCGAAACCAATACGCTACTTCACGTTGACGTACAACCATTAGATGTGACAAGAAGCAAGGTTTCATGATAAAAGTAAAGGAAAAATCAGAAGATTGTAAATGTTTATCATATCACACGATAGAAATATTTATTTTGTCGTTTTCTCCCGACTTGAAACTTACAATGAAAACACTCTGGATACTATTCGAATCAATGTCGACAATAAGCGACAGTCGTCGAAATTCTCAGTTCACGGGACGGATGTACTGTCTATATACAAGATTATGTTGATACGAAATCCTCAGATCGCGAGTCCTATTGGCCCCGTGCCAATTTTTTATATCCCTCGTCAGTTTACATTGACATTTTCCCTGTATTAAATTAAGCGGATATAACAAGCCTTTGGACATCACTCTCGTCAAATAGAAAATGAAGGGTTGCTTCAGCTGAATAATTTGTTCCGTTAATTCTTGTATGACACCTATTCTTTTTCATTCCTGTGTGATGTTTACAATCTGCATTTCAGGATCGTCCATCAATCGGCAAGACTGATCATTTCTCACAATGCCTACACCTACATATAGAATATTAGTTGCATTTATACGGTTACAACTATTTGCATGAACTACCCATGTTTATAGTTGACGTTAACGTGCAGCGTAAAAATTTGATTCGTGCCTTATTTCAGGAGATTAGGTCTTATATCGTCTTCATTGAGTATTCCAATTTAAAAGTTACCTATGCTTAGTGGAAAACCCTTTTATTATGTTCAATTATTTCACGCTTTAACTGACTGTCCCAGCATTTGTCTATCTCATTGATTTTGATTAACTTCCAATTACCAGACAGTAAATATTACTCGTAGCCTATTTCATCTCCATAAATCAGTTATAAAGAATTGATCAGTCCGATATTTCTGTACTGTTAATTTTTAATGTTAACACTTTTGATCCGTTTTTACCACGGTTGCTACAAAATATAAACATCAGTATACTGTAACAGGTTATAAAATATGTTATTTAAACTATGCAATTCGGAGAGTTAAACTCCAGCATGTGGTCCCAGACATCTGTTAATGACGCATCTCTTTGTTGAAAGTAGAACTTTGGGTAACCTGTAGCACTGGATTTCAGTGGTTACAAGTCCTTTTTCCTAAACTTAGTGCATACGATTTGCATGCAATGCATAAAATACAGGACCACTAAAAGCCATTGCCAAATGATACCTGAAAGTAGTGCACGCAATACACAGTAAACTTCTTAACTGATTTAGATGGGGGGTTATTCTTTCGAAACGAATACAGAAACAAAAATAATTTGTGACTGGGCATAGTAACTAGTAGTTTCAATTCACGTTCATGGTGAAAACCATTATGACCAGTGCCCATCGCAGGACTGACGAAACTACGTCGTAACTGACGTAGGGCTACACCTGTCAGTACAGAATGTCCATTTTGCGTTCACGGATCTACACTTCAATACCTGACCTGCTGCTCAGGGTAAAATTAACATTAATGGCTTGCTTCTGCTACAGGTACTGGAAGGTACTAGATAAGATAAAAATATGGTAGTCGTAATAGTTTATTAGTCTGCAAATGAAGTAAATACTGATGTAAGGTTGTCCAGCACTCTACCTTCAGTCATCTGAACTTGCATCGCTGAAACCCTCTTTAAGAGGAGCAGAGACGAATGTCCTAGTGACCATATGAGCTGCAGATGGGGAAAACCACTGATTTAAGCCACTATGATAAAAGACAGATTGTTGTGGCTCGGGCACCTGGGAAGCAGCGACGCTAGTTGTTTGATCGCCTTCTACTGCAGCGACCATGTATGCAAAGTTGCAGTCGGACGGTAAAAGCTGTGGCAGTTCTGCAGACAGAGAACAGTGCCAGTGGAAACAAGTGTTTCGGATCATACCGTTCTCTGCACATTCTTGAACACGCGACGATCTTTGCGTATTCCCAAGCTGTCCAACGACATCTTCAACTGCGTTTCCAGTGAGAAAAACGTCATCTAGATTCGATCACAGGTCAACGGCAACGTAAAACTTCCTGGCAGATGAACGCTATGTGTACTGGCAGAGACTTGAACTCGGTACCTTCATCTTTTACGGGTAAGCGCTCAACTAACGCAGCACCCAAGCACGAACTACGACGCGACTTTACAGTTTACTTCCACCAGTATATCTGCTATCTGGCACGCCCGGTTACCCGAACGGTCTAACGCACGGCTTTCCGGAGTAGGAAGGAGCGCCTGACCCCCCTCACGAATCCGCCTGGCGGACTTATGCAAGGTCCGGTGAGCCGGCCAGTTTGTGAATGGTTTTTAGGTGGTTTTCCATCAGCCTTGGCGAATGCGGACTGGTTCCCTTATTCCGCCTTAGCTACACTCTACCATGCCAACTCGTCTGGTGTGAGACGTTCCCTGGGAGGCGGGAGGAGGGGGGGGGGGAGGGTGTCCACCGGGGGCCGAACCTCAAATAACCCTGGGTTCGGTATGAGGCGGCGGAGGGGTGAACTGGACTGTGGCAGTCGTCATGGAGTTTTAGATCACTGCGACTGCGGCAGGGACGGAGCCTCTCCGACGTTTCTAGATCCCCGGTTAACATACAATACAATAAAATACATCTGCTATCTCAAAATCTTTAGAAGTTCTCCAGCGAAGTGAAGTTAGAAGGTAGGAGATGCACTCACGGAATGCGTAGTGCTTGTTGGGTGGCTCAGTTGGTAGAGCACTTGCGCCAGCGAAAGGCAAAGGTCCCGCTTTCGAATCTCTGACCGATACACAGTTTTGATTTGTAAGGAAGTTTCGTATCAGCGAACATTCAGACTGAAAAATTCATTATGGAAACACGACATGTGCGTGGAAGATTGTGTTTCTTGCTCCCCCACGTCGACTGACGTGTCAGGGCATGCCGTCGTCCGAACATACACCGTATCAAGGACGAATGCTGGACAACGTGACAGCTGCGGACCATCCGAATGTTACTGGAGGCCCCCGGCGTTTTTTCATGGTCGATGCCTTCCGCAACGCTATTGGCATCTTTCAGAAAGGTAACTATCCATGTCGCAAGTAAAGAATCGTTACACAGTCGCTATAGTGGCCTCACATTCGGCTACCATATTCAACTGACCATTACCCGATGGGTCACATCTTGGACGCTACCGGGTGCCAGATGTGCATTGAACAACAGCCAGTTCCCAATCTATGGCATTTGCTTGACCTGTGCGCACATATTTGGTGGCACGTACTTCCAGAAATCTACCAGATTCTTCGAATGTGGACCAACAACAAAATAAGTTATGACCGTTTACAGTAACTTGAAGTTTCCCTTCACTTTTTGTAAGAACCACAGCAAAAACAACAAAACATGTTCGCACTAAAAGTTAACAGAACAGAAGTATCGGATAGACCAGTTCCGTAAAACTGATTTATGGTAATCGTGTAGTCTACGAAGTTGAGTCTACGAAGTTGAGTTAATGAAAAAGACAAATGTTGGGACAGTCAGTGAAATCGTAAAACAATTGAACATGATAGGGGGACATCACATTATGGATTTTGAGGCAGCGAACTTTCATGATGGAAAACTAAATGAAGACAAAATAAAATCTCGACGCCACTCCTCGTCAGCCAAATTTCTGTGCTGCAAATTAACGTGAATGATAAACATAGGCTATTCGTGGAAACAGTTGTGAACGTATTAATGCTGTTAATATTCTATATGAAGGTGTTAAAACTATGACAAATGATCAGCCGCTTTGACTTATGGACGATCCTGAAGTGTGGATTACAAACATCACATAAGAGCGAAATAGAACTAAAATTCATACAAGACTATTCGGAACAAATTACAGAGCTAAAGTAACGTTTCGTGGTCTGCTTCATGACAGTGACGTCGAAAGCACTGTTATATCAAATTAATTTAATCCATCTACAATATTAATGTAAACTGAAGAGGGTTATAAAAAACCTGCTCAGGTACCATTAGCTCTCGCACTCCGAGGGTTCTGTGCAAACTTAATTATGCACTTGGACAGTTTATCCGTCCCTGGACCTGAGAATCTAGACGAGTTTTGCCGTTATTGACATTCATACTGGCGAGATATCGGTCCCAGGAATTCCAAGCCTTTCCAGAAGTTTTAATTTTGAGTCGGATAAAAATGACAAAAGAAATATTTCTTCTTGTGACGTAATAAAAAATAGATAACTTTCAGATTTTTTCTTTAACTGCACCGTGAAACCTTGCGTCTTGGCCGATTTCATAATTATAGGTCAACGTGTTGTACCCTATCACTTTTGATGAGTGATTTGTGAGTTGAGCAGATGGTCGTAATATTACGGCTCGTCGATATATATTTTTGGATGAAGATTTGATGCGCCAAGATAATGAGCTCCGTGAAACTTTCATTTTACACTTAACGGTGAACTACCGACTGACAGAAACTACAGAATAAAAATTGGAATTTCTCGTCATTTTCCGAAAAGAAAGACATTGGGTCCCGCTCTTTCATTTTGAGAGCAGAGGATGCTTCGTTTCCCTCTACGAGTATATGATATCTTGTCGGATCGAAAAGCTTAAAATTCGGCTGTTATTAGATGCACAAATCTGCCTGCCATAAATCTAATACAGTCTCTACTTCTGTGATGAGCTGTTTTTTAGATTGATTGAATCACCATTTCACACCACCAAGAGATAGGAATTTCATACAAAAGTAAATTAAGTACATTGATAAAACGGGGGAGCAGCCTCTTGCAGAAAAGTACTTTCATTACACGCATATACACCCTGCTTGTGCAGCCACTCCAGCCTATTGTCAACGCCGTACAGCAGCTCTTCAGTCGGATGGCTAACAAAATCTGTTGCATGCAGCGTTGGGCCTGTGTGTTTCAACAGTTTCACATACGAACAAAAGTAGATGCTGTAAGTCTTGCAGCATATGTTACGAATAGTTTGATCATTCATCAAAAGAGATTGTCAGTAGAATGAAATTTTCACTCTACAGTGAAGTGTGCGCTGATATGAAACTTCCTGGCAGATTGAAACAGTGTATGCCGGACCGAGACTCGAACTTGGGACCTTTGCCTTTGGCGGACAAGTGCTACTTCTGGAGTAGGATTCACAGTTATGCCACTTTGATTTCCGTGATCCATAGGAGTCGCGATGAGTGAAGTGTCCTGGACATGAAACACTTCCACAAGAAACACTAGCATGACGTTTATCCTCCATCTATAAGAACACAATAGGTTAAACACAAATGGTCTTTGTTGACCTTCGCAAACATGTAACAAATTTTATAATTAGAATTATATTAATATCTTCAGCTTCTGACGAGCGTTGCTATGTATCAACAGGGACAGATGAAAACGTGTGCCCCGACCGGTACTCGAACCCGGGATCTCCTGCTTACATGGCAGACGCTTTATCCATCTGAGCCACCGAGGGCACAGAGGATAGTGCGACTGCAGGAACTATCTCATGCACGCTTCCCGCGAGACCCACATTCTCACCTTTTATGTGCACACATTACATTCCCACTCCAACACACTCATTACTCGTGGAAGACATTCTTACCAAGTCCCGTAAGAGTTCACCTGTCCCTGTTGACATATATCAACGCTTGTCAGCAGCTGAAGGTATCAATGTGATTCTGATTTCGTTCTAGACGGCTGCAGGTCATCAATGGTGTCTGTTCTTTGGACAAGTCTGAAAGAACAGACACCATATCCATATAAGTATAACTTCGTAATTGGTTCGTAAGAGGAAAATAAGTTCATAACTAAACGCAAGTTCCTGAAATGCAAGTCTGGACTGAAGGAACAACTCCATTAAAGCTTCTATAGTCAGAGGTTGCTCTCCACAAGTCTGATTACGAAACATTTTAAGTCCTCGCTCTCCTTGAGCGGAGCGCATTGGAACAAACTAACACGTCGGGTACGATCTGTACGAGTTCACAGTTGTTAGTGTTGCCAAATAAGTCTGACAGAATAACAACGTGCCTGCGAGCACGCTGCCGAGGTCCTTGGCAGTGAAAGCGGCGTGCGGTCGAGGCGGCACTGGGTCCGGAGCAGATTTCTCTCGGCTGGCTGCGTCGTAACTGCCGTGATTGGCGCGGGCGTGGTCCTTAATACGAGCACGGCCGAGGTACACTTCTTCGCAATTGGTCACACATCACATTGGAGGATGCAGCAAAAGCTACGTGGCAGGAGTGAGATCTCTCTTGCTGATTTTCACACTCTCTGTGCGTTGGTCTGTTGTACGCGAAGGCCTTTTCCAGGGCTCGCTGCAAGTGTCGGAGCCGGAACGACGTGTGGTGGCAGGGGCTGTTCAGGCAACCAACGCGACGGCGGTGCGATGCGGTGTGGCGTCGTCGCCTGATAGCTTTTGCGACACGCCAAGGAAGAATTTGGCCTGTCAATTCTCGGCTCAGAGGAGCTGTTCGGCGTTCTGCTTTGCTAAAAGCACTTCTCCCTGGGGTATTACTTACTAAGAATACGGCATCTAAGTCATCTTCTTCGAAGTGATTTACAATGAGTGAAATCACTTCAGAGTAGCACAGATTTTCATCATTTCGCGTGAAATAATAATACTGTGCCTTGACGGTCTTTCATTGTTAGTTTAAAAGCTTCAAAAGACAAAAGTCGATTGAAATCAGTAGTCTGAGATGTTGCCGTAGACGGAGAGTGTTTGGCACTTATTATAGTGATTGATCTATGTCGCCCCACTGTGTGTAACAGCTTCACGGCGCTTCATCTTATCAGGTTTAATTTCACAGATTAATCTACGTTAAGAATTAACCTATATTAAGAAGCAAACACGAAGACGTTATCTGGCAGAAAAACTTTGTGTTTTACGTGCGTGAGGAATGTGCCTGTTTGTCTACTATTGACGATTCAGTGGGAACACGTGCTTTATCATCCTGAGGCACATAAATACCTTTATCTGCACCGAGAACTGAAGTGCCTGACACTTAAGACTTTATAGGAGACAGAGAGAAATGCTGGTGTGCGTGAGCAATATGATGGTAGGTCTGTGATCGAATGAGCTCTACGGCAATGTTCGCAACGTGCCTCTTTACCTCGGAGTTGTGACTTTCCTGAAGAGCAAGCGAATGTGTATGTGGCCCTTCTAGATATATTGAATCCGAGTTGTAGGAGATTTCCGTGTAGATGAGATGTGGTATGAGAGGGGCGAACAAATTTACACTGTTAGCGTCCTTCGGCAGAAGCACCAAACATAGCTGTGTTTACAATGATCTTAAGATGGTCTGACCGTTGCTCCTCCAGTCAGTGATTTAGCTGCTTTTGTCTTACGAGAGCAAACGTCCTGTAGTTTTATGACGTTCCCCGTTGTTTTTAGAATAAACAATGTCGCTTTTTTCCTTTCAAGCATTTTTAAAAGTTATCAGTTTCCCGTCGGACCTCTACTATCATTTAACTTTCGGTGTCAACCCCAATTAAAAACATTCTCCGACTCTCTGTAAGCTCATGTTCCTTTCGAAGCTGTGAAATTTTCTCCTTGGCCACGCCTTGTGCCAGAGTACGAGGTTTTGGGGAAAACTGACTATTTTATTTTCGTCATCGCTTATCTGAATAGTTTTCATTTCCCGTTCGTTAGAAACTGATAATTAAAATTTTTATTTAAAAATGGAAAATAAAGACCTTGATTTATTTGAGATGACGAAATGTTTCATTGGTGACACAAATCATTATGTTACACTTTAATATACAATTGAGTGAATAAACGAAATTGCATTACATGAACGGCAATCTCCATTATCATTATCTACGTGCAGACCAGCTGGCGCGGATGCTATCCTTTTTGCATCTGCATAGGTGTTCCCTGCATTCCGTTACGAGGCGGCTTTTGTGATGCCTGTACATTCGCCTGATTCTGGTGCCTGCGCTGCGAGACAGCATTCCCGCCGATATGAAAGATCTATCATCCCATTTTTCGAAAACTATTAGTTAATAAAGAATTGGTTTTTCCACATACTACTCTGACATATTCAATCGTCTAAGAACTGAGTGTTTTTTCGTCATTCGTCACACTTACTGTGCCACATGAAATTAAACTTTGCACGAAATTTTAAAGGCTTCTCGGATATAAGAACCCATTGCACTAATTTTGCGTACGGTTAATTTTGAATCATACATTTCAGTGTCCAAAACGTATAAGTTATCGACATTTTGTTTAATTCTGAGAGAATAGTGATATCTCATTTCGTTCACGGGTTGTTGGAGTGTATATCGGATTGTCGGCCGGGAGGCGCCGAGTTTCGTCTATGCGCACTTGCCAACTGCTATGAAATACTTGTCATGAATTTTTAAGAAAACTATTAGGGGAAAAATTTGATTTTAGTGCACCTTGCTGTCTTATATATTCCCTTGACTGAATTACTATTCGTTATATGTCCTATATATTATGCTGCATCAAAGTAAAACATTGCGCTAAAAGATTTTGTAGAGGTAAAAACCTATTGGGTAAATTTTGCGTATGTTTGGTTTTAGTTAATACATTGCAGTGAATTAAGTATATTTCAGATATGGAAATTTTATTTAAAATTAAGAGCGGGAGAATAACTCATATTTTCGTTGTGTGGTTTTTGGTTTTATGCCCGAAGAATGGTCTCGTCCGACGCGCCTATTCACTTCCTTACGCTTCGCAGATCACTTTGTCATAAAAAGTGTTATATCTCATAAACTATTCAAGATACTGACCCGAAACCACATTTTTGTTCGCTTAGATATGGAAGTAACTCGTCCGCACCAGTGAGAGGTCGGCGGCTCAGGATGCGTTCAGACGATCATAGCACTGTAGGGAGCGGCGCGCCTATAGACAGACGTCCACAACACTTGGGGAACGCCGTAGCAGGACGTGTATACGTGCCCGCAGCAGCGAAATGGTTTCAGAATGTAAAAATTTCATAAAATAAACTCCTGTTAATATATATCTGCATAATAATGTACGTTTAAAACCCACTTCTTTGAACTTTTAATGTATATCTGTATAAAAACGTGCCTTTTTCTCTGCGGACAGCTTGAATCTAATAAATCGTACAGTGGGATGTCGAATGATGCTTGAAGAACGTCGTTCCATTGTGTCGTCTGTATTTTGACAGATGTAAACAAAAAAATGTTCAAATGTGTGTGAACTCATATGGGACTTAACTGCTGAGGTCATCAGTCCCTAAGCTTACACACTACTTAACCTAAATTATCCTAAGGACAAACACACACACACCCATGCCCGAGGGAGGACTCGAACCTCCGCCGGGACCAGCCGCACAGTCCAAGATGTAAACATTCTTTAAATAAACTGCCCAGCAAAATATCTGCCCATCTGCATACCTTCATTTGAAGAAAACCTCTTCCTGGTATATTGAATAATTTCTGAATTACGAAGGCTGTTTTGATTTACAAAGGCTTGTTGAAAAGTAATGATCCACAATTTTTCGGGTGAAAAGGCTTAAAGCTTTTTAAATGAAACAAAATCTATTAAAAATTCTACATATTTATTCAAGTCTAAATATTTTCAGCCATCTGCAGCCACTGGTCTCCGAATTGTAGAGTGTAGGATGGTGGTGTGTACCGCAACTATGTCGGTGAGTTAGAAACAGCGGGCTGTAATCGAGTTTCACGAATTCATTGAGTTCGTCCACACATTGTTCATTCTCTGCTTCAACACGACAACGCCAGAACTAATACTAGCCCTGCGACATCTGCAACAATCTGATGCCTTGGGTTCACTGTCATTGATCATCCTTCGTACTGCCCCCCACTTGCCTCCATTCGATTTCTATAATTTACAGGACGTAAAGACCATCTTAGAGGACTTCAGTTCGATAATGATGAAGCGGTGCTGGCAGAAATTAGGTTGTGGCTCCGTCAACAAAGTCAAACGTTCTGCAGTGACGGTATCAACAATTTGGTTTCTCGTTCCGAGAAACGAGTTCGTCGGCAGGGTGACTACGTTGCGACACAATTATGTGCAATTGAAGAATAAAGGTAGACAGTATTAATAAAGTTTTTTATTTAAAAAGCTTTAAGAGTTTACATATAAAAAATTCCGAGGCATTACTTTTCAGCACGCGGTTGTATATCATGCAACAGACTTAGCGTGACAGCTTCGGGTGCAGCTAGCTCTGTTTTGCAATAGAGTCCAACATTATAAGAGCTTAGTCAAATTCAGTAGTACCAGAGTGTTGATCTGAAGAAGATCTACGTAAGTCTACGAGAGTATAAGTTCATGTTGTGTTGTTGACGCACAATCGCACTTTGACTTCTAAAGCACCGACTAAGGAATAAATAAAATGGAGTTTGTAGGTGAACCATAAGAGATACAGACAAGCCCTCGCTCACAGTTTATCAGATCTTTTTGAGGCCCACAACTGAATACTAGATGCATGGAGCTATCTCTTATGGTTTGCACAGCGTATCGTAAAAGAGCGCGCTGGAGGTACAGTTTTTATTATCTTATATTCAGTTTAAATGATTTTTCGTAGTTGTATCGTCATTAAGTGGAGTGAATCGATCACGGATCAGCTGCCATAAAGTTAAAATAGCTTCAATTGTTAGTTACGACTTCATTTGTAGAAGCTAATTTTCATATTTGAAATGTTCACATTATTAGACCTTCCAGGAGATACAAAATGTGACACTTTTTATTTATTTATTTTTACAGATATGAAATGTAGTGTATATAATCCTCCACACCGAATGTAGTGCGACGATACGATACACTTGTGACATGCAGTCATGCATAGAATGACACCTGTTGGTAAAACACGATCTGTTGTTGTTGTTGTTGTTGTTGTTGTTGTGGTCTTCAGTCCTGAGACTGGTTTGATGCAGCTCTTCATGCTACCCTATCCTGTGCAAGCTTCTTCATCTCCCAGTACTTACTGCAACCGACATTCTTATGAATCTGCTTAGTGTATTCATCTCTTTGTCTCCCTCTACGATTTTTACCCTCCATGCTGCCCTCCAATGCTAAATTTGTGATCCCTTGATGCCTCAGAACATGTCCTACCAACCAATCCCTTCTTCTAGTCAAGTTGCGCCACAAACTCCTCTTCTCACCAATTCTGTTCAATACTACATCATTAGTTATGTGATCTACCCATGTAATCATCAGCATTCTTCTGTAGCACCACATTTCGAAAGCTTCTATTTTCTTCTTGTCCAAACTATTTATCGTCCATGTTTCACTTCCATACGTGGCTACACTCCATATAAATACTTTCCGAAACGACTTCCTGACACTTAAATCAATACTCGATGTTAACAAATTTCTCTTCTTCAGAAACGCTTACCTTGCCATTGCCAGTCTATATTTTATATCTTCTCTACTTCGACCATCATCCGTTATTTTGCTCCCCAAATGGCAAAACTCCTTTACTGCTTTAAGTGTCTCATTTCCTAACCTCATTCCCTCAGCATCACCCGATTTAATTTCACTACATTCCATTATCCTCGTTTTGCTTTTGTTGATGTTCATCTTATACCCTCCTTTCAAGACACTGTCCATTCCGTTCAACTGCTCTTCCAAGTCCTTTGCTGTCTGATAGAATTACAATGTCATCAGCGAACCTCAAAGTTTTTATTTCTTCTCTATGGGTTTTAAGACCTACTCGGAATTTTTCTTTTGTTTCCTTTAGTGCTTGCTCAATATACAGATTGAGTAACATCGGGGAGAGGCTACAACCCTGTCTCACTCCCTTCCCAACCACTGCTTCCCTTTCATGCTCCTCAACTCTTATAACTGCCGTCTGGTTTCTGTAGAAATTGTGAATAGCCTTTCGCTCCCTGTATTTTACCCCTGCCACCTTTAGAATTTGAAAGATCTAAAGCAGGTAAAAGAGGCTTTAATTGGGGGAAAACGTAAACAGAGCCATATACGTACTACATAGAATGCTAAAATCATGATATAAACCCTCCATCGACTTTGGTGTAGTCGTCTATAAACATGTGGGCTATTCCGAAAGTAAGGTCCGGCCGGTCGCGAATTGGAGATGGTAGGAACAATCCGATGAGTGTCCGTAGTATGGCCGTCGATCGTGTTACGTCACTCTATCCAGTTATGAAAGCACAGTGAGCACATAAAGATGCCTAGAAAATAACGTCTCCCACAAAATATGAGATTTCGCCTGATATCGTGCAAACAACATAAAATAACTGTCTGCATTTATTACTTCATGACAGTTCTCGGCCCACACTGCCTGGGCAACGAGGACGCTCCTACAGCGTTTCCCATACACCCCTGATTTGGCTCCCCCAGAATTTCTTCTCTACTCACATGAATTGCTGGCTATGAATTCAACATTTTGACACAAACAACAAGCTGCAGATCAGCGTAAAGAATTGGCTGCATTCTATGACGAGGGTGTTGGAAAGTTGTACAATGCTACGATAAAAGTCTCAGTCGGAGCGGTGACTGTGTTGACAGGTAGCGGGAAGCTGTAGCTAGCTGTTTCAAATAAAACATTTTTGATTTTCAGTGTTGTTTGCATTCCGCGACAATTGCGACCTTACTTTCCGAACATATTTATTTGTTTTAAACATCGAAACAAACATTTCAGTAAAAACAGTTTTAATTGGAAACTGTATTATATAGAGTTTTCAACACGAGATTAAAACACTTTATTTTAAGCACGCCAACCCTGGGTAGTATTCGGACGATCAGGCAGAGACGGACGGTTAAAAATGTTCCGTGAACACAGTATTAACAGTTTTGACGGACCTCTAAAAAAATTGATCTTTTATTGGTATATTATATACGAATCGTACTATTTGAAATAAAAATAAAATTAGACTTATCTAACACTTCTATTTTTACATGAAAGCTTGTACCATTTTCTAGTTTTCTGCATAATTCCCACCAATATTAAGGCACTTACCGTATCGTACAACCAGCTTTGAATACCATCCCAAAGAAAATTCGATATTTCCAAAATTCTGTAACAATTACATAAAGCACAATTCTTGAAACTTACGAGCGATGGGATGGTACGGAAATGGGTGAACGCTTTCAAAGACGGCAGTAAAAATGTGCGCGATTTTGAACGAAGTGGACGATCTTCAGTCATTATTGACGATTTTGTGCAGAAAATTGATGGAAAAGTGACAGAACAGATGCTTTATGATGTCTATGCTATGCGATGAGTTAAGCGTCAAGAAGAGTGCTTTATGCAGTTGTTACAGATCGTCTGAATTATCGAAAGCTATCAGATGGCAGATATCTGGGAGGATGGTATTTACGGCTTGGTATAGAATACAATAAGCGCCTTAACATTGGTGGAACTCACGTAGAAAAGCAAATCAAATTGCAGGCTTTCATGCGAAAATAAAATTGCTAAGGGATGTCTAGTTGTTTTACTTTATTTCCAAACGGCACTTACTTAAAAAGCATGGCTCGTACATTAAATGTCATTGGACATTTTCTTACTTTACAGATGACAGACCACGTTGTCTTTACGTCTCTGTAAACCGTATGATAACGTAGTAAACGTTTTCATACAAGTCCTGTTGAGTATAACAACATCGGCTTTATACGCGTTGCAGAATATCACGACTGAGTCACTGACACGCAGTGATTTCGACCGGCTCAGCAGGAAACTACCCGATGGAATCTGACATATCCGCAATACTTGTTTCGAATAGCGGAATCCCACTCACGCACATGTGTGAAGCATTCAGTTCATTTCAGGAAAGCAATCTAATACTGTCTACTCTCAGCCTTAAACTTACAAAACAAAACGTTATCCGTTATAGTAATGTATATTGTCTGAATTAAAATGTTAACGTGAGATTTTTTATTGCCCTCCTTCCCCTCAACTCTTTAATTGAAATTTAGTGAGATTTTGGCTAATCGATGCCACCCATTCCAGCTCACATGATTAACTGATGTACCATAACTAATTTGAAATACTTAAAACATGTGATGGTCAGTACTAAAAACATGGTTTCCTTGTTTGGATAGTTGTTTTTGTTTTCACTGCACTTCATATTTATATTTTCAGACACACACAGACATGAAGTGCCAGTTAGTTTCGAAAAACGCAAAAAGTAAGCACAATTTTTACAACTGGTTTAGAAGTGAGCTTTGTAATACATGGTATATAAAATCCACAAAAATGTTTTAAATATCCTTTCAAGAAGTCGTAATTAATTTTTAAGGTCATTCTCATGTAAGTTTTATGTTATAAATGCCTGTATCTTTCGTTGATTCCAGGTCATTAAACTCGGGGCCTCACATCATCATCCACCACCACCACCACCACCACCACCACCACCACCACCATCGTCATCTGCAATCATTTTTTGACATATATGTCACCAGGCTTCTTCATACATCACAATCATCAATTCCTGTGCATTCATGCTCGCCCTGCTTGTTTCTTTATTTCGTCATTTCTGTTTTCTCGTCTTATATGTATCTTCTTATCGTGAATAATCCAATACAGATCCTCCTCAGTCCATCTGTCACAATTTCGTCTCTCTATATGCACAGCCAATCTCCATTAGAGTTTCCTGTTTCACAGTGTTCTAAAAAAATCTTTAAATAGAACTGTTTTGGTTACATTACGAAATTAGTTAGTGTCACAATGCTTCAGGCGATAATTTTCCACTACAATGTATATTATGACAGAGCATCGGCAGTTTATAAGTGATTTACCAACAATTCTTCAGAATCCAGGGGAATTTATTTTTCGAAATAAACGTAGTAACTAGGCAGCGGGCTACATAATTTCGTTAAAGATAACTGTCCAGTTTCACACAGCCACCCGTTTCTCTATTAAACATCGATTAGTACATCAGTACGCAAGAACATCAATTACAGAAACGTACGGTCTTCCTAGGTCGCACACACATGCAGACGAGTAGCTTACACTCCCGGCATCCACTCACGCCAATCGATCTATCCCGGCGTTGCAGAAGAAGGAACAAGGACGAGATAGGGAAGCCACTACTAGAATCAGATTTTGAATGTGTTTTGAACGACTTACAATTAATTAAGGCCGCAGTAATATATCACATTCGATCAGAATTTCTAAAATCATTGGGGAAGAGCCAACCAAGCGACTATTCACATTGAAATATAGAAAGTATGAGGCTGGTGATATACCATCAGACATTCGGAAAGAGATCATCCACACAATTTCGAAGATAGCATAAGCCGGTAAGAGCGATAACTACGGCACAGTCAGCTTAACAGCCCATGCAACAAAGTTGCTGACAAAAATAATATACAGAAAAATGCAAACGAAAACTGACGATCTGTTAGATGAAGCTCAGTTTTGCTTTAGGAAAGGTAGAGGCATAAAGAGGCACTTTTCACGTTACGCTTGATAACGGAAGGAGGGGTTTGATGATCTATATAACGTTTTAGATAACGTAAATTTATGTAAGATGTAAAGAGCTGTAACATCTGATGCTGGTATCTTCAACCAGAAATTTCATGGAATCTTGAAAGTACGTAGGAATGGTGAACTCGATGCAATGAAAGCAATCTTGATGCTACATCAAACAAAAAATTTAGTGAGAGGTGAAAGTGAGGCAGACAGATATGCAGGTCGGAGAACAGATGAGGCGGTTGGCAGCGTTCATCTGAGGCGAGAGGAAACTCACCAGCATCTGATTAGTTGCCAACAAAATCATGGCCTAAAACAATTAAGGATGAAGAAAATGCCTTCTGGCCGGTAGAATAGTGAAAGTAAAATGGCTAAGAACCTAATGTAGACAAGTTGAATCGACAATAATAAGATAAGGAGAATGGAAATAATGGCATCAGGGGTAGTGGTGGCAGACGGAGGCCATTCCTCCCATAGCTGCCACCTCCCGCCCCCGTACCAGTTATAGTCAAACTGATAAAAATGGAAACAGGAGAGTCTTGGAGAAAGCATCAAAACCTTTTCCGCTGCTCTGATCCCCTTCGGACTCTCTGGCTACAACTGAGTACACTAAATTCTACTGTCTCTTAGTTGCAACACAAATATTTTTCCCTATGTGTGAATTTTCTACCCTTTCACCACGCACAAGTGCTGCCAACTGTTGGGCTTCACTATCAAAATATCAACAAGTTCAAACGTCCCCTTAGGAAAATCAATGAATTACTGTGCTTATAAACCTGTAACATTATTTGAATTTCAAACAGCTGAGCAGAACTGAACGTACTCAGACATTTCGCTCTTTACCTATTCTGATCAACTCTAAACTGACACACAATATTTTTAGCGCAACGCAGTCTGACTTTCAATAATCCCTACAAAAGAATGGCCCTGACTAACATTAACCTGTACCTTTCACAAATCACTTACGTCACAAAAATCTTCGTTACTCGAACTACTGCAATGCAGCGAGCACCACTACTGCCAGCTAAATAAAAGATTCAAACTACTGAAGGCACTAACTACCGATAGGCATAGTTAGCAAATGAAAGATATTGATAGAGAACAAACAATGTATTTACCTTAATAGTGTTCAAAAGCCATAATATATATAGCAGTTCATGGCATCCAGTCTTACAAATTTACTGTCTCTGATGGACACACGTCCAGATCATCCGCTCTCAAAACTCCGCCATCTCACTCCCCACATCCACCACTGATGGCGGCTCACCTCCAACTGCGCAACGCTACGCGCTGTTAACAGCCAACTGCCCACTACAATAGAGAACATTTCAACAATGCCAACCGGCCACAGACTGCACACAGCACAGCCAGTGATTTTCGTACAGAGCGCTACGT
This sequence comes from Schistocerca serialis cubense, assembly GCF_023864345.2. Lineage (NCBI taxonomy): Eukaryota > Metazoa > Arthropoda > Insecta > Orthoptera > Acrididae > Schistocerca > Schistocerca serialis. The sequence continues at coordinate 311,530,188 of NC_064645.1, read as the reverse complement.
GGCGTTACCAATATAAGACCTAAACAGCCTACTTACAAAGTTAATGCAGCAGTGTTCAGCATCTTACGACCGCCGTAATACGTGGAAATGGTTAGTTAGTTATATTCCACTGTACAAATTAATATTATTATTGTTATTTTGCAGGGTAATTACTGAATAGTCAGTATTAGTTATTTTAGTTCATATAAAAAGCCAAATATACAAAGTATAATTTCAAAACGGGTATATATTTTTGTAGAAGTATTACATCCAAAACTATTACAAAATCTCCTAAGAACATTAAAGCATAAAGAAAAATTTTCCTTCCCTCAGAAAAAAATTCAGCTCTGAAGAAGGTAAGGTCTTGCCTTCATCATAGTGCTACAGCTAATAGGTAATATAGGGTGTGAGAGAAAAAAGTTAAACTGTAGCTAAGGCAACAACTAAAACAGAGTAAACGATGACCAAGGCAGCTGGCAGAGGAGGTTGAGTTGAAGATCCCTCGTAAGCAGCATACAGCGGTTGAAGCCCAAACCACCTTCTCCCACCGCAAAAGTAGCATAAAACCTTATACCTCAGAAAAAAACTACTCTCATGTGGAAACGAAGAACCTGTACAGCTGTCTCCACGTAGTTTGTCAGCATTAGAGTCAAAGAATTTGGGAAACCATGCTTTGTATAAAGAGACACTATGAGCAGACATTCCACAACAATGTAAGCTACTTTTTGGGTGGCACCACGACCACAATATGGGGTTAGTTCGTTACAGAAGACTCGCATAAATTCATGTGACCGGTACTTAGGTGACATCGACCGGTGGACACCTTCCGGGAAGAATGTAATGTTCAAATGGCTCTAAGCACTATGGGACTTAACATGTGAGGCCATCAGTTCCCTTGACTTAGAACTTCTTAAACGTAACTAACCTAAGGACAACACACATATCCATGGCCAAGCCAGGATTCAAATTTGATACGTAGAAGCAGCGCGGTTCCGGACCGAAGCGCCTAGAACCGCTCGGCCACAGCGGCCGGCAGAATGTAAGGACGAGGGCCATTCAGTAGCAGTCCACTTGACAGTGCGAAGGCTGTAACCCACCAGATATCCCAACTGAGGAGAGGTCGTTGTGCTAGTAATCGCTTCTCTAGACAAAATTTCGGCCAGCTCATTCAGCGAGATACTCAGATGATTTGGCATCCAGAGAAAGGCAACTGAGTACACACTACGATCGAAGACGGAGAAATGATTATGAATAGCACGTATCACGAGGTGGCCAAAACATGTTAATAGACCGCAGACATCTAATTGAACAATTAAAAATTAAAGCTCGGGCAGGAAGATCTGTTTAAGGCAATGTAGGGCTCTGTTAATGGCGTCCGTGGCTAGTCTCATTCCTTGATGATGGACTGGTTCCAATAATTTCAAATCTGAAGGTGCTGCTGAGCCATGAAACTTGAAACCAAAGTCCAGTCTAGATGTGACAACCGTCCAACAAGCATGGAGTGAAATAGCGTTATGGTACCCCCGCAGACGTGGGCAAGGAAGCAAAGAGCTTTTCCATGCAACTAGCTGGATGAATATTGGCCAACCATATCAGTTTTTTATCAAAGAGGAATCCCAAAAATAGAGTCTGTCCTAATACGTCGAAGCGCTAGGTAGGCAAGCAGGTCTGAGAGGACCATGATACAGCAACAGAAATTCAAGACACGCGTTGTACTCTTTTTTCCAGTTTTAAGACTGGTTTGATGTGAACCAGTGTGGATTTCTCTCCTCTGCCAACCTTTTCATCTCAGAGTAGCAACTGCACCCGACGACCTCAATTATTTGCTAGGTGCATACCAATCTCTGGCTTCTCTACGATTTTCACCCTCTACAGTTCTCCCTAGTACCACGTAAGTTATTCCGTCTCCCTTATTCTTGCCATTGTTTTTCATATACTTCTTTCCCAACCAATGCCGCTGAGAACCGCCACGTTCCTGATCTTATCAGTCCACCCAATTTTCAACATTCTTCAGTAGCACCACATCTCAGATGCTAGTATTATCTTCTTTTCCGGTTTTCCACAGCCCATTTCTCACTACCATACAATGAAGTGCTCCAAACATACACTGGCAAAGATTTGTTTCTCAAATTAAGACCTATGTTATACACTAGTTCACTTATCTTGGCCAGGAATGGTCTCTTTGTCGATCCTAGTATCCTTTTTATAACCTTCTCGCTCCGATCCTATTAGACTACGTTGCTGCCAAGCCAGAAGAATTTCGTAATTTTCATGTACTTTGTTCTCATATCTGCTATTTCTCATTATTATCGTCTTTCTTCTATTGGCTCCCAGTCCATATTTCGTACTCATTAATTATTCATTCAATTGAACAAATCTTGAAATTTTCCTTCTTTCACCCAGGATAGCAATGTCAACAGCGAATCTTGACACTGATATTATTTCACCTCGAATTTTAAACCCACCCTTCGACCTTTCTTTTATTTCAGTAATTGTTTCTTCGTTGCACGACTGAACAGCAGGTGCAGAAGACTACATCTCGTTCTTGCTCCAACCCGAAACAACAGTTGCGATCAAAACTGACGAATAAAAATCGGTAGGAAGTCTCGGAAACCTCATTCATGAAAGGCGAATGATACTAATACATCAAGTGGCGGTGTATGCCTTACGTAGATCGAAAACGATTGTAGTCAAATTTTGTCGAGTAGAAAATACCTGTCGGATTGATTTTTGCAACTTAATCAGTTCTCGATTATGAATCGTCGATCCAGAAAACAACACTCATAGGGCGAAAAATCGGTCCGTGATTCCGGTACCCCGCATAATCTTTCAAGGAGTCTGCAGAGCACATAGATGAGGCTAACTGATCGGTAGCTGTCGATGACGTTTCGCTTTTTCCTGGTTGGATACTGAAACGGCACGGAGCCTGTGAGAAGTGTGGAACCTTGGGTGTTTACAACAGAGATCCTTTTCTTTGGGCCGCCAACTTATTTTCAAAATATTATTTAAATTATTTCTCTTTTCTGAAATTTCATCAATAAATCCCCAAATACGGCGCCAATTTGAACCGCCTAGGTCCCTCGACTGAGCTAGGTGGCAGAAGTAAGGACCCGTACCGGCTGGACCAGATGTGTTCTGTGGCAATGCTGGCACATCCCATCGTCTGTCGAGAGTGCAAGACGCACGGAAAGTGAACATTATTGCTCTGCAACAGAGATCAGTAACTGGGTCTCTCTTCAAGCAACAAATGGTTCAAATCGGTCTGAGCACTATGGGACTTAACATCTATGGTCATCAGGCCCCCTAGAACTTAGAACTACTTAAAACTAACTAACCTAAGGACATCACACAACACCCAGTCATCACGAGGCAGAGATAATCCCTGACCCCGCCGGGAATCGAACCCGGGAACCCGGGCGCGGGAAGCGAGAACGCTACCGCACGACCACGAGCTGCGGACTCTACAAGCAACACCACCACTGGCTAATGATATTCCAAACCAGACAAAACCAGTTGAGCTTTGTCTTAGAATTATCAGAAAAACAGTTTCTGACCTCAATAAACACTAAACATGAAAAGAACAGGCACAAAGGATAAGAAACGACCATTCAGCGTTAAAAATAATATAGTCAGCATCTATCCGTGAGGCCAGTTAGTAATGAAAGTTACCTATCATTAGAAGAGAAAGTACCGTACGCTCTAACTACTCGCAAGCTAATTAAACAAGAGCGATCAAATTGGTTAACGTCAACGAGCTAAGCGTCACATGTACATATGCCAGTAGGTCCTAACGATGAACTATGACCACGAAAGTGATCACTAGGCGTAACTTGAGGCAGGTCTTAAGACGCGGACCTAACCCCCATGTAGCTAATAGGCACTAGCCTGAGTAAAAGTCGCCTTAGGCCATTAACTACAGCACGATAACACTTATCGGTGTAGGACTTGCAGATAAAACATAAACACCACCCTTAGCAAAAGTGAACAACGGCAACAACCAACACACCTCCTTACATACTACGCGGCTCAATTTTAAATATGGACATGTACGAAATATGAGCCACGAATACAAATATGCCGGCCGCGGTGGTCTAGCGGTTCTAGGTGCTCGGTTCGGTTCCGCGGGACTGCTACGGTCGCAGGTTCGAATCCTGCCTCGGGCATGGATGTGTGTGATGTCCTTAGATTGGTTAGGTTTAAGTAGTTCTAAGTCCTAGGGGACTGATGACCACAGATGTTAAGTCCCATAGTGCTCAGAGCCATTTGAACCATTTTTTGAAGACAAATATATAGCTTGTTCGTACCATCACTCACAAGGGGCTCTATTCCTAAAACCACCCAAAACGTACAACGGCAATCCTGAAGCCACACGCTTATCAACAGACAAGTAATACCAAAAACACAATGGGAACACTCAAGACAACTACAAAGGGACACAATTAAACACGGCCACGCTCGTCCATCACGGAAACAAACATGATAAGAACAAATTCACAAAACACTTTCAGTCAATTTAAAACACTGTGAAACACAGCTCTCCCAAACCGCAAATCGTCGAACACCACAACAGAGTAATCATACAACGCAACGTAGTGCCTCCAGTCTTAGTTCACACGGTTTAACACAGAAAAATACGCGAAACTTTCGGGTCGTCCTCATGCTGAAATTATTTGCTCGTCAATCAACACTACTCGTATCATACCACTGATATACGGGGTCAATCAAGATCTCAAACACACCAGATCTCAACACAACAGCTGTTACAAAACACCAGACAAGAAAAATACGACATAAGCAACCGATCATTCACGTACTTGTATTGGCAAAACATGCGACATCACACGTCATAGTGGAACCACACACAAGGGAGCTATAACAGATTCCCGAACACATGATATAGAGGAGGTCGGCAACACCTACGCCTCCGAAACTTACTACAAACCCACGCTGACAACCGTTTGTCATGCCGCACAGCACCAAACAAGCTCTCACATTTGGACTACCTTAATTGATGCACGATACATGTGTGCCGAATCATCTATAACACGTCACAGTGCAGCCACTCCCAGTGGGGCTATAACCGGCTGCCGGACATGCAATACATGATAGACCAAGAACACTACAGAGGTACAGTCACTACTACGGAAATCGAATACAGGATTTAAATCGGATTGCGTAAACCAGATCTCAATGTTCATATGACAGTATCAAGCATCGGAAATAAACTTTCGATCACTAAACCTCCAGACATTTCGCACAGATGGCAACCGTAAATATCCCTTTAGGAATGGCACAACACACTGGAAATCTAGCAAAGAGATCAAGCCGATTTCACTAGTCGTGATGCTCAAACCACACACACATACAAGGTCATTGAGGCAAAAGATGAGACCAGAAAATTGTCAATGATGTTGCTACTTGTGGCTCGCACTCAAGATAAACACAAGACTTATTTGCAACAGCTAGCCAAGCGCTGCTAGTTAAACCCCTTACAAAAGAGCCAATGCATTTGACTCCACGTGAGTTATGGATGATTAGCAACAGAAAGACTCACAACACCGATCAGAAAATCACTGACAGTTTGCCAGTTCTCACAAAACATACATCTGGTAGAAATAGTACATCACGTTGCTTCCTACATTCGACAAAATATGTAACAATGGTGGAATGCCTGAGCAAAGTAGTTAAAGCAAACTTCGGCTGCTGAAAATACCTAACACAACACAGCTCCAATACGTGGCCTATTACGGCGTGATGGGAAGCCTGTCACAACAACTATGTATTTCACTACATTCCTCACAGCCCGCCCGACTAGCCGCGCGGACAAACGCGCTACTTCCCGAGCGGGAAGACGTGCCGGACCGCGGCATGAATTTGCCTGGCAGATTAGTGTCGAGATCCGGTGTGTCGGCCTGCCTGTAGATGGTTTTCAAGGTGGTTATCCATCTGCCTCGGCGAATGTCGTTTTGTTCCCCTTACTCCGCCACAGTTACACTATGTTGGCGATTACTGCGTAAACACTGTCTCCACGTACGCGTACACCATAATTACTCTACCACGCAAACATTTGGGGTTACACAAGTCTGGTATGAGACGTTCCCGTCGGGCTCCACTCAGAGCCGAACCGCACAGTAACCCTGGGTTCGGTGTGGGGCGGCGGTGGGGTCAGTGGACTGCTGTAGCCTGTTGTGGGGTTGTGAACCATTGAGGGCTATGGCGGGACGAACCCTCTCCGTCGTTTCTAGGTCCCAGGTTTAATACACAATACACACATGCCTCACCATAGGAGGAGGAAGAAATTCACCCCAACTGTCCATCCTGATCTCTAGGTCCGTACTCTCACACGTACCGAGACAAACCTTCCCTGCCTGGCTGCTGCATGCACCATAGCGCGAAAACTGCCACCGGAAAGCGTCACACTGGCAGACGGCGCCGTCCACGGAAGGTGGAGAGATTCTTAAAATATTCCCAAGGTAGAACCACGCGGCACACATACTATCTCGCCACTCCATACGTGAAACACCTTCTAGCCAAATACAGCTTTAGACCCTGAGTAGATGGAATCTTTGGGTGACATTCAGAAGTCAGTGTGTAATTCGGGATGACAGAGAGTAAAGCGTGGGGAGTATTTTCAACTACTCTTTTATGCTTGCGAAAGGCAGCTAGATAGAAAGAGAACTCCGAGCCACATCGAGAAGCGAATGCAAGACATCGAAACGTCCCCTTAGAAAAATTAATGAATTACTGTACTGGTAAACCCCTAACGTTATTTGATTTTCAAACAGGTGAGCAAAACCGAACGTACTCAGACATTTCTCTCTTTACTTATTCTGATCACTAAACTGACACACAATATTTTTAGCAATCTGACTTTCAATAATCCCTACAAAAGAATAGCCCTGACTAATAATAACTTATACCTTCCATGAATCACTTACCTCACAAAAATCTTTGTTACTCGAACTACTGCAATACAGTGAACGCCAATACTGCCAGCTAAATAAATGATTCTAACTACCGAAGGCACTAATTACTGATAGGCACAGTTAGCAAATGAAAGATTTTGATAGAAAACAAACAATGTATTTACCTTAATAGTGTTCAACAGTCATAATATATATAGCAGTTAATGATAACCAGTCTTACAAATTTACTATCTCTGGTGGACACGCGTCCAGATCATCCGCTCTCAAAACTCTGCCATCTCACTCTCCACATCCACCACTGCTCGCGGGTCACCTCCAACTGCGCAACGCTATGCGCTGCTCACATCCAACTGCCCAACACTACAATAGCGAATATTACAACAATGCCAACCAGCCACAGACTGCGCACAGCGCAGCCAGTGAGTTTCATACAGAGCGCTACGTGGAGTTACCAGTATAGAAACCTTAACAGCCTACTTACAACATTCGGCCAGAATCGACACATTGGTAGAAATACTACATGGTGGAGACCTGGAATAGTTGATGACCTTTGGCATGCCAGTAGACTATGGACCTTGAGGCAAAACCGGGATGAAAATGCTTATGTTCCCAAGTAGACTACCAGTATTCATTCCTATTGCATCAAATTAGATAGCGAGCCTTCGCACTGATCCACCTGAAAGTGACAAAGATGGCATCTGAATAATGTCATTTCAAAGGTTACTGGGCACTTCGACGATCCTGAGTAGCTGTGGCAATGACTTCGGTCCATTACATAGATCGGCTCAATATGCCAGATATTGGCACAGGCTGGCCATAGTACGTAGTGGAAAAAAATGAGAGATTATCAGAGGTGTTCAGTTTCTGTAATATGCATTCTAGGGACCAGGAAGGGTCGACGTTCCCGTATTTGACACAAGCAGAAGGTGGTACACAGGGCGAAATTTCGTGAAGTGCCCTACCACAGAGATCATGGATGAAGTCATACGTGTACCCTCAAGACATACGTCCGAAGCACTGATTAAATAACCGCACTGGGATGTAGAAGGGACAATTTCACATCGAAACTGTAAACCCTGGTTGCAACCTTCTCTGGTAGCGATTTCCCCTCAAAAGCGAGCATCAATGCACCAGTGTCTACCTCGTTGTCTGGTGCGTCCCGACGTACACGGCAGGGAGCGAAGTAGACTCCTCGCTTCTCCAAGTGCTCAGGTACATCTTACTCTGTCACCAGTGTTAGGTCACGGTAAAAAATTGTACCTAGCACCATGTGACAAGTGGTTTACGGAAGAGTAACACCCATAAATTGGTAGAAACTATATTCTTAGTTTAGGTGGAGCCAGTTCGTAATCTACCAAGGGAAGAGAGTTCGTCAAATACCTTTTCGATATTCTCCGCAAAAAAAACGTTCGCTAAATCTAGAGAAAGAACCCTTCATCGGCTCAGGTTGAAACCAGGAACTGGTGTCTGCAAGTCATTGGCTCCCATGGCGAAGCATAGGAGGGTAAGTTTCTGGAATCGTAACTATCAGCAGTGAATTCCGGTCACTCTGAAGAGACCGCTGGAGCCTCAGGGCCATTGACTGATAAGTTATGGCCTCTCATGACATCAGATTTCCTCCAAGATGCCACCTGCTCCAAACGATGTCTTTCCAAAATTGCGTCACCCAGACGGAGCAACGGCCACCTCAGATGACGGCCAGTGCCTGGAGTTCCGGTACCCCCTCAAGGTCACCTTGAATCAAATGATCAACACATTTCGGCTGAAAGACGTGTCTACGAAATTTTCGTGACCGATATTTGTCGAAATCACAGTCTGAGGTGGTTGCTTCGCTGTTAAAGGCATGGCTTCCCCTTCTTCTTTGCGATCGCTGTACTGTTTCTAAGGAGGATGACATGGTAGTTAGCGAAAATGTGGAGTCCATTACGGAAACACTTCACCAGTTTTAATTAGTGGCACATGCTTGTAAATTTCAGTAAATTTCGTCTTAAAGGAATACTGCTGCAGAAGTGGGGGGCTGTGGTGAATACCCTTTCTGTTGGTTGCAAAAGTGTTTATGTACCTTTTTTGCACATTAAAATTTTATGAATGCCATGCAAGAACGTTGCGTTGATTCACGTAGGGGAGAGTTGGCCAAAGTGTCCATCGCGGGCAAAGTGGCTGTTGGCGTCCCGTGGGGATGAGGTAGCGGCATCGCGTGAGAAATACATTAACGGATTCTCCGTAGAGGATACAATCGACCCTTGAACCTCGTATCTACATTAATTTTTCCCGATTTTAGTTACCCTTAAGCATGATAAACGCTTTGTTTGCGTAGTTATTATAGAGAGGGAATGTGACTGAAAGAAGGGCTCCGAAGTCTTTACTACATTGACCTAGAAGCAAAAAATAAAGAAACAGAAGAAAAAGACTATAAAAAAGGTAAAAAGGAAAGCATTTGAAGAAAAGGAAAGCATTTGAAGAGACGAAAAGCAGTGAAAAGAATAGCACGGGAAACCAACCCCCAGAAGATTTCTCTCTGACGATAACGATGAAGGCAGAGAGTGCATGTACTACGAAGAAAAATTTTCAAAGTCAATTCCAGAAGAGCAGCGGATTGCGTCAGTTTTGCTACCCCTGGGCCCACGACCTCTGCACAGAACTTGAGGAACGCAATTTGATATTAATTTGAAAAAAGTGTACACAATTTAACTCTAATCATGTTTCACAATAAAATATACACTCCTGGAAATTGAAATAAGAACACCGTGAATTCATTGTCCCAGGAAGGGGAAACTTTATTGACACATTCCTGGGGTCAGATACATCACATGATCACACTGACAGAACCACAGGCACATAGACACAGGCAACAGAGCATGCACAATGTCGGCACTAGTACAGTGTATATCCACCTTTCGCAGCAATGCAGGCTGCTATTCTCCCATGGAGACGATCGTAGAGATGCTGGATGTAGTCCTGTGGAACGGCTTGCCATGCCATTTCCACCTGGCGCCTCAGTTGGACCAGCGTTCGTGCTGGACGTGCAGACCGCGTGAGACGACGCTTCATCCAGTCCCAAACATGCTCAATGGGGGACAGATCCGGAGATCTTGCTGGCCAGGGTAGTTGACTTACACCTTCTAGAGCACGTTGGGTGGCACGGGATACATGCGGACGTGCATTGTCCTGTTGGAACAGCAAGTTCCCTTGCCGGTCTAGGAATGGTAGAACGATGGGTTCGATGACGGTTTGGATGTACCGTGCACTATTCAGTGTCCCCTCGACGATCACCAGTGGTGTACGGCCAGTGTAGGAGATCGCTCCTTACACCATGATGCCGGGTGTTGGCCCTGTGTGCCTCGGTCGTATGCAGTCCTGATTGTGGCGCTCACCTGCACGGCGCCAAACACGCATACGACCATCATTGGCACCAAGGCAGAAGCGACTCTCATCGCTGAAGACGACACGTCTCCATTCGTCCCTCCATTCACGCCAGTCGCGACACCACTGGAGGCGGGCTGCACGATGTTGGGGCGTGAGCGGAAGACGGCCTAACGGTGTGCGGGACCGTAGCCCAGCTTCATGGAGACGGTTGCGAATGGTCCTCGCCGATACCCCAGAAGCAACAGTGTCCCTAATTTGCTGGGAAGTGGCGGTGCGGTCCCCTACGGCACTGCGTAGGATCCTACGGTCTTGGCGTGCATCCGTGCGTCGCTGCGGTCCGGTCCCAGGTCGACGGGCACGTGCACCTTCCGCCGACCACTGGCGACAACATCGATGTACTGTGGAGACCTCACGCCCCACGTGTTGAGCAATTCGGCGGTACGTCCACCCGGCCTCCCGGATGCCCACTATACGCCCTCGCTCAAAGTCCGTCAACTGCACATACGGTTCACGTCCACGCTGTCGCGGCATGCTACCAGTGTTAAAGACTGCGATGGAGCTCCGTATGCCACGGCAAACTGGCTGACACTGACGGCGGCGGTGCACAAATGCTGCGCAGCTAGCGCCATTCGACGGCCAACACCGCGGTTCCTGGTGTGTCCGCTGTGCCGTGCGTGTGATCATTGCTTGTACAGCCCTCTCGCAGTGTCCGGAACAAGTATGGTGGGTCTGACACACCGGTGTCAATGTGATCTTTTTTCCATTTCCAGGAGTGTATTTGGTTTTACGCTAAAAAGCTTTGTCCCTTGTTTCTTACTTTAAAATTCAGTGGCGAAGTGTGCCACATTGTGAAAATTGAATTGTTTAAATATTTTAGTTTAATCGTAAGTTAATTAGACTATTCCGTATTATACTTCAGTAGTTGTAGAATATAATCAGTCATTTCCATGAATTTCCGTCTATTGTTACTCAGCTTAAAAAATTGGAATAAGACTTGTCCTTCAGCCCAGTTCTCCCCTAGTCGTTTCTATGAATTAGCAAAGCAAAAATAAAGGAAGCAATACGTATAGGACTGCAAATTAGGGAATTAATGTTTGATAAACATTTCCTAGATTTGTTGAGTGGTGTTGAAAGAGTAATAGGACTGTATTTCATAACTGTCTGAAAGAACTTTTCAGGCAACTATAGGCCAGAGAACTTTGTCGATATTGTACAAGAACGCACGAGATCATACCGACTTACGAATGTAACATGTCACTTAAATTGGTATCCTTGAGTGATCATTGGGAACTCTTTCCGGATAACCTAGCCGGCGTTAGTGTTCAACGGAGAAGTGTTTCATCAAGACATTCCTCAAACAGAATAGCGTTACGATGACGAACAGACTACCGCAGAGTTATTCGACTACGGTACGTACGAAGCGATGGTACTGATCCGAAGTATTACAAGAAATTATGAAGTTATTACAGGAAATCATGAAGAAAATGTGTTTAGGTGTGATTCTTTACTTTTCTCTACTCTAATTTGAATGTCTACCATTCCTTTGTGGGTTGTTAGACGCGGAAGTCTTACTGCAAGAGCATCCCATTATGCCAGATAGATGCATAACAAGGTCCAGTCATATTAATGTGGTCACCTGCCTAGAGACTGAGTAGCCAACTTTAGCAGCGTGAACTGCTCCGCGACGTGCAGGAAAAAAGTTAATGAGTATCAGGAAGGTGCTGACAGGAATGCGGAGCCATTCTAGCTTCAGTGCCTTGACTAGCAGTGCTAGGTCTCTCCGCTGTGGACCCATGTGCCAACAATCCGATCCAGTTGGTCCCACAGATTCTCCATTCGGCTTAAATCTGGAATTTTGGTGGCCAAGAGAGTACGGTAAGCTGCTGATGTTCTTCGTACCACACGTGTTGCACTATCCTGTCGTTGAAGAGACACTGTTCCTACCCCATTTGTTAGTAGTGCTAGGTCTCTCCGCTGTGGACCCAAAGTCCCAACAGCCCGATCCAGTTGGTCCCACAGATTCTCCATTCGGCTTAAATCTGGAATTTTGGTGGCCAAGAGAGTACGGTAAGCTGCTGATGTTCTTCGTACCACACGTGTTGCACTATCCTGTCGTTGAAGAGACACTGTTCCTACCCCACTTGTTAGTAGTGCTAGGTCTCTCCGCTGTGGATCCAAGGTGCGAACAGCCCGATCCAGTTGGTCCCACAGATTCTCCATTCGGCTTAAATCTGGAATTTTGGTGGCCAAGAGAGTACGGTAAGCTGCTGATGTTCTTCGTACCACACGTGTTGCACTATCCTGTCGTTGAAGAGACACTGTTCCTACCCCATTTGTTAGTAGTGCTAGGTCTCTCCGCTGTGGATCCAAGGTGCGAGCAGCCCGATCCAGTTGGTCCCACAGATTTTCCATTCGGCTTAAATCTGGAATTTTGGTGGCCAAGAGAGTACGGTAAGCTGCTGATGTTCTTCGTACCACACGTGTTGCACTATCCTGTCGTTGAAGAGACACTGTTCCTACCCCATTTGTTAGTAGTGCTAGGTCTCTCCGCTGTGGATCCAAGGTGCGAACAGCCCGATCCAGTTGGTCCCACAGATTCTCCATTCGGCTCAAATCTGGAATTTTGGTGGCCAAGAGAGTACGGTAAGCTGCTGATGTTCTTCGTACCACACGTGTTGCACTATCCTGTCGTTGAAGAGACACTGTTCCTACCCCATTTGTTAGTAGTGCTAGGTCTCTCCGCTGTGGATCCAAGGTGCGAACAGCCCGATCCAGTTGGTCCCACAGATTCTCCATTCGGCTTAAATCTGGAATTTTGGTGGCCAAGAGAGTACGGTAAGCTGCTGATGTTCTTCGTACCACACGTGTTGCACTATCCTGTCGTTGAAGAGACACTGTTCCTACCCCACTTGTTAGTAGTGCTAGGTCTCTCCGCTGTGGATCCAAGGTGCGAACAGCCCGATCCAGTTGGTCCCACAGATTCTCCATTCGGCTTAAATCTGGAATTTTGGTGGCCAAGAGAGTACGGTAAGCTGCTGATGTTCTTCGTACCACACGTGTTGCACTATCCTGTCGTTGAAGAGACACTGTTCCTACCCCACTTGTTAGTAGTGCTAGGTCTCTCCGCTGTGGATCCAAGGTGCGAGCAGCCCGATCCAGTTGGTCCCACAGATTCTCCCCATTCGGCTTAAATCTGGAATTTTGGTGGCCAAGAGAGTACGGTATGCTGCTGATGTTCTTCGTACCACACGTGTTGCACTATCCTGTCGTTGAAGAGACACTGTTCCTACCCCATTTGTTAGTAGTGCTAGGTCTCTACGCTGTGGATCCAAGGTGCGAACAGCCCGATCCAGTTGGTCCCACAGATTCTCTATTTGGCTTAAATCTGGAATTTTGGTGGCCAAGAGAGTACGGTAAGCTGCTGATGTTCTTCGTACCACACGTGTTGCACTATCCTGTCGTTGAAGAGACACTGTTCCAACCCCCTTTGTTCATATCAGCGGTCAATGACTCAGCAGCTGCACGCCTATTCGCCCACCCACATTTCCACAGCCGTTGGTCATCCCTGTCACGTATGGCTAGTGGAGTACTATAGTTGTCTGGTGCCGATTTAGAGAGCGCCATTTTCCATGCACACTACAGTTTACCCACGACGGCACTCAGTTTACAAATTTAGCCGTTTCGGAAATGTTTCCAGCCTTGTACTGAAAGCCAAAGGTTATGTCCCTTTGACATCAGACAAATCGTCTCGTTTCCGCTTTAAAACAACGACTGCACTGTTTCCGCGTCCCCCTCCGCAACTTCAACGCCTCTGACACACTTCATATACCCACAGCTGCTGGTGCTGCCACCTGCCATCTGCAAGCGGTTATTGCATCTTAACTTTGAACATAGGTGGTTGTGACAATGTGACTGGACCGTGTACACATGCTGCTGTAAGCATTTGCAAACATATTACCCGAAAACAGAGATCAGTACAGCAATTCTGAAATTAGTTCTACATCTGGTAGAAACCATCACACAGTATGTACGATCCTATTACAAGCTAAGACAAAAAGTAAGAACGCAGTGGCTGCTTGGTACACTGAGAATGGAGAACAAATGGTCTTACATACTAAAGGAGGCACTCACTGGAATGTCTGTTGTGAATAATGTTGCTGGCACGGTTTCCTGCAGGAAGCTATGAGACTTGGAAGGTTGCACAAAGTGATTTCGCTTCATACCTTTATACATGGACGCCAGTAAGTCCTGCTTGTCTCCTAAGGCATCAACAACGCACCACAACGTTCAAAAAAACACACGTATGTCGCCAATGAAGTATTAGTTCTGCTTCTTTTTTGACAATGGTGACACTGTCCCTACTATTTGCTTATCCGCTTTGTTCCGGCGTCTCAGTGACAGAATGACAGAATGAAGAGGCGTCCTATTTGATTAGATACTCGAAATAATCGTCATAATCAGCTGAACGTTTGCTGTTCCTTTCCTTCGAGGAGGATGTAGCTCAGCCGTTAATAACTGTGAAATCCACCTAGTGTTGACCTTTAGACATATTCAAAACCTGTCGAATTTTCTTCATACCTAGGTCATAGCTAACCTACACGTTCTCCAATATTCTCGGACATGAAGAATCAGGACCTGATAAACGTAAGCAATCGACTAATCATGTAGAGCTTTACAAAGAGTGCTCGGTAAACTTCAAGGTCTCTAAACTACAGTGTGACTACTTAATAATGAAGAGCATGAAGTTGTTCGTAATTTTTGAACCGCGGATTTATTTTCAAAAAATATTCTTAAGAATTTATTCTACTTACTAGCTATTCATCAACAACATTAACACATTTAATCACAGTATGTGAGCGTAGAATTAGTTTCCAGGAATTAACTGATGAAATCATAAGCAAATTCATTTTTAACAAATGGTATATCATTCACTTTAATGGTGCCTAAAGCATTTTTTAAAAGAAACAGATTTAAAATTATAATCAGAAAGTACCCTCTTAATGTCAAGTTACAATTTATTCAGAGGCAGAACGAAACAAATTTTTGACTGTATGAGCTTTCGGGCTGAGAACCATGCCACTCCCTTTTGACACGGCCGTAGTTACGACCGCTCACAACAACCTCTGAAAGACTACACTGGTGCAAATCTGCAACACACCAGATTATTTTAAACTAAAAGTGTTAACAATTCACACAAGCACCCAAACTATGCACCCCGTAGGAGGGATGGAAATGGTACAAAACACTAAAATTAAAAGATTAACTTGCACCGAAGATGCAACTTTATTTTAACTTCTAAGAAAAGTCTTACAGTGAAGGGTGGAACACTTATATACTAAAATGACCATTTAAATAAAATCCCATGAAACGAAATCTTATATAAAAATATACAAGGTTGGCCAAACAAGTTAACATGCTCTACCGTACACAGATACCGCCTCTCAAGATGATAGACGAGATCGAAACATGTTTCAGGAATTAGGCCGTTACACTCCAAGCAATAAATTCGTTAACACACCGAATCCGTCAAACATGACAGAGGCAGCTACTAATGTACGGCAGATTGATAGGGAGATTAACGAACAACCCGAACTGCAGGTTGCTCTAACCCACCCCTACTCCACAAGGGAAAAACAGACTATCTAATTCATAAATAACCACCTTCCCGCGGGTGGGCAAATGGAGAAGAAAGGTGGGACGACCCCAAAACTATGCGGCTGGTGACCTCACCAGGAAAACAAGTAGAATTTAACAAATGAAACAAATGGAACAACATGTGACCAATCACTTAACTTCTAATAAACTGCGATTTCTCGAGAAGACCTGGCGCAGCACCCCAAAATCGCTCTCCCGAATCGTCCGCTGCCAGACGCTTCAACGGACGCAGGAAGGCGCGCCGATCTCCCGTCTCACGGCGTCACAGCTCGCACCGCCAGACTGATGTCGTGGATTGACTCCTGTTGCTCTCCTGTCGACCGCGAAGCCACTACCCCTTTCTATACGGCGCGGCCCACTGGACTCACGTGGCGACCTCACATACACCGACGCTCAAAACGGACAAGTCATCTTGTGTCTCAGTGCGCGACCGACCAACCGATCGATCCAACCGCCAATGACCATTTCCTGAGCAACTCGAGCAGACTGGTGGCCTAACACGCAGACTCAGGTGCAGGAACTTAGCCCCGACCGGGCGACCACTCGCTGAGTTCTCTTACTGGCGGAGTGGAAAGACTCTCATCCATCCGGCTTAAAGATTGATCCGAACAAAAGACATACTAGCACTCCGGACGACACACTAACTGCCTCACAAATTCGAACGAGAGACAGACTAGCAAGCTGGGGACGAGAGACTAACCGAGACCACCCCAGACTGACCGGCTGGCGAGCTCATAGCGCCCCTTAAATGCACGTGGACAGGCTACCTTTCCCCTTTCCCACCAGAGGGAGACACCGCCAGAAACTGAGGGCGCTGCGGCGCGCTCTTCAAAACAGAAATCTTTACCACGGCTCAATTTTAATCACCAGTACTACGAAATATGTGAGCCTAATCTGTTGTCGTCTATAAATGCTCTGAAGCTAACGTGAGCAGTGGGTAATACGAGAGATTTGCATGAATTGCGACTGGTCAGAAGACCAAAAATTAAAGATAAAATATATGAGGGGCTTGCCTACCCTCAGGCACTAGCATAGCTGGAAAGCACGACTCATTTGGATGCATGCCAGTGTTTCTGACATGTACACTTTTAACATACTTAACAAAAATGCGTGGTTGGCAGCACGGGTGTAGGTGAAGTGGGAGCTTTAGAGCTTACTATTGCCATTTCATTCACGCAGATGTCAATGTTACACCCCTCTCCGTTATCACGCATCAGGACGACGCAAAATGAGAGGGCTAAAAAGGCATAAACACCCTTTGCTACTGCGATCATGTTCAGATGTCGTCGACTGGTTTTAGACTGTCCCTAGTGGTTCCATCCTGCATAGCAGAGCGGAATCGTCAGTACTGGTGATGGGGAAAAGGGGGAGGAGTGGGTAGCTCGATAGTGGCGAATGTCATGATTTTCATCCCGTTTCTCATCGCACTGTGAACTGTCGTTTTCGAAAACGACGCTTGTGGTAATCAGTGGCCCAAGGAAAGGGGTGGTTTCGAGCTTCACATGTCACTTCCTGAGGGCTTTTCGTGTCGGTACTGCTGTGTAGCTGGAACATTTTGCTCGGCCACTTATAAGAAACCGTGTAATTTCAGTAGTGAACGTCGCGGTTCTGACCTCCATGCACAGGTGGACAAGAGGAGGTGTGTCCACCTTCTCATCGTGCCACAGATCCACGATAGCCTTGGTCGGAATTTTTATGGTAGTTCTAGCCAATATGACATAACTAACACACTTTACAGCTCACATGAACTTTTGAGCTGTGGCCTTTTTTCGTATGTGTCGACGCCTTGATGCTTGAAGTGTCCCCGGGCCTTGGGGTGACTTCGCAGGGCGTCACGCTTTCGCACCATTAGAGCGAAATATGTAGGTGCCTTTGGGCCAAACTTCAAACTTACGTGTCCTAATTGGAAACAATTACGGCACATTTAGAAAGAGTGACACTTTTCCTTGGTGGGCCCACTATTTCATATTACACAGGAATATTTATGGTCTTAGCCTACTTACAGCAGAACGCAACCACACTTCCATGTCTGTAGTGTATGAGGATTAAAATGCGGGACTATTTTAACTACTTCCCGTACAAGGATAAATCCATTCCGTCATGTAAGGAATGGTACGAGAACATGATGGTTATTGTGTTTGAAACGTTATTGGATATTTCCAGGTAGAGATCGCAACCCAGTATCCCCAGAGGACGCCCAAGTCCAACTTACCGCTATCTTTCGGACTATGAGAAAGATCGAACAGTTAGCAAGAGGGAGATGAGACAATTATATCGACAGATTGAGTCTGCTGACGTGCAACGACTGCTGAACAGGTAGTGAAAAAATGTAATAACCCTGTGCCTGGAATAGTAGGCGATGGTCCTTCCAGAAGAGCTACACCTCGAGAAGGCTGAAGAATTGTTCGACTGGCTACGAAGAATAGATGTATGACAACAGCTGAAATCTGTGCAGAGGTTACAGAGTTCCATAAAGAACCACTCCCAAAAGGTGGCTGGAAACTGAGTTTAGATCTCTCGTTCCCACGCGCTGTTTACCACTGACACCATAGCACAGACAGCAGTGAACTCTGTGGTGCAGAGAGAAAGTGTCAACTGAGACGGTGAGTGACATTCAGTGACATTCGGCGATGATTCTCGCTCCTGTTTGCGGCGGCTATATCGACGGGAACGTGTCTTTAGACGACCTGGTGGAAGGTCACAAGAAGACGTGCTTCTAGAGACTCGTACTTTTCAAGATCTGAAATCAAGATGGTAGGGAGCTACTGAATACAACAACACAACTGATTTCGTAATAGTTAAAAGGATGCTGAAAGCTTGTCTGTATGTGTCAAGAATGGTAGACCCTTGTTGTTATATCCTTCATGACCAGGACAGCAAATGGCTTATTTCCCGACAATATCGATAGTCAGTACAAAAAACACCTTGCGGAGCGTATCGACTACGTGTGGCCTACTTGGTCCTTTTTTGTCATCGCTAGAGCATGTCTAGGTTGAAACTGGAAGACGCTTGCTTTCAGCTGCCAGCCTTCAATATTCATGAAATGACACAGCATGTGTTTCAGGTGTGGTAAGAAATTCCGCAACATGACATTTAGAGGCGATTTGTTTTCATGCCGCAAGTAATACAAAAGTGGATTCGTGCCTTGCGGTACACACCACAAACTATATTCGAGGATGAAAATCAAATCTGAATAGATAAAAGTTAAATCATTTGTTACTCATTCGGTAATGAACATCTCCACAAAGTATGATAAATATCAGAGTGTTTGTTCGTGGTGTTACACTTTCCATTTCCATCAACGTATTTAAAAACGGTCAGTATTATAGCGAGTTACGTATTCGATACGATTCGAAACTTACTTTCAGAAAAATCTCTCACACCAGTAATCTTCCGGCTAAAGAAACTTCACGTTAATTCGTGAAAATTACCATTGTCCTCGAATTTGAATGCGACGTAATCAATAGATTTTTAATATATTGTACAGAAGTCAACTTCATGCAGTGTGCCCTCGAAAACAGTTATACAAGGTGGTCGGAAACGGCCAGGAAAGTTAATAGAACGTTGCATCGTGGCTTGTTCTGAAAAATAATTATTAAAGAATTTCGATACGTTGTGCCGTTTCTGCACTGAAGTTTGCCAATCAGGCCGTTGCTCACTCAAATTCAATCTGCCCTCCAGAGAAAGCGTCATAAAACGTGTTCTTTGTTTGGTTTTCAACTTCTCGAGCTAGTTCATAATGTGAAGTGCATCTCCATTTCACTTGTGGTTCGTATACGATGCACAATATGTAAGTCTACAACCTCCTCTTCGGTTCCAATGAGAGCACTGACAATGTAGGTGGCCAGTGATGTGAGGCGGAAGGCATGCACTGTACCGGGACATCCAAAGGATCTAAATGGACTACCGCGGCTACCAAGCTGTAACTACGCTAATAACGTGACACAGTAGAGGAGAACTAGAACGGCCAGGAAGTAATCAGATGGAGTGTGCGTGCAGCATGTGGTCGAATGCGTATCAGCTGTCAGTTCAAGCTGCCGCCGTAGTTACTGCGCTGGTGTCGTTTATACGTCAGGAGTAAAAGCAGTCTCGGAGGTTTTGGTCGGACGGTATATGTAGAGGAGAACTGACGTCATCAATAAGTCTTATAAGTGAAGCTTGTCTTTTTCCGAGGTGGTAATTAAAAATTTATTACTACCCATCTCATAGCAATAGCAGACGAAGAAGAATTGAATTTTTTTTTATTTTACTACTGACATAGAAAAATATTTAAAATATCGTTACGATAATATCTAAGGCAATTTTTCTGCATAGGAACAATTCATAGGCTACAGGAACATGGTAACGTGAGACGTGAAAGAAACAAATGTTGAAAAGGTGGCAAGAAATGTAGGAAAAACTGTTACCGGAGAATGCGATTGGGAGCGTTAACAAATATTCTGAGATAATTTACAAGCAAGTACCTTAAAGTAAGAAGATTAAAATATAAAATAGTGAGCAAAAACCACTCCTAGTAACTGCGGAAGTAATGAAGATTTGAATTCTTAGCAGATAATGATGGGTTAAGCGGGTGTATAGAAATGACTAGAACAATGTCATCACAATGAAGGCTGGCTCAATGAAGAGAACAGATGCCTAAAGGAAAGTAGG
Source organism: Schistocerca serialis cubense (assembly GCF_023864345.2). Taxonomy (NCBI): domain Eukaryota; kingdom Metazoa; phylum Arthropoda; class Insecta; order Orthoptera; family Acrididae; genus Schistocerca; species Schistocerca serialis. The sequence continues at coordinate 311,509,612 of NC_064645.1, read as the reverse complement.
TAAATGAGGAATACAAAAAGAAGACGTATATTCTTTGCTCGGCGACCTCTTTTTCCAGACGAGATATGTCATGTAATACTCGTATTTTGAATGCTTTGAAAAGCACCGTTGTCCAATATTTGGTTTCTAGAGGCATAAAGAAATCGTCGTTGTCGAAGGCGATCTGCATATTCGCTGCGCGGTCTTGTGGAAAACGTTGGAGCGGACAGGAGACATAAATCGCAGAGCGCAGCAGATATCGACACGCTTTCTTGCGGCCCTGGGTGTGGTCGCCAAGTTCTTACGCTGCGTCCTCTACATCACAAGGTTTTGCTGTTGTGTCAGCATGTACTCTGCGATATTGCGGTTCCACCACCTCCATCAGTTTGTTGTGTGACGAATTTAAGTGGCTCACGTCCACTGGTGTTACAATCTTCATGGCTATGAGAAACGAAAAAGTGCACATCTTGTTCTCGCAGACCAGCCAACTAACGTATTTGACGTGCAACGACGACGATACGGTTTTTCCAACATGCGCGTCATTAAATCGCTTTACATTTACTATGGCTTTGAAAAGGAATTTCCAAAGGTGATAAAGGATAATGATGAGCCATAGAGCTTCGTCCTTGAAAAGAGTTGAGGTCAGAGGTGGTAGCAGTCATTCATTTGCGTTTGCATGATATCTGTATTTCCCTGGCTATGCTTTTCCAATAACGTGTATTCAAGTCGGCAGATCTTCAGTGACTGCAGCTGCCGGATATCACATAAAAATTAGTGGATTTAGTGAGATGTTGAGAAATTTTTCCATTTATAAGCAATGTGTGATACTAAAGTTCTCATTTTATGCTTGGTGTTACGTATGTGTTAATGAACGTTTATCGTGAGGGCAGCAGTGTACCTACACCAGCTACTAAGCTGTTGGTCTGCAGAGCGCTATGACTGGAGATGATGCATAGGTGGCAACAACCAGGAACAAATTTCAGTGTAGTACACAATTACTGAGGTTTCCACTACCAAGCTATGTGCTCTACGTATGCACTCCGTAACTCATTCTGAACATTAAAAATGTAAACATGTTTTCAATTCCTGTGTCGTTTGACATGAATCTCCGTCTCGCTCGAGCTATGAACACTAGTCCGTAACCTTCATATACGTCGCACTGCGGTTCTACTGTCATCTAGCGCTCGTGTGCCCACCTCACTCTCTGCCTACACGTTCATTAAAGACCATGTACAGCGAAGTCCTAATGAGGCATACAAATACTTAAAATTACCCCATTCTTGTCACTCATCCGTGGTATAACATACGTTACATTTGCAATCCCTGTCGAGACGTTGTATTTCAATTTCTATGACAACGATTTTGGGTGAGCGGCGTTTTATGTCGAATCCACCGTTTTTTTTTTATAATTAGCAGTGTTCACACATTCGGCTTCGCTTGGTATACCCTATCCCCTCGGTGATCTACAAAGTGGCCGTGCTGTTCTAGGCGCTGCAGTCTGGAGCCGGGCAACCGCTACGGTCGCAGGTTCGAATCCTGCCTCGGGCATGGATGTGTGTGATACCCTTAGGTTAGTTAGGTTTAACTAGTTCTAAGTTCTAGGCGACTGATGACCTCAGAAGTTAAGTCGCATAGTGCTCAGAGCCACTTGAACCGTGCTAGTCCCATCCATGACTTTACTTGCCCAGCCAGTTATAGTACGCCCTACAGTTGAGTGTTGCCTCTGGATCAACGTTCAACGTCTCCATTATCTATCACTGCCCACAGGTCTATACCAAATGTATCGTGTAATTGCTGCAGTGAAGGTATTCCGAATTACTCTAAATGACAAGTTAGCTACATTGCAATGCCTAATAGAGACTTGTATTTGTCGTAATGTTCCAGTTTACTCGTTTTGTAATGTTCATGTCGCTGTACTTAATATAATTTATTGAAATTTTTCTATGAAATTATTTCGTTAAGAAATTGAAACGTCGGAAGGAAAGGGGTGAAGCACCGGAAGACATCTTCAGATGTCAGCGTAACTTAGCAAACGTACACACCATAGGCGGTTGTATAAATGACTACAACTACATTTCTCTGTGACATGTAGAATATTCGAAGTAGCCCATTAATGTTTTTCGTGCTTAGTGTTGTTACCAGTCCTGGTAGGGTATACACGTAAAAGGGGCATGAACAGCGTACGATGTGATCACTGTGAAGAAACGATAGATGCCACATAGTGTTATCAGCAGCTGCCACAAACATAATGGGACCTCATTATGGGTCTTCATTTGGTGAGATGATCGAATTGTGTAACATTCAGATTATTGGGGCATCCGGATGGTACAGTTGTTCAGTGTTGCATTGTAACGTGATCGCAGAAATACTTAACCTTAAGGCTGATGTCGAACACGACTGACCACCGCAGGGAAGGATCGGCTTACCGTGGACCAAACACGTGATAATCTCTTCATATCTGAGAACAACTAACAGACTTCACTTAAAACTTCCGGGCTGACACGCCGTGGTCGATTAGGAAACTCTCCCCTGACGTTTCGTCTCCGACTGCGGGAGATATCCTCCGAGGTAAGGCGACGAACTGCAAAGAGAACTCGACGAAGCGCTGATTATACAGGCGCTGCAGAGAGCACCACTGTCCGTCACGTACCGTCATCTATGAGACCGTCTCTGGTGATGCCAACATTCTCGATTGAAAGTAATCGATCGTTATGTTTCCGGTGCAACGCTGACATCCAAATTTTTTCCACTTTAACACATTCCTCTTTCCTGTTAAAATTATTACGGTTTTATCAATCTTTATAGCCTCTCTATACACGCGCGTATAATAATGAGATGTTTTAGATGTGACACTCGTCTCGCTGAGTTTTATTTCATGATTACCTTCCTGGTACACACGTTCTGCTACGACCAATTTATCCGTGTGACCTAGGCGGCAATTTCTCTTATGTTCAACCAAACGGGTGTTCACGCTTGTCTTTGTGGTACCGATATAAACCTGTCGCAACCACAAGGAATTTTATATATCCCTGTTGTAGTCAAAGGATGTCGTGCATCTTTCGCCGATCTTAAATTTTCTTTTATTTTCCTGGTGGATCTGAAAATAGTTTCCACCCCATACCTGCTTAACACTTTCCCAATGCGATCTGTTACCTTACTAATGAACGGAAGAAACACCTTTCTGTTGCTCGTGGTTGCCCCTCATTCTCTGCCTAGAGCAAAGTGCTCGATCTGTTTCCTTAGTACAATAGCCAGTCGACCGTAGATGTTCAGTCTCATCTTTTAAATGAACACGTTCACAAATTTTATACGCCCTGTCTATCAAGGTTTTTATTGCACTTCTTTCTAGTCCACGATGGTGGTTTGAATCTTTCTGCAAATAACGATCAATATGCGTGCCCTTTATATACAGCCTATGTCCCAACGTTAAGTCCCGTCGTTTAATCACAGACACATCAAGAAAATTCAGTTGCCCATTACTGTCTCCATAGCAAATTGGATTTTCAGATTAATGCTGTTTAGATGTATAAGGAAGACATCCAACATCTCTGCTCCGGGTCTGCATACTACGAAAGTATCATCGACATAGCGATACCATCTAGCTGGTCTCTTACTGGCCGTGTGCAACGCCCGTTGTTCAAACGTCTCCATAAACAAGTTAGCCACAGCAGGACTAAGAGGGCTGCCCCCAGTCATCCCGTCCATCTGTTCATAAAACTCACTGTTTTATTGAAAGAAGATTGTGATGAGGCAGTATCGGAGTAATGCCACAATATCGTTAGAAAAAATATCCGCTATGCATGAGATATTCATTTACCGGAATCATTGTAAATAACGACACAATAGTAAAACTGACGGAGATATCATTCGGGCCCACGCTCATTTCCCTTTACTTGTCAATGAAAGGAACGACGAACAAAAGTCGCCCAACGGTCAGGTTTTTCTTCCGTTCATTAGTAAGATCACATACCGCATTGGGGAAGTGTTAAGCAAGTATGGGCTGGAAACTATTTTTAGTCCCACCAGGAAAACAAAAGTATATTTAAGATCGGCAAAAAATGCACGACATCCTTTGGCTATACCAGAGGTGTATAAAATTCCATGTAGTTGTGGGCAGGTATCGGTACCACAAAGAGAAGTGTGAACACCCGTCTTGTTGAACATGGGTCACACGGATAAATCGGCCGTAGCAGAACATGTTTACTAGGAAGGTAATAATGAAATAAAATACAGCGAGACGAGCGTCATATCTATAACCTCTCACTAATATACGCGCATGTAAAGAGAGGCTATAGAGATTGATGAACACCGCTATAATTTTAACAGGAAATATGGAGGTGTTAAACTGGATAAAATTTGGATGTCAGCGTTGCACCGGAGACGTGGCGATCGAATACTCTCAATCGAGAATGTTGGCATTACCAGAGACAGTCTCATACCCGACGGTGGGACAGTCGCGCCCTCTGCACTGCCTATATAATCAGCGCTTCGTCGAGTTCTCTTTGCAGTTTGCCGCTTTACCTCGCAGGATGTCTCCCGCAGTCGGAGACGTAACGTCAGGGGAGAGTTTCATACATCGAGGACGTCCTATCAGCCCGGAAGTTTTAACTGAAGACAACACTGACTGTGAAAGCCTACATTGTATGCTCAACTAATCGACTCCCAGCGAAATTCTGTGTCATCCCACTCAATTGGCCTGAGATTAGCAGCTTCCGGACTAGGGAATTAAAGTCCCACGATAAGGCTGCCATTATCACCGCATCACAACCAGCCGCGATTGGAACAGGAAGCCTGAACTGCTGATGAGTGATGTCTCATGAACCACGTTTCTGCAGTGTCACGGATGACTATAGTTGTGGAGTATGACGGCGACCTCATTGTTCCAATTTTCTGGAGAGGCACAGCGATGTTACTCCAAACATCGCAGTATGGGGAGGCATGAGATTTGAGTTCAGTTCACGGCTGGTAGCGACTGAGAGAACTCTGATGGCATGACAGTACATTTGGGTCACCCTGTGTCCTCATGTATTACCTCTCATGCGACAGTATAGTGGTGGCAGTTTTCAACACAACAATGCTCTGTCAGAAATCTGCGTGGTGCTCAGGTATCCCTTAACCATGAAGGTCCCCAGAACTGTTCCTGATAAGACACGTATTTGACCAGATCATGTAAGTCGGACGTCAACTAGGTCATGGTGCCAAGATCCAGGATATCAACAACCAGCGTCAAAAATTGTGGACCAGCTTGCGTCAGGAGAGAACACAATGGCTTTGTGATATCCTTTCCAATCGAATCTGCGCGTGCGTCCAAGCCAGAATGGGTGCAACGCCATTTTGATGAGTGCGCTTGTACTGCTTATTTCTTTCCCAATTTGATTCGACTTTGTAATAACTGTAATACAATCATAACCCGTCTCAAAGCGTGAAAGTCCATTTTTTCTCCTTCTTTCCTCCTGGGCGCTTCACGTTTTTGTCAGGCGTTGTGTATCACCATAATTAACATAGCTACTAGTGACGACAAGTACATCATACTGCTGTCACCAATTGATATGTCGACCCTTGATTTCAATTCATTAGACAGTTATGAGTCATCTAGATGATCTAGATACTGTAGTCGAGTTCTGTCTACTACTCCTGATATTTCTGTATCACTAATCGAAGAATAAGAGATATTATGTTGTGGACGCAGTACCTGAGTTTTCAGATATATTTAAACAGCAACGTCAAGTGCTGATTATATAAAGTTAGTAACACTGCTCTGATTTTTATGGTTTGACAAACTCTCTTTGCTCATTTGGTCCTTTTCAATGTATAAGTGTTCCTCATGCCTGCATATTAAGCAAGAACCGCTGGTACGATAGAGGTACTGTGTATTATGTCAGGTTACTTACATGTTGATTCATCCATGCCAGCAGACACAGATGCGGATGAGCGTTTGATGTGGAGGAAACAAAGTCGAAATATACACTGAAGTGCCAAAAAAACTGGTATAGGCGTGCGTATTCAAACACAGAGATACGTAAACAAGCAGAATAAGGAACTGCGGCCGGCAACGCCTATATAACACACGTGTCTGTCTCAGTTGTTAGATCGGTTACTGCTGTTACAATGGCAGCGTCTCCGAGGTAGTGATGAAGCGGGGATAATCCCATAATACTATTTTACGAGTGTACCGTGAAATACGGTAAAACATCAAATCTCAGAATTGCTGCCGCCGGAAAAAGATTCTGCAAGAATGGGACAAATGACGACTGAAGAGAATCGTTGACCGTGACAAAAGTGCAACCCTTCCGCAAATTGCTGCGGATTTTAATGCTGGGCCGTCAACAAGTGTCACGAGCGAGCCATTCAATGGAACATCATCGATATGGATTTTCGAAGCCGAAGGCCCAATCGTGTACACTTGATGACTGCACGACACAATGCCTTAAGCCTCGCCTGGGCCCGTCAACACCGACATTGATCTGCCGATGACTGGAAACATGTTGCCTGGTCGGACGAGTCTCGTTTCAAATTATATCGTTGGACCCTGCAATGACAGCAGGGGACTGTTCAAGCTGGTGGAGGCTTCGTAATGGTGTGGGGCTTGTGCAGTTGGAATGATGTGGGACCCCTGCTACGTCTAGATACGACTCTGACAGGTGACACGCATGTAAGCATCCCGTCAGATAACCTGCATCCTTCCACGTCAATTGTGTGTTTCGATTGACTTGGGCAATTCCAGCATGACAATGCGACTCCCCACAAATCTAAAATTGCTGCACAGTGACTCCAGGAACTCTCCTCTGAGTTTAAACAGTTCTGCTGGCCATTAAACGCCCGAGACGTGGACACTATTAAGCATATTTGGGATAATTTGTAACGTGCTGTTCAGAAGAGATCGGCCCCGCTCGTACTCTTAGGGATTTATGGACAGCCTTGCAGGATTCATGTGTCCATTTCCTCCAGGACTACTTCAGATATCAGTCGAGTCCATGCCACGTCACGTTGTGGTACTTCCGTGTACTTTCGGGGGCCCTACAAGATATTTGGCAGGTGTACAAGTTTCTTTGGCTCTTCAGTGTATATTCAAACGTTGAGCATATCATTAAAACATCTATTCATTTGTTATGCGTCGCCCAGTTCCGTGTAAATTATTAGCACATATACTTTATGAAAGACACTTCTGTTTGTAGCTTTTGCCGTTACGAGTTTTATATCTTTATTTACAGGTACAGCACTGTCAACTACTACTACTAACTACAATTTGGTCGTTAGTGTCTCACTATTTGTACGGGCTATTTCAACCAACGAAATTATTTTACATTATTAGGTGTAGAGTGATTAAAGTAGTATCACTGGTTAACAAAGGGAAAACAAAAGCGTCTAAAGGAAGAAATAACACGTGCACCACAGGATACTGTAACCTGCAACTGCTGTGTGACATGCTGTGGCCAGATCATCATCATACGACATCTACCCTTCTTGCAGCCAGCAAAACTTGTGAAGTTGACCACGTTGCATCCCTGTGACTGCAATGGTGCCACAAAACACCAAAAAAGCTAACTGGAACGTTGCTTTGTAGGGCGATACAGGATGTACTCAACCGCAGCCTCTTGCTGCAAGCTTAGCTTTGGGCTCGATATCAGTGTTCTACTCCAGACGCTCCGTTGATGTTTCCGTGAAAAATACCAGTGTATACAACTTTGTCTTACAAAGTAAGGAAGATGGAAAATATAGGCTTAAAAAAAACAGGGAGAAGGAGAGAGGTGTAGTATCTAATGCACAATTCACTGTTTTTCTTGTTTTAATTGCATTTTATTCGCAGTTAGGCTTTGGAGCACAGAAGCTGCTACAACTTTTTACACCACATCGTTTGAATTTCATGCATCACTTCTCTATTACGATGTCCGAGTTTTTGGTCTCACGCTTTGACAGTCTCCGGTGTCGGCACTGGTACGAACAGGACTCAATTCTGACTGCTCACACAAAGTTCGCATTAAATGCATTACATACACACTGAATGGTGTATTGTTCAGGGACGTAGCGATTTACGGAACGTTATGCAGACGTACTACTGGATTATTAAAATGAAAGTAAATTAACATACATACTGTTCAAATTTGTATGTAGTAACCCGAACTGTTTGTTTTCTCATTGATCAATGATGTCTTTCTCCCGATGAAGCCTATTCCTAATATTGCGGGGTTTCGTGAATTTGCAATTTGCAGTTGCAGGAAACAATAAGTCTCTTGTTATTTTCAGTACGACATCTGAAGATGGGCGTAAAAGGGCCCAAAATCGGTGGTGTGATAATAAAAGAACCTTACAACTGTAGCGGTATTTTCAACCTCTGGAACAATATGTTTACTTTTTATGGTCGCAGGCTGAACTGATTGTTGCAGTGCCGAAAATACCTGCAAAATAACACGGTCAAATCTGTGTTTTTATTTGAGGTTAGCAAATACTCGAAAAATTCTATCACGTTACACTGCTTTATAATTCGTGATCGCCACGAGAGAGAGAGAGAGAGAGAGAGTTGTGATGGATAATATGAGTACAGAGAAACACGACACTGTAGATAAGAAAATGTCCTCGAAAACAGACGTCAAGTTTTCTTGGACAACGTCCGACACTACGCGTCCTGCTTCACATTGCGAACCCGTAAGTATCACTGGCTGACCAGAACGATGGTTGTTCTCGTAAGAGTTCTCTCTTCTCGTATGCATTTTCGTTCTTTTCCAGCCGCGTCCTAATACCAGATTTCGGCCAGGGCTTTCAGTTGTTGACATATTGTACAAGAGGGCTTATTTAAGAATCATGCATCCATAGTATCTGCACTAACGTAGCTCTGTAGCCTTTAAATATCTATTGTTCCATCAATTTGCAATATTGATTTGAAAATAAAAAAGGTAAAATATTTTGGAAACAAGTTTTGGTGAAAACAATGTATTTGTTGAAATTTCAGTTTAATTCTGGAATTAATTTCTCAAAAATGCTTTATCTTCTGTTACTACAGAACAAAAGTTTTATAATTTTCGAAAGAAATAAACTTGAATAGAAATGTAAAATTGAAAGTAACATGAATTTTATTATTTTAGCGAGTATCTTCTTAATATTGTGCGGGGAAGACTGCATAGCGAACAAAATTCCCTAATTGCAAAACTGTAGCTTGTATTTTAATCAAAATCTAAATTTTGTGTTAAAAGATAATGTTGATTTACTCCATTTACACGAAACTATTATCGTAATAGACACGTCTGATGACATCAGATTCCACACTACAGACGCAGGTTCACTAGATATACGTGCGAGAACGGAAGATTTTATGAGCAGAGCCGTCTGAGTGGCGCAAGTGTACAACAAGGCTGGGAGGAAGTGAGAGGGGCCGGGAGGAGAAGGATATATGAGGGTGGATGAAAAAGTATGACAGTTTTCTGAACTATCATTTACACGGAAATTGCTTCCAGTTGCAGAGCAACAGAGAGTACTATAAAGAGATTTTAGAATTTTAGATTCGTAGACTCGTCCCTAAATACAACCGTGTGTTAAAAAGACTCCCATGAGCCTCAAGAGGTCTGCTGAAATGCGACACATGTAACGGCACACGCAAAAAGCATCGTATTTCACGTTTTTACCAAAACAAAGCAGGAAACACTTTTTTTGATACAAATGATTTTACAGTTTCTCAAGATATTTGTCAACTTGCCTTTCAACTCTGAAGGTTATTTCGGAAGGACTCAGTAGCTGCCGGCCGATGTGGCCGTGCGGTTCTAAGCGCTTTAATCTGGAACCGCGTGACTACTACGGTCGCAGGTTCGAATCCTGCCTCGGGCATGGATTTGTGTGATGTCCTTAGGTTAGTTAGGTTTAAGTAGTCCTAAGCTCTACGGGACTGATGACCGCAGATGTTCCCATAGTGCTCAGAGCCATTTTTTGAACTCGGTAGCTTCACGATGGGATGAAATCCACTGTTCATATATATATTATTTGAAATAATGGAATAAAGAGAAGTCTCCAGGTGATAAAACACGTGTATACGGAGGTGGGAAATTATGCGTTAGAAATAGTGGATCAAGGAGAAGACACAAGATGATAAATAAAGATTAGAGAGTAACGATAAACCGCTTTTTTCCGAACTTCAATTTTGATTGATGTAATGGAACAAAAAGGAGCCACTAGATGATAAACCACATGGATCCGAAAGCGATAACAATGATGATTTTTTAAATTTGAAATATGGGAACAAAAAGAAGTCACTAACGGGTAATACATGTGAATACGGATGTGACGAGACTCAATGTTCACGTACTTTTTATTTAAAATAAGGGAACAAAAATAAGTGACTATGTGATAAACCACGTGAATACGGTCAGTAATACATTAATTCCCTATCTCGTAACCAATTATTTTACATGCCGAGTGACAGCAGGCATTGTCATGATGAAGAATAGCTACGCGTTTCCGGTACATTCTTCTAGCTGTGGAAAACAAATTGTTCTTCTATCCTCTGAATTAGCTACTGAAATGCTGCCCCATAGAGTGCGGGCACTGCCGGGCGGCCACCAGCCGCCTGCACGGTAGCTCGGCGTGTTCGGTCCGAGGGATAGTTGCCCTCTGCAATAAAATACTGAGTGAATGGATCATCGATGAAATTGAACGCGTGCTATGGGACGTCCACCCCGAAAAAGTGGAACCACGATATCGAACAAAATGAGATTTTTTTTTAAACAGCTGGTCTCCCGCGGGCAGGTGCAGGTTGGGTAGATTAGCCACCGCCGACCCAATTGCATGGATCTGCGCAAGAGCTAGCCGCTTGGGCACCTGTGTTCACGGTTTCCCTGCCGGTGCAGTATAACTCCATTTGAAACATTCCGACCGTCAAACTGCCCGCACGTTAGTTACTTGCCCACCTGTAACCGGGGCTGCCAGTTTACCCGCTGGTCCAGCGCGCGAGCTGCTACAGCTTACTCTTAAACTGAGATTGTGACATGACCAACATTATACAAAAGTAACAAGCGACCAATTTCTTTGAACTGCATCGTGTAATCTTCAAACAAACCAACAGTTTGTTGATACTTCGATTCTGGCTTATGTTCATACATCCAATTTTAGTCTTTTTTTCGATTCTGTGTCAAATTTGTTGAAAACAATATTTGCACCAATGGACATGAAAATGCTTTTGAGCTAGATGAAATTGTGCAGATTTTTTTTTTAAGAATAACAAAACCGACATTATCTGAGCGTTTAAGGAACGGAAGGCGTGATAATCGGATGGGGAGAGATCATGAAACTTGAGCTGGTGAAGCCTGCTCGTTACGACATTTGTGATTTGGGGATGGAAGTTACCCTGAAGCAACGGCACCACTCGGCGTACCATTCCGCGACGATGGTTTTCGCCAGACATTCTACCACGCACACATTCTTCAATCTCTTATGGATGTCTACCATAGTTTGCCCTGTGAAGAAAAAAATAACAGTACGCTGGTCCTGTTTGGTAATAATGTCGCCATACTTTACGTTTCCGCATTTACCGTAAGAGTGTCGGATGGACAGAAGTGTCACACTTATCCATTTATACTCGATGTTTATATACTGGCATCGACATTGCGCTACATTGTATATACGCTGCAGCAACGCTCTCAAACGGAAACTTTTGATTGCCCCTTTTGCTTGATACGTTACGGATCTCGTACACGATTCTCACCTGAGTTACAAATTTGAACACCCACCGAATCACCTCCACCACCAGCAGTTCTATGTACAGTATGATCTTAATACCAGTAAAGTAACACGCTAACGGGTTTCGTTGTCGATAATTTAGCGACCCGCTGAACGTCCATACCCACTAAGTAGTTTGATTAAGCTGACAGTAATTTGCAACAGTAGCCACCGTCGATGGTATCCCAACAATTAACTCAGGAATTCTGTTTGACATAAACACCTATTTATTGTAACTTGTCAGAAATTTATTCTAAGTGTGAACTACGGCACTGAAGTCTCATTGTCGTGTTAGTTTACGGTACTGTGATAACAGGAATGTAAAAGAAAAAATGTCAGTCTTGTAGAACATAAAATGTGGTGCGAAAAATAAAGTTACAAAGCAGTTCGAACATTCGTTTTCAAAAGTCCACACTGTGTCGTACTACAATGCCGACAGTGTGAAGAAATCAATTGTTGCTGGTTGTAAAGTTTATGGATCACTACTTTCGTCCCTTGTTTCATGATGTAAAAAATAGATTTTTTTTTATTTCGTATGCTCCAAATTCCTCTTTCCTTAAGTTCTTCGGTCCAGTTAGCATCACCTATTTTGTATCCGGTATCCTGACACATTAGTTGAGTGTAAGTTGACAGCACTGTCCTGCCCTGTGCCTGCTGTGCCGTGTTAACACACAGTGAAGCTTTGCATTTCATGATAAGGGAAAGGCGAGAAGTTTCGCGAATTTTGTCATTGACCGTACAACGCTAGGGACATGTGTTGTATGCAGAACGTGCAAGAGACCGGTATGGCATTATTTTTCATGGCAGATTACTTTTGATCCCCCAGTCAAAAAATTTATCTAATATAAATGGAACATAAAGTTAGGCAGGTGACCTCTGTTTTCGTAATCAGTAGTTCTGCATCCACGCCGACTGGGTCGCAATCCCAATTTGTCATTAACGCTTTTGGAACGAAAAGTTCTCTTTCGTACTAAGTTGGTTCACAGCCATCACACACACAATATAATTAATGTACATTAGTTGATGTGCCTTGGTACTACAATACACTTTCTAATACCGCCTGATAGTAAAAATATCATCTTCGTCAGCACACTGCTGAAGTGTGTCTGTAGTCTGCAGATGGTTGTTTCACTTACAGTTTGCCATATCTACGTGCAACAATCGCTCCTGGGTACCTGTAGTAGTTTGTGCCACGTGATTTCAATCAAAGTGGAATGCTATATATACCCATTTCTACATTTAATAGAATGATTTTGTATCTTATATTTTTGTAGAAATCTGGCCATGGACCAATTACGAAACGCGTCATATGAGCAACAGTGTCATTCCTTGTCAGATGTTTGACTTTTACCATTGCCACCCAGTCGTCCTGAATGCAGAGCTACTGATCATTATCAATTTATCTAAGTATTTGAAAATGAACTAGAAGCGAAATTATACGATGGTACAGAGAATGATCCAATAGTTGACAGTTGCAGGTGATCATATGACTTAAAATCTTTAAAAACATTCTAAGCAGCTATGGACCAAGATTGAAAGGTAAGCCTGAATTCTATTTTTAGCAATGGCTCTGTTGATATTAGCACTGCGTGGCACCGGATAAACGGATGCAAGGCTAGTGGACCTGGAACAATGCCATTACTTTAGCGTCCACGTTTTGGGATTCCGATGAGGTCATCCATTTCGATTTTCTATAAGTGAAAATACCATTACACGGCCTCATTAATATAAACTAAACTACATCTGAACAGGTCTCAGAACACCCAACTTTTTCAGACCGATCGCCGTGTCATCCTCACCCTATAGGCGTCACTTTATGCTGGTATAGAGTGCTATGGAGTGCGTGAGGTGAGCACCACGCTCTCCCCGCCGTTGTCAGTTTTCGTGACCAGAGCCGCTACTTCTCACAATCATCCATGCAGCTTCCCAATTTGCCTCACAAGGGCTGAGTGCACCTCACTTGGCAACAGCGCTCGGCAGACCGGACTGTCACACATCCAACAGCTCTTAGCTTCATTGGCATGGCGGGAGACGGTGTTACTACTGCGGCAAGGTCCGTGGCAATACTTCGTTAGAAAAACACTCAAAAACCTGTAGAAAGAACATTTGGAGAAATCGAAGTAAGAAATAGGTGTTTTTGCAACGAGACAGCATTAGACCGCTAATTTCATGTGGCATCATTAATCACCCAATACTTAGTGTTTCTTTGATTTTGATATGTTTGTTAAGATGTAGGAAGCCTGTCGAGGACATTATGGCTCCTATGACGAAATCCAAGTGGTGCAGAGGACCTAATTGTGGAAACGGTAGATGGAACTTCCTCGTATCGGCTCATGTAACTTATTCATCATTGAAAAAAGGATATCTGATAATCTGGCGACTATACTGAAATAATGGTTGAGTCCCATTGAAGAGGAAATTCTAAGGAAACTTTTGTCATCTATGTACAGATCAAACAATCACAGGATGCCCATTATTTGATTTATATGACCGGTTTCGCTCATCAGCAGCAAGCAGAGACACACTCTCACTGTCATGACGCCAGCACGTGATATACTTAAAGCACGGAGCCGTACCATTGACGGCCTCTAACGTGTTGCCACCAGAGCAATATCTGAAGTATCTCGCACGTGAAGAGTGAAACAGGTCGAAATAAATATGCGAACCGTTGCTGTTTTACCCGTACTCTGATTCCCACGATCACTCCATCCCAGCCCGTCGATGCCTGCTTTTATTATTTCTGTTATTACTGGAATATTCGTATCCAGTCACTTGTCACTCGTGACGGACGATTTCTTGAATAAAAGTTCTCGTTTAACTTGGTGCGTCAAATTCTGATAAAATCGCAAGGTTTTTATGACTGCCTCCACCATCGTCGTAAAGCTGGCGAGACTTCCACTCGTATGCCTAAAAGACTGCATCTGATTGTCTGGTTGACGTCATGATGAGATACGTAGAGGGCGCATGTGGATAAGTCCAAGTGAAATCATGATGTGTCTCGAAGTGGTCTCCCTTTTTATCTAGATGTCTGTAGAAGACACATTTAAACTACTGGCCGCTCGTTTCTTCCCTGAATACTTTAAAATTGTTTCGACACATCTTGTCGATCACACATTTTTTTACTGTGGGTATTATTAGGAAATGACTGATAGAACATTCACGGGTTCGCCTCTAATACCACCCATGGCTAATTTTATCACGGATGATTTCGAAGAACGAGTATTGTATAGTGCCTCCTCCATCCATCCTATTTTTGCAGAATAGTTGCCGATACATTCTTTATCTGGTCATAATGCAGTCCGACGCAGCAGCTGTTCATAGACCATAACAACAGTATGCATCCCAACATGAGACAGCAACGGTAGAGAAAGACGGGAAGTTGTCTTTCTTGGACGTGCTGGTCGAACGGAAGCAGGTGGAATACCTGGCCATTCTGCGTATAGAAAACCAATGCATACTGACTTCCGGCATCTCAAAGAAGCGTAGGTTTTATCCTACAGCTCAAAAGAGACCTGTGCTGAAAATCTCAATACAAAGATCCAGTGCTACTTTGGCAAAGTACCACTTTGGCTCCTAGAACTATTATCTGACGACGGTGTTCAGAAAGAACGGGTACTCGGTCAGCGACATTAAAAGGCCAGACACGATATCCATATGTCAACTCTGTCGAGGATCAGCTTCGGTAGCTGCGGTGTTGAGAGTTGGCAATACTCTCTTAGGATGTAAAGGTTGGCTACAGCGCGCACACACAAGCTCTGGAATCTACGATATTGTTGTCGCGCCTCGCAGCGCACGGATTAACTAGTGGCAGTTTTGCAGCCAGTGAAGGAGCCCGCCTGCTGTGGTGCGCACGTGTGTCAGGCGAGGGGTCGTCGCCGAGCTGCCGTACTGCCGTGTCCGCCAGCAGCGACACAGGATTTGGTATTGAGTTGATATTTTTTATAATTTGCTGCGCGCTTATTAATTTAAAGAAAAGGGTTTGTGTATGTGGGTAGCAGCAAACGGTAATTTTGATAATGATAGAAGTTGAATTCTTAAGGGGAAACCATTGTTAGAGTAAGTATTGATTTTTGTCACTGATTTCTTTTGTAATTGTCAGGGAATTTTTTCACTATGTATTCAGTTGAGAAGTATTTCACTCTGTCTCAAGTGTTGGATTGATTTGTAATTTTGCTTTAATGCCACTGGAGGCAGATTTACAAACGAAGCGATTGTTCAAAGAACTTCTAGCGTTTTTTAATTGAATGAGAAAGAATTGCTTTCTGAATATAGTTTTTTGTTTGGGTTATCATTTATCGAGTTTAGATTTGACCAAACCCTTTCTCTTGAATTATATGTAGTCGTAGTAAGCAGCAGCAACAGCCGCAGCAACAGCAGGAGCCGGAGCCGCCATACAGAACATGCATTGCACTCAGCATGAATAATAGGTTTTTTTATGTTTTTGTTAAATAATGGAATGCAGCAGATCAAGCAGTGGCAGCAGAAAGACCAAGTAAGTTATTTGTTGCGCACAGGACCAATAAAAAAATAAAGTTTTGGCGATCCCTGTAATAGTAAAGTTAACAAGAGTACAAGCACGAGATTTTCAGTAGAAAACACGAGATAAGAAGATAGAGCTCGCAACTTTCAGTGTCAGGGAGGCGGGCTGCTATCCGAAGGAAGCCGGGTTCCATTCCGGGTCGGGTCGAAGGTTTCTTCCGGTGGGAACTGCGAGCTGTGATGACCTTAGTCTGGTATCGTCAAAACTGACATAAAGGTCCCCTCGAAACACACGGTTGCATCAGCTTTCCACTCGCGAAATGCCTGTATGGCCAGGAACCGTAAGCAAATGACATAAAATAGAACAAAATAAAACTAAAAACTCTCTCAACGAAACACGCTGCGATGATATTCAACCAAACCATGAGGACAAAAACACATGGTGTTGAAATAACGAGTATGATCAGAACGAGTCCTATACAGGTATGGAATAGGATGGGTTGTCTGGCCACCCAAAATAATTAATGTTGCGACCTGTTGAAGATAAAGTCCACGTAAGCGTACCCAGGATTTATAATACTCTTTGCCATTGTGGCAGCAGTGGCGCGGGCAGTCAATACGAACTGTTGCTACTGCTGTGTTGTACATCAGCTTCACCTGAAGTACAGAAATTTTAAATAACCAACTGAAACCGAGCAGAATCAAATAAGCAAACATAAGATTAAGTCTGAACATACGAGAATTCCATCTCACGCTTCTTACAACTACATCTACATACTTCCACTGGAACTCACAATTAAGCACCTGCCAAGGGGCTCATAGAACTATTCCTCTACCAATCCACTCCTGAACAGTGCACAGGAAAAATCAATAATTAAATATCTCCCTGACAGCTCCGATTACTCATATTTTATTATGAACATTATTCCTCTCTACGTAGGTGGCCGTCTACAAAATATTTTCGCATTAGGAGCAAAAGGTTAGTGATTGGAATTCCCTGAGAAGATTCTATTACAACCAAAAACGCCATTGTTTTAATGATTGCCATCCCAGTTCACATATAATATCTATGTCGCAGTACCCACTTTTTTGCAATAATGCAAAACTAGCTGCCGTGCTTTGGACTTCTTCAGTGTCCTCGGACAGTAATATGTGATGCGGATACCATACCGCGCAATAATACTCCATAAGAGGAAGGGCAAGGGTACTACATGCAGGTTTTTAGTAGACTTGTTGCAATTTACAAGTGTTCTGCCAATAAATTAAAGTCTTTGAGGCGCGGTCCCCACAAACTTATGTATGAGATCGATCCTAATAGTTGTCCGTTATTGTAATCAATAACTATTTAGTTAAATTCACCACTTTTAAATTTGCATGGTTTATAGTGTAACAGGAATTTAGTGTATTACTTTCAGCAATTACGTGGATAACTTCCAACTTTTCACTATTTAAAATGTATTGGCACTTTTCACACCTTACAGATACCTTGTCTGCATCATTTTGCAATTGGTTTCGATCATCTGATGTCTTTAAAAGACGGTAAATTACCTTTTTATCTACCAGAAATCTAAGAGAACTCCTCAGATTGTTTCTAAATCTTTTATCTAGACCAGGAACATCAGAGGGCCTCCTTAGGGAACACCAGATGTTAGCTCTGTTTTACTCAAGTTTCGTCAATTACTACGAACCGTGATATTTCTGACAGGAAATCAAGAATCCAGTAGCACAACTGAGACAAAAATCCGTAGGCATGCACTTTCATTAGAAACCTCTTGTGAGGAACGTGGTCAAAAGCCTACTGGAAATCTAAAAACATGGAGTCAGTTTGACACCTCCAGTCGGCAGCACATATTAGTTGGTGAGAATCTTGTCTCTCACAAGAACGATAGTTTCTGAATGCGTGGTGATTGTTTGCCAATGAGTCGTTTTCTTCGAGGTAATTCATAATGTTCAAAGACATATACGTTGCAAAATTTTACAGCAAATCGACGCAAGTGTTACATGTCTGTAATTCAGCAGATTACTCTTAGATCCTTTCTTGAGTACTGGCGTGTCCCCAACTACATTCAAGTCTTTACGTAAGTATCTTTCGACGACCGAGCGCTAATATATGGCTGCAAACTATGCATCAATAGCATCACCATACTCTGAAACGATCTTACTGGCATACAGTCTGACTTGGATGCCTCTCTTTTATTTAGTGATTTAAGCTGCATTGCTACTACGGGTATATCCGTTTCTAATTTACCCATGTTGGCAGTTGTTCTTGATTCGAATTCTGGTATATTTACTTCGTCTTCTTTGGTGAAGGAGTTTCGGAAAACCGTGTTTAGTAACGGTGCTTTGGGGGCAGTGTCATCAATAGCATTGCAATGCAGTGAAGTCATTGAGGGTTTATTTCTGGAGTACCTTATACAAGAGCACTATCTCGTATTTTCCGTCAGATTTCGAGGCAGAGTTTTGTAGTAGAATCTATTAGAAGCATCTGGCAACGCCAACGTATTTCCTCTCCAACAACAGACAACAGTTACCGGGGGACCCCATCCAGTTTTAGTGAAAGTGGAGTGCTCCTTCTTAAGATAAGCGTTTTCTACCTGTTTCTTTAAGTGTGTTCTTATTGTTTACCATTTTATCTTTTTACTATTGACATTTAAGTTATCAACGTCATAGGTGAATTTTCTCAAAGATCTCACCATTAAGTAAGTGTTTATACACACATGACGTGTCACTACTTTGATTAAGAACCTAACACGAATTAAGAGGCAGAGGAATTTCATACAGTAACTGCGAGTGGACATTAATTGAAATCAGTGGGGTAAGCTGTAAATTTGTGCTGAATCGGGGTTCTAACCGGTGTATCCTGCTCGGTAGGCACATGCGCTGACTAGTGCACCATAGAAACACAATGCTCATCGCAAAGGCACGGAATACCCTGGCACACATCCCGTCAGACTCAACTTATCCACACCCTTCGAATTTACTGTCCATAGCCCATTATCATCGTTAATTGCGGCATTCCGCTAGTTCCGGTAAGAGTTACAGACTGGTGTTCATCTGCACTATAGAGACCATTGATCACTGATCCATTCAGTGCAGATACACATCAGACTGGAACTAGTATGGGAATCAGCGAAATTGTGCGAGTAAAGGGGATAAAGGACATGGGTGTGGACAAGTCGAGAATTTGAACCTGACGGAAAGTGTGCCATGGTATTTCGTGCGATTGCGATGACCACTTTGTTAGATGGTGGCCAACGCAAATGTCTAGAGAACAGGGCAGGGGTTCAAATCCCTATCAGGGACAAATATTCAGCTTTCCCCCAGCGATTTAAATCAATGCCCATTCGCAGACAATGTTTGAAATCCCTTTGTATCGTAAGTAAGTATTCTCTCGCCTTATTTCTGAAGATCAGGTTGAATGTGTCACTGACAGCCAAAGCCCAGCTCATATGTGGGAGGGGGATGAAATAACATGAAAGGAAGAAAATGGTCTCACGACAGTCAGATTTAGCCCTGACGACGATGGTGAAGACATTCGTCGAAGGGCTGGAATTTTGCTTGAAATTTACGCGCTGAATAAACCAAGAATTTTTATTCAGTGGACGAGTTACTCATCACTCAACTCTCATATAACTGCTGACGCTAAAATCCTAAATCCTAACAACAAAGTGTAGCCAAAGTTGTTGGAACTTTGATTACCTTCCTCCGGGTTCCCACTTATACGTTCGGGCAGATATTGGGGCCATTTCTAATAAAGCGAGCCGGAGAGCCATCCGTCACGGAAATGAAAGTTGCAGAGCAGGTCTGAAAGCGAACACGCGTTGGCCGGCGGCTGCAGCTGATCGATGTCAACCACGCCGCGCGCTCCACAAATAGCATGCCGCCTATCACAAAATAAAAAGCCTCTCTCCGGCTCTCGCCACTACCGATGCTACTTGCTGGTGTTACTGACTGCCGCTGAGCAGTGTTAAGGCGTTCCAGCCATAGGGGATGGGAAGCCAGTAATATCGAAAGGAAACAATGTACTGATGTTCTGTATATGACTTGTTTGATCATGAACCGTTTTCCACCCCCTACGTGGAGAAGGTAAGGCCATCTTGTCAGATAAATATGGGGTGCTGTCACTTGGAGCGTGAATAGGATTCGTTATGTGTACGAAGGCAAGGCAGAGAGGGATCTAATGTGAACATTTCAGTAATAGGTTTGGTCTTGTCATGTAAGCTTTCACGACGGGTACTAACTTCAATTGAAACTTCCGTGGTCGATAAACAAAAATTCCCCTTGATGCTTCATCTCCGAGTGCAAGAGACATCCTCACAGGTAAAGTGGCGAACTGTAGAGGAAAGTTTTACGCATAGTGATGGTCTATCAGCCCGAAAGTTTTAAACGAATCGATAGATTTGTTCGCATCAGATTCGACGAAAAACCAACGCCGACAGCGACGGTTCAGTTGTACCTGCCAACACCACAATAAGCAGACGAAGAGAAATATAAAGCATATAATAATACTGACGGAGTAGTTCAGTATGTAAAGGCAGATGAAAATCTAATAGTCAATGGGGACTGGAACGAGGTTGCAGTGGGAAGAATGAAAAAAAGGATTGAGAGTGAATGTGTGCTTGGCAGTAGAAATGAGGGAGGAGAAAGACTAATTTAGTTCTACAGTTAATTTTAGATGTTAATAGCGAATACTCTGTTCAAGAAGAGTAGGAGGTAGACTAGGAAAAGGCCCAGAGACACAGGAGCTTCCCACCTGCATTACACCATGGTCAGAAGGAGATTTGGAAAGCAGATATTCGAGAATAAGACGTTCTCACGTTCAGATATAGACTGCACAATTTATTAATGACGAAGAGTAGACTGAACTTCACGAGAATTGTCCGATAAAATCGAAGCTAAAGGAAGTGGAATGATGAAGTACGCAGGAGTTCCGAGACTTACTTAAAATTGCCTTAAGTTCCAACGTAGGGATGTGGATACTGCATTAAGGATCATCATAGAAAGCAGTTCAGTAAAAGAAGGGTGGACACCTTTAAAAAGGGCAGTCACAGATGTTGGACTGAGGAACTTAAGCATAACGAATTTAACTGCGAAGGCACTTCAACTGTGATCGACGAAAGAGGGAAGTACAAAAATGCTTACGTAAAGACAGGAGAACAGCAATATAAATCCCTCAGGAATAAAATAAACAGCAATTGTAGAGCAGCAAAAATGAAATGGCTGTAGTAAATATGTGAAGAAATCAGCATATAGAAACTGAAAGCAAGGAGGTGACATTAATACTACAGTGGCAATGTTACTGTTAGCACCAGAAGAGAGAGCGGGTAGCTTGAAAGAGGACATGGAAGGCGTCTAGAGAGGGAGGACTTCTCGAAAACACTATTGCACAATCAGCTTAACAGTTCATGCATCCAAGCTCATGACAAGGATAAAATACAAAAGAATGAAAAGAAAAATGAAGATCAGTTAGATGACGATCAGTTTGGTTTTAAGAAAGGTAAAGGTACCAGAGAGTTTTGACGCTGCGATTCATAATGGAAGCAAAGCTCATGAAAAATGAACACACGCTCATAGGATTCATCGATCTAGTAAAAGCGCTCGCCTAATGAAATGTGGTGTAAGAAGTTCGAAATTTCGAGAAAATATGAATAAGCTATAGTGAAAGAGGGATAATGTAATATCTTTACAAGAACAGGAGAGTAATTCGCGGTTCACAGGCTAGTGCAGATTTGCAGACGATTCGCCAGTGCTCACTGCCATTTGTTTGTATCTGTGGACAAGCGTTAATACTAAGGGGAACGGAAGAGAACGCGAGGTAATAAACATAACCTGTCTATTTTTTTGTCAGTATTAATCGGCACACGGGCTGAAACACTATGGACTTAGTGCCACAACGCCGAACTTTGAGGATTATTTTACTATTGCGGATGCACTAGTTTTGATGACGTCAGCAAAATGGCCGCGGGATGGAAGAATTTAGGTTTGTCAATTTGTTCGCAGAAGTGAAGTTTGTGGAGGTGCTGTATTACACAGTGAATTACAGCTGCAGCTATCCGTAGTATTAAACTATAATTTTCCACATATGTCGCCCGACGCATTTTTCCGGCTTCTCATTACAAATGAGGCGTAAATTTGGAACCAAAGCAAAGTATAGCGTTATAACAAATCACTGAGTTTGTTATTTCAGGTGATCATTTTGAGTTAATAGCAGAACTAACGTTAAAAATTATGCGTCCTTAAATTTCACGTATCGTCGTTTGAAAAGAAATGAGACACGGTAAGTCTCGACCCTGTTACCTTTGCTGCCACGATTTCCATGACGCAAGGACGTGTAATGTTGTTGTAAGTAATTTGGTTGCAAATAATAACATCTTTGAAATTGTGAAGTTTTTATTTATTGAGGAAGTGATTTATAACATTTACTAACAATGAATAAATCATGTATCTATTTTTCAGCTAAAGAGGGCGTCGATACTGATCCGAAGAAGGCATATGTCATATCGCGTAACTTACTGAAAAAGTGAATGAAATAAAATACCCTGTTAAATTTGGAATGAAATGTTTTGTTAAATAAATTTCGTTTATGTTCGCTAAAAACCACGGCTAAATTTTCTCAGGGCACTATCGCCGGAAACATCATACGTATTCCAACGTTAAGACATCCGACATACGATGTATAAAAAAAATTATGTATCTTTAATGATACACGATAGCAAGTTAAATATAAATCTCAATTAATTATTTATTCTTCTCTGTGTGGCTTGATGCTACAGCACAGCTGCCTACGTGCAATGGCATTGTATACAATTGAAATAATTGTTTTTAGTAAAACTGTACCTCTGGACTACAAGAAGAAATGAAAAATATTATAAGACGCCATTCTGCATTTATTTAGATTATTGTCTTTAATACTTTTTCCAATTAAATTATTATTAAAATAGTTTTATCATTTGTAACACCAATGGCGTCGCTGCAACAATGGACTTACACAAAATGGCCAGGGCAACATTTAATTATTATGTAGATAATAATTGTGGGTCAGAAAAGGTACAGTTTGCTACTAACTAAAAACACATACCACCTAGATATTTGCAAATATATTTAACAAAAATTATCATTACATGTAATTGAAATCATTATTTACAGACCGTGATCCACATGCAACCGTCAGATAGGACATCAGAACCAGCCACACACAGAAGACAAAGAAAAAGACAAGAGCGTGAAAGAAAGAAATCTTTTTCTTATATACTAAGATACAGAGATAAAAGTAATTACAATTCTATGAGCACGTATAGCGGTTCCATTGTAGTTACATATCGAAAGATTGATTTACATTACTTTTTTCTAGAAGCGATGCTATAATCACATGGGAAATTGTAGATATACCAATAATGTTTTCAACGTCGTCCGCCAACATTTAGCGTCGTGGCATAGCTACCGGAGCGCCATCTGTATTCACCCTTTAAAAGGGAATGCTATCAGAAGACTCAGTGTGATGCAAACGAGTGAAGCAAACAGGTAACCATGCCACAGAGTTTACCCGAGATTCCTACAGCTAACTGAGCAAGTTTAAAAAGAGTCAAATTGTATCCTTCCGAGTGACGAAATGGTTGTCTCGGAGAACTGCCACTTAAGTTTGACATGCTGCGTCCGTCGTGCTGGTACCAGTCGTTACGTGAACATATCCACACCCGCAGAAGAGTTTCTGGACGTCCACGCAGCACGCATGCCCGCCAGAAACATGGTGTTCTAAGGTTAGTATTGGCAGATGGTACAGCGACCAAAGCACAGATAATAGTGCTCGTGAGACGAGACTTGTAACCTGTTCGCAACAGTTCGGATTAACAACAGTAGGACTACTGGAACGCACAACTCTTGCCTGTCTTCCACTCACTCCACATCATCGACATGCATGTCTAGACTGGTGCCGACAGAGGATCACTTTGGAGATGGAATGGCACGCCGTGGTCTTCCGCGATAAAAGCGGATTCGGCGTGGAAGCAAGTGATGGTAGCATTAGCGTACGACGTAGACGTCGTGAGCGCTGTCTCGTTGAGTGCATTCCTCTAAGCCACACGTCCCACCCCAGGGCTTATAGTCCGGAGTATGGTAAGCTACAAGTCTCGGTCACCTTTGATGTTTCTGGAGTGGACTCTAACCATCGCTAGGTACATGCAGAATAGTGTCAGACCCATTGTTCTGCCGTCCTTGCTACAAGAAGGTGATAAGTCTTTCCAACAGGATAATGCTCACCCACACACTGGCAGTGAAACCGAACGTGCTCTGCAAGACATGCAGCAAATTCCCTGGCTACCAAGTTCTACATTATTGTCACTAATGGAGCATGTGGTGGATATGGTGGGACGTAAAGTGACTCGTTCGACTCGTCAACCAATAACTCTTGCAGAAGTAAGTGAACATGTCGATCAGGTGTGGCATTACGTATTCCTGGACAGTATTTGCCGTCTGTAGGATCCACTAGATGCTAGATTCAGTGCCTGCATTGCCTCGCGTGTAGGCTAGACCACGTACTAAACTAATATGGGTGTTTGAGCACGGGTCGATACCCGAACCTCAGAACTGATGGTGCTACTGGTCTATAAATGTAATCGTTTCATGTACTCCGTTTGTACTGTTTCAAAAAGAAATCTTGGCTGAGTTGCAAAACTCTAAAAGGCTGCGCTAATTTTTTTCAGCATTGGTGACTTGATTATCGCGCATTTACATTCTCATGATTAGAGCCTGCCGTCCAAATTTCTTGCTCGAAATCCATTTACTATAGTTGTTGTACTGCTGATCGTTTATCACGTTGAATTTCATATCATCACGGTCTGGCGCTCTCCGAGGACGACTTTTGTGCCTCTAACTACAAGAACTTAAATATCCAGCGCGGCCCTCCCGCCGGTGGTTCGAGTCCTCCTTCGGGCAGGTGTGTGTGTGTGTGTGTGTGTGTGTGTGTGTGTGTGTGTGTGTGTGTGTGTGTGTGTGTTGTCCTTAGCGTAAGTCTACGGGTCTACGGAACGATGACATTGGCAGTTTGGTCCCCTACGAATTCACACATTTGAACATTTAAATATCCAGGTAATAGGGTTGTTTTAGACTGTAAGAGTTTTTAATTTAATTTCACTTTAAAAATTCTACTCGTCTACGTTATTAATGTGCTCCAGCTGTCGTCAGTCTGACGGGTCTACCTGCGAGTAACTGACATTCAAAATTTCATTTAATTAATTGATTTTGATTTAGTAAGATGCATTAAAGTATTCTCCCTCTGGTTGTTAACAAGTGGAGGCAGTTGTGTGAGTGATTGTTTTGTACTTAGTAGCTGCGTATTCTTATGACTTCTGTGATACATGCGAATCACTTCAAAGATTTTAACTTACGTACGTACAATGGTGATGATTTCAATAAAATTTGGTTAATGAAATGCGAAGCTAGCTATATGTAAGGATTGTCTCATCGGCTACCTTGTCAAATAATCTATATGCGTTGTTGCAGGGCAGATTACGTCACACAGATAATTCGCTTTTAACGCCAAACATTACTGATATGACTGTGATACGAAGACCACGTAATTACATACACCGTGAACGCAAGCAACAAGAGTGATCAGATTCTTCTTATATTTTTGACTTTCATCAGCATATTCGCACTTTATTTTCAATGAAATTTATTAGACTGTTCCATTTCAACGAAGAGATTTTCACTCCTTTTACAACTGATGCAAACATCTAATGAATTTATCGTCTTTCTCAAGCCCACAGTAATATTTTTGAGTGCTTGAGCTATCTACTACCAATAATATTACTTTCCATTCGGTATTTGTGTTGTGGATCTTTTGATTCTTAGAAACGCGTTTGGTATCTACATTCCACTACCATAAACATTAAATTTCCTTCCGAGAACCTCATCGTTTACGACACTCATGTTAATAACAACAAAACTAGACAATGTAGCGTACGTAAGCTTTCTGTTCCGATAGCGCCGAAGCGAGAGGACGTGTACTTCCACTGATGATTCACTGAAAGACTGACAACCAGCGGAAAACCAGCCAACACCGAATGCGAACCGAAAGCGACCGAACGCCGTTTCCTCATGCGCGCCTACCTTTTACACTATTGCAGGTTGGCTTGTTTTCACTTCGATTAGAAGAGCGCTTTATGCCATCAAAAAAGGTTGCCGCCATCGTT
Organism: Schistocerca serialis cubense; assembly: GCF_023864345.2. Lineage (NCBI taxonomy): Eukaryota > Metazoa > Arthropoda > Insecta > Orthoptera > Acrididae > Schistocerca > Schistocerca serialis. Next base: position 311,483,264 of record NC_064645.1, on the reverse strand, counting down.
AAGTGACAAGTGATTGTGGCAGTTAGAGCTTAAGTCAAGTGTGACGTCCATGTATTTTACTAATACATATACAGTATACACGTAAAATAATTAAGCAGAGAGTGTCTACAAAGGAAAGCGCTGTACCTGTGCGTTATATGGAAATCGTTAAATTAAGAAAAACATGAATGTTAAATTTCCTTTTAATATTGTAATCTGATAGTTCCATAACAAACTTAATTTTACAAAGTGGAAAACTGAAAATATTTTTGTCACATAAAACTAGCGTGGGAATCCTAATACGTTTATGGGTTTCAGGTACATCCCATAATGTCATATCTCTGTGCTTACTACGTACAGCTCTGACCTCATCTCCAAAATTCTACGAGGAAGGAAAAATGTGCAAAAATACACTGCTTATGATCACTGGCCAACAGGAAAATTTTCCAAATCTGGTTCGCTATGCCATATGTTGGCAAACTTATATAATGTTGCAAATAAATTGTTTCCAACTATTGACATGAGGGGCTAAATAATCATTCAATATCGCAGAGAAAATTTGACTTTTGGCGCAGAGTGGAGCATATAAAACCACGTACAAGTCTTGTGGAAAAGTGTATGCTTCTCAGTCAGGCAGAGCAGTGACAGGTTGTTGCAACATGCGACGAACTGGAGGCTGCTGAGGAGAGATCGAACCTTTACAGAACATCTCTTAAAAGTAAACTACTCATACAAGTACATTGGGCGACGTTTCCTATAGTGTTAACAGAAATGTAAAGGTGATAGTACTTGCAATCAGTGCACGTAGGACACCGGATTCCAGCTTAGTTTCCAATGACTACACACAAGTACCTTTCCCTACTCCTTTACACTAAGTTTAACCATTATTAAATATTTTTAACTGTAATTGTTCCCATATAAACTATACATGTGATATTTTATTTTGTGAACACTTCATACCTCATCATTTCATGTCTGTTCTACACCTTCATCAGTAACTTTTGTATATACTTAATGCTGGCGTTCAGTTTCCGCCTGACCATGGCGTAAGAAGAGAAAATAAGTAATACTCATAGCATGAGAAAAGCTAACTTCTTGTCGGGACATAGTATGAATTGCTTGACAGGCGCCACTTACCTTTTACGGGGAACAAATTTTTATTCTGCTATTTCACTTTGGGGTGTGAAAATAAACTCATGAATCTGCTGTGGACGTACTCACAAATATTCGCTCTACTATGACCCCATTAGAGCTTACATAAGGAAGCCTGCATCTGTGGAAGGGAAGAGTCGTCCAGTATCGTCCAGCTTACAGTACCGGTCCCTACCGTGATTTCCCGTTCAGTCTCCAAACGGTAGGTGTGTACAGTTTGTGCCTTATTTTTGGTACTCCATGAGAGTGATGTGTGATCTTTTATTCGATGAGTCATACTTCATTCTTGTACCTTAGATATTTTACAGATAGAAGTCGTTAATAGTCGATTGTAACGCTAAAGAGGTTATGAACACAAACAATGATATCTGGTTGTCTGTAGTATTGTCGCTGCCATTTTAGCATCGCAAAGTATTAAGTGACCGAATCGTTATGTTACCCCATAGAGGTTCTAAGTGCAAGCAGTGAGAGCTTTGGTTGTCAATAGTACTGTAGTTGCCGTTTTGGCGTACACAGTGTTAAATGAATCTGGTGTTAGTGATTATACTGAATGATCTCTGAATAACTAAAAAGACACAGAGATGAAAGCGCAGAGGATGTACCAGGAAGATTCAAATGAAAACCTTAAATATTTTTTTAAATACGAGGCCTGTTCAGAAAGTAAGCTCCGATTGATTGCCAAATTGAAACCACAGTGAACATCAGAAATGTTTTACTTGTATCAATTAGCTACACCTTTCAGCTACTTCTCTACGTAGTCGCCGTTCTGACTTAGACTTTTGTCATAGCGTTGTACCAACTTTTCAATAGCCTCATCATAGAAGGCAGCCGCCAGTGCTTTCCGCCAATTCTCCACGCTGGCCTACACCTCGTTGTCTGTGTCAAAATGTTGTCTTCAAAGACAGCGGTTCATGTGACCAGAGATGAAACTCAGGGGGAGACAATTGCGGACTGTATTGTGGGTAATCTAACATTTCCATTTGAAAACGATGCAGGAGCATCTTCATTGCCCCTGCAGAATGCGGCTGAGAATTGTCGTGAAGACGAAACAGCACGACAGTTATGTAATGTTAGCTGCATAGCTTCAGGCGAAATTTCTCACCAGGCCCTCGTACTTGGCGGCAGACACTATTTTCTAGACATCTTTACGCACTCACTGCGAGCTCAGAAATGAGAAGATCGACGTGATGCTAACTGGGGTTATACTAGAGACACTACCCAACACATCTGTGCAAAGCTTTATCGGATTTTCATAGTCGTTTCCATTTCGCGACCGATCGGAGCTTACTTTCTGAACGCCCCTCGTATCTCGTATTTATTGTGCAGAAGTGGTACAAAGGTGTGCCACTTTTCAACATAATCTCCCCCGCGCTCATTGCAAGTCCTCCAGCGCTTACAAAGTGCATAAATTCCTCTAGAAAGAAATTCTTTTGGTAGTCCGAGCAACCACTCACGCACCGCGTGGCGTACCTCTTCATCAGAACGGAACTTATTTCGTACCACTGCGTCTTTGAGTGGTCCAAACGTATGGAAATTACTTGGGGCAAGGTCTGGCGAGAATGGTGCATGAGGAAGACACTCAAAATGCAGGTCTGTGATTGTTGCAACTGTTGAACGGGCAGTGTGGGGCCATGCATTGTCATGTTGCAAAAGGACACCTGCTGACAGCAATCCACATCGCTTTGATTTGATTACAGGCCGCAGATGATTTTTTAGGAGTTCTCTGTGTAATGCACTGGTGACAGTGGTCCTTCTAGGCATGTAATGCTCCAAAATGACACCTTCTTCGTCCCAAAAGAGAGTAAGCAGAACTTTCCCTGCTGATGGTTCTGTTCGAAACTTCTTTGATTTGGTGATGAGGAATGGCGCCATTACTTGCTCGCTCTCTTCGTTTCCGGTTGGTGGAAGTTAACCCAGCCTTCGTCCCCAGTAACGATTCTTGCAAGAAAGCTATCACCTTCCGGTTCAAAGCGCTGAAGAAATTCTTCACAAGCATCAACACGTCGTTCTCTCATTTCAGGAGTCAGCTCCCTTGGCACCCATCATGCATACACTTTGTGAAACTGGAGCACATCATGAACAATGTGGTGTGCTGACCCATGACTAAACTGTAAACATGCTGCAATGTCATTCAGTGTCACTCGGCGGTTTTCCTTCACTATGGCTTCAACTGCTGCAATGTTCCGTGGAGTCACAACTCGTTGTGCCTGATCTGGACGAGGAGCTTCTTCCACTGAAGTCACACCGTTCGCGAACTTCCTACTCCATTCGTAGATTTGCTGTTGTGAGAAACATCCATCACTATACTGAGCCTTCATACGTAGGTGAAGTTCAGTAGGTTTCACACCTTCACTACGCAAAAACCGAATAGCGGAACGCTCTTCTTCCCTGGTGCAATCGCCAGTGGGGCGGCCATCTTTATATTGATACTGTGACTGTATGTGTGCATCTGCACGATGCTGCCACCTACAGGCCATTCTGCACGCTGTTTGTAGCACGCTAACCAACATACAGAATAACGACGCGAAATTTCGATTTGTTATTAAAAATTTAAGATTTTCGTTTGACTCTGCTTCGTGTTTTGCGAACATGGCTTTGTTTTAATTATCGAGGCGAGACGAAACAAATTTATTTGCTTACACGTCTTGGACTCAGTGTTACAAATTCACCACTCCTTTACCGTTTCATCAAGGAATTCTATGGCAGAGTAATATCTTTTGATAAAAAGTGAACTTCGTCAAGTTTTTTGTAACATACAAATGTGGGTTTCACAATATAGATTTTACATGCTAGTCTCTGCTGTATCACTAATTAAGTTCACTTTCTTCCATTTCTCATTACTAACGTTTTATTTTGTTATCACGTGTCATCGTTTTGCATTCGTGGAGTACAGTTCTCAAAGCTTAAAGTATGATGTGCCTAGCATAATTGTTTTTCCTTGGATTGCACTTGGGCATAATTTTCTTTGCTGGTATCCTGTTGTGCTGTATTTTCGCATACACCGCTTTCGAACGGTACCTGTTCCCGTTGCCACAACGTAAGTCATGAAAGTTTATTACGGCCACTCTAACATCAGCGATATAAGACAGTAAAATTATTTACACTCAGGAATCGTAATCAGTTTAATTCAGATCTAATATATTTTATCAGTGCAGTGTTAGATGTTCGTGTGTGTGTTATTTAATGGTCGGCTTGTTACTTAATCAGTTTTAGTACGTAAATTTGTAGATCACTTTAATAGAAGCCTTTTGAGCATTTATTCTTTCAGTTCAGTTTATAATTTTATGCAGCATTTGTACTGTGTTAGTTTTGTGTGATGGAACTGTAAGACACGCACTTCGGCGTCACACACATTACAACTGTTCACTGCCCTGCATAGTACAGTCTTTCACATAAAGGCAGCTTTGCAGCGCATCATTTGTATTCATCTCCACCCAGCTCTGTGCCATTTTGCCCTGGTTGTGCGTCCTGGATTTCTCCGATAGTTGGCATCATCTGCATCCTCTGAGACTTCTCTTCTCTGAAGAATTGCAGCCTTTGAGGCACCCCTCTGGACCTTCAGTTCACCGGCGATACTCTTCACTGGCCTGCTTCTCTTGGATGGCTCCCGCATGTCCTCCATACCTTTGGCCGCCGTCTGTACTGCGAGATGATGACGCCATCTCTTCCGACGGGAAGAGTAACATAGCGTATGGGTGGGGTCTCATGATCCAGCCGCACGGCACACAACAGTGTGTTGCGGGTTGCCGCCCTCTTAAGACGTCTGCCAGACGGTCAACTCGTCTTGCCTGTAACAAAAACTGCAGTTCTGAGGCCTCAACATCCACCGGACATAGCCGGTACTAGCTCGCCTCCATAAGTCACGTGACCCTTTTAGGACACCGTCCAGCAGCTCGTCAGCCACTGTGAGTGCCACACTCAACGTAGACGTTGTACATCTGAAGTGCCCTAAGTATATTCCTACAAGTGCAACGCATGGAAAGGTTGGATATCGCCAGTGCAGCCTACGACATTGCTCTTTTATCGCGACTGAGTGCTCGATTCGCCCCTTCAAGGGCTGTGTATTATTAGATGATTCAAATGGATTTAAGCACTATGGGACTTAACATCTGAGGTCATCAGTCCCCTAGAACGCAGAACTACTTAAACCTAACTAATCTAAGGATATCCCACACAGCTATGCGCGAGGCACCATTAAAACCTGTGACCGTAGTAGCAGCGAGGTTGCGGACTGAACGCCCAGAACCGCTCGGTCACAGCGGCTGGCGTAGTATTAGAAAAATGGTTCAAATGGCTCTGAGCACTATGGGACTCAACATCTTAGGTCATAAGTCCCCTAGAACTTAGAACTACTTAAACCTAACTAACCTAAGGACATCACACACATCCATGCCCGAGGCAGGATTCGAACCTGCGACCGTAGCAGTTGCGCGGCTCCGGACTGCGCGCCTAGAACCGCGAGACCACCGCGGCCGGCGTAGTAGTATTAGAGACTTACTTTCAGCAGATCAGGATTATCTTTTCGTTGGCCTTACTAAGAAGCTATCTCAGTAGCTTACGTTATTGCGTAATTAATTTCTATTGTTCTTTGCTGCCTGGATGCGTTTCTCTGCTTGTGCGTCCGTCATCGGCAGTAGCATAGTACATTTTCTTAGTAGTGTTCCTGGAATGAACATCTCGCTTTCTCCAAGGATTCCCATTTGAGTTCCGGAACCAACTCTTCAACTCTTGATTGTTGGAAGAAATGACCGGTAACAAATCTGGCAGCCTGCTTCTCAATGGTTTTGATGTCTTTCTTTAAGCTGACCAGATTGGGGTCCCAAACAATCGAGCTGTACTCAAGAATCGCTCACACTACTGTTCCATAAGCGATATGGCGAATGAAACTCCGACTTGTAAAACCCGATCGGGAATCAGACATAGTATGTCAACAGAACAGAATCAACCCCATATTAATTGTAGCTTAAAACGCCACTCTTCTTTTCATTATGCATCCGTGCTTCACTATCGCAAAATGCAACGTCAACATGTGGGTCACAAAAATGTTACCATGTGTTCCAGAGTAAAGGCTTGGAGCAAAGCTGTATACAATTCTGATAATAATTTCACCAACACAGACCCATAGATGCTTTGATACATAACTTTCTTAGGATGCTTACATACAGCTACCCTCATTAGCGAACCACATCTCACAACGGCAAAAGCGCACGTCAATTTAAGAACAACTTCGAACAGAATAGACATGAACAACTAGGCTGTGTCCCTGTTTAAATTCTTGTGGCATGTGGGACAAATGAGGACCCTCGTTTTCATTGACCCAGGTCGTTCTCGCCTAAAACATCTTACACAGAAGAATTAGCATACTCAACGGAGCAGTTAATATACGGAAGTCGATCATCGGACGCAGGTATGAGAGCACAGATTGCGAGGGAGTAGGATACACATGTTGTTGTTGTTGTGGTCTTCAGACCTGAGAGTGGTTTGATGCAGCTCTCCATGCTACTCTATCTTGTGCAAGCTTCTTCATCTCCCAGTACCTACTGCAACCTACATCCTTCTGATTCTGCTTAGTGTTTTCATCTCTTGGTCTCCCTCTACGATTTTTACGCTCCACGATGCCCTCCAATACTAAATTGATGATCCCTTGATGCCTCAGAACATGTCCTACCAACCGATCCCTTCCTCTGGTCAAGTTGTGCCACAAACTTCTCTTCTCCCCAATCCTATTCAATACTTCCTCAATAGTTATGTGATCTACCCATCTAATTTTCAGCATTCTTCTGTAGCACCACATTTCGAAAGCTTCTATTCTCTTCTTGTCCAAAGTATTTTCCGTCCATGTTTCATTTCCATACATGGCTACACTCCATACAAATACTTTCAGAAATGACTTCCTGACACTTAAATCTATACTCGATGTTAACAAATTTCTCTTCTGCAGAAACGCTTTCCTTGAAATTGCCAGTCTACATTTTAGATCCTCTCTACTTCGACCATCATCAATTATTTTGCTCCCCAAATAGCAAAACTCCTTTACTACTTTAAGTGTCTCATTTCCTAATCTAATTCCCTCAGCATCACCCGACTTAATTAGACTACATTCCATTACCCTTGTTTTGCTTTTGTTGATGGTCATCTTATATCCTCCTTTCAAGACACTGTCAAAACCATTCAACTGCTCTTCCAAGTCCTTTGCTGTCTCTGACAGAATTACAATGTCATCGGCGAACCTCAAAGTTTTTATTTCTTCTCCATGAATTTTAATACCTACTCCGAATTTTTCTTTTGTTTCCTTTACTGATTGCTCAATATACAGATTGAACAACATCGGGGAGAGGCTACAACCCTGTCTTACTCCCTTCCCAACCACTGCTTCCCTTTCATGCCCCTCAACTCTTATAACTGCCGTCTGGTTTCTGTACAAATTGTAAATAGCCTTTCGCTCCCTGTATTTTACCCCTGCCACCTTTAGAATTTGAAAGAGAGTATTCCAGTCAACATTGTCAAAAGCTTTCTCTAAGTCTACAAATGCTAGAAACGTAGGTTTGCCTTTTCTTAATCTTTCTTCTAGGATAAGTCGTAAGGTCAATATTGCCTCACGTGTTCCAGTGTTTCTACGGAATCCAAACTGGTCTTCCCCGAGTTTGACTTCTACTAGTTTTTCCATTTGTCTATAAAGAATTCGTGTTAGTATTTTGCAGCTGTGATTTATTAAACTGATAGTTCTGTAATTCTCACATCTGTCAACACCGGCTTTCTTTGGGATTGGAATTATTATATTCTTCTTGAAGTCTGAGGGTATTTCGCCTGTTTCATACATCTTGCTCACCAGGTGGTAGAGTTTTGTCAGGACTGGCTCTCCCAAGGCCGTCAGTAGTTCGAATGGAATGTTGTCTACTCCCGGGGCCTTGTTTCGACTCAGGTCTTTCAGTGCTCTGTCAAACTCTTCACGCAGTATCGTATTTCCCATTTCATCTTCATCTACATCCTCTTCCATTTCCATAATATTGTCCTCAATTACATCGCCCTTGTATAGACCCTCTGTATACTCCTTCCACCTTTCTGCTTTCCCTTCTTTGCTTAGAACTGGGTTTCCATCTGAGCTCTTGATATTCATACAAGTCGTTCTCTTATCTCCAAAGGTCTCTCTAATTTTCCTGTAGGCAGTATCTATCTTACCCCTAGTGAGATAGGCCTCTACATCCTTACATTAGCCATCCCTGCTTAGCCATTTTGCACTTCCTGTCGATCTCATTTATGAGACGTTTGTATTCCTTTTTGCCTGCTTCATTTACTGTATTTTTATATTTTCTACTTTCATCAATTAAATTCAATATTTCTTCTGTTACTCAAGGATTTCTACTAGCCCTCGTCTTTTTACCTACTTGATCCTCTGCTGCCTTCGCTACTTCATCCCTCAAAGCTGCCCACTCTTCTTCTACTGTATTTCTTTCCCCCATTCCTGTCAATTGTCCCTTATGCTCTCCCTGAAACTCTGTACAACCTCTGGTTCTTTCAGTTTATCCAGGTTCCATTTCCTTAAATTCCCACCTTTTTGCAGTTTCTTCAGTTTTAATCTAGATTGTGGTCAGAGTCCACATCTGCCCCTGCAAATGTCTTACAATTTAAAACCTGGTTCCTAAATCTCTGTCTTACCATTATATAATCTATCTGATACCTTTTAGTATCTCCAGGGTTCTTCCATGTATACAACCTTCTTTCATGATTCTTAAACCAAGTGTTAGCTATGTGTATGTTGTGCTCTGTGCAAAATTCTACCAGGCGGCTTCCTCTTTCATTTCTTAGCCCCAATCCATATTCACCTACTATGTTTCCTTCTCTCCCTTTTCCTACACTCGAATTCCAGTCACCCATGACTATTAAATTTTCGTCTCCCTTCACAATCTGAATAAATTCTTTTATTTCATCATACATTTCTTCAATTTCTTCGTCATCTGCAGAGCTAGTTGGTATATAAACTTGTACTACTGTAGTAGGTGTGGGCTTCGTATCTATCTTGGCCACAATAATGCGTTCACTATGCTGTTTGTAGTAGGTTACCCGTATTCCTATTTTCCTATTCATTATTAAACCTACTCCTGCATTACCCCTATTTGATTTTGTGTTTATAACCCTGTAGTCACCTGATCAGAAGTCTTGTTCCTCCTGCCACCGAACTTCACTAATTCCCACTATATCTAACTTCAACCTATCCATTTCCCTTTTTAAATTTTCTAACCTACCTGCCCGATTAAGGGATCTGACATTCCACGCTCCGATCCGTAGAACGCCAGTTTTCTTTCTCCTGATAATGATATCCTCTTGAGTAGTCCCCGCCCAGAGATCCGAATGGGGGACTATTTTACGTCCGGAATATTTTACCCAAGAGGACGCCATCATCATTTAATCATACAGTAAAGCCGCATGTCCTCGGGAAAAATTACGGCTGTAGTTCCAGCCGTTCGCAGTACCAGCACAGCAAGGCCGTTTTGGTTATTGTTACAAGACCAGATAAGTCAATCATCCAGACTGTTGCCCTTGCAACTACTGAAAAGGCTGCTGCCCCTCTTCAGGAACCATATTATAAAAATACATGAAACTCACAGGATGTGAGGTAACTATTTTCTGTAATGATGCGTTTGGCTTTACACGTCATGAGATTAATCTGAAAAATCCGTGAAGACCCATAAATAACACACAGTGCACAATAGCAGGTAACTGACTACTAAGAACCAACAGTATATAAGTCGAAGTATAATCATCAAAACATACAAAGGTTAAAGAAAGCACGTCATACACAGATATGGAGCCAAATATCTTATAAATCAGACCATGCGAAGCTGAATTATTTCCCGGCTACATCGTTGTGGAAGACAAATACACCACCAGATAGCAGTGCTGTGGAGCACTAAATGTACAATCAATCAAAAACAATTAAACAACAGGTCTTATACACAACAACAAATTTAATGTTGCAGAGGAGGGAAGCAAGTAGGAGAAGGCAAGGTAAATGTGGGAGGAACCAACCTATAGGTTGGCACGGTGTATTAGGTTCTTATTACAAGATATTTAAATATAAAATTTATACACATGCATGGATCGCCTGTACATAGGATGACGTCCAGGAAATCTATTTAAATTTTTTTCCTCCATTTTTACAACGTAGGCTTCTTAAGGAATACTGGTCGTTAGTGTAAAACTACATCGTTCAATGGTGAGAATTACAGCATGTAACAGCAATGACGTACAGTGGACATGCAATCTTACACAAGCCACGACATCCAGGTGTGTGAAGCAGAGGCTGTGGAGTGGACAGAGAGCAGTAGGCAGAGCGATCTGTAGGAATGGAACTTGACAAATGGAAGGTATAAATGAAACAAACATAGTAACAAATGTAGCTAGAATTGAAGAAACATTACCAGAGTTTCATGTAGAGATAGTAAATGCATTGGATGAAGACCATTGTGTTACGTAGTAGCACATGTTTCATAAGCAACACTAGTCATTAAACTAACAACATTAAAATGGAAGGAATTACCGTATGCAATAACTGGAGCATAAAATACACAGAGAAAATGCATCGTGGGTTCCTACATTGGTCAATAATACAACAAATATCTGTACATGTGTGTCTAAACATATAACAAACATAACAGTTTTATCCATTCAAAACCACAGCAAAAGTATGTAACATTTCAAAGAATAAGTAATCTGTTGCGACAGTCCAACAGTTACGTATTGATTACTTCATCGAAGATATTATAGAACGACTGTCGTGTTGAGCCACACTATTCATTTAATAATTTTGTGGGGTTCGTAGATAGGCGCACATGAATTTCCTCCAAAATACAGAGTGTACTGCCCTCCAGTTCTACTTCAAATTTTTTTAGATCTTTTGAAAGTTGCACGACCGCTATGGTTGCAGGTTCGAATCCTGCACCAGACATAGATGTGTGTGATGTATTTAGGTTAGTTAGGTTTAAGTAGTTCTAAGTTCTAGGAAACTCATGATCTCAGAAGTTAAGTCCCATAGTGCTCAGAGCCATTTGAACCATTTTGAGAGTTCAGGAATGCAATTGTTCTCATTTTTAAGGCGCAATATGAAGGGAGTGAGGCGTGACTGTCGCTTCCTCATTCAAGGCTCCATGCGATGATAGCAAAACCATAACCGTATAAATACATGTCATTTAAAAACTGCGAAAAAGAAGAAATTGCAGTAAAATGAATTATTTTTAAGTTTTTGTATATTATACCCCTGTGACCATCCTAAAATCGTTGGACTCCAGAATTTAGACTACGTTATTCTGTTCAAATTCAGATATTCCATTCGTGTTGGTAATTCATGTAACTGCGAGATAGACGTCACTTCGCAATATATAGACTCATGAATAGTGCTTGCTTCTGTTGGTCAAGTTATTTGATTTGTTAGCTTTGATGCTGGGAATTCAATTTAGAAATTACGCCCGAGTTCTTTAATTAATTCAGCCTGGAGGGGAATAAACCAAACTGACTGGTGCATGAGAAAACTTCACTATACCAATATTCAGGGGTACAATATTTTGGGAGGAAAAAATCGCAGTATTTAAGGTTTGCTGTATCACGTCATGCAAACTGATGGCTCCATTCTCTTTAATATTTTTTGTATCTTTGCTTCACCTTCATGACTTCCCCACTCTATGGCTATTGCTAAACGTAAGGGGACAAATTGAAATAAGATGGCTTACATTTTATTGATATGAAGTCATATCGCGGTGTCTCGCGAGTCAAACCAAGAGAGATGACGCAGTGGTTGGCACACTGCGCTCGCATTCCGGAGGAGATGGGTTCAAATTCGCGTCCGACCATTCAGTATTAGGGTTTCCGTGTTTTCGGTCAATCGGTCCAGGCAAATGCCGGGATGGTTCCTTTTAAAGGCAATGGCTGATTTCATCCCATATGCTTGAAATCTGCGCAATGACCTCCTTCCCTCTTTTTTTATGAATTAACGTGACACCGCGTTCTAATTTTGCACACTGGCTTTACCAATGGTAAACAACGCGTAATTTACACAGAAAATTTTTGCTGTCATTTGATGATGTAATTATGCTCTAAACTAGTTATTGATCAGTAAATTGTTCATTAGATGCAATTACGTCACATAACAGTTCTTGTGATACTGATATAACTGATAACATGTGTAAGATTCCCCAAAGTTAATGGTAAAATGACGGAGTTAAGGCCATGATACATTGTTACCATCACAATAATAACCTTATACAGAATAATACATATCTAATATTTGCTATAGTACCGTCAGTGCTCTTTAGATCCACAATGTTATGTACACGGTTCACTTCTGTCACTATATAAGCATGACATACTTTCTAATACGTCAGATGAATTTCTTAGTGAACACAGATAAATATTATTATCATGGTAGTCTAAATTTTCAGATAAAACACTGACTGTGGCAATTACGCAGAAACACAATGAAAAAATTTAAAAACAGGCAATTAAAATACACCCACTCTTTCGATGCTATAGTTCAAGCAATTAAAGAGAGTTAATCACATCGAAGTAGTTGTCAAAAAGAGTTCGTGACAACAAAGTATCCATGAACAACATTACATTAAATGGGTGTAGTTAAAGCAGACATCATACTTCTGTATTTACGCTAAAATAATTACCACGACGTCCATCTCCCTCGGTGTCACGCACTCCCGCCCTAGCGTTCTCCCTCACTTCTAAGTAATAACCAAAAAAAACTAAGCTCATAAAGGCTTATATCCTCTCATCGAAATTAACTTCTTGCCCTACAAACAAGCAATAGAACGTACCCACTTTTAAAAAATGAAATATGTGCCTCAGAGTTATCCACTGTTCGCTTCTACAATTATTTGTTATATTTTATTTCAAGTCGCCTTTTTACACAGACAACTGTTTTTAATACAAATCGAAACATATAAACTTGTTACAACTCCTGTGTGCCATCTTTAGTCGAAAGTCTTTACTCAGTTCTGTTAAATACAAACAAGTTGTAACCAATGATTTCTGACGGAATTAGGAATATAATATTTATTGTCTTTGTGTCATTGCATTAATTTTTGTATATTTTTCGGTTTTGTAAGAGCCTCTATCTACCACTGTATGATGCAAGCTTCTCATCGGAAACTAAAAGATATTACTGTAAATTTGGTTGGCGAGTCAGAAAATAACTTCATATATAAACTTGATTTCATTGTGTCAACATATTTCAAGAGCTTGTTTTGTAATTACTTGAAGTTACATTCGAAATATAAGTTCTCAGCAGCATTCTCTACTGTTGTGGAAATCCTCACACAAAGATAATAAACATTTTCTACAAGTTCACTCGCAAAAGACAGTATTTATGTATTTATGCAGCTGCTGTGTGTCTAGTAGCTGTTTATGTTTACTTAGTCTCATATTAGAGTAGTGCCAAATTTGAACTATGTTCACTCTTCCTCTCTTTTCAAGATCGCACGCGAGCGCATGTGTATGTGTCTGTGTTCATCTGTTAGTGTCATCTGTTTCGTACAGCTCTTTTAATATGTTAAATAGTGTGCCACTACATAATGGAATATAATTATTTATAAACTGCACAGTACATAGGAAATCTCCATCCATAAACACTACCATTCACAATCAAACTACCCACCGACGCACATCAAGCTTCATATCCATGCCCCTCAGATTAAACAGAACTACAAACGGGAGTTGAATACAATAAATGGAGAATAGTTATGATACCAATATGGTAGAGAAATTAAACCAAAAAAACGTGACAATGGTAAGGGAATGAACTGGCCACATGTACACAAGAACTTTGACAATAGCACAGAGGAACTCAACATGCACGCAATGACCACACACAGAAGACAATACAGCAAGAACTCACACATTAAGGAAAATGGTTTATACGCACCTATAATAATAAAGTAGTTAACGGAATACACAGTATTTTACAGGTAGACCGAAAATAAGACAGAAAAGCTCCGAATACAGGAAACTCTCACAGATAAATTCAGCAGATCAAGCATATCAGAACTTACATGCAACTCTTGTCAGTCATTGTGCATAGGGCAAGCATACAGACACATTGAAACAAGATTTTCAGAGCGCCTCGGGGGTCCAAAACGGAACTCCTTACATATCCAGTTTGATGATGACTTATCAGCCCGCAACTAGGATTTAATTTAAACAGAAAATACCAAAGCCCAGCCACAGCCTATACTATAAACTTACATTTCAAGAAAGCTCCAACACACAGAAGGCGTGATCGGAAGGGAAACATAAACACTTACACAAACTGATACATTAAAGATATATACAGATATGACGACACACACACACACACACACACACACACACACACACACATACACACAGAGAGAGAGAGAGAGAGAGAGAGAGAGAGAGAGAGAGAGAGCAAAAATAAATAAAGTTAATATCGAGCCCCAAGCTGCTACGAGAACAAGTGAACAGCCGGCGGGAGTGGCCGTGCGGTTCTAGGCGCTACAGTCTGGAACCGCGACACCGCTACGGTCGCAGGTTCGAATCCCGCCTCGGGCATGGATGTGTGTGATGTCCTTAGGTTAGTTAGGTTTAAATAGTTCTAAGTTCTAGGGGACTGATGACCTCAGAAGTTAAGTCTCATAGTGCTCAGAGCCATTTGAACCATTTGAGAACAAGTGAACATCAATAGATGTTATACACAAACCAGCGACGCTACTGAGGAGTGAAATTACGGAATACTTGTGTTTGTGTGAGCGTATCGACAAAAGATGGGAATGGGTATTTCGAAACTAAATAACATTAATCGCAAAATATGGTCGCGAAATATATTCGCAAACGGAAATTTCATTTATACATAGAGTGAGTTGATAAATCACCGGCCGTACTCACAGTAACATCATTTACCTGTAGGTAAGAAGTTACCAATACACGGTAATGTACAGAGGGTCGTACATAACCTAACACTGTGGAAAACATTAAGGTAATGGCAACAGACAAAAACGGTTTTGTGTCCAATTTGGTTACAATAGCTACTACTTAAAAGGTGTTTTCATTTTACAGAACTGAATAAGGAGTGATCAGTGACGACGGTGCTAAGGAGTTGAAACATGCTTATATGTTGTGGTTTGGGTAAAAACCGTTGTTTGCTTAGCAGACTGCATTGAAATACGTAATTTTGTCTGTAAGCACGGCTACAGCAAGAGATTCAACACCAAATGATGGAAAATTTTTGCTCTTACTGATTGGTAATGATTTGTAAAATATGTAATTATACAGTTTAACATCAATATCTACATATTTCATGTTTCTACTTCTCTAGAGCTTTTACTAAAGGGATGAAACTACAACTGTTATTCTGATTTTGAGGTGATCTCCATAATACGAACTTTTCTACACATATAAAGAAGATCGCCAATTTAAAAAAAAAAAAAAATAAAATTGAGAAGCAATCTTATTATTGACAGCCACCACCAACTAATTCAAGCGTTATTCAAGTGTTGCGAACGATAGATTTCATTTACTGTTTCAGCCACCATCAGCTCCTGGCCTTCCCCACTGTGTGAACATAAGACCGTCAATTTAATCAAGCCATGATATTACTTTTTATAAGGAGTCTATATCTTCGTTTCACATCTTCTTCCTCTCTCTCTCTCTCTCTCTCTCTCTTTGTCCTCGCTAGATTTTTGAGGGATCCATTTGTACCATTTCTGTCTCTACCAATGAAGACCAAACAGTCAGCATCTTTCATTTTTACTGTTTCTGTCATTTTCAACTGGCATTATATCATCGTCTACAGTCTTACTATGTTATCTTTAGAATTATAATTGATATAGTAAATATATTTTAAATTTCTCTAATTTTTATTCATTATTAACCTTTCTATTGTGTTTCAAACAGAAAGAGATATATTTTGAATGGGTCAATTAGACCCATAATTTAAAAAAGAAAAAAATATTATTCTTATGTGGTACTTCAAAATATGTTTTGTAAATAGTTTTTTATGTGGAAAAACAGACATTGGAACTTATAAACATTTACTGAACATAATTATTACAAAATAAAAAATCATTTACAAAATTTTAATAGAAAAATAAATTAGTATTACATAGTCCTTCAAAATACATTTTTTGGAGAAAAACATTTATTGTAGACAATGATTATTATAAAAGTCAATTGAATTACAAAATTTGACTTTGAAGGACTATATTGAACTAAATTTCTATGCCTCTCGCCTTAACTTATGAATTTGCTGCAGTAAATGTTTGCATGCCCTTGTCAGAGAAATGATTGATAACTATTACAGTTTTTGTTCGTCTTTCGGACTTTTTTCTGTCCATACGCTTTGGATCGGCCCCTCTTATGTTCTCTTGCACCTGAACTCGTTCCTAAAATGTTTTCGAAATCTACTCTGTTCTTGCTAGAAAGTTTTTGCTCAGTTTTTTCCTCTGGCCTTAGTTTTGTTAACACATATCCAAGTCCTCTTAAAAATAGCCGCCTTCTGTGCAATTTATTTTGACTGTACTCTAGACTGATGTGTACATACAACACCGTCATTTATTACAGCAATATCTGACTATTCATAAAACAAACAAACATGCCCTCATTCGGTAAACCTTTTTCAGGAATAAGTGTTGGCGAGTTTATCTGTTGCGTCTGATCCTCCATTCGTTTAGTTGTAGATTTACTTCAGCCTACTTTGTTGCACTTTTGAAGACAGGCTACAGTCACGGAGCATTATAGAAAGTAATACAACTGCTTCATTTATTTATTCATTTATTTATTTTTCTTTTGACACGTACTCTACTGACGTTGTGTCCCTCTAAACCCAAAGAAGGTTGAACGTAATGGTCTACTCTTAGCTTTGGTATTTCTGAGAGATCCTACTAATGTTATATTTTTCTTGAGAACTTCTATGGCCAGTGAGCAGTCCATAAACAAATTATCGGTGTTAATGTTTCGTCCAATTTTATCAGTACTTTAAACTAGCCTCTAAACAACATTTCAGCTTTGATTTGTTTCTCATGGTCCTTTTTCCGGCTTTCCAATACATACTGCACAAACCTATGCTGCTTTTAGGTCAGATAACAACCACAATTGTTATTCAATATTTCCCTCTGAGTTTTGAAGGAACATCTTCCTCGAATGGAATCAATTGATCATCCACTGTGACATCTTCGTAAGGACCGAACATTTTTTTGAACTGTTCCAGAAACATTTGAAAGAGAGTCCTTATAGCAGCTAGTTAATCATAACATAGCCTAGCCAGTCAATCTTCCTAGTTGTCAAATCTGAAAAATATGCTGATTAAGAAGGTTCTATACATGGACGAAACCTGGAGATACTAAAGGTATCAGAGATTTAGGAACCAGGTTTTAATTTGTAAGACATTTCCAGTGGCAGATGTGGACTTTGACCACAATCTATTGGTTATGAATTGTAGATTAAACTGAAGAAACTGCAAAAATGTGGGAAATTAAGGAAATGGGACCTGGATAAACTGACTAAACCAGAGGTTGTACAGAGTTTCAGGGAGAGCATAAGGGAACAATTGACAGGAATGGGGGAAAGAAATACAGTAGAAGAAGAATGGATAGCTTTGAGGGATGAAGTAGTGAAGGCAGCAGGGGATCAAGTAGGTGAAAAGACGAGGGCTAGAAGAAATCCTTGAGTAACAGAAGAAATATTGAATTTAATTGATGAAAGGAGAAAATATAAAAATGCAATAAATGAAGCAGGCAAAAAGGAATACAAACGTCTGAAAAATTAGATCGACAGGAAGTGCAAAATGGCTAAGCAGGGATGGCTAGGGGATAAATGTAAGGATGTAGAGGCTTATCTCACTAGGGGTACGATAGATACTGCCTACAGGATAATTAAAGAGACCTTTCGAAGTATGAGAACCACTTGTATGAACATCAAGGGCGCAGATGGAAACCCAGTTCTAAGCAAAGAAGGGAAAGCAGAAAGGTGAAAGGAGTATATAGAGGGTCTATACAAGGGCGATGTAATTGAGGACAATATTATGGAAATGGAAGAGAATGTAGATGAACATGAAATGGGAGATACGATACTGCGTGAAGAGTTTGACAGAGCACTGAAAGACCTGAGTCGAAACACGGACCCCGGAGTAGACAACATTCCATTGGAACTACTGACGGCCTTGAGAGAGCCAGTCCTGACAAAACTCTACCACCTGGTGAGCAAGATGTATGAAACAGGCGAAATACCCTCAGACTTCAAGAAGAATATAATAACTCCAATCCCGATGAAAGCAGGTGTTGACAGATGTGAAAATTAGCGAACAATCAGTTTAATAAGGCACAGCTGCAAAATATTAACACGAATTCTTTACAGACGAATGGAAAAACTAGTAGAAGCCGACCTCGGGGAAGATCAGTTCGGATTCCGTAGAAATACTGGAACACGTGAGGCAATACTGACCTTACGACTTATCTTAGAAGAAAGATTAAGGAAAGGCAAACCTACGTTTCTAGCATTTGTAGACTTAGAGAAAGCTTTTGAGAATGTTGACTGGAATACTCCCTTTCAAATTCTAAAGGTGGCAGGGGTAAATTACAGGGAGCGAAAGTCTATTTACAATTTGTACAGAAACCAGATGGCAGTTATAAGAGTCGAGGGACATGAAAGGGAAGCAGTGGTTGGGAAGGGGGAAAGACAGGGATTCAGCCTCTCCCCAATGTTATTGAATCCGTATATTGAGCAAGCAGTAAAGGAAACAAAAGAAAAATTCGGAGTAGGTATTAAAATCCATGGATAAGAAATAAAAACTTTGAGGTTCGCCGATGACATTGTAATTCTGTCAGAGACAGCAAAGAATTTGGAAGAGCAGGTGAACGGAATGGATCGTGTCTTGAAAAGAGGATATAAGATGAACATCAACAAAAGCAAAACGGGGATAGTCGAATGTAGTCGAATTAAGTCGGGTGATGCTGAGGGAATTAGATTAGGAAATGAGACACTTAAAGTAGTAAAGGAGTTTTGCTATTTGGGGAGCAAAATACCTGATGATGGTCGAAGTAGAGAGGATATAAAATGTAGACTGGCAATGGCAAGGAAAGCGTTTCTGAAGAAGAGAAATTTGTTAACATCGAGTATAGATTTAAGTGTCAGGAAGTCTTTTTTGAAAGTATTTGTATGGAGTGTAGCCTAGTATGGAAGTGAAACAAGGACATTAAATAGTTTGGACAATAAGAGATTAGAAGCTTTCGAAATGTGGTGCTACAGAAGAATGCTGAAGATTAGGTGGGTAGATCACATAACTAATGAGGAAGTATTGAACAGGATTGGGGAGAAGAGAAGTTTGTGGCACAACTTGACCAGAAGAAGGGACCGGTTGGTAGGACATCTTCTGAGGCAACAAGGGATCACCAATTTAGTATTGGAGGGCAGCGTGGAGGGTAAAAATCGTAGAGGGAGACCAAGAGATGAATACATTAAGCAGATTCAGAGGGATGTAGGTTGCAGTAGGTACTGGGAGATGAAGAAGCTTGCACAGGATAGAGTAGCATGGAGAGCTGCATCAAACCAGTCTCAGGAGTGAAGACCACAACAACAACAACATGGAAACGCTGAAGTGACATCGTTGCAAGAAAAACTGGCTGACCTTTCATGTTGTCCCATAACTCTTCAAGAGATTCTCCAGCAGATCTGTACACAACAGCTAATATGAACAGTCCCAAGTAAGTCTTCAGTTCTTAATTTGTAATAGCAGTGACAGTCGTATCTTTGACTTGTGATATCCGTGTCATTTCTCTATTGGTTTCACTCAAAATCACTATCAACAGCTCTTCAGCTTTGAACAGTGAAAATGACGATACTTTCGTTTCGTCAATACGTTGAAGAGCAAACAGTGTAGGTCCTGCGGCAGGACGCAGAATGTTTACAGCGCTAAAACAAAAGTGTAAAATAAAGAAAAACAAATTAAACTTGAATTAAATACAAGGTTAATTAGCTTAAAAGACGAAAGTTCAAAATCGAGGAATGTGATCCTGTCGCTTTGTTTCCTTGCTTATTTATAATTAAAACGTTACACAGTTGCTACTGATGAAACGCATGTCATGTTACACACAGTAAGTCTTCAAAATTATGCTCTAAGAGGGCTTCCATAAATTGAAATAAATCTCCCTCCAAATCTGTAGCTTGAATATACACTCCTGGAAATGGAAAAAAGAACACATTGACACCGGTGTGTCAGACCCACCATACTTGCTCCGGACACTGCGAGAGGGCTGTACAAGCAATGATCACACGCACGGCACAGCGGACACACCAGGAACCGCGGTGTTGGCCGTCGAATGGCGCTAGCTGCGCAGCATTTGTGCACCGCCGCCGTCAGTGTCAGCCAGTTTGCCGTGGCATACGGAGCTCCATCGCAGTCTTTAACACTGGTAGCATGCCGCGACAGCGTGGACGTGAACCGTATGTGCAGTTGACGGACTTTGAGCGAGGGCGTATAGTGGGCATGCGGGAGGCCGGGTGGACGTACCGCCGAATTGCTCAAAACGTGGGGCGTGAGGTCTCCACAGTACATCGATGTTGTCGCCAGTGGTCGGCGGAAGGTGCACGTGCCCGTCCACCTGGGACCGGACCGCAGCGACGCACGGATGCACGCCAAGACCGTAGGATCCTACGCAGTGCCGTAGGGGACCGCACCGCCAGTTCCCAGCAAATTAGGGACACTGTTGCTCCTGGGGTATCGGCGAGGACCATTCGCAACCGTCTCCATGAAGCTGGGCTACGGTCCCGCACACCGTTAGGCCGTCTTCCGCTCACGCCCCAACATCGTGCAGCCCGCCTCCAGTGGTGTCGCGACAGGCGAATGGAGACGTGTCGTCTTTAGCGATGAGAGTCGCTTCTGCCTTGGTGCCAATGATGGTCGTATGCGTGTTTGGCGCCGTGCAGGTGAGCGCCACAATCAGGACTGCATACGACCGAGGCACACAGGGCCAACACCCGGCATCATGGTGTGGGGAGCGATCTCCTACACTGGCCGTACACCACTGGTGATCGTCGAGGGGACACTGAATAGTGCACGGTACATCCAAACCGTCATCGAATCCATCGTTCTACCATTCCTAGACCGGCTAGGGTAATTGCTTTTCCAAAAGGACAATGCACGTCCGCATGTATCCCGTGCCACCCAACGTGCTCTAGAAGGTGTAAGTCAACTACCCTGGCCAGCAAGATCTCCGGATCTGTCCCCCATTGAGCATGTTTGGGACTGGATGAAGCGTCGTCTCACGCGGTCTGCACGTCCAGCACGAACGCTGATCCAACTGAGGCGCCATGTGGAAATGGCATGGCAAGCCGTTCCACAGGACTACATCCAGCATCTCTACGATCGTCTCCATGGGAGAATAGCAGCCTGCATTGCTGCGAAAGGTGGATATACACTGTACTAGTGCCGACATTGTGCATGCTCTGTTGCCTGTGTCTATGTGCCTGTGGTTCTGTCAATGTGATCATGTGATGTATCTGACCCCAGGAATGTGTCAATAAAGTTTCCCCTTCCTGGGACAATGAATTCACGGTGTTCTTATTTCAATTTCCAGGTGTGTATTACTAGTTCTTCTGTTTACACGTCTAGCGAAAGAAAATTAGGTATTTACCTCAGTGTCAGAAAACTGTAGTTACTTTTCCTTTCTGTCCTTGTCACTCCACCAGTTAAAGGCAACTTACTCAACCTTTTTAACTGATTCATGACTGACTACTCACGGAATATTTCCTTTACACATACTTTTACAATTTCGTAAGCTTTACCAAGATTATAAATGTACCTGATGATTTCTCTATTTTACGAGATGTCACAATCGTTCTCAGAGCTCTGCCAAAGGTTTTAACATTACTATTAAGTATTCTATATCTTGTCCTTTCCTCGGTAAATTACGAAGTTACCATAACATATTCAGCACAACCCGTGTGGAACTCACAATATTCTCAAAGCAAAATTTTCTCAGTGATCATTGGCGACGTTGATTTGTACCAAACGTTACAATTTGTTTTTTTCTTTTTTTTCTGATCGCTCAAACAGACTATGATCACTGTTGCCACAATTTTTAAATATGTAAGCTGTACTTCACATAGCAGAAGGAAAGAATAACTGACGTAATTAATACAGTTCCCGTTATGTTGCATTTCTCCTCATTAAGAATGGTGTACATACTGGTAATAGTCGTATGCCATTAACTTGTAAGAAACCTATCTTTCCGTTGTGAACGAAAAAAATAAACTTAATGAGTAGAATGCAAAGCGGAAATGTTACTCTTAAAACGAACTGCACATACACAATAGAATATTGTCATTTTTTCTGTTTTCCGTCATTCCCTAAGTTGCTTTAAATTCGTGGAGATATGTACCGTCTGTTCAACTCATTGAAGGCAGTTTGTTTATTGCCATATACATTTCGTATCAAAGAAAGCTATGAGAGAAGGCTCAGAAGCAACAATAGCACAAAAATAGATGACCACTACATGGAAAACCTGATTGTAGAAACGGAAACATCCTGACAGAGGAAGAGCAAAAAGAAAATAACACCGTAAATATTGAGATAACACGAGAAGTAGTGTAGAAAGAAAGAAATAAACAACATAATCAGCATATCAAAGTAAACTCCAAACAGATAACATACACCGCTAAGAAATGAAAAGAAGAAGTACAAGTTAACGTTGTCATACAACAACTGGTAATGGTATAGTATCATACTAAACTGTAGACTTTCACGGCCGGAAATATCATGTCCATTATAATTATCCGGGCTGTTATGCCGTGGTCGGTTGATGAGTTTTGTCTCAATTCCCAACGTTTCGTCTCCGACTGCGGGAGAGATCTTCAAGGGGATCCGCAGGTCGATAGAAGGTCCTTATAATTATAATGGACATGGTATAGTATCACTTCATAACCTGAATTATCGCTTTCGCCTGCGAGAGCGCAGCATTGGAAATAATATTTTTGGCTTGTTAGCGTTCCGTGATTTTTAACACACTTCCGTATACCGTGACTTTACTAATGGTTTTTTTTTTCTTCGAGTATACTTCACTAGAGAAAGATTTATTTTAAAATCACTTGTACTTCTATTGTTAAAAAGGAAACGACAGCCGCCATTGCTGTGAGATATAAGAAAATATTGATTATTGTCAGTATACGTCCTTGGAAGAAGATGAATATCATGATACTTGAGCACTGAGGAGACCAGTTCATGAAATAGTAAGGTAAAATTTTTCTGATTTTGGAATTGAATATTATGCTCATCTTTCCTCTCCTAGTAATTACGATACAAAGTGGAAGCAAGCAGAAGAATTAAAATTTTGAATGTTAAGTAGTACCTTGCGATCCGTGTTTAATATCACGAAATTTTTGAATGAACAGATTCTCTTTTGTCAAAAGCGAAAATTTGTGGAACTTGCGCTACCGACACAGAGTATCATTATTAAGAATCGTATTCGCCTGAGTTGCTCTTCAATAACAGCGTCAAGAGTTTTTCGGAGTCACATTAAGAAGCAGATCTTGAAAAGCTGGTTCTTACGCTGACTGCTAAGAAGAACCTTAGCCTTTAGTGCGCTCGATTACACTTCGGAGACGCCACGCATTACTGCAAAATTAATAATTTACTCTCTTTCACCCAAGAAGACGGTAATTTAGATCCACAGCACTAAATACTTTATTTCTGATGAAAGGTCAACTTCCATTTTCAAATTGAAAAGTAACACGAAAGGACAGATTTAGTGGGTCATGGTGTGGGTTCCTGTTGTCATATCCTAGTTCATGAACCACGGGCAACGTACGAGTGGCCAAGTGTGTGGTCCTGACTGTCAGAATACAGTTACTTTGGAATAAGGCTGGGCATCTCGGACATATTCTGAGTCTTGGTCACCTTTGTGCTCATACGGCAAAGACTACCAAATCCACCGGTTAGTCCCTCAACCGTTAGGGGTAAAACTCAATGGGACTCGGGGCAAGTAAGGCTAGCAACCTGCTTCCCTGGTACTTTAAATATGATGCTGGCCACAATCAGAGCAAAATGCCTTGGACCTTTGGAGGTGACGGAACCCCACCTCTAATTGACAAACCAGGGACTCCTAAGATACGACTCGGCAAACGAATGGTAACGAGATGGGGAGCTATTAATATCATTGGGGGTTTCTCTGGGAAGAGGGTAGAGTTGGCTGAGGCTGCAAGTAAGATGGGGTTGGACGTTTTAGCTGTTAGTGACATTCGGGTAAGGGGTGAGAAAGAAGAGGAAGTGGCAGAATACAAGGTTTACCTGTCAGGAGTCAAAGCAGGAATAGCACAATGGTGTGTATGGCTTTACATCAGGAAGGAAATGGAATCCAGCGTAGTTACAGTAAGATACGTAACGAACGACTGATGTGGATAGATTTGACAGTGTCTAACAAAAAAATTAGGATTGTGTCAGTATACTCGCATTGTGAAGGGACAGATCAAGATAAGATGGATAGTTTTTATGGCGCACTCTGTGACATAGTTGTTAGAGTAAAGGACAAGGACAGTGTTCTGCTCATGGATGATTTTAATGCCTGGATTGGAAATCGAACAGAAGGGTATGAGAAGATTATGGGTAAATTTGGAGAGGATATGGAGGCCAACAGGAATGGGAAACAACTCTTGGATTTCTGTGCCAGTATGGGCTTAGTAATCAGAAACTCCTTTTTTAAACATAAGAACATTCACCGGTATACTTGGGAAGGCAGGGGAACCAGATCTGTCATTGACTATATAATAACAGATCAGGAATTCAGGAAGGCTGTGAGGGACACACGTGTATTCAGGGGATTCTTTGATGACACTGATCATTTTTTAATCTGCAATGAAATTGGGATTGTGAGGCCGAAAGTGCAGGAGGTCAGGTCCATATGTAGGAGGATAAGAGTGGAGAAACTTCAGGATAAGGAAATCAGGCACAAGTACATAACAGCGATCTCAGAAAGGTACCAGTTAGTTGAGTGTAGTCAATTACAGTCATTGGAAAAGGAATGGACAAGGTACAGGGACACAGTACTAGAAGTGGCTAAAGAATGTCTTGGAACAGTAGTGTGTAAAAGTAGGATGAAGCAAACAGCTTGGTGGAATGACACAGTCAAGGCAGCCTGTAAAAGGAAAAAGATGAAATATCAAAAATGGCTACATACTAGAAATCAGGTAGACAGAGAAAGGTATGTTTAAGAAAGAAACAAAGCCAGACAGGTAATTGCAGCATCCAAGAAGAAATCTTGGGAAGACTTTGGAAACAGGTTGGAGACTTTGGGTCAAGCTGCTGGAAAACCATTCTGGAGTGTAATTAGCAGTCTTCGAATGGGAGGTAAGAAGTAAATGACAAGTATTATGGACAGGTCAGAAAACTGCTGGTGAATCTTGTTTATGCCTTGGGCAGATGGAGGGAATATTTTGAAGAGTTGCTCAATGTAGGTGAAAATACGATGAGTAATGTTTCAGATTTCGATGTACAATGGGATAGGAATGATGATGGAAATAGGATCACATTTGAGGAAGTGAAGAAAAAGGTCAATATATTGCAGTGCAATAAAGCGGCTGGGGTAGATGAAATTAAGTCGGAACTCATCAAGTACAGTGGAATGTCAGGTCTTAAATGGCTACACAGGATAATTGAAATGGCGTGGGAATCGGGACAGGTTCCATCAGACTGGACGAAAGCAGTAATCACACCATTCTTTAAACATGGAAACAGAAAAGATTGTAACAACTACGGAGGTATCTCTTGAATCAGCGTTGTGGGTAAAATCTTCTCAGGTATTGTTGAAAGGAAAGTGCGAGTATTAGTTGAGGACAAATTGGATGAAAATCAGTGTGGGTGTAGGCCTCTTAAAGGTTGTCAGGACCAGAATTTTAGCTTATGGCAAATAATGGAGAAGTGTTACGAGGGGAACAGGGAATTGTATCTATGCTTTACAGATCTAGAAAAGGCATATGACCGGGTTCCTAGAAGGAAGTTATTGTCTGTTCTAAGAGATTATGGAATAGGAGGCAAACTTCTGCAAGCAATTAATGGTCATTACATAGATAGTCAGGCAGCAGTTAGAGTTGACGGTAAGTTGAGTTCATGGTTCGGAGTAATTTCAGGGGTAAGACAAGGCTGCAACCTGTCTCCACTGTTGTTCATATTATTTATGGATCATATGTTGAAAATAATAAAATGGCTGAGTGAGATTAAGATATGTGAACAAAGAATAAGCAGGCTCGCATATGCAGATTGTGGGGCGGCTGGTGGAGTTATTGGGTTATATAATGTTTGGTTTGTAATGTAGATAAGATGCATTTCCCGGCCGATTAACCATATGTGGGGCGGCGGGTGGAATTAATTGTTATATAAATGTTCCTATTATTTATGCTGTCTTTTGCCGTTCTCAACACTGGCTCTCTAACTACAATATTGGCGACCAGAAAGTGATTAGCAAAACGTGAAGCATGTAATTAGAATTCCTAGTACCCACTTCATCTGAGAAATACACTTATAGCTACAGCTTATAGCTCTCACGAATTAGGAGATTGTCTGGGATTCGTAATCAAAAACGATTCACTAAAAATGTTCACTATATTCTGAAAGTCACAGACCAAAAAGAATCCACACAATCCAATTAACAGAGCAGTTCAGAGTCTAATGCGCTGTTGCAACTATAACTGTTCAAATTAAATGTTTAAGTGAATGCTCGCCATAATTTGGTGATAATGTTCATCAAACGCCACGCTAAATAATGGTAGAATGTTTGTCCCACGGCGGCACTTTAAAATACGACACACGCAAACTGAAGATAGATCATTGAAGTCATCCCAGAATTAACACTTCACTCGAAAACGATTTCATGGTTACGCGTATCCCGAGTAACTTATTACGGCGTCCGAGGCTGTTTATAGCAATGGTACTGACGCGACGCGACTCCCGGTCAGGTGGTGCGCTATTCAGCGTCTGGAGAGAACTGAGGCCTTACTTCCTCGCGCAGCGTTCTTATATATAAAGCCGCGGTGCGGACGGCTAAGGGAACGCCTGATCAAATCGGTTCTCCCGACTAGCCGCTGGGCTAGTAACGCAACACTTTAAGTTATCGAATAAATCATAGCTTCTTTTGCTGATGGCCGATGAAGCTCCCAATTTATATGTGCATTCAGCACACAGGTAAGTAATCATAATAAAAGTCTGACGTGGCTAAGTCAAATATTTTGGGCGAGAGAATTAATTTAATTCCACTAAACGCTGTAGACGAGCTCTGAACTTGCCCTTTGGAGATACGCTATCGCTATAGTTTTATAGTTATTCAATTGAAACCTCTTACATCTTTATGATTATAGCGGATCTCCCTTCTACTTAAATTTAAACATCCTAGCCTTATTTATTCGCCTACTTAATCTATCTTGCTTCCTTAATTTCTAAGACAAAAACCAGAAAATTATGTATTTCAACTAAAATTTTAATTTGTGCGATCCAGAATACTGTTTCTACTAAATTATTATGCAAAAGGAATCTAAATATAAATTTTTAAGTCTCTAGCTCTTTTCTGTTGCGCCAATGATTTTTACAGAAAAACGTCCAAATTTCGAAAATGGTTAAAGTTGTTGAACTGATATTCAACACATATTGATTTAGTATTATTCCTGACATGCTAGAAAAGTTTCAGGTTATTTACTTGATTTTTAAAGTATTGCGTAACATTTATGACGTCAGAGCTAGTTAGAGCAGACTAGGCTGGCACACAATGGAAAGACTGATGTGAATTTTATACGGCATGAGTAGGCTGCTTCCCTACAAGATGACTTAGTTGTGATGGCAGATTCGATTGAAAGTCTGCAAAGTAACATTTCAGAGCTAGATCAGAGATGTAAGGACTATGGTATGAATATCAACATCTCCAAAACGAAAGTAATGTCAGTGGGAAAGATATAAACGGATTGAGTGCCAAATAGGAGGAACAAAGTTAGAACAGGTGGACGGTTTCAAGTACTTAGGATGCATATTCTCACAGGATGCAACATAGTGAAAGAACTGGAAGCGAGATGTAGCAAAGCTAATGCAGTGAGCGCCCAGCTACGATGTACTCTCTTCTGCAAGAAGGAAATCAGTACCAAGACTAAGTGATCTGTGCACCGTTCAATCTTTCGACCAACTTTGTTGTATGGGAGCGAAAGCTGGATGGATTCAGGTTACCTTATCAATAAGGTTAACGTTAGGGATATGAAAGTAGCTAGGATGATTGCAGGTACTAGTAGATGGGAACAATGGCAGGAGGGTGTCCACAATGAGGAAATCAAAGAAAAACTGGGAATGAACTCTATAGATGTAGCAGTCAGGGCGAACAGGCTTAGATGGTGGGGTCATGTTACTCGCATGGGAGAAGCAAGGTTACCCTAGAGACTCAAGGGGTTCAGCAGTAGAGGTAGGAGGAGACGGGGTAGGCCAAGGAGAAGTTATCTGGATTCGGTGAAGAATGATTTTGAAGTAATAGGCTTAACATCAGAAGAGGCATCACTGTTAGCACTGAATAGGGGATCATGGAGGAATTTAATAAGGGGTACTATGCTCCAGACTGAACGCTGAAATGTATAATCCGTCTTAAATGATGATGAAGGACACTTTTATTTAAATCATTTAATACTAGGAAGGAAAGAGGACCTAGTAAGTGTAGTCGACAATAGTTACAATTAATTTTGCAACGAAAAGTTTCGATGCTTCCTGTCTGTTCTTTTTGTTCTTGTCAGGAGTACTTAACAATTTTTCTAGTGCCAAAGGGAGGGTCATCAGAAGGGAACGGCACAGTTCTGATCAATAAAGAACAATACATAAGAAAAAGTAAAGATTTCATCCCCTCTAACAATATCACAAAACTGCAATCTGATCTAACAGTAAGTTTATAGACATACATTACAAAGAACCTCAAAGACATCAGACATATACTCACAGATGAACGAAAACAACAGACCACACAGAAGAACCCAAAATCATCAAATATTAGAAGCCAACCCAAAGTCCACAACACCCCCCTCCCCCCATACCATTTAGGCCTGTTGTTAACTGATGTGTGGGGCCCTGGAGTTATTTTCCGTAATCCAGCTGGCCGATTTCTTGCGCTTTTTCACCCACATTGGTCACATAGCATATATCACTTGCACTTTCCGTTTTGTGATCAAGATGTGTGTGTTTTCTGGATGAAGTGTCACCAACTGCTGTTGTGTGTTTATCTGCCTTTTGTTTGTATTGTGTTTTTAATTTGTCTTGTGTGTGTGTGTGTGTGTGTGTGTGTGTGTGTGTGTGTGTATTTTGCTGTGTGTGGGGGGGGGTGGGGTGGAGAGTGAGTGAGTGTGACAGAGAGAGAGAGAGAGAGAGAGAGAGAGAGAGAGAGAGAGAGAGAGAGAGAGAGAGAGAGGGGGGGGGGGGGTGGGGGAGGAAGGATATTGATTAATTATTTATCCCGGTTACATTTCGGTTTGTTATTGTTATGGTGGCTAGCATGATCAGTGTGTTATTTGTTTTATGGATTTGGTCGTTGATTACTTCCTTTTCCATTGCAATGGATGTGAAAGTTTTCTTGAAATACCATGAGCTTTTTCTTGTGATTAATCATTCTGACAACTGTCATGTCACATTCCATATTGGATAGTTCATGTCCATGTTTTAAGAGGTGTTCTGCGAAGGTAGAATAGCTATTTTCATATTTCCAACATCTTATAGGTTCTTTATATTTAGTTTTGAAGTTCCTGCTTGTCATCCACAAATATACGAATTTACATTCTTGGCACTCTAGCTGGATATACCTGACACTTCCTGGCGGATTAATACCGTGTGCCAGACCGAGACTCGTACTCGGGACCATTGCCTTTCGCGGGCAAGTGCTCTAGCATCTGAGCTAGCTATGCACGACTTACGATCCGTTCTTACAGCCTCAATCCTGCCAGTACATCATCTCCTCGGGTCACAAGCCGCCGTGCTTGAGTAGTTATGTCATTAATATTGTCTGCAGGTAGATATTTGTATGTCATTAACTTTTCTGCACTTAGTTTTATTGTGTCTGCAGTGTGTATTGAGAAGTACATGTTCTCTACGTCATAAGAGATGAGTGATGCTGTTTGTGGGATGTGTAAGTCTTTTGTTTGAATTGTGAGCTCATTTTCGGTTTTCATTGTTCTGCTGTTTTTCGTTTCATAATGTTTCATTATGATTTTGTTCATGTGTTTACCAAATGGTTCGACGGTACATTCACGAATTTAACAGCGCTGGAAATCATAAACGACTCCAAACGATATGTTCACATTACGAACTTTGTGCTACAAAAGTTGACTTTAACCTATAGAAACAAGAGAAAAACACAACAAAAGGTAATATAGCAGCATATTATCTCTAGCACATAATACATTTATCGTATGTATAAAGGAATTCATGTATAACAAGCCAATGATGCTTCCCAAATATAAGATGCGAAACGCGTATGGCAATAAACAAACTGCCTTCAATTAGTTGCATACACGTTATATACATACACAAACAGTAGGATACATTGGACGAAGCTATTGCTCCGCAGGAACCATAGTTCTTTCCGTTTCTGGGAAGGCTTCGGGCCTCAGTGATGCAGATAGCCCTACCATAGGTACAACCACAACAGAGAAATATATGTAGAGAGGTCAGAATAACGTTTGGCTCCTGAAGAATGATGTAGCTCTTCAGTAGTTGCAGGGGCAACAGTCTGTATGATTGACTGACCTGGTCTTATAACATCAACCAAAATAGCCTTCATGTGCCGGTACAGCGGACTCTTGTAAGCAAGAGGGAACTACAGCGGTAAGCATGCAACTCAACTGTGTGGTTAAATTACGATGGTGACCTCTTGGGTTAAATATTCAAATGAGAAATAGTTCTCCTTTCTGATCTGATAAACAGATTGAAGAATTCAGATGGTTAAGGGAGAAGAAATTTTAATAGTGCTGGGGGACTGGAATTCGATGCTAAGAAAAGGAAGAGAAACAAATGTAGTAGGTGAATATGAGCCGGAAAAGAGGAATGAAACAAGAGGCAGAACATTGCATAGAGCATAGTTTAATCATTGCTAACACTTGGTTTAAGAACCGTGAAAGTAGCCTGTCTACGAGGAGGAGGCAGATGCCGGAAGTTTTCAGATTGATTATGTAATGGTAAGACAGAGCTTTCGGAAACAGGTTTTAAAATGTAAGACGTTTCTAGGCGCAAATGTTGACTCTCAGCACAATGTAATAGTTATGAAGTGTAGATTATAGTTGAATAAATTGCAAAATTGGTAGGAAATTAAGTAAACGGAATCTAGAAAGTTTGAAGGAACCGGACATGGCTGAGAGATACAGAGAAAGCATTAGGCAACGACTGACGAAAACAGAGGAAAGAAATATTGAAGATGAATTTTTGAGTTTTGAGAGATGAAATACACTCCTGGAAATGGAAAAAAGAACACATTGACACCGGTGTGTCAGACCCACCATACCTGCTCCGGACACTGCGAGAGGGCTGTACAAGCAATGATCACACGCACGGCACAGCGGACACACCAGGAACCGCGGTGTTGGCCGTCGAATGGCACTAGCTGCGCAGCATTTGTGCACCGCCGCCGTCAGTGTCAGCCAGTTTGCCGTGGCATACGGAGCTCCATCGCAGTCTTTGGTAGCATGCCGCGACAGCGTGGACGTGAACCGTATGTGCAGTTGACGGACTTTGAGCGAGGGCGTATAGTGGGCATCCGGGAGGCCGGGTGGACGTACCGCCGAATTGCTCAACACGTGGGGCGTGAGGTCTCCACAGTACATCGATGTTGTCGCCAGTGGTCGGCGGAAGGTGCACGTGCCCGTCGACCTGGGACCGGACCGCAGCGACGCACGGATGCACGCCAAGACCGTAGGATCCTACGCAGTGCTGTAGGGGACCGCACCGCCACTTCCCAGCAAATTAGGGACACTGTTGCTCCTGGGGTATCGGCGAGGACCATTCGCAACCGTCTCCATGAAGCTGGGCTACGGTCCCGCACACCGTTAGGCCGTCTTCCGCTCACGCCCCAACATCGTGCAGCCCGCCTCCAGTGGTGTCGCGACAGGCGTGAATGGAGGGACGAATGGAGACGTGTCGTCTTCAGCGATGAGAGTCGCTTCTGCCTTGGTGCCAATGATGGTCGTATGCGTGTTTGTCGCCGTGCAGGTGAGCGCCACAATCAGGACTGCATACGACCGAGGCACACAGGGCCAACACCCGGCATCATGGTGTGGGGAGCGATCTCCTACACTGGCCGTACACCACTGGTGATCGTCGAGGGGACACTGAATAGTGCACGGTACATCCAAACCGTCATCGAACCCATCGTTCTACCATTCCTAGACCGGCAAGGGAACTTGCTATTCCAACAGGACAATGCACGTCCGCATGTATCCTGTGCCACCCAACGTGCTCTAGAAGGTGTAAGTCAACTACCCTGGCCAGCAAGATCTCCGGATCTGTCCCCCATTGAGCATGTTTGGGACTGGTCTCACGCGGTCTGCACGTCCAGCACGAACGCTGGTCCAACTGAGGCGCCAGGTGGAAATGGCATGGCAAGCCGTTCCACAGGACTACATCCAGCATCTCTACGATCGTCTCCATGGGAGAATAGCAGCCTGTATTGCTGCGAAAGGTGGATATGCACTGTACTAGTGTCGACATTGTGCATGGTCTGTTGCCTGTGTCTATGTGCCTGTGGTTCTGTCAGTGTGATCATGTGATGTATCTGACCCCAGGAATGTGTCAATAAAGTTTCCCCTTCCTGGGACAATGAATTCACGGTGTTCTTATTTCAATTTCCAGGAGTGTAGTTTAGGCAGCAGAGACTCAAATAGGCAAACGGACTAGGCCTAGTAGAGATCCTTGGATAACACAGGATGTACTGAATTTAATTGATGAAAGGACAACATATAAAAATGCAGTAAATGAAGCGAGCGAAAGGAAATACAAATGTCTATAAATCTAAACAGACAGTAAGTGTAAAATGGCTAAGCAGCAATGGTTGGAGAACAAATGTAGCCGGCCGATGTGGCCGAGAGGCTCTAGGCGCTACGGTCTGGAACCGCGCGACCGCTACGGTCGCAGGTTCGAATCCTGCCTCGGGCATGGATGTGTGTGATGTCTTTAGGTTAGTTAGGTTTAAGTAGTTCTAAGTTCTAGGGGACTGATAAGCTCAGAAGTTAAGTCCCATAGTGCTCAGAGCCATTTCAACCATTTGAAGAAGAAATGTAAGAATTTGGAAGGGCGTATCATTACGGTAAAAATAGATACCGCCTATACGAAAATTAATGAGGCCTTTGGGGAGAAGAGAAGGAGCTACATCAACTCCATGAGTTGCTAAAGATTCCTAAAACAGGAAGGCAGTAAATAGAGTACAGTGCGTCCACTAAGTTTCTCCGCAGCGGCGAACTCTGCATTTCTCACCCTGCGTGCCGTGTAAGGTTGGCAACACATTCATGTCGATGTATAATCTGCGGGCCCTGATTCACTGCAAGTGGCAGCAGTTATGTTATGAGACAGGATTCAACATTATTACAATTAAAGCAATGAAATTAAATAATTATACTAATTACAATGAAATAAAGTGTATTAACCAACATCCAGTAGGTGCTGTAAATGCTCCCTCCTCCTTAAAGACATAGTTCATAAAATATTTTTCCCTTTCTGGAAGACATAATTCACCAGTATTATATGAAATCACTTTCTCCTATGTTTCACGTGTAATCGAAACCGAGTAAGCTTAGTTCTCTATATATTCTTGCAGTGTTCAGGCAGTACACTCATGTATGCTTGCACTTCAGGCTATGCCATACAAATATCTTCATCTCTAAATAAATCCTACAACTTATATCAAGTTGAACCTGCTGACTGCAATCAAGCATGTCGCCACATCCCACTATTCCAAATGAAGCATTCCTTGACCCCTCTGGTTGTGCCCTATCGGCTATAGTATTCGGTACTCATCTCAAGTCATAATGTTCTTTCCTCTCCAGTTCGATTCAGATCTCCTTCGTAAGTTCCACCACAATAAGAATAGCAAATAACGAAATTTCATCTGTTGAAAATATACAGAATACTAAGAGGAATACATTATGAAATTTGTAGCTGATTTGTGGATCTGCAGTGTTTGAGACAGTACACCTAGGGCAGCTCATAGGACTGTAGTATGACTAAGTAAACTGGTTGAATGTTGTTGAGTGCTACATGAGCAATTTGCGAGAGTCCATCAGTGTAGAGGCTAGCGAGTGATGGTATTCCAGTCTCTCAGCAACCTACGATATTTTCAGTGGGCCAGAGATCAGGAGAAGGTGGTGGACAGTCCAACACTGAAGAACAGTCTGTTCCGAGGTAGTCTGGAACGGTCTTGCGTTATGTATTTGTAAAATACCGTCATGGAGAGTTCGAAAATTCTGCAAAGCCACTGGTATTAAAAAGTCAGGAATATAATGGCTCGTGTGTAAATTGCCATTTATCACAACAAGGGGAGATGAGGTTATGTATGTAGTGGCACGCCATAACATCATGCATGGTGCAGGGCACTTCCGATATTGATGAATTCAATTTATTATAGCTCATTCTCCTCATTTCCTCCACACACGGATACGTCCGTTGCGATGCTGTGCACAGAACTATGAGTCGCCTGAAAACACGGCGTCGTGCCACTCCTTTGTCCAACGTTGTAATTGGCTGCACCACTGTCTCGCTGCCATGTCAGTGGAGGCAACTTCGCCCATTTCGTGACTCAAGGAACGTTACATTGTTGTACAGTCCAGCTCGGCCTGCAGAAGAACACACCTGGCTTCTCGAGCACTAGTCGCGTAGTTTCATGCCAACTCTTAGTGCTGCAATTTCTGATGGCCATAGTGTCGTTCTGTCCATCTTATATTTAGCAGTCCACTGCATCCAACGTTACAAAATCTATTATCTTCATGTCTGAACTTGCCGTCCATATTTCACTTCCGTGCACTCGGGGCAACACTTTCAGAACGTATTTTACACCATATGATTATGCATATAACATTAAAATATTTCTGTTACTCAGAAAAAATTTTATTGGATTTGACAACTTTTATTTTATGTCCGCTTTACTCAATCTATCGTCGATAGTTCCTCTGCTCAGCAGCAGAACTATTTTATTACGTTTAGTATACCTGCCCGGATAGCCGTGCGTGTAAATAGGCCTCATTCGGGATTCGGCCAACTGTATTGTTTCTGTGGTAACATCGGTTGCCGTCACATCACCGAAGCTAAGCACTGTCGGGCTTGGCTAAAACTTGGACGGGTGACGTCCCGAGGATGCCGAGAGCTGTCGCAAGCTGGGTGTACTCAACCCCTGTGAGGTTAATTGAGGAACTATTTCACTTTAAAAAAACCGGCTCCGCTCATGAAAACTGATCAAGGCTGGGAGAGCGGTGTGCTGACGACATGCCCCTCCATATCCGCATACTGTGATCCCTGTCGGCTGTAGACAAGGCGGTGGGTGGTTACCGTTCGGTACTTAGATGCTTGTTCGGACGGAGTTTAGGTTTTTTAGTACCCAGGATTCGGGCAGACGCGCCGTTCCTGGTCGTATTCTCCCAGCGAATTAACGGCTAGAGACAGTATGTCATCCAGCCCAGATGAGATTTTTAGGCGGTTTCCCACATCCGACTAGCTGAATACAGTGCTTGTATCCCCATCACAATTCATTTATACGGCTTCTGAACATTTAGGAATCATTCATACACTTTCACTTAAACAACAC
Organism: Schistocerca serialis cubense; assembly: GCF_023864345.2. NCBI lineage: Eukaryota > Metazoa > Arthropoda > Insecta > Orthoptera > Acrididae > Schistocerca > Schistocerca serialis. Next base: position 311,447,346 of record NC_064645.1, on the reverse strand, counting down.
TATAAGCGAACGGTTTGGGTACACAGATGCAGTCCAGGGTGATTATCGGGTGGTGACATGGAGGACTTCAGGTCACCCTCTAACATTAACACTGTCAAATCTAGTAATTATCAAACAGACCCCGTACAGGTTTGAAACGAAGGCTAAAAAAGAAGAAGGATTTCAATCGATAATTGCACACGGGAGACTGAGGGTTATATAACCACTCCCGATGAGCCCATGATGATGGAAGCTTCAACTAGCAGTAAGATGTTCAACGAACCGCGCCGGTAGAAACACCAATCTGAGTATTTAATTGGTACTATTCGCATACAAATCAGTAAATGACGTAAACGGAGGCCTTTATTTCTTCAGTTCGTTTACTAGGACTATACCTCAGCTAGTCGTTGTGGCCGAGCGGTTCTAGGAGCTTCAGTCCCGAACCGCGCTGCTGCTGCAGTCACAAGTTCCAATCCTGCATTATTGACTATATCCCAACCACACGTTTGATTTGAATTACGTTGCACCTCACACTGGGGTCCACAGGACCCCAGTAAAATGTTATAATATATCACGTGTTCCAAGCTCATTAATATATACATTGGACTGTCTTACGAATATGGGACGTTGTAAATAACTATGTAGTTACCCATTAAGATTCTTTATTATTAAAACAATGAGTAACACATGGTACAAATAAAATGTGCGCAGTATTATTAACAAATAATGTTTTGTATTTCTTTATGTTTAGCCTTCTCATATTTGAATGTGTACAATGGAATAGAATGTCTTACTTGGCTTTATTTAGTTATTGCAACGAGTAAAATACGGTATTTACAAATTTCGTGCATGTTACACTTTAACATTATACTGAAAATAAGTTTTTCCATATATTTTTTATAAATGTATAAATTCAACTGAATTTGAATGTATAAAGTAATATAATCTAATACAATGTAACGGGTCATTTAATTTTTACACGATATTTTCGCATAGGTTGTTTACAAAATTACTCAAATAGCATATTTGTGTAAAAACGCATAAGAAAGATGAAAATAGTGTATATTACAATCAAGTGAAAAACTCTAATATATCTGTCACCATTTATATTATCAGTGAGCACACTCGGTACAAATTAGGGCTAAATGTTCATAACATATCCCCATCTTACAATCCTGGCTATATATTTTTGTTTTTCTGTTTTTTTTTTTTTTTCCTTGAACGTAGTGAACGGCTCACTTTGTTTCTTAGAGGTTCTGGTCCGGCTGCTGCCACAATATCTATTTCCAGTATCCCTTCTAGATATCTCTTCACATTCATTTGTAGTATACGTACATTGAACCTAGCCCTTAGGTGAGGAGCAATTGAGTTCCATGCCTGTTCAAGCAGAAATTTCCTTCGTGGTTTCTTTACTTTAGTGTTGTTCATTATTTCCTACATCGCCCAGGATTTACGTCTGGAGAATCTCAATAAAAGTCTGCAATCCTAATCTCTTGATTCCAACGGCTAAGCATGGACGTGGAAGTGTGATGGTGTGGACAACCATATCATGGTATTCTGCTAGTCCCATAATTACTCTCAAGGGCCGTGTTACGATTATGTGAACATCTTAGGTGATCAGCAACACCCCATGACTCATATGTTGTTCCCCAACAATGATGGCAAATTTCAGGTCGATAATGCACCCATTCACACAGCCAGGACAGTACAATAGTGGTACGAGGAGCATGCAACTGAACTGCAGCGTCTTCCCTGGCCAGCATAGTCGCCGGACTTGAACATTATCGAACCCGTGTGGAAAGGGTAAAGAGAACCATGACGTTGATCCAACTTTCATCCAAAATGTCCCAGAACACCCTCATAGGCCGTGTTCTTGTTCCACGTGAAGTGATGTAAGTCTAGCACATCTGATCAAAAGTATCAGTACTACCTTTTGTTTTAATGTATGAAATTATCACCTCAGGTTTTCCTGTTGTTTTGTCGATGTCGCTTGTGTAGTGAATGGTAGACAACAAGAACACAACTTTATTCTTCTTTGGGACATATTACAGTAGCGTCTTATTCACATCAAAGTCAAATTTTGTTTTTCAGAAACTTTGAGAACGTAAAGATGATTGTGGCACTTCAGGTTTATTTTTTCTTACAGTTCCCAACATTGCCAAATCAAAGTTTCCAGTCATTGGCTGATAAAGGGGAACTGACGAAAAGCAGTTGTCAACAGTCAGTTTCCTATTAGTGCCATGAATGGGTTCTGATAACTTTCTCACATAATAAGATGGGACAGCTTCATCTTCTTCTGTCACTACCTAGGCAATGTATGAAATAGCGTTTAGCATATAAAAAGTCCTGGAATCATTCAACAGCAAAATATTAATTCTATATGTGTCCGGGGCATCTACCGCACAAACCCATTAGCTGCTCGTCTATTGCACAGTATTCGAAAGGGGTTTATAGGGATGTGCAGCTATTAATAAATTTAGTCCAGATGTCCTGGATGGGTGCAAATTTGTCTTCTTGCTTTCTTTGCATGCCGGTTGCTTTGTCATCAAATCTTAGACAAATAGTCAGAAACTGAAATCGCCTTTTTGACATTGTAGCGCTGAAAAGTGCATTGCCAAATTTAGTGGAGTAAAGTTCTTCTAATTTTGTGTGAGCAGCCTTGTTTACCCCGTAGAGATACAAGAGTCCGATGGCAGCTCTTAGCTCTTCAATATTTGTAGTGTTATGGTAACTTTCCACGTTTCCGATTGAAGAACGTTTTCGAGTACTTTCGTCGTTCGTGTAAGTGAAAAATCACGTCCAGCATTTCATCTGTGACTAATAAATACCATAGTAAGAATAGTAGAGCACTTGCCCGCGAAAGGCTAAGGTCCCGAGTTCGAGTCTCGGTCTGGCACACAGTTTCAGTCTGCCAGGAAGTTTCAGTTTAATAAATACCATGTTTCAATTGGACTGGAAGTAGACCTTCTTTGACCCTACGGTCCTGGGAGGTGAGTAACTGAATTTCTGGATTTAGTTCTTCCACTCTACTTATAGCCATTCTTGCCTAGAAGAATGTCTGAGTCGGAAGAACTACCATGACTATCATCACCGTCTTCTCTTTCATACATGATGGTTCCTGTATTTCGACAAAATCAGGATCTCCATTAGAATCCAGGCCTCAAAATGAATCGTTTTCATGGCCCTACTCGTCCGTAAGTGTATTTTATATATCGTCATCTGTTATGAGTCGTTTACTGATTGTCGCTGAAAAATAAAATAATATTGGGCTACATTGAAATGAAATAGTTATAAGTTACACACAATATATACTTCAATATTGTGTACTTACTAAGTTATAATTCTCAATCTGGATAAATGAGCTACACGGAACGCACACTGTAGTAATCAAGACCCCACGGACGTTCAACAGTCTTTACAGCTTGACACTACCGCAACAACAATGCAAATGTTTAATATCGCATGTATGTAGGCAGTGTTACCAACCTCATGTACACTACGTTTGAATAAATTTTATCTAACATACTCTTTGAAATACACAGTAAAAAGTACGCTGAGGTCCCTATGAACCCAGCGTGCGACGCGAGGGCTAGTCGTATGATACCAAATGATTCGCGTGATCCAAATTTCGTTGGAACCACATTAGAGCACTGATTCAGTTACAACTTTTTCTTTTAATCTTCAGAGGTGAGCATGAGAATAAGCTAACCAAGTATGGAAATTTTGTTAGGAATACCTCTGAGGCTGCGTAGTGTAGCAGACCAACAATTGTTGAACTGATCCGTCTCTCCGAGCTGTCTGTTTGGAAGACAAACGCGTCTCGTGCTACGCTTTCAGATCAGGTGATATATTAAAACTTTCGTGTCTATTAAAGTCGTCTAAGGCAACCTAATCAAATTTCCAATGAGTCGTGAACGACATTAGGGAAATCCGACCAGAATCGAATAAAAAGCATTGGAAACTAATGTACCTTCATTTGGCGTCAGATACAGAAGGAATGTGTTTTCGTGAGTTATGCCGAAGGGTACATGTGGTCTTTCAGAAATCGCTACAAAGACTACGACAGTGAATGAAAGAAAATCGCCGCTCGCGAACTCTCTGCTAGGACGAAGTAGTTCGTAGTTTCGTGCGCTGATTTAAGAACATGAAAGAACTGATTTGATAACATCAAAGAAGTGCAACACGGAGTGCGATATTACAAGGTCTATATGCAGCACGTTGGCAGGCTGGCTCGGAAATGAGCTCCAGCTTCTGAGAGGCTAATTAAACATCTTTGATGGATTAAAAACGCTCCGCCCTCAAGAGAAGTTTCACATGTAGATTAACGACGGGGACACGAGGAGGTGGGGACGAACAACTGGGATTACCCATCTACTGCATAGAGGATGGCGCAGTCATAAAGACCAGCCCACACAAACCTCAGTTACGCGTCCCAGACGAGGATTAAAGGAAAGAAGGGAAGAATACATTCAGCTCGTAGATGAATTATTTGCATAGTCAAATGTTATCTATCAATCTACGACTCACGAATTTATTGCATCCGGAAAACTCTTTCTACTAACTTAGTCGCTTTACTCTTACAGTAATAATGAATGTTTGACATGTATTTAAAAAAAGGAAGGACCATTTAGTTAAGTTCCCAGTCTAAATCACACGTAGGAAAATCTAGAGTTTGGGATGGACATGCAAGACAATCAGCTTTGTCTTTTGAGAGAAACCGTCCCGACATTCGCCTTAATCACTTTTGGGAAAGCACGAAAATCTAAACGTGAACTACCGGACGTGGATTTGAACAACCGTCCCTCCCAAGTGCCTTCAAACTTCACCACCTCTACTGCAAAACATAAATAAATGACTGTGTGATATCACCGTGCCCATTTTGGCTCTGATAAAAACTTTAACGAGCCGCTAGCGTCGTTGGAGAAGGGATTGGTGGGTGGAGGAGGAGCGGGCTGTAATCTGTGAGATCATACAGTAAAAGTTACTACCACGCAGCATAAACTGACGTGTGGCTGCCTTTTCAATGTCTTCTAAGTTCCATGTCGTGTAGCTAGCAAATTTTATATGAAGAAATCCAGCGTAGCTCATTTTATTTTCACTTCAAAGTAGACGAACTGATTGAGAATTTTTGTCCCTTTCAACTGTAACTACTACAGAAGAAAAATTTTGATCATACTATTATTATATTGGACCTTTTATACAGTCATCAGTAACGGCCCCCTCTAACACCCAGTCTTAAATCTAAGTTCCATGTATGAAACATCCGTTTCATAAATCTCATTATTTACGACGTTATATCTCCTGAAGTATGTGTCGTAAAATTACATAATCTGGCAGGTGCACGCAGCGGTACATGCGAAAATTATCTTGCGAATAGAGGTAGCAGTAGAGAAGCAGCGAATTAAAACGTGACATCTACCGCTGAAAGTTTACTGCGTTAACAGTGAACATGTAAACAGCGAGAAAACTATTCGTGTCGTTATTTTATTTGGGGTGCCAGCGAGAAAAACTTTCGAACAGATTTGAAGTTACGTGAAAAGTTATTGGGACTTCTCTGAGAACTCTCATTCTGTGATGCTGGATGAATTATGCTGGTTAATTAGCGCAGTGCGTCAAGGTATTTCAAGACGATACACAGTACGTAACTGTGATGCTTGATTAAAGGTATTAAACCCTTAACTCAGTCCACAGATTATGAAAACATTTTTAATTTTTAAATGCGGTGAAGAATAATATGAAATACTGAAAACCAAATCATTGTTTTTCGGGAAGCCATTGCAAACACAACCCATAACGGAGTATTGGTACCGGATTAACGTATTAGCCATTTAATAATTTGTGTGTGTGTATGCAGAGTCTAATACCGAACAGTTTACACACAGATACACTGATGAGCCAGAACATCATGTCTAACGACATACAATCGACATATATGTGTCCACGCGACAGTAGAGTCACCTGCAGAGGAATGACTGCTAATCAGACACACACACGGTGCCCGTCATATCAGCGAGAGGTGTGTCGGTGTGTGCAATGAGGGAGGCGCGCGTTATATAGAGGATAGGCAAAATAATGTCAACAGTGGTAGTAACGGGACAGTTGTGTTTGGCGATCAAAAACACAGGAAAGCCACGTGTAGCGCTGGACTGTGTGAGTTCAGCACGGATTAAACATCAGTGCAGGTTGTTTACGAGTAGTGCACACTTCGTACTTGCGTTCAGAGACCGACGTCGACGTGCAATGAAACACCTAACAGAGTTACAAAGAGGGCAGATTGTGTGGGTCCGAATAGCTGGAGCATCGGTAACCAAGACAGCCAGCCTATTGAGTGTTTCACGAGCAGCTGTTTCAATAGTCATGATAGCCTACGCAAATCTTAGAAAGACATCATCGTGTAAACGTAGTAGTGGACGAAAATCAAAACGAAATCACAGAGATCGTCGTACGCAAATACGAATTGTGTCGAACAACACGACTACGGCGGCTAAAGTGACTGCAGAGCTCAATAACCCTATTGGAGACCTCGCATGTATCGAAACTGTCCGCCGAGAACTCCATAAAGCGAATATCCATGGACGAGGTGCTATACCGAAACCATTAGAGACGACAACCAATGTAAAGAACCGCAAACATGGTGTCATGAGCATAAATTATTGACAGCTTATCAGTTGAAACACGTCATGTGATCCAACGGGTCAACATTTTCATTGTCCGCAGCTCGTGGTCGTGCGGTAGCGTTCTCGCTTCCCACGCCCGGGTTCCCGGGTTCGATTCCCGGCGGAGTCTGGGATTTTCTCTGCCTCGTGATGACTGAGTGTAGTGTGCTGTCCTTAGTTGGTTAGGTATAAGTAGTTCTAAGTTCTAGGGGACTGATGACCATAGATGTTAAGTCCCATAGTGCTCAGAGCCATTTGAACCATTTGAACATTTTCATTATTTCCAACATCACCCAGGATTTACGTCTGGAGAACGTCAATAGAAGTCTGCAATCCTAATCTCTTGATTCCAACGGCTAAACAAGGACGTGGAAGTGTGATGGTGTGGACAACCATATCATGGTATTCTGCTAGTCCCATAATTACTCTCAAGGGCCGTGTTACGATTATGTGAACATTTTACGTGATCAGGAACACCCCATGACTCATATGTTGTTCCCCAACAATGATGGCAAATTTCAGGTCGATAATGCACCCATTCACACAGCCAGGACAGTACAATAGTGGTACGAGGAGCATGCAACTGAACTGCAGCGTCTTCCCTGGCCAGCATAGTCGCCGGACGTGAACATTATAGAACCCGTGTGGGTGACATTGGAGCGCAGACTCCGGAGCACATTTCCGCTTCCACTACAGGAGGTAGAAGAGATTCTGGTCGAAGAGTGGCATAACATGGAGACTATACAATCATTATATGCTAGTTGTATTACGGGAAAATGGGGATCCAGTCCCTTATTAATAAACCTTTCTAAATGAAGCACAGCTGTACCCACTATTTTGCGTAGCCCCTTATCTCATAAGCAGAGGCCATGACGGTGGTATCGCCTTTAATGGTCCATTAAAACAACATAATTTGTATGTAGTAAGGTGCACTACTCTGAGAGTTCCAAGAAAATCGCAAGACAAGTTTATACCTGTTATGTAACTGAGGTATCTGTGCATAGGTGCTGGGCGTTATTAGAGTTCATGGTGGTCAAATAATAACCGTTCCAGCTACGTAACACGATCGTGTATGAGGCAACGTTTCGACACCTGTTCAAACCTTCATTTTTGTAGCACGTGTGCAAACTGTGTAATATTCAGAAAGTTCACCTACACTATTCGTTCTTGCTTCATTAGCAACGTCTCACAGCTACACTGGGTAACTGCCAAATGGTGCCTGCCTCTACGTCTGAAGCTTGCAGCTTCGCGGTGGAAACTAGTTCCCGGTGCCTTAATAGGTTGCATGTATAAGGGGTTTCGCAAAACATTACAGGCATACATTTTAAGGAAAACTCTATGTGTTCCTTCATTTTACCTATTTACAATTATTAGTATGTTTGTTCTAAGAATTAAATTTAATTATAAATAGTAAGTACTCAAATAACATTAAATTCACTAGACGTTCATGCAAATACACTTGCTTTTTAAATTATATTACCTCTGAGGCGTAATGTAAACTGAATAACAACACAAATGATGAAAAAAATACACGAGTAGATTAAAAACTAAGCTTCAGCGGGAACCGAACCGTCGCCGCATACACGTGTGTCTTATGAAGCTCGAAAGCCAACTTCTTGACCAACATGAACCTAACATCCGAGCACCTGCGCACAGACAGATCCGTTACATAACAGATGCCGGAAACTTCTCTTGTAATTTTGTCGGAACTGTCAGAGTAGTTCACCTTACTACTTGCATATTATGTTGTTTTAATAGCCTACTGAAGGTGTACAAAGTTTGAAGTAAGTCTGTAATCTCAACGCCTTGCCCTTCCTTTGTGAGTTCCACCGAAGCCAGATTGTGATGGCCTGGAGCCTCCGAATGAGCATTTCGAAAGCTGCAGGATTTGCCGGGTGTTCGAGGAGTGCTGTGGTGAGTGTATTTGAACCGCTGTCCCTCAAAAGTGCCATCAAACTGCATAGCTCTTATTCCATATCCTTCATAATTGCACTTGAGAAACATAGAAAACAGATGGTATCAAATGATGCAAGGTGCCCAGTGCACCGGTGGCTCATTTCGTTGTTTAACCATGTAAAAATCTCTTTTTTTTTAGTGAAACACATTAATTTACTGTTATTTTAATTGACGTCGTCGCCAGATTTTACCACTTGAAAAACAGCTATTTTCCGTCATTTCATTTCTCAACGCGGGGAGAAGTTAGAACCAGAGGACCGTAAGTGAGAAACCTAGCGAATACGAGACTACTGTTGAGGGTTGCACACGTTAGAAATCGAGGCACCACTATTAATGCTGTACCGGCCTCCTTCCTTCGCGCAATAGTTGCACAAGTATGACGAGACTGGGAAAGGTGCCTCTGCAGTCACTTTCAGCTCACTGATTAGTTCTCTTTTAGCGAAATATGCAAGAGAATGAGGAGGCAAGTCGTGAATTGGTACGGAAGCTGAGTTCAAGATCTTGCCGGGTTAGAGTAGCAACGACATGACGAAAGATGGATTCTAGGGAACAGGAGCCTCTAACCAAACTTTATTTAGTGAGACTGTGGAGAGTGTAAGACGAAAATTATGTGCTGCAAAATATATAATTGCAAATGTACTCCACTGGAGAAAAAGTGACGTCTAGAATACGTTGGATGATGTAGTCCATGCTTCAAACAAAAATCAAACAAATTTTGTCCAATGCAAACAAAGGTTATTCCATCTCCACCATCAGAAAACATTTGTGCTTCATCAAAAGAAAAGCAGAAACAGAGAAACATCACTGTTACGTACCTGCAACCCAAGAACCGTGTATACTATTGATCATGGCTACTTGCGTTTATGGCTTACGGCAAGTTGTGTAATTGTATGATGCTTTTCTGTAACTTTTTTTTAAAAACTGCATTAAAGTTATTTTAATAATTAATCAACCATTACAGGACACTCTTAATCCTCAAGTTCAAATCTCTTATAGTGTCGTCACAAACAAGGTAACATGTTGGAAGGCTGTATATGTCTACGTAAGTAGCGAAGTAGCGATTAAATACAAAAGCAAATTTAAACACATCAAAAATGTTTTAAAACGTTTTGCACCACCCCAGTTCCCAGAATTCCAAAGGACAAACGTTGGCTGTGGATATTGTACCACAGACACAGTACATCCGACTGTTCAGAAATGTCACAAAACAGGCCCAAAGATATAAACAACCATGCATTAGCACCGCCTATTAAAAGGCGCGGTCCAACAGCCGATCCGTTCCAATCATTCCACCAGGGAAGAGGTACACGGCTCGTGTTGCCTGTAGCTCAACCATGCCTTGACGGTCAATACCGCCTTTCGATCGCGGCCGTATTGTTACTTTGTGCCAGAAAGGGCTCTCAACAACAGAAGTGTCCAGCCATATCGAAATGAAGCAAAGAGATGTAGTTCGGACATGGAGGAGATACAGAGGAACTGTCAATGAAATGCCTCGCTCAGGGTGCCCAAGGTTTACTACTGCAGTGTATGACCGCTACCTACGGATTATGGCTCGGAGGAATCCTGACAGCAACGCCACCATGGTGGATAATACTTTTCGTGCAACCACAGGACGTCTTGTTACGACTTAAACTGTGCCCAATAGGCTGCATGATGCGCGACTTCACTCCAGATGTCCATGGTGAGGTCCATTTTTGCAACCACGACACCAGTATATATGTTCATACATATACTGAGATATTACTGCATGAAGTGCAGAAATAAATTTGGACATGAGGGGCTTCTGTCTTGACTGACATGAAAAGCCGAATAAAGGTGATTAAGATCATAAATACACTGTTTAAGCTCGTCTACAAACATCAGTTTTCCTTAGCAACAGCAATAAATAAGTTGTTTCTGAGACTTGATACTTGGGGAAAGGCAGGATTTGGTGTAGACGTGACCATAATCAGTTACCGCTGGTTGCTCAGTTTTTTCTTTTAATCACGTACACTTTATTTGGAAACAATTGCAAATAAAGTTAACAATAAGGAACAATTATCAAATTTGACTGTTAAGACAAATGTATAATTAAAAATATATTTAAGCAAGTTGCACTCACGGCTGAAGGCCTTATTGAAAAGAAATTAAAATTATTTATCGGCTGAAGGCCTGGATAGCAAATTTATTGAGAAGCAATTAATCTTCTTCGAGAGATATTTAAAGAACAATCATCAACATTTCAGTGTTAAGATATTTTATCTAATTACAATTTCTTAGTGGCCGTGCAGTTCTAGGCGCTACAGCCTGGAACCGAGCGACCGCTACGGTCGCAGGATCGAATCCTGCCTCGGGCATGGATGTGTGTGATGTCCTTAGGTTCGTTAGGTTTAATTAGTTCTAAGTTCTAGGCGACTGATGACCTCAGAAGTTAAGTCGCATAGTGCTCAGAGCCATTTGAACCATTTGAACAATTTCTTAAGACAAGTTACACTCACGGCTAAAGGTCTTATTAACAAGAAATTCAAACTGTCTGTTGGCTGAAGGCCCAAACAGTAACAAATAAAAAAACACATTTAAAGAAAACAATCATCACAATCTGACCAAATCAAGAGAGCAGTGGGCCTCAGACAGTGCTCCAAGTATCGACCTGGGAATGTCGCTCAGCTTCGTAAACGATGAGACAGGCAGCTAAGAGTTCTATTCACTTAACCGGATGGTAACTCAAACTAGTGACAGTTTAAACGCAGACCAACACTCTTGCAATATCTACCTGAAGTCTGATAATCAATACAACGATGGAGTAACCCAGGCAAGGTGGAACCGGCGGACAACACTGCGTCCTCAGAATCCGGTGTTTAGAACATCCAGAAGCAGAAGGAACCACTATGACGAAAGTAGTCCAAAAGAAAACAACATATACGGACCACAATCAAGGAGGCTGTCGAACTACACCCCTTACCGGACTGCAGCGGCAAGGTGAGGAAAGGTACACTGCCGCGAAAATACGCTAACCTCCAGGGCAGGTAACTGGGGCTTTAGCAGCCACTAGGTAGAAAAATACCGCTGGTTGACCTTCACCAATAATAACACAGGGAATTCAATGATAATGATAAGAAGTGGATGACAGCTAATTAATTTCGCCAACTCCAAACACTCCACTCATTGCTCTTCGTCTCAGCGACCATGCGAGCAGCAACGCGCGAACAAACGGCGTGATCTCAAAATAGTAGGTTAATGTTCACTCAACTCAAACGTCCTGCGTCCGGTGGACGCCCTCGTAGCTACAGCCCCTCGATCCAGCAGTGCCTGCGTACCGCCAGCGGTCTCGGCAAGTGCTCGCGCTACCATACCTCACTGCTGCTCCGTCCCAACCCAACTCACTGACACATTGACCCAGAACACCCTTGATGTCCCTCCAAAGATAGTAGCACCTTACTAGATATCGATATCCGCTGCTGCTGCCACTCATGGACATACAATGCTAGTAAATGTAGCGGTGCCAGTAAACACAAGAAGAAAACGAGACGCCACTATCCCTATTACACGATGCTAAACTACCAATGGCACCAACACGAGACGCAACACGGCTGGTTCCAAATTGGTGGAGAATATGATGGGGATCCATAAACTAGTATAATTTCACAAGTCAACGCTCTTTGATTATTACCATAGTAAGGACTAATACAGAAAGCTTCATTTCGAGTGGTTCATAAATTACTTTGCAAGACAATAAAAACAACACTGGGTTTAATTAACTTCAAAAAAGGAATGTTTCATGATAGAAACCAAAACAACACTATTTTCGAAAATGAACATCACTTCACCTCTGACATTACTATCGTGTATCTGTTCATTAAATATTTGTATGTATTTGCCTTTTAATCACCTGTGAAGGAGGTATTTTAGACAATAATTTTTCCACAATCTTGCACTGTAATCCTACGAAACTATATTCCATAATAAACTAAGAATACTTCAGCAAAAGCCTATCCTACTTCACTTTTATGGTCTTAGCTTTAACTTTTACTACTACTTTTACTCTAGACAAAAAATTACTTTTAAACACACGAATGCAAGAATTGTTCATTTAAATCAGGATAATCGGTTTTAGTAGCACTTAGGTGAGGACCCGTGATAGGTTCGTGTTCAGGACTGAAATTACGGTTCTGGACACGAATTTAGGTTCAATATGGTTATTATTGAACCAACACACATATTAACAGGTCCACGCCCATATATATTACTTGACTGAGTGTATGAAATTTGTGAAGCAGTGGCGAAGATTGGTGGCTGGCGACATGGCGGCTAACAGTACTCACAGCTATCGACGTACGAATGCTGTATAAAATTACTTCTTGGCGTTGGATTTTCAACGTATTAGAGCCATTCCATTACGCTGTGAATACCAAATAATAGTCAGATCCACATCCGAGGCAAATCCTTTATAATGCAGCTTTCAGTTTCCCGTCTTGGCACCGTCAGAGTGTAGTGTGCTAAGGCTAGCCACATACTGCGTGCCGTTCACACAAAGAAGCCGCTCAGTTTTACATCGCACCCTACCACTTCCGTTGTGGAGGGACTTCCCTACTGCGTCTTACATATTACAAATACAATCGCCCAAAGCATGAACCATTTTATAACAAACACTTTCCTTTTGTGAACATACTCATAATAATTTATCATTTCAACATATTCTTTTGCCTTTTTCATGTATACATTGTAGAAGTGTAAATTGCTACCCATCGATTAAGGAGTTTCAATAACACAGAATACACACTTCATGAATTGCAGATTCACAGTTACATAATATAAACCCACTTGTAATCGATGTACGTGTTACACAAGTCCCTCGTTTCATTGCGGTTTCCAAACACGGATGCATCAATGAAACTTCAATAACACTGTTGTGTTGGGCGATGAGAGAATTATCAAATATATTACACAACAACCACTTGGCATAACTGCTTATATTAAATACTAATTCATCTACTACTAAAACTTGAATTTTTGTTACATTCAGAAAATATATACTAATCTATACAAGTGTCCATGTTGTAACAAATATATACAGGAATTTATATATTGCTTACATACACAGCTTACATACACAGCTTACATTAAACAGTTTACATTATACATGGTTAGTCCACACCTATTTCTTACTGTATGATCACTAAGAAACTATGTTTTGTCTGCTTTAAATATCTAGTTCATCATGAAAAACATAACAGTCAGTACACAATAAAAATTTCATCACTGCCCATTTCTGCTGTTTTAAAAATTTGACACTCCTGATTATGTTGCAGTATTCAGTCAATGCATTCCTTATGTATGTCATAGCCTAGAGTTTACACGTAATATGTATATCTATTTACGTTACACAGAATCTGAATCGTAGAGACACATATCACTAGCCTCATAATAGAAAAGTTCTGTCAACATAACAACACTTTACAACAGAACATTATGGACAAGAACATATAACGTAAAATACTATTTGATTTCATATGTGTTGTTGTTGTTGTTGTTGTTGTTGTTGTTGTCTTCAGTCCTGAGACTGGTTTGATGCAGCTCTCCATGCTACTCTATCCTGTGCAAGCTTCTTCATCTCCCAGTACTTACTGCAACCTACATCCTTCTGAATCTGCTTAGTGTATTCATCTCTTGGTCTCCCTCTACGATTCTTACCCTCCACGCTGCCCTCGAATGCTAAATTTGTGATCCCTAAATGCCTCAGAACATGTCCTACCTACCGGTCCCTTCTTCTTGTCAAGTTGTGCCACAAACTCTTCTTCTCCCCAATTCTATTCAATACCTCCTGATTAGTTATGTGATCTACCCATCTAATCTTCAGCATTCTTCTGTAGCACCACATTTCGAAAGCTTCTATTCTCATGTTGTCTAAACTATTTATCGTCCATGTTCCACTTCCATACATGGCTACACTCCATACAAATACTTCCAGAAACGACTTCCTGGCACTAAAATCTATGCTTGATGTTAACAAATTTCTCTTCTTCAGAAACGCTTTCCTTGCCATTGCCAGTCTACATTTTATATCCTCTCTACTTCGACCATCATCAGTTACTTTGCTCCCCAAATAGCAAACCTCCTTTACTACTTTAAATGTCTCATTTCCTAATCTGATTCCATCAGCACCACCTGACTTAATTTGACTACATTCCATTATCCTCGTTTTGCTTTTGTTGATGTTAATCTTATATCCTCCTTTCAAGATACTGTCCATACCGTTCAACTGCTCTTCCAAGTCCTTTGCTGTCTCTGACAGAATTACAATGTCATCGGCGAACCTCAACGTTTTTATTTCTTCTCCATGGATTTTAATACCTACTCTGAATTTTTCTTTTGTTTCCTTGATTGCTTGCTCAATATACAGATTAAATAACATCGGGGAGAAGCTACAACCCTGTCTCACTCCCTTCCCAACTGCTGCTTCCCTTTCATGCCCCTCGGCTCTTATAACTGCCATCTGGTTTCTGTACAAATTGTAAATAGCCTTTCGCTCCCTGTATTTTACCCCTGCCATCTTTAGAATTTGAAAGAGAAAAGCTTTCCCTAAGTTTACAAATGCTAGAAATGTAGGTTTACCTTTCCTTAATCTATTTTCTAAGATAAGTCGTAGGTCAGTATTGCCTCACGTGTTCCAACATTTCTGCGAAATCCAAACTGATCTTCGCCGAGGTCGGCGTCTATCAGTTTTTCCTTTCGTCTGTAAGGAATTCGCGTATGTATTTGGAGCTGTGACTTATTAAACTGATAGTTCGGTAATTTTCACATCTGTCAACACCTGCTTTCTTTGGGATTGGAATTATTATATTCTTCTTGAAGTCTGAGGGTATTTTGCTTGTCTCATACATCTTGCTCACCAGATGGTAGAGTTTTGTCAGGACTGGCTCTCCCAAGGCCGTCAGTAGTTCTAATAAAATGTTGTCTACTCCCGGGGCCTTGTTTCGACTCAGGTCTTTCAGTGCTCTGTCAAACTCTTCACGCAGTATCCTCTCTGCCATTTCATCTACATCCTCTTCCATTTCCATAATATTGTCCTCAAGTACATCGCCCTTGTAAAGACCCTCTGTATACTCCTTCCACCTTTCTGCGTTCCCTTCTTTGCTTAGCACTGGGTTTCCATCTGACCTCTTGATATTCATACAAGTGGCTCTCTTTTCTCCAAAGGTCTCTTTAATTTTCCTGTAGGCAGTATCTATCTTACCCCTCATGAGATAAGCCTCTACATCCTTACATTTGTCCTCTAGCCATCCCTGCTTAGCCATTTTGCACTTCCTGTTGACCTCATTTTTGAGACGTTTGTATTCCCTTTTGCCTGCTTCATTTACTGCGTTTTTATATTTTCTCTCATCATCAATTAAATTCAATATTTCTTCTGTTACCCAAGGATTTGTAATAGCCCTTGTCTTTTTACTTACTTGATCCTCTGCCACCTTCACTACTTCATCCCTAAGAGCTACCCATTCTTCTTCTACTGTATTTCTTTCCCCATTTCCTGTCAGTTGTTCCCTTATGCTCTCCCTGAAACTCTGTGCAATCTCTGGTTCATTCAGTTTATCCAGGTCCCATCTCCTTAAATTCCCACCTTTTTGCAGTTTCTTCAGTTTTAATCTACAGTTCATAACCAATACTTTGTGGTCTAAGCGTTAGTGTGCGGAGACCCTTGCACTTCAAAGGAACCATTATAATTATGTTTGAACTTAGAAATTTCTTAGTTTATTTCACTAGATTTTTGTGAGTTTTTTTGACAACAAAATCCCCAATTTTCAATTTGGTCACTTTAATGCCTTTATAGTGTCTTCTAGTTCTGGCTTCCACTTTTTCTTTCCTTCTTTTTCTTACAAAGTCTTTTTTCCCGTCAAATCTAGTTCTTCATAGGGTGGAAGTTGTAAGCTTTGTTCAATTATTCTTTTGCTCTTATGATTAAGTAGAATTTCCTTGGGCGTAAATCCTGTAGTTTCATGGTAGAGGGTATTTATTACAATTTCAAAGTCTGCAATAAACCTGCCCCATGCCTTTACATATGTCTGGGGCCTCCTCCTGTTTTCTGATTTTGAAGTCTATCACGACTCTAATCAAATCTTGTCCCCTTTGGTGGCCCTTTATTTTTCGGTTCGGTATTTACTGCCTGATTTTGTTTGTATAAGACTTCATTTTGCTCTTCAGATACATCTTCAGTTAAACTTTGTTTCCTTTCCTCCATTTCTACATTATCTTCATCTGTACTATTATTTATTTCATATTCACTGTCTGATTCAAACAGGAACGCTACTCTTAGACAACAAGCAAGCTCCTCTTTTGACCTTTTGCCAGTTTCCTTACTTTTAAAATTTGGATTGTTTCTTAAAATTTGTAATTCATTTTCAGTCTCAGGCGTTAATTCAATATCACTTTTGATGTCCAACTTCATATTTAATATAATCGTCTTTGATTTCAGTGGTTTGCATATACTCATCTTAACCTATGTTCTCTTGACCGTCAATAACAGCCAATTGTATGAGTCTTTCGTCAGCCAGGATTACCTCATCCGCAATATCGAGGATTTCATCTTCCAGATTCCTATTTATACCGAACATTTTTCTGTTTCTAGCAGCAATTTCTTTAACCTCGGTAGCCCGCATGCTTTGCGCAGCACCTTTATCTTTCTTACCAACCACTCGATCTGAAACCCCTGCTCGTGCACCTTGCACGGCCCTAACTGCTTTCATCTCCTTTCATTTTCGGAGAAGGCCCTCTTTTCAACGTTTCCACTTTCGTTGCTCCCTTTTATTAATTCCCTGGCCGTATAATCCTTTTTAAAATCTTCCCACTCACATTACTTTAAACTGTAAAACAAATCATAGCCCAATTCCGCCATCCCTGAAAAATCCTTTCCTCAGAAATTGTCTACCTTTGCTTGGTTGTCGACGCTTTCTTTCGTACTTAATAACTGTCCGATTCCTTTCTCATTTCGGTGATATTTCACACTGAAACTAGTCCACTGAATTTCCTTGTGATGGCATCTCTTTCTACTTCCACTACTGCATCCGCATTGTAGACAGTTGATTGCTGTGCCGAGTTCAGTGAACATGGTTGCTTAGTTTGCGTGCTACCCCCTGTAGCATAGCCTGTCGCCAGTGACTCATGCCCACATCAGTTGTTCTGTGTGCACCATCCTGTGGTGAAGCTCTGCTGCTTACTTGTATCTTAAATTCACTCTGTTTTTGCCGGTATGATTTCTTAAGTTTGCACCGGTAAAATTCGTTTACGCCAATGTGGCCCATTAAACATATGGGCCTTAGTTTTCCATGTCATATTGATTTTGACAGTTTGGCGGTGCAAATCCTCTACCGTGAAACGACGTGTTACCGCGACCTCTGCCTATACCTCTTTGGATCATATTTATACAATAATGTTTTTTCTCATTCTGTTCGGTATTCTCGTGATTATCCCCGTTCTGGTTGTTATTATTATTTTGTCGATAATCACGACTGCCTCTCCAGTGGTCCCCGTCGTCGACCTTTTCCAAAAATAGAAAGAAGATTTTTGGGATTACTTCCCAAGTAACGTTTTGAAACCTCTGGGACCTTTTTCCATAGTTCCCACACTATTTCGGATTCCGTTTGTCTGTTTTTCAAGTGTGTCAGTTTCTGATACCACATTTCGCAAAACTCTTTCGCTGAGTTTCTATCTCTGCTGGCATATAACCTTACCATCATTCCCTCCACAGGCAGTGTTGTTTTTGCTCTGACCTGTATTCCACTATAAATTTCTGTTTGAATTCGCCAAATTACATTTGTTCCACATCCAAATTTAGGCCCCATTATTTCACATCGCCAGCTAATGTGGTAATAACCACACTAATCTTCTCCTGGCCCATTACTTAATCAGGAAATTACTTTCACAGTTTTCCAAGAAATGATGCCTTTTTGCTGCATCGAATCGTTCTTCACCCTCTAGCAATTTGCTACACATCATTCTGTCAGTGACATAAATCTGTTTTTCTTTGATTTTCCGTTCAAGGTCGCTCACTTCACCTTCAATTTGGGAAGTATTCTTTTCACACTTCTTGTCATATGTTGCCACTTGTTTACTCAGTACCTTTTCGGAATCGTTTACCGTCTATCTCATTTGAGAAATTTTTGTTTTACATTAGTTCACTATTTCGGCTTTGAGGCCGAAAACCTTTTCATCAACTTTTGTTACAACCAGATGTTCTACAGTGTCTTGAATCTCCATTATTTCGGAATCAAACCTGTCATTGATGTCATTAATTTGCCCCTGCAGAGTGGTGACATTGTTATAGATAGTGTCTATCTCATTTTTAAGTGCTTTATTGCATTACTCACAACACGTACTATTGAGTCTACTTTTTCGATCTGTTTACTGGTTTTAGAACCTTGTGTTTTAATTTGATGACTTGTGCTGAAATTTGAGCAGACAACATATTTAACAAATCGTCCATACTCCGTGGTTTCTCGGTATCTTGTACTAAGGTGTCCCCATGTTCAGATTCTATTTGTGGTGTTCGCTTCGCTCACATTCGACTTTCGATGGATTGAACATATGCATATATTCGCTAACATAACCACTGTCTTCATTCGTGTCGTCTTTCATACGTTGTTTTATCTGCGACGAGCTCATCATCTGAATTTAATTGTTGACATGCGTACCGCACTCAACATAAGCCTGTTGCCATCCTGGGGTGCCATCTGTGCTCTCGTTTAGTGAACTACTGCCATGTAGTACACATTCTGTCCTGCAGTCGTCTTTGTATCCATTTTAATTTTATTAAAACCTTACATTTCATCTTTTAAGGACCTGTTAAGTTTTCTGTTAATTATTTTGCCCGATCTATTGTAAGTTCGCTTCGCTGGACATTCAGTGTTCGTTTCACAGTTGTTATACGCCTCATATTTATGTTAGAATGTGTTTTTTTAATGAGTAAAACTGACGAACGACCTGTCACGCGGCGCCACATATATCACTAACGTGTGTCACTCTTCCCTAACAACGGAACCTTTAGTCCCGTCACGTGAAAGGCACATATATAACTAACTTGCCGTGAAACACGCTAATGTTACCATCTGAGAGGATTTAAAAGTCTGACCGCACGTGTGTCTAATGGACAGAGGTATCGGATTATAAATTTGAATTTGGTGAAATTAAAGGAAAAACCAAACTGACTTTAACCTTGGGACTTAATGAAAGTGTTAAAATCACAAATGAATGAAAAAATTAACGGTCGCAAGCCCAATTAGGCAGATTATATGGTTATTACTGAAATAACACACAAATGATCTGGTCCACGCCCATATACATTACTTAACTGAGTGTATTAAGTTTGTGAAGCAGTGGCGAAGATTGGTGGCTGGCAACATGGCGGCTAACAGCACTCACGGTTCTTGGTGCACGAATGCTGTTTAAAATTAATTCTTGGCGTCGGATTTTCAAGGTATAAGAGCCTTTCCATTATGCTGTGAATACCAAATAATAGCCAGATCCACATCCGAGGCAAATCCTTTATAATGCAGCTTCCAATTTCCCCACTTAGCACCGTCGAAGTGTACCGTGGTAAGGCAAGACACATACTTCAAGTCGTTAACACAATGGAGCCGCTCAGTTTGACCGCCAAAACCACCTTTTATATCGCGCCATGCCACTTCCGTTGCAGAGGGACTTCCCTATAGCGTTTTACGTGTTACAAATACAATTGCACTACTCATGAACCAGCTTTTAAAAAAGATTTTCTTTTCATGAACATACTCATAACAATTGGTCATTTCAGCATATTCTTTTGCTTTTTTCATATATGCATTACAAAGCTCTAAATTTCTTGACATAGATCAACGACTTTAAACAACACAAACACACTTCATAAATTTGCTGATACACAGTTACATAATATAAACCTACTTCTAATCGATGTAAGTGTTACAAGTTCTGTGACAATCTGTTGAAACGACATTAGCACTATTCTGACCTCCTCACACGAATACTTATCCAGCTGGAAGCTGCAACCTCCATCGAGAAAGATTTCAATTAAAGAAGTGGTACAGTTGGTTCGCAATAATCTTCCAGTAGACCACAGTCCCATGGAAGTTCAGGTGAATGTCTCACATAGCGTAATATTACATGCACCGTCCTTTGTTCGTGGTGTAGTGCATGTTACGAGCATCCGTTACATGAATGACGGAGTATTCCAACACAACCATCGATGTGGTGTAAATAGATACTGAGCTCATCCAACAAGACCACACATTTCCACTAACCGACGGCCTGCTTACCGGTGATACCACAGGTTTCCCCTGCAGTGGTAATTCATGGCTCCGTTCGAGCAAAACGGTACCTTCTGTTGTGAAGCTCCAACAACGTGCACTGAACGATGTGCTCCGAAATAGTTCTGCATACAGCACCACTATACCTTGACGGCTGATCTGCCATGGATTGCGTGGTTTACAAAGAGGACGTCACTTACCTTGTCGCTTATCCATGGTTTAGAAGCCCTTCAACCAAATTCCACAAAAACTCACGACAGTAGCACACCAACAGGTGACCAGATTCGCTTTTCTCAAGATTGTGGTCCAAAGAGCCGAGCCATAATAAACTTCCTTAGGTAGAGGTTGCTTATGTCAGGGATTTCGCCAGTTGAGTCCCAAATCTTCACTAAAATGGTTACCCAATCATCTCTTTTCCGTTATGCAGGATGAGTCACTAAATATTGCCACCAAGAATAGCTCCGAAAGTATGATAGTAGCTGAAAAGTTTGTGGGACAAATATTGCATGTGACAACGGGGGCATACTATAACGTTGGTTTTTTGTTGCTGGGTGGAGTCGCGTCAGAGATTTTTCTTAAAAAAAATGGGATGCTATAGTTTGGTATTTTCTGATAGCGGCTATCGAGACGAATTCAATGATATGTAACAGTAAGGTCTTTGAAGCTCAACGAAGGTCACAAAGGTGGCATGAACGTCCATTTACAGAAAGTGTTCGAAGTGGTGACCACTGGTATCAATCCCAAGCGCTCTTCTTATCATGGACTGAGTGGTATTCCTTATCACTTCGGCTCTTATCGACGTACACGCCCTAAAAATTCTCTATCGTATATCGTGCAAGTAGTAAATATTCGCATAAAACGGTGTATCCTTAGAACGTGCCATCGACATGGAAACACCATTCGACGGTTTTGCAGTACAACACTAATAAAACCGGTAAGACAAGTATCGTCGAATCAAGCGAATGTGAATGATATATTCCTTCGAAGAACAAGTCGATATGCTTCTCATTTACGGAGAATGCCAACGAAATTCAATGGAGCTAGAGACTTAAACGCTGAAACATGTCCTCAACGTACTCACCCTACACGTCGTACGTTTAAATATGTTTATGAAAAATTGAGAACAACTGGATCTTTAACACATCGCAAACATATCCGGCAAAGGAAAGTTAGTAACGAGGAAACGGCAATTGGTTAGTTCGCGTCAAATCGCAAGGGAATGCCCTGAGCCAGAGTAGTGTTGTTCGTGTTGTGCATCGCTATAAAAATCATAATTACCATATCAGTCTCCATCAAGAATTTACTGGTACGGATTTTATGTGTCGCACTGAATTCTGCCAATCGGCTCAGCTTCAGATTCAGAGGGATGACACATTTATTAATCTGATTTTATTTACTGACTACATTCGCGAACAATGAAAATGTCAATTTGCATTACACGCATTATTGGGTAACTGAAAATCCATGTCGGCTGAGGCATGTTGCACACCACAAACCGTGGTCGGTGAATGAATGGTGTGGGATTCTGGAAAACAGAATTATAGGCCCCTATTTCATCGAAGGAAATCTGAATGGTGGGAAGTACACCAATTTCCTGCAGTAAGCGTTAGGTCTGTTATTGAAACACAATGTGGTATCAACACGAGGGGTGTCAGGTACATTTCTCACTGATGGCTAGAAATGAGCTGAAGACACAATTCCCAAATCGGTGGATTGGACGTGGAGATGTGTCGCCAGACTTGATACATCTGGTTTTCTTCTCGACGGGATTCGTAAAATACTTGGATTATATAGACGTTTCAACAACATCTGAAGATACGCAAGAGAGAACTTTCGGAGCATGTGCTTCGATAAATGCCAATGTGATAAGGAATACCACTCAATCCACAAGAAGAAGATTGCAGCACTGCACTGATACCAATGGTCATCACTTGGAACACCTTCTGTAAATGGACGCTCATGCCACCCTTTTAACCTTCGTTGACCTTCGAAGACCTTACTGTTATACATCATTGGATTCGTCTCGATAGCCGATATCAGAAAATAAGTACCAAAATGTAGCATCCCATTTAAAAAAAATGATCTTCATGGCTCTGAAGCGATCCACCTATCAACAAAAAACAACCGTCATATTATGGCCCCCGTCGTTCCACGCACCTTTGTCGCCTAAGTTTTCAGCTACTATCATACTTTCGGAGTTTTTCTTGGTGGCCATAGTCAGTGACTCACTCTGTATAGTTTGCTTACAACTTAAAGCTCCCGCTACACCCCCTTGTGGCACTGAATGTCGTGGTGGGCAGAGGACATAATATTTTAGTTTATCATTATGTTATTCAACAGATTTTCGGCAGCTCAAGCAGTAGATCTTTCGAACCAGAGAACCATTTTCCCTGTCGCTGATTTCAGAAGTAGGAGGCCACCATGTATATTAAAGTAGCGTAAGGCACAGTTAGTATCTTGAAAAATACTTCACATGCATTGAACATTTTTTCGGATTTAAATTATGTTATCATAAACACATCTTTCATTTGTATTTTAGCGGAGGATTGCATATATATCACAGAATTAATAAAATTAAGTCAACGGTCTCCTTCTCTGTATAGCAAGCCACACAAATTATCTTACAGATACAATATAAACATTTTTAATTTTCTCTGGAGTTGCAATTACTCCGCACAACAAAATTAAAGAATCACTTTTTCGAAACGCAGAAACTGTCTCCCATTGCGATGCATAAGTTTACGGCTCAAAAAATGTTCGTTTAACCTTCATTTGTAATTATGTCAAAGCGACATCCACCTCATTCCTTGAAATGAGGGAGGATGACAAGGTAGAAGAAGAAGAAGAAGAAGAAGAAAATCTAGTGACAAAAGCTAATATAGTGGCAGATGATAACTTCAGTTGCAAGAAAATAACAGCAACAGCAACGAGACAACTGTGAAAGACATTAGTTGTGTGGAGGAGTTTCATTTGAAATATAAGGATTACGTATTGTCAGCAGACGTACATATCGTGCATAATACAAGTATAATTCATTAGTCACAACAAATTTATTATACTAGCTTCGCTGATATTTCAAGGCATTGCTTCTTCATTGACTTTATCTCCGTTACAACTATTGATTTCTTCTTCTTCTTTCGTTTCATCCGACTTTTGGGTAAGTTAAATTATCAGTTTTTAATATTCTGTGCCTTTCTATTAGCCAAATATTGTTCCAGTCTTCCTGATCTTGACTTCCTTTCACTTCAGAAATTTGGATCGTTTTTTTTATTTTCATTTTGACCTGAAACCTCTGTTTCTTGTGATTGGTTACCTTTCTTTGCATTTTTATCTATGAGCATATTTTCCGTGCTTTGGGTTCTCTTAAGTACTTCTCCGTTTCCATAAACAAATTTTGTTGCCTTTTTTTGGGGGGGGAAGAAGTCGAGAACTGTTTTTAGTAATCTGTTTGGTTTCATTCTGAGAATGTATCCATAAAAATCAATTCTTCTTTTTCTCATTGTGTGAGAGTTTTTCGGCAGTTTGTTAAAAGGTTTCATATGTGATGTGGGTAAGTTTCTTGTTGTGCAAATCTGGGGCCCAAGGACTTTTTAATGTCACCCTTCCTTTGATCCCCAGTCTTTGAACTGGACCATGGCTGATCATGGGCAATGTGTTAGTGCTACGGCTGCATACAGGGCTTTCGGTTTCATTACCGTGTTGTTGTGTACTAGTCTTACTTTTCATTAGGGGGATTTTTTGTTACATATGTTTGTGGTGAGTGATGGGGCCAGTCCAGCTTTATATATTTTAGACTTCATTACCATTCTCGAGGTCATTTCAACAGATGTATTCTCCAAGATATGGGAATTCTTTGACGACCTGTATGTTTTTCCAGCCATTTCAAAATACCTTTTGTCACAATCTTTCCGAAGGGTATTCTGAAACCGACTTTTTCTTTCAGTTCTTGTAGTTGGAATGACAGTTCTTTGGCTTCTTCCTAGGTCTCGGCTACTAGCGTCATCCATCGACAAAGGCCAGACAATTGACACTGATGCCTTTCTTTTTGTTCCACAATGGATCTTCGGGTTTCCATTGAGCGCAGTTACATAGCAGTGGTGTGAGTCCATCTCCTTACCGTACAACAGTTTTTAATCTAAAAAGGGTCGGAGAGCTCTCCCATGGATTTCACTTTGTTTTGGTAAGGGTTTCTGTGATTCATTTCATATTAGCAGTATTAATTTAACTGTCATATGGTGATGAGCAAAAGAATTACGACCATTTTCCTACGTTAGTTTGAATGTTGTCTGGTGACGCTGAGTGCACGTGACGATGTAAGCAAGGTACCCCTAAATATGCAGAACAGAGACAAATAATGCATAATTCTAGAGACGCTACGGGATATGACTGGGGGTACCTACTGACGTAAATGACTTTGACAAAGAGGACAATGCCGTCACGTGGGGCAATCACTAGGGCTTCCATTGGGCCAGTGCTGTTACTCGACGAGACCAAGGCAGCTACGGACGACGTTAACGTTATCGCGGACCACCTGCACCCCTTCGTATCTCATGTCTCCACGACGGCGATGGGATCTTGCAGCAGTGTAACTGTTCATATCGCAAGGGCAGAAGCTTGATACATTGGTTTGAAAAGCATGATTTTGAACTGACGTTGATATTATGGTCACCAAATTCACCTCATCTGACTTTGATGGAGGGCACCTACGACGCTGTCTGGAGCCAACTCCGCGTCCACATACCACCGCCACATGTTGTACGGAACTTGTGTTCCCCAGTGTGTAGATATTTGGTCCCACATATCTCTGTAAACCTGTCAAGGACTTGTCGAATTCGCTGCATTCCAAAAGTTAGTTGTCCACAGAGTGGACCGAAACACTCAGAAAAGCTTTTAAGCGTGTTGCAGGGTGGGTCGTGCTGAGACGTAATTGTTAAGGAAAATGTTCAATACGACATGCCGTCTCAGAGTTAATTAGCTCTGAAGTTAGCCGTTGCGCGCACAAATTCAAACTGTCCAGCAGGTACAATTAGTACCATTTGTTCTCATGGCGTTAACGAAAGCATACGAGACCGCTGAGCTCGGTTTCGATCCTTACTACCGTCCCGTGTCCAATTTTTGTATGCCTCTTTGTTCCGTTTTCGGAAACCAAACAAAGAACACATTTGGCGACACCGTCTCTGGCGGAACGCTTCAATTTGAGCGAGGCAGGGTGACTGGTTAATTTCTATGCTAATTAACTTGAAAACAGCGCAAAATAAGGATTTTTTTCCTTAACAATTATTTCTTGCCACAAGACACCCTGCAACACCCCTACAAACATTACACACTGTTCCTGACAAACCTGTATATATACATTTCGTAGTTTTTAAGCCAATTTCAGATGAACAAGCTTTAGCTTTTATGTCTAGATAGCTCACATTGAATCGATAAAGACCTACCAAACGAAGGGAAACGTTAGTAGAATGTTTGAAATACACTATAGAAGATATGGTAGTTTATGTAGACATGAAAATGTCATAAGAAGGTAGAAAATTATGGAGGTAAAATGGAATGTAACTTAAAACACTGGAAGGAAGGAGATCTTCTTTTTTCCTTCAAACTTTCTCGTGTTTCCATAGGCATATGTGGAATCATAACGGATTCAAAGTCTTTTTGCCCAATGATTACGCTAGAATTTGCGCCCAAGAATTTAGCGTTTCTGATCTCAGTTAAAAAAAGGGAAGAGAATCATTTGTTCTCCAGAACCATTCTGACTTCGCAATTAGAACGTTTCTCGTCTGTGAGACTCATGTGAGGCTTATTCATAATAGCTGCACGTAAATTCATCAAATGATCAAAGCCAATTTCAAAATGACAGACAAGTTATCTGTATGGTACGAATAGTGACAATTGATACTAAATAATGAAAAGTGTGATGTCACACACTTGAGTACTGAAAGAAATTTGCTAAATTTCGGGTACACGATGAATCACACAAACCTAAAGGCTATGAAGCCAACTAAATAATTAGGGATTACAATTACGACTAACTTAAACTGAAACGAGCAATACATTACCTTGTAGAGAAAGCCAACCGAGGAGTTATAAAATGCAACAGATCTACTAAAGAGACTGCTTGCACTAAATCTGGCTGTCCTTTCCTGGAGTGTTGCTGCGCGGTATAGGGTCCTTATCAGATAGGATTAATATAGTAAAAATGGAACTAAAAAGGCTTGTTGGTTGCCAAAAACTCTCATAGCTGTTTTTGTGGATTTTTTTTTTTTTATTTTCCGATTCACAACAAGTTTCGAGATCAGCCTACCGTCTGGTGACCTGTCAGCAATTAATATTTGGGATTACAAACTCTTCCCACAATACGAATGCAAGTATAAGCAGTTGCCAGATTCACAAACGCACAAAAATAATAAAAAAATCAAAGATGTCAAAATAGGTGAAACAGACCATATGTAATTATATAAGCTCAGGAGGCAGTTGCAAATGCCGTACATCAAGGAATGCATACGGTATATCAGGTGCAATAACTTTCCACTCGCACAGACAGAAATCAAACGTACCAGAGACAGAGATGCAGTTAACGCATGCTGTGGCCGATAGAGAGCACCTTGGGCTAACACAATCCCAGGTAGCAGAGCCGCCAGTATCGCATGGAAATTAATGTAAGTTGTATATCAAGAATACTGGCTATGAAAAGAGTAAAGCTCAAAATTCCAGAATGAGATTTTCACTCTGTAGCGGAGTGTGCGCTGATATGAAACATCCTGGCAGATTAAAAATGCGTGTCGGACCGAGACTCGAACTCTGGACCTTTGCCTTTCGGGGGCAAGTGCTCTACCATATTTTTCTTTTTCTTTTATTTATTTGCATTTTATTCGTTGTTGATCGTTGTGTTTAGTCGTTGCGGACATCACATGATATCCGTTAAAGTTCGTTTGTTGATCCTTCCACTCAGTTTTTTGTTACAGGGGTCAACACGCTTAGTTACTGTGCCGGCGCCATCTGAGCTACCCAAACAAGAACGACTCACGCCCCGTCCTCACAGCTTTACTTCCGCCAGTACCTCGT
Source organism: Schistocerca serialis cubense (assembly GCF_023864345.2). Taxonomy (NCBI): domain Eukaryota; kingdom Metazoa; phylum Arthropoda; class Insecta; order Orthoptera; family Acrididae; genus Schistocerca; species Schistocerca serialis. Next base: position 311,419,427 of record NC_064645.1, on the reverse strand, counting down.
CTCCTACTTTCCAAGCTTCGCAGAAGCTCTCCTGCAAACCTTGCAGAACTAGCACTCCTGGAAGAAAGGATATTGCGGAGACATGGCTTAGCCACAGCCTGGATGTTTCCAGAATTAGATTTTCATTCTGCAGCGGAATGTGCGCTGATATGAAACTTGCCCGCGAAAGGCAAAGGTCCTGAGTTCGAGTCTTGGTCCGCCACACAGTTTTAATCTGCCAGGAAGCTTTATAAAACTCAAAATGTATCAAAACGTGTCAACTACAGTTGCAGATATTACATATATGAAAATTGCAGGATATAAATTTAAACTCAAAGTCGCGGCAAATGTCACCGTACATATGGTGTTACTTCCAATGACAACTGAAGGCATTATCAAAAATATGGAAAAACCAATCTCTTGTTCTATAGACCAGCTCATTAAGTAATCGGTCATGCTACCGCCGTCTATGTACGAACATTTCTAGGTCTTCCAAGATATCCAAAGGAACACCTATATTCTCCTAAGGAAGAACCTGTAAATTGTTTTCGATGTCGTAAAGCTGGTGACTGCACTGATGTAAATGAGCTACTAGTGCACCACCACAGCCAGGATAACATGCTACGTCCGCAGCTCGTGGTCGTGTGGTAGCGCTCTCGCTTCCCACGCCCGGGTTCCCGCGTTCGATTCCCGGCGGGGTCAGGGATTTTCTCTGCCTCTTGATGACTGGGTGTTGTGTGCTGTCCTTAGGTTAGTTAGGTTTAAGTAGTTCTAAGTTCTAGGGGACTCATGACCATAGCTGTTAAATCCCATAGTGCTCAGAGCCATTTGAACCATAACATACTACGTCGGAGGATCTTTCCCAATTTGTTAATAACATTAAAATCTACCACCACGTTATGCTTTTTTAAACTCATTACTGATCTTCAGAGAAGATGGGCCAACATATATCACAGCAGCATATCTAACTTCATCGATCTTTAATCCGGTCCCTTCGTGAGTCTGTGACGGAATTCTTTCACCCATTTTCCTTGTATCATTCGCTCCAAATCAATTTGCAAAGCCTATCTGTACAATGGTGGCTTTTCCCACGTCGGTGGCCTCCTGTAGATGTAGGTGTGGTTGTGAGAAGTGGAAATAATGCGAAGAGTGAGCGTTGAATGATGTATCTACAATCATGTAGACATTATTTGATGTTATGACATTATGTTTGATAAACCATTTGACATCTAATCAGACTCAGCGGGAACGTTCAGAATCAATATAAATTTAGATGACCGTAGCGTAAATGTGCGGTTTTCTGAATTAATTGATATCCGCAATGTCCCTTCCGTGGTTTCTGACAGTGTTCAATCTTGCAAGCAGCTGCAAAGCTACAAGCTTGCAGTGAAGTGTGAAGGCAAAATATAAGTGGAACGTATTGAAATTGTTAATGGCATTAGGAAAATATTGATTGAAGTCAAACTGTCATTCAGAGACGCCTGGGTCAGCACAGTGAGAGGAAATAAGACAACTAATCATGTTCAAAGAGGAGGTTTGATCAGAGTGTTTATTTGCTACTGGAACATACGAAGGTAAAGAGGCAGATTTATCGAATTATTGGAATAAACCATGCTAAAACGTCATAAGAATTATTGTTATTGTTATTATTATTATTATTATTATTATTATTATTATTATTATTATTATTATTATCTACATGTACAAAATTAACTTTTTTAAATTTAGGAAAATATAGGAAATGAAATCAGGAAGTCAGGAGAAGGTAATGAAACATGTATTGGTTGTACAAGAATAATATTTTCGTATTTGCTGATTCATTTCAGTCATATGTACTATATAATACTTAATCTTACTGAAATGTGCTTACATATGATCGGTAGTTTCGCGCTTTTACATTTATTTACAATACCATAATATACTGAAAATGCACGAATTTTATGACCTTTCAGAAATCAAAGAAGACTTCGTTGTCAGAATCAATTTTTATTCCATAAACGTCGATCTCGTGAAAACTATCTCACTCTGCTCTTCCAAGAACTCCAAAAAAGAAGTAAAACTCAACGCCTAGATTTATTTCGCACTCCATGATATGAGGAATGTCTACGACACTCTCCACCCGTCTCGTCTAGCAAATGAAATGCGAGTGTACGGAATACAGAGCCATCGTTGTGATAGTATTGAAGATTCCTTAGCCAACAGATCTTAGCTCGTATCATCAGTTATCTGCTGGATGTATTCCAATCTCTGTCTTCCTCTACAACTTTTACCCTCTGCAGCTTCCTCTACTATAATAGAAGTTTTCCCTGATGTCTTAAAAGAGGTCCTGTTGAAACGTCCCCTTAGAAAAATTTATGAATGAGTGTGACGATAAACCTCTTACATTATTTGATTTTCAAACAGCTGGGCAGAACTGAACGTACTCAGACATTTCGCTCTTTACTTATTCTGATCAACACTAAGTTGACACACAATATTTTTAGCGCAACGCAATCTGACTTTCAAAAATCCCTACAAAAGAATGGCCCTGACTAACATTAATCTATACCTTTCACAAATCACTTACCTCAAAAAAATCTTCGTTACTCGAACTACTGCAATACATCGAGCGCCAATACTGCCAGCTATATAACAGATTCAAACTACTGATGGCACGAACTACTGATAGAGAACAAACAACGTATTTACCTTAATAGTGTTCAAGGGTCATAATATATATGTATCAGTTCATGACATCCAGTATTACAAATTTACTGTCTCTGATGGACACACGTCAAGATCATCCGCTCTCAAAACTCCGCCATTTCTCTACCCTCATCCACCACTGCTGGCGGCTGACCTCCAACTGCGCAACGCTACGCGCTGTTAACAACCAACTGCCCAACACTACAATAGCAAATTTCAACAATGCAAACCAGCCACAGACTGCACACAGCACAGTGATTTTCATATACAGCTCTACATGGCGTTACCAACATAAAAACCTAAATAGCCTACTTACATAGCCCCCATGCTCCCCACAAAAAATTTTACAAATTGTTTTGGGCAGTCGCCAATACAGATTTGACAAAAAACTTTCATAATTACAGTAACAAAGAAATCAAATGCACACACTTATTGATACAATGTTGGTCAAAAGCTAAAATTTTCTCACAGTGCATAAAGACAGTCCTGATCATTCATCACATTATTAATTACAATTTTATGCACAAAGTCTAAGCAGTAAAAGAAAATGCACACGGAAGTAGTGGATTTCTATGCAGTCTTGAAGTAGTGTTGTCCTTCCAACGGAAAGACAGTGCTGACTCTTGACATACAGACAGGTAATGTGCCACAACAGAGCAAACCCACAGCAGAGTCAGTCAAAGTTTTGAAGAATATTGGTAAGTAGGTCATCACAGAGCAGACCCACTGTAGTCCTGTTAGAGATTACAGTATTGGCGGGCCACCAGAGGTGCAGACCCACTGCAGTCCTTGTAGAAATAATGGTATTGGTGGGCCATCAAAAATGCAGATCCACTGTAGTCCTTGTAGAGATGGCCAGCAGCCATCTGTTGCGACTGTGCATGTGCACAATCACCATCGAAGAGTCTTGCGGACAATATAGCAAGTCCATAACCAACACTTGTGCACTCACAAAGTTTTTGGAGTTCTCCTTAGAACCAGCAATGCTGTTAACCAGTCCCTTTCTGAATTATTAACACACGTGCAAGCACCAACAGCCCCTTTTTTTCACATACTGTGCATATACTATGACCAACAGAAACATTTGCACTGAGATGAAACCTAATTTGAAGAACTGGTGTCTATACAACTATACATTTTCAACATAAGAATACAATTACAAAGGTACAAAATACATCATTAAAGAACATAACAGTACAGTTAACATTTGTGGTAATATGGGCTTTACAAAAGAATCGAAGTTAACATATACATCAGTGCTACAAGAATTATGACATAAATAAAATAATGAGAATAGTTTTCGAAACATTAATTTCACACATGAGCACTAAAACAGTACAGAATAAATAATGTCTAAACATCTTTACAAAGAAAATAACACATTATTCAAATGGTTCAAATGGCTCTGAGCACTATGGGACTTAACATCTGTGGTCATCAGTCCCCTAGAACTTAGAACTACTTAAACGTAACCAGCCTAAGGACATCAAACACATCCATGCCCGAGGCAGGATTCGAACCTGCGACCGTAGCAGTCACGCGGTTCTGGACTGAGCGCCTAGAACCGCGAGACCACCGCGACCGGCAACACATTATTAGAAAAATTCTACAACCACAACTCTTATCAGATAAACATATAAAGACAGGAAGAACACAAATACACGAGGGTACACAAACACCTAGCGGAATAACACAAAAGGAAAGGACAGGTTTTGTTTCACTGCAGTATTTTGCAATCAAAACTTTCTTTACTTCTTGGAGATCTCCCTTCATTCATCATTATTCCCAAAAAGTCCTATCTATACCTATTGTCTCCAAACCCTACTGTTTTGTTCATATCCTCTTTCTAAATACATTTTTCTCATTGTAGAATACTCATTTTTGCCCATATATTTTTCATGTAACTTCTCAATGCGCCGGCCGCGGTGGTCTAGCGGTTCTAGGCGCTCAGTCCGGAACCGCGGGACAGCTACGGTCACAGGCTCGAATCCTGCCTCGGGCATGGATGTGTGTGATGCCCTTAGGTTAGTTAGGTTTAATTAGTTCTAAGTTCTAGGCGACTGATGACCTCAGAAGTTAAGTCGCATAGTGCTCAGAGCCATTCTCAATGCATTCTTTCCGTATTCTTCATAGTTAGTTTCTTATATAGTATCCCCCACTCTTAAGCTAACTTAAATGTTCTGAGCTCAGATACATAAACTAAGGGACGAGGCAATGGAGCAACACGCAACAAATTAACATAAACAGCAATGACAAGAAATGCAAATTGCCAAAGCAAGCAGCAGTATATCTAAATCAGCAAAGCAAATGCAACATTACAACTAATATGAGCCAATGTGCAGAAACAAGAAAAATAAATCAGTAGTAAAACTGGTTTAACAGAGTAAAACAAAATGGAATTTAGTAGCACTATGCCTAGCAAACAGCAGCAGCAAATGCAATTACTAATATCTAAACATGACAAAGCTCAAGCAGAAAAAATATTACACTAAAGACAACAATGCAGTGCTACATGGCGTTACCAGCATAAAAACCTAAACATCCTACTTACACTGTGACTCTTATCTTTTTCCTTGTCAGTGTTTTCCGTGTATTCCTTTCTCTCCCAATCTGTACAGAAACTCCTCATTCTTTACCTTATCAGTCCACCGAATTTTCAACATTGTTGTGTAACCCGAAGTTTCATATTCTTCCATTCTCTTCTGTTCAGGTTTCCCCTTACAACATGTTTTGCTAACATACAATGCTGTGATCCAACGTAGATTTTCAGAAATTTCTTCCTCAAATTAGAACCTCTATTGGATATCAGTAGACCTCTCTTGGCCAGGAATCCCCTTTTTGCCACTGCTAGTCAGCTTTTGATGTTCTCCCTTTTCCATCCGTCATCAGTTATTTTGCTGCCTGGGTAACAGAATTCCTTGACTTAATCTACTTCGCGAGTTTCGTCTTTTTTAGATTTACCCTAAGCCTATATTCGAATGCTCATTCTATTCAACAAATCTTGCAATGCTTCTTCACTGAGTATAGTAATGTCATCAGTGAATCTTATCCTTGATATCCTTTCACCTTGAACTTTAATTCACTCTTGAATCTTTCTTTAATTACCGTCATTGCTTCTTCGATGTATGCATTGGACAGTAGGGGCGAAACAGTACATGCATATCCTACACACATTTTAATGCAAGCACATCCTAATTGGTCCTCTTATTATTCCCTCTTAGTTGTAGTACTTGTCGTATATTACCAGTCTCACCCTATAGCACACCCACATCTTCCTCGGACTTTCGGTCACCCATCAAAATTTTACATGTGACTCTTCAAGCTTTCCCGGCGGATATGTATATAGTCTTCACGGGTTTGCCGCCGGATCACATTGTGCAAATTGCGCAATAATTCTTCTGAGCAACTGTCCGACATCTCCAGCCACCAGCAAGATTGAACCATCTCAAGACGTCGGACATTTGCTCCAAGGAAAGGACTGAATAAATATAGTTGCAGGAATGTCTGATGCTAGACACATTAATCAGAGGATGCGTGAGGAAAAGCAATTCACTGACGATGCAGTTTAGTTTATCCTCGTTCAACAGTATTGCTTATTGATCATCAGTAGGAGCACCTTAACATAGGATTAATTGAGGTGACATAAAAAATCGAAGGAAGACAAGCGCCTTTCGCCATGTGTTCCCTTAGTACACAGGAGAGTGTAACGAAAATGTTCCTCACATTCCAGTGTCAGGCGCTAGAAAAAGATGCGTAGTACAGCACGGAAAAGGTTCCAAGAGAGTCAAACAACTATTGCATCCTGAATCTATATATCACGAAATGACCAAAATGTTACACTAAGAGACCATGAAGCACAAACTAAGAGGCTGGCCGGTGTGGCCGAGCTCTTCTAGGCGCTTCAGTCTGGAACAGCGCGACCGCTACGGTCGCAGGTTTGAATCCTGCCTCGGGCATGGATGTGTGTGCTGTCCTTAGGTTAGTTCTAAGTTCTAGGGGACTGATGAACTCAGATGTTAAGTCCCATAGTGCTCAGAGCCATTTTTTGAACATACTGAAGATTAACGCCCATCTAAATATACACAACTTGACATAAAAGAATAAAGCACCTTGAAGTCATGCGTGTTTAGTGTTGCTACCAGGACCAGCACAATATATAGTCAGATGCTGAGTGCTCAATTTGAGGGAAACGGAGATGCTGCGTACTGGAAACACGGTTATCAGTCTCCGACAGCTCTAAAAGTGGCCACATTGTTAGTCTCCATTTGTCCAGTTCGTCGAATGGTGCAGTATCCAGATTTGTGGGACACTCAGATGCTTCACATCCTCACGTTGAAGTGAGGGCAGACATACGCGTCGTCAACGTTACGTTCGACCAAGTCTGACCACCAAAATGGAGGATCGCCCGATTGTGCACCAATCTCACTGTTCAAACTGGTTCAAATGGCTCTAGCCACTATGCGACTTAACATCTGAGGTCATCAGTCCCCTAGCCTTAGAACTACTTAAACCTAACTAATCTAAGGACATCACACACATCCATTCCAGAGGCAGGATTCGAACCTGCGACCGTAGCAGCAGCGCAGTTCCGGACTGATGCGCCTAGAAGCGCTCGGTCACAGCGGCCGGCAAATCTCACTGAAACCATTTCACCTTTGCGTCTACCGTCCGAGAATAGACAACTCCCTGAACACTCCGTATCGTCTCACACCATTGGTCAAAGGCTAGCAGCACGTGGGCTAGGGAATTACCTTCCCATACTTCCTTTAACACGAACTGCAGCTTCTGGGGTGGTGGCGTGATCGTGAAGCATGAATAGTGTTACAGTGTGTTCAGCGATGAGTCGCGGTTATCGGATGACAATCGTCGTCCAGTGTGGCGGCGACTTGTGGGGAGATCGAATTATCCCTATGTTTTTCAGAGTGACAGCAGTGTTTTTCTTCTCACGTCATAGTGTGAGTAGTCATCGGGAGTGGCTCCAAATCACGGCTGGTAGTAAATGACGGATCTATGACGGCACAACGCTACGTCACGGGCACCTTGTGTGACGTGTGTTCCGTCACATAAATAGTTCGAACTAAATTTTTATACAAGAGTATATATATATATACACTCCTGGAAATTGAAATAAGAACACCGTGAATTCATTGTCCCAGGAAGGGGAAACTTTATTGACACATTCCTGAGGTCAGATACATCACATGAACACACTGACAGAACCACAGGCACATAGACACAGGCAACAGAGCATGCACAATGTCGGCACTAGTACAGTGAATATCCACCTTTCGCAGCAATGCAGGCTGCTATTCACCCATGGAGACGATCGTAGAAATGCTGGATGTAGTCCTGTGGAACGGCTTGCCATGCCATTTCCACCTGGCGCCTCAGTTGGACCAGCGTTCGTGCTGGACGTGCAGACCGCGTGAGACGACGCTTCATCCAGTCCCAAACATGCTCAATGGGGGACAGATCCGGAGATCTTGCTGGCCAGGGTAGTTGACTTACACCTTCTAGAGCACGTTGGGTGGCACGGGATACATGCGGACGTGCATTGTCCTGTTGGAACAGCAAGTTCCCTTGCCGGTCTAGGAATGGTAGAACGATGGGTTCGATGACGGTTTGGATGTACCGTGCACTATTCAGTGTCCCCTCGACGATCACCAGTGGTGTACGGCCAGTGTAGGAGATCGCTCCCCACACCATGATGCCGGGTGTTGGCCCTGTGTGCCTCGGTCGTATGCAGTCCTGATTGTGGCGCTCACCTGCACGGCGCCAAACACGCATCCGACCATCATTGGCACCAAGGCAGAAGCGACTCTCATCGCTGAAGACGACACGTCTCCATTCGTCCCTCCATTCACGCCTGTCGCGACACCACTGGAGGCGGGCTGCACGATGTTGGGGCGTGAGCGGAAGACGGCCTAACGGTGTGCGGGACCGTAGCCCAGCTTCATGGAGACGGTTGCGAATGGTCCTCGCCGATACCCCAGGAGCAACAGTGTCCCTAATTTGCTGGGAAGTGGCGGTGCGGTCCCCTACGGCACTGCGTAGGATCCTACGGTCTTGGCGTGCATCCGTGCGTCGCTGCGGTCCGGTCCCAGGTCGACGGGCACGTGCACCTTCCGCCGACCACTGGCGACAACATCGATGTACTGTGGCAACCTCACGCCCCACGTGTTGAGCAATTCGGCGGTACGTCCACCCGGCCTCCCGCATGCCCACTATACGCCCTCGCTCAAAGTCCGTCAACTGCACATACGGTTCACGTCCACGCTGTCGCGGCATGCTACCAGTGTTAAAGACTGCGATGGAGCTCCGTATGCTACGGCAAACTGGCTGACACTGACGGCGGCGGTGCACAAATGCTGCGCAGCTAGCGCCATTCGACGGCCAACACCGCGGTTCCTGGTTTGTCCGCTGTGTCGTGCGTGTGATCATTGCTTGTACAGCCCTCTCGCAGTGTCCGGAGCAAGTATGGTGGGTCTGACACACCGGTGTCAATGTGTTCTTTTTTCCATTTCCAGGAGTGTATATATATATATATATATATATATATATATATATATATATATATATATATATACATATTTTGGAGAAAAATTTTGTCACGAAATTTTAATCCTGGACAGCTGATTCCAGAAGGAACCAAAATTACTAATGTTGTATAGGTCGACAACGCACCATTTTTAATCTAAGGAAACGCGGCGCCACGCGCTCCGATTGGACGTGGGACTGCCCTGTCGCCGTTCGTCGGTTGACGAGCAGCACTACTGTTGCCGGTCCCTCGGCCAGTCACTCGCGGGTATTTAAATGAACTCTTCGACGTCCGGGTAACTGGCAGAGGCCCTCGTAAGACGTGGCCCTCGTCATCACCAGACCTCACGCCACCGTGCTTTTCCCTGTGAGGATTATTCAACGTTCCAGTTCAACCACTCAGACGCGAACCAACCAGAAACGAAAGGAATTAATGGATCGCATTCAACATGCCGCTAATCACATCACGGCAATGCCAGGAGTCTTTGAAAGAGTTCGACGTTACCAAGCTCGCGTCGCGTCAGAGGGACGCCAGTTCGAGCACCTGCTTTAAGTGAACAGCGTCCTAGCTACAAAAAACGCACTTTTCTTGACCGACAGAATTTGTAACAGACTTTCTGTACTAACAGCTGTTGACGGGTTTGTTCCCGTCTTATCATGAAACTGCAATGGATGTGTCGGGACTGCTGCGGATTCGTCCCCAGCCCCACAGAGTGCGGGCCGCATTGGATCACGACCTCCGGCAGGCATAGCGTTCGCGGTCATGCGCAGTCCAGAGCATCTGGCAACAGGGCACTCCTGCGGCCACTTGAAGTGTGTGATTCCAAGTTTTCGTAGTTTAAAAACTGTGCGTTGTCTATCTACTCAACATTAGTAATTTCGGTTCCTAGTGGCATCAGCTATTCAGGGTTAAAATTTCGTGACACAATTTTTCTCCACCCTCTCACAGAAAAAGTAGAGAATTTGTCAGCACAGGGTGAGAATTCATTTGGCACAAGGAACATAATACCTTTACAATAAATCAAGCAAATCACCTGAATATGGACAGCAGGAATCTGAGAACGACCGGACGTTGCATGTGATACTATCGTATTTGTTGAGAAATGACACATAGCCTTATTGTGCTACGTGGATAAAGGAAGCAGTCAAAAGAAACAAAGAGGTATAGGATTGTCTAACAACGTTCATTCATGTAATCACGTAGTAGAACTGACATAGGAACTGAGTCTAGCGCACTTAAATTTCGCCCGCGAAAGTTCGGAAATGATACTATCACCGAAACGAAAACGAGAAAAGAGGAAGGGTGGGGAGCAGTAGGACCCTCTACACATAGCGACACAGCGTTCAAAGACTGCCTATTGCCACATGCGCCAACCGCCCGCGGAAACTTGCTAAAAGTGGAGAAAGGACAGACGCAGATGGTCGAAAATAATATTAAACCGGTAATAAACCAACCTGAACTAGTTTAGGCAAGGAGAAACAGGTTAAAAACTCAACAAAACCATAGCCCGTACGAAAGACTGCAGGGTGTTACGTGCACGCATGCGCAAAGAATCACTGGGTTTGTCATGAAAATTGCACTCGTCAACTATCGGAAATGACAGACACTAATGATACAATTTAAGCTAGGCAGAACATTGTGGAAGCGTTTCTAACGTCATGACCTACAAGGAAGACTGTCTGATCCCGCGAGCACTCAATCATAAAAAAACAGTTGGCTTCATTCTGAAAATTATCGGTTACAACAGGGAATCGCTATTAAAGCAGTTTACGCTGAGAAGAAGCACTTCGAAGAGCCATATGAAAGGCTGTCTCCCAACACGTTGCGACATTCACAAAGATATACACATGTGATGAAGAAGATTAAAACCCTGAATTATCAACCAGAACATTCGGTATTATCGGAGCAAAAGGTAATTCAGTAAAGGTGGAGAGTCCTGGCTAACCTGAAGTTACTAACAGCCCAGGACGGTCACAGTGCCAGTCGAACTCACCCGTACCAGTCTAGCACCGGCCACTACCAAAAAGATCACGCCATTTTTTCGCCATCGTCGCCAACTCATCCTCACGTTTGCTGACGAAAAACTAACGGTCCCCGCAGTAAAAATAACCTAGCACCAAACCTGCTTGATATCACTGGCCAGTGACCTCACGTTTTCTACTATGTTCCACGGACATCCGACTTTCGTCCTCTACGAGGTGCATTCAAGTTCTAAGGCCTCCGATTTTTTTTCTAATTAACTACTCACCCGAAATCGATGAAACTGGCGTTACTTCTCGACGTAATCGCCCTGCAGACGTACACATTTTTCACAATGCTGACGCCATGATTCCATGGCAGCGGCGAAGGCTTCTTTAGGAGTCTGTTTTGACCACTGGAAAATCGCTGAGGCAATAGCAGCACGGCTGGTGAATGTGCGGCCACGGAGAGTGTCTTTCATTGTTGGAAAAAGCCAAAAGTCACTAGGAGCCAGGTCAGGTGAGTAGGGAGCATGAGGAATCACTTCAAAATTGTTGTCACGAAGAAACTGTTGCGTAACATTAGCTCGATGTGCGAGTGCGTTGTCTTGGTGAAAGAGCACATGCGCAGTCCTTCCCGGACGTTTTTGTTGCAGTGCAGGAAGGAATTTGTTCTTCAAAACATTTTCGTAGGATGCACCTGTTACCGTAGTGCCCTTTGGAACGCAATGGGTAAGGACTACGCCCTCGCTGTCCCAGAACATGGACACCATCAGTTTTTTCAGCACTGGCGGTTACCCGAAATTTATTTTTTTGGTGGCGGTGAATCTGTGTGCTTCCATTGAGCTGACTGGCGCTTTGTTTCTGGACTGAAAAATGGCATCCACGTCTCATCCATTGTCACAACGGACGAAAAGAAAGTCCTATTCGTGCTGTCGTTGCGTGTCAACATTACTTGGCAACATGCCACACGGGCAGCCATGTGGTCGTCCGTCAGCATTCGTGGCACCCACCTGGATGACACTTTTCGCATTTTCAGGTCGTCATGCAGGATTGTGTGCACAGAACCCAAAGAAATGCCAACTCTGGAGGCGATCTGTTCAACAGTCATTCGGCGATCCCCCAAAACAATTCTCTCCACTACCTCGATCATGACGTCAGACCGGCTTGTGCGAGCCCGAGGTTGTTTCGGTTTGTTGTCACACGATGTTCTGCCTTTGTTAAACTATCGCACCCACGAACGCACTTTCGACACATCCATAACTCCATCACCACATGTCTCCTTCAACTGTCGATAAATTTCAATTGGTTTCACACCACGCAAATTCAGAAAACGAACGATTGCACGCTGTTCAAGTAAGGAAAAGGTCGCCATTTCAAGTATTTAAAACAGTTCTCATTCTCGCCGCTGGCGGTAAAATTCCATCTGCCGTACGGTGCTGCCATGTCTGGGACGTATTGACAATGAACATGGCCTCATTTTAAAACAATGCGCATGTTTCTATCTCTTTCCAGTTCGGAGAAAAAAAATCGGAGGCCTTAGAACTTGAATGCACCTCGTACGTAGTGCAATAGTCGCTATTACAATTAATAGCAGAAAAAGGGCAGGGAAATATACCTTCAACCAATGAAACTCAGTCATTTCTGTCATTATTTCTCACGTAATGGCACAACGATACTGTCACATGAGGGGTAACACTGAGTCCACAAATACTGGACCGCTCCCTGTTAAACAAGGGGAGTTTTAATATTTGTCGACTCGTGAAACGGGTCGCGTTTCAGTGTTCTCCTCACTCGGCAGTAGACTTTTGGCATTTTTCAACAGCCCTATGCTCGTCCACACATTAAATGTATGTGTGATGCTGAGACAAGGTCCCCAGAGCTGTCCCCAAAAGAATTTTTGTCTGATCACTTCGGACATCAACTCTGATCACTTTCCCATAATCAGGATATCAAGGACCGGTTATAACAGCTGTGGACCTGTTGGCCACAGGAGAGAATACAACTGGCTCATCTCAAGCCTCCCAAGCGAATCAGGGAAAAATTCGGGCCAGAGGGGGTGAGACGCCGTACTGATAAATGCGCTCGTACTGTAAATCTCCGTTTTGTAATCGCTGCCATAACATCACATAGACTCTCAACTTGTGGACTTTCATTTCCTCCTCTCCTTCTGGGAGGTTCATTTGTTTTGTGGGGCAGAATATATTGCTGATGGTTGAACACTTTTTGAGCAGTAGTTGAGTACGTTTTATGTAAGTAAGGATCGATGTCTTATTGTTTTATTTGACTGTTTTCTGGAAATTGTCTTGAATAATTAATTTTGTCATTTTATGCTCCTAACATGCTATTTTTTTTCTTGAGTTTCAGTGTCCTTTTACAAAAAGCGAGATGAAACTCAAACACTTTAAAAGCACGCTTTAGCGCTCCATTCGAGTCATGTGATGCCTATGACGTCACTGTCTAGCTCGCTGCTCCTGCTAATTAAAGGAGCTGTCTTGTTTTGGTATTTAAGTTCCAGAAAATGTGTTACAAATGGTACGTACTATACAAGTACATCTATAAAAACTCCCGAAACGTTGTTTTTGAATGAGAATGAAAAGATGTGTAAAATGTGGTTGCACTGTACCCACAAATCGCCGCCACGTCGAAGCACAAGTTCAATAACTTAATTAAAAACGTGTTGCACCATGAAGTTAAGGTTAACTTACCTCAGAGATATGCTCTCCCATTGTTACAATGAAGGATAACATCATTCAACAAAATTAAACTCGTAGTGAAAATTGTCATTTTACCCAACACCTCAATTATTTGGGTAGCTCAGTTGTTAGAGCTAACGTCGAATTTTATAAAATGATGTCTCTTTACATGCGCTTACATTTGCAATCCCTCTTCACACACGTTAAATTCCAATTGATATTTTCTAATTAATTAGCAAAAATTATCCTCGTGCTGTCCAGGATCCTTATTGTCTAAAATTTTGCAATTTCATCGTCTTACATAATGATGAAGTAAGTCTGCTACAGACGCTAATGTTAGTTTCCACCGACAAACATCACAGCCCTTACGTTTGTGTCACCTACATGTTGTACAAGCTCTACATCTTTCCGTATAACCTCACCGTACTACACCGCGTTGTACTATGGTCGCATGATGATGTCTTGGCTACTAGCAATGCTTTCCAAAAATGTGAATTGTTTGTTCGCAAAGTAAATGCGTTTATCCTCTACTGTCCTCTTCTCAGACTAAGACTAAAATACAATAGTCCTTGTTAATGCTATTTTCGTATTTCATTTAGAACTTTTAAAAATATATCACTCTTTAGGATTAGAAAATGTGACATCTTCATCTATATTCGGATACACTATCCGTTGCGCCGCCGAACACTTGTTGGTTACAGTATCTCTGCTAAGTACCTTCTAGAGAGGAAATTAGCACTACATTTTGCCAAGAATAATTTTCTCCTTCTTTGGGCCGTAGTTCATGAGTGATGGTCGACAATCTAATTATAATATACGGACCCATTTGCTAAGGGTCTACAATTCCTTACCTCTGGACAGAATTCAATGATTTTGCAGGGGGCAGGGATCAGCCAATAACAGAGCGTTTTGATCACGTTATCAGATCTTGACAGTTAATGATTTTAAACGTTAATTACACAAAAAATAACAGATATTTAGTGAGAATGCTATTTAAATATTATATTCAGTCAGAGAAATAACAATCTGAACCATATTTTTACCATAGGAAAATAGCCTATTCGGTGAGTATATGTTCCTCTTCTTTTCAATCAATGTCAAGCTGTCAACAAAAACTCTCATAACAGTAAGTGTAAAAACCACCAAGAATCGTAAGTATATAGAATAGAGTCCTGCTTGAATTTATTTAACTAACATTCGTACGGCGTCGATGATTCACTTTTCATGAGAAATGTTCATCGTCTCTGAAATGAATTGGTGCATAATACCGTTTCATATGACATTGAAAGCAAGCACGAGAAGCAGGTACATTTAAAAGAATCGCTGACTCTACTCACGGAGTAACAATAATCAACTCAGGCATGAAATCGTGAATAATAACTTTCGATGTGTCTTCCGCCTACCTTTAGCCACATAAATTATTTAATGTCACTTACATACACACAATTTTCAGCTAACAAGATAGTGTTTTAGTGTTTCCTGGAGCTTACTCATCGCGGCTATTTACCCGTGGCGATGACACGCAGGCTGCGCAGCTATTGGCGTGGAGTGCAGCAGCCCGGTCGCCATGGCAACCACTGTGGGGCCGCGCCCTGCACGCGACGGCCGCCTGTTGACACGAGGAGAGGTTGCGTCATCCGGTGACGTCACGCGTGCTGCACGCCGTGGCCACGCCCACGCCGCTCTGCACGGAAGCAGAACGACGCCGACGCCGGGTATCGATTACGGTCCCGTCTGCTAGCATCCCCGCGAGGAACTCCGTGGAGGAACTACCCTATTAAGAGGCAGCGACATTATCGCGATGTTGAAGGTACGGCGGTATTTTGCTGCCACTGTTACACGGAGAACTCCTAGAGTCATTAACCGCTTTAGCCAAAACGTTGCAGAATCGTGAGGGTCTACTGTGACCTGCGCCTGGGCTATCTTGAAGTGAAGAAGAATTACGCACCTTTTCAATGAAATGAATTCGCCAGTATCCCACACCTGGGCCCATATAACAAAAACAGCGAACCTTTTCTAAAATACAAATGTAACAGTTTCATTCTCAACTAATAATAAACTAGGAAACTTACTCATTCACAACATAAAACCAAATACGCAAACATACAACAACAGTGGAGTGTACAAAGTATCATCCCCCAGCTGTCCTGTCTACTATGTAGGGAAAACAGGCAGAAACTTCAAAAACCCCTTTTCAAGAACGTCTCAATGCCTTCACGCTCAACCACTTTCAAAAATCAGTTATTGCACAACATATGTTGGACACGAAACATGTCATCACCAATATAGAAAACAATTTGGTAGTATTACATAATGAAGCCAATAATAAGACCCTTAATCTGTTAGAACAACTGGAGATATACCTCCACAATATCAAAAAAACCAGAATCGATGGCCGGCCGGAGTGGCCGAGCGGTTCTAGACGCTTCAGTCTGGAACCGCGCGACCGATACGGTCGCATATTGGAATCCTGCATCGGGCATTGATGTGTGTGATGTCCTTAGGTTAGTGTAGGTTTAAGTTGTTGTAAGTTCTAGGGGACTGATGACCTCAGCTGTTAAGTCCCGTAGTGCTCAGAGCCATTTGAATCATTTTGAACCAGAATCAATGTTAAATGAACAAACAGATTTCTCAAGCCCCCACTATTTCAGTAATTTTAAAGATCTGATTTAAAGTTATCTTCTGCATATGTCAATTGTTTCTTGCATATGTAAATTGTTTAATAATTATATCTTTAGCACTATGAAAAATTCGTCTTTGACCACACCATGTACAAAAACATCTGTGAAGTGTTTATAAACATGTGTTCGGGAATGTGCCTGTTGAATGAAGTGACACGTTTGAAAACGATGGAGGAAAAAAATTATGCTGTTGCTAAAATGTTAGAAACGCTTATCTTGGATTATTCGGTAAGTTTACACTATTTATTTTTCCACTGTCTCGCATATCTAACATCAAACCCTTTCGTGACAGGAATATGTATTTCATCTCATTCAAGAGAACAAATATAGTATGTATTAAGACGAATTACACACGAAGATGGACCCACAAGGACCGAAATGCATCGTGTACCGAATAAAACACGAAAAATTGTGACTGAAGGCGTTTTCTTAATTCATACCTCGAGTGCATAGAAGTCTGTTCACACGGGATCTCAAATGCGTACCACTGTCCAGTGACATTAACGTGACCACCTGCCAAAAGCCTGAATAACCGCTGCGAAAAGTGCACTAAGAGAGTGAGTGAGGTTCTGAAAGGCAGCGAAAGGGATGTGGAGCCATGCTGACTTAAGTGCAGTAGTCAGATGCACTGGGTCTCGCAGGTGAGGATCCATGGCGACCAACTCGGTCAACGTGGTCCCACAGATGCTACACTGAATGTATGTCCGGCTAGCCCTGTAGTTAGGGAAATACGGTGAAACACGTATGTAACGCAGCAGCGATGGCGAGGCATTGTAGCATCTGTGACCAGAGAGTATGCGCTTGACCGCGCGAGTGTTGCGAGCGGTTCTCAGTCAGTAGTAGTCTTTGCGAGTTAGTTGTCGCTATGCAGAGTAGCAGTCAGTCTGTCGTTGCGAGTCTGTCAGTTCAGTCGTTGCGAGTCTGCAGCTCTGTCTAGTTGAGAGCAGTACTCAGTCTGTAGTCGTCATGCAGAGCGGTCGGTCAGTAGTAGCAGCCCAGTGCGGTTGTGTGATGTAGGCGGTCGGCAACAATGGTCAAGATGAGGAATAAGGTATACTGTTAATTAATATAATCATTAAATAATGAAAAATTTTATTTATTGTAATTATTCTCCAACAAGTCTCCCAATAATAATTTTTTATTTCAAAAGCATTTTCTCAAAAGTTTAATTTTTTTGAACTAAAGATCTCGTTGCACTTCCCATTTCATTCCACTTCTTTTTGAAGAAAAATTTCACTAGAATCACAAAAAAAAAAAAAGGGAATATTATTATTTGCAATGCAGTTCCTCCAAGCGGTGCGCAACAACAAGAGCAGATATGTGACATCCATTTATTCTGAGGTAAGACTTTAATTCTGATTGTTTTATACAGGGCCAAAGACCGATATTTCGGTTTAATTAAATTTTCTTATCACTGAATGGACTTTAATTTTTCATCAAGAAATTATATTTGAGTCAGATTGCGAATTTCACATTTTTGTTGCCATTGTCAGTACATTTCATTGTGGGCAGGTTACGCATAGAGCCATGTCCATCAGCATTTCTAATTAGTATCGTCCTTTTTCTTTAAAGATTTTGTGGGGAGGTTACACATGGCCCCCATTTCTATTAAGTATTGCTATATTTTCTCTTATTAAAAAAATTACGGTGGGGAGGTTACACTTGGCGACACCCAGTCCAGGATCGAATTTCGTTGAGAGTCTTTTGAGCGACAGTCAGATATCTGCTCTTGTTTGCTTAGATATAATTAGGATTTAGCGCAACGCTTTTAATAATATTGTGACTTTCTCTCTACAGGTCAACGGCAATTTGTTGCTTTGTTGTATTTGTGTGTTGCTTTTGCATTGTGTTGATTTGTTTTGTGAAAAATTTTGACTATTGCAAAAATGCCGCGAAAGACTGTGAATAGTGTATCGCGAGGTATTACGAACGAAACTACCGATTTAAACAATTTTACCGATAGGACATGTGACACGCAGTGTAATCATGACATTCCTGCGTTCACTAACAATCAATGCATTACAACCACTAATGATGACTTTTACCTTGATAATGAACAAACGAACTCAATTGTCTCGTCTGTTAACTTGACGACAATTGATGACGCGGAGCGGTCTATAGTAATGAGCGCTGCCGAGCTTAACACACCCGATTTAGAAAATCTAAGTAATGTGCACACAATTTTTTCGAATGAAAATGGTCAGTGTAGTGAGAGTATGACGGATCCATTTAATTCCGAAATAATGTCTGACAGTGTACATCCGACTGACAAACCTTTTTCTAAATTACAGAATGACCAAATGGTCACGGAAAGCGAGAGAGTTCCAGATCCACCACTAAACAGCACAGAGAATATAAACGCTAGTTTTGACTTGGTACGAATTATGACAAGTTTGATACAACAGCAAAGTGAGAAAATGGACAACAATTTCAAACAACTTAATGAAAAACTTGATAAACAGCACAAACAACTTAGCGAAATGATTAATGAAAGTTTCAAACTGACGAACGAAAAACAAGACAACCTTAACGAACGGAGCAGACAAGTTAGCGAACAGATTACAGGTGTTACCATGCAATGCCAGGACATTAAAGAACAATTACGTGTGAATACTAAGACTTGTGCTAATAACAGTAATGAAAAGGTTGGCACTGTTGCACAAGAATTAAGTAGCACACGTGTAAGCACAACAGAATTACACAAAGATGACATTAATGCAGTCACTGAACGATGTTCAGCAAACGAAACACAGAAACACGAAATTAATGCAGTCACTGAACAATGCCCTAAAAACGCAGTACAGATACGCGACGAGTTTAATTTAGAGCCACTGGAAGTTTCACACACTCTGAATACGGAAATTGTTAATAAAAGTGAACGACACAACAACCAAATTGACGGAAGAATTAAAGTAACAGAATTAACAATTATTCCAGTCACCAATACGTCACAGAAACCGCCACGTTGCGAGCATTTGTCAGAGTCACGCAGCGTGTATAATGTGAACAATTTACAGAGACTACGCGAATTAAAATCCGAAAAGCCACGCGACTTAAAATCTGAAAAGCTATGCAACCTGAAATCCAAAATGACACAGACGAACAGATTCACACACAAACCCGAACGTGTTCTCGAATTCAGTGACGAGAACGTTGATAATAAGCAGTTTGCCTTTGTAAGAAAATGTAAGGAGTTTAATAATGACAGCGTACAGGTACACGCTTTACACTGTATACGACAATTTATCTTTGTACATTCACCGCTATTACCTGTAATGCAGAAGCTAGCTTTGAAACAGATGCGACAAATTGCTATTGTATTTTCATCAGCATTGCCTGTAATGAGGAAACTAGAATTAACATGGATACAACTATTTGCTTTTGAATTTTTACCGCTATTGCGTGCAACGCAAAAGCTAAAATTTATTTGCAGTGCGTAATGGACCTCAGGGGATTCATTACGCTTTAATGAATATGTGCCGTAGCGAGCATAGGGCCCCGAGCTGTAGTAGTGCTGTTTCATCTTTAGTTTTCTGCACTGCTGCCTTTTCTTCTACTATCCTTTATATCTATCCAAACTGCTCTTTAACTATTGCTCTACCTAGGATTAAGAATATGTAATGAATACCCGATGTGACTAACTTTTACCGAATGTGACAATTTTCAGTAGGCACTCCCGTAATGACAACTACCGCCGTAATTTTAATTACAGATAAAATCGTAATCATCAGTATGTGTAAAAGTAAAATTAACAGCAAACGCATTTTTTGGTAACAATAGATGTTTTTCACCACAATAGCATGAAAGTCAACCGCTTAGCATACGTAACCAACAATGCAGTCTACAAGGTCAACCAAACTTTAATGTTTCGCCGCGTGCACGTATAGTCCCAGCCCCAACAAATAGTAACGCATGGCAGCAAAGAAATAACTACGTACAGACAACACACTATTTCAACTCGCATCGCTATGCGCCGTATAGAAATTACTATCATGACAGACGTAAAAATGATGAGCACAATTTTCAGCGTACATTTAATAACAGTCGATCTTATGAGCAGCAACAACATCAGCAACAACAAATAATCATGAATGAAACAGACAATAGGTGTCATCCATAGCGTAACACGTCAGTAAGAAATAACAGAACAGTTCATATAGTGGATATGCCACAACATTCTCCCGTAAATAATAACATGTACGATAGATTTTAACCAGATACAGCACAGATTGCATATTACAGTAACGCAAACATTACTTTTGACACGCAGAATTTTGCTCACGAGAATGTTATTTGAAACATGCTCTGTTGAATGCTCGACTTTTATCGCACCCAGATCTTACTAGAAATTTTTCCATTGCCACCGACAGTTCCAACACCGCTTTAGGCGTACATATTTTCCACGAAATAGAAGAAGATGGTTCAACAGCTATTAAAAACATCGCATTTGCAAGCCGCATTTTGTCACCTGCTGAGCGAAATTACTCTGTTACAGAATTGGAAACATTATGCGTTGTCTGGGCTTTTACGAGATTTCGGCACTTTCTTTATGGCAGACATACCACCGTTTACACAGACCATAGAGCTATACAATTTTTTGCTTTCAGCTAAATTTACTCACGACAGATTAAGTAGATGGAAACTATATTTACAAGAAGTTAATTTTACGATTGTTCATATTCCCGGCACACAAAATGTTATAGCAGACGCACTATCGCGTTCTCTCGGCAACAATCAGCAAGACATCGCAACCAACTTCTGCAAAGCAAATTTCAGCGTCATGTACATTCAGCAGGTTGCATTTGAAAATTTTATTTCATTGTCATTACAGGACATAGCACAAGAACAAAATAAGGACAATGTGTGGAAAGAAATTAAACACCTTTGGCAAGATAGGAAAAATGTTACGATTAGGAACCACTACACTGTACGCAATGACATTCTGTTTCGCCGCTCTCATCCTGACAGCAACATTTGGTTATTATGCATTCCTGACGAACTGGTTAACAAACTAATTTGGTACACTCATTTAAGTTACGCACATTACGGAGCAAGAAAATGTTTTCTTATACTGAGACAGAACTGTTATTTTGCCAACATGGAGAAACGTATACGACGAGTTTTAGCGTCTTGTAAAATTTGCCAGAAAGCTAAATCAGACACCATTTCACATATTCCTCCTTTATATCCCATTGTACCTGTTAAATTAAGACACATGGCCGCAGTAGATATTTTTGGTCCGATTCCGAGAACTAACAGAGGTTTTTGCTACATTTTTGTCGCTGTTGAGCTCACTTCAAAATTTGTTACTTTCACTCCGTTACGCAAAGCTACTGCTAAAACTGTTTCGAAAGCATTTGTAAAACATTTTCTATTTCATGTAGGGCATGTAATGAAAGTAATTTCTGATAATGGATCACAATTTCGTAGTAGTATATGGACACGCATGTTACGAGCTAGAAACATTTCTCCGATCTATATATCCAAGTACCACGCTTCTTCGAACCCTTGTGAAAGATTAATGAAGGAAATTGGTAAGCTGTGCAGAATATACTGCCACAAAAGACATATTGATTGGGATACACACATACTCTCATTCCAAGATGTAATTAATTCCATTCCAAATGAATCCACTATGCTATCTCCGACTGTTATACTGAAAAACGTTGAACCACCGAACAAAATTAAAGAATTAATAGAATTCCCCAAAAATCGTCGCCTACGACACCACGAAATAATTGACATTGCGCTGAACAACATCAAACGTGCCGCAGAGCGCCGGAGAAGACAGCAAAAACAGGTTTGTACACGCCGCGACTTTCACGTTGGACAGAAGATATTAGTACGTACACACTATTTATCCAGCAAATTAAAAGGTAAGTGCAGTAAATTTGAACTTCTATACGCAGGTCCGTATCGGATTCGCAGTATCCCTCACCCCAATGTTGTACACGTCGAAACTTTGAGAACCAGAAAATCGAAAGGCAATCACCATATCTCAAACATTAAACCGTTTATTGAGTGAAACCACTGTATGATTCAACACACTATGATGCCATTTACTAATGCAATTAATTCACCTGACTAATTACTGATGATTATCGTATTTTTTTTTCTTGGCAAGTGCCCGGCAAGGTAAGGTTAGCAGGTCGCTTTTCTTGTCGTTACACATCAGACCGTGCATATTTTTCCAGATGAATTTACACATTTACGACTATTTCTGCAATTATATTTATGTGACTACTTATTGATGATTATCGTATTTTTTTTTTTCTTGGCAAGTGCCCGGCAAGGTAAGGTTAGCAGGTCGCTTTTCTTGTCGTTACACATCAGACCGTGCACATTTTCCATTTTTTGTGTATATGACTGTACTCCAGTTTTGTTTGTATGCACTATGAAATAGTTAAGATATAACACACACCAGTCGACTTTGACATTTTTTTTTTTTGCCTTATGACATCTCAACATCGTGACTGTTTCACATTTTTTTTGCTACTGCATTGTATTATTCTGTGTACATTTTTTCGCATCCGAACACTGTCAATGTCTTGGACATATTACGTTTTCTGTCATGTTATGCTGTATGGTTAATTGTGTCACCATAAACCAGTCATTATTTAGTGGGTATAGGATTTAAATGCAAGACATTAATCTTTGTTCATCAATTTCAGAAAGGAATGATGATTCTAAGAAATAAATTTAACATAAATGGGAATTTCACCTACGGAATAAACGAAAGGAGATGCAATAACTTTATGAGGAAGAGTAAA